>NC_137791.1:13892143-15092143 GCF_963383645.1 Muscardinus avellanarius
AAAGTACATCCTTTTAGCTATGATATCATCTTCTAGCTGGAAAAAATAAAACCAAAAGGCAATAAATACCTTCAGTGCTTCCCTTGCATAAGTTATATTAGCTTGAAGATAAAAATATAATAAAAACACTAAAAATGTTTGTATGAGTTAACTTTATCTTCAGTTTAATTCACTTAGTATATTTATAGTCAATTTTCATTCTCCAAGTCTCACACTAACCAGACCAAAGGTTTTCTTTATTAAATACTAATTTGTGACATCCTATTCTTGAAGGAGTATCTGAATCTATTTTCATTTTCACAAATACCTAGATCTAGTTTACAATTCCCTCAGTTCATTTTCCCTGTTATAAAAAAAAAAGCACTATTTAGGCAGGCTGGCCTATTTCTCCCAGTGTTGGAGCTGGGAAGGGTACCAGGCACCGTCAAGGGGCCGGCAGGTTTGGTGTCTGCTGAGGGCCCAGTCTCCCTGGATGGAGTCTCCTACGAGTCCTCATGTGATGGCAGGGCTAGCTAACCTTCTGGGGCCTCTTTCATGAGGGCACTGATCCCAGTCAAGAGGGCTCCACCCATGATCTAATCACTCCCCAAAGGCACCACCTTCTAACATCACCACTCTGGGGGTGAGGACTTCATCACAGTGATTTTTGGAAGGACACACATATCCGGCCCATAGGAGAGCTTTACGCTTGAGATGATTGGTGCTATGTTCTAACTTTATCTATTATGGCCAACAAAGTGGTCCTTGCAGAGAGATAACAAAGAACGAACTGGGCACTGCCATCACAGGTAGTTGATTAGAGCGATGCTGTAAGAACACCCTAGATAGGCCTCCTATTAGAGAGCGGAAGATGGACACAAAAGCATATATATTATGTGTAATCTATAAATTAAGCAGGCCTCCCAAATGGTTCAGAAAAACATTTAAATCCTCAGGCACATGACCAGGGCATAAAACAGAATTGTGTCCAGACTGGAAAGAGCCACTAACTGGGAATCAAAAAGGATCCTTCTTCCTGTAGGAAGGTCTTGATTTCGGCCTATCTCTAACCTTCTCTCTATCCTCCACTGATATTCTGAAAATACCGCTTAAACGTGTGCATTGTCTACGTAGCAAGAGACATCCTTACTGCAGGGAACCATAACATTATCATTTAACAATATATAAGCAGAGGGGGCAAAGAACATCTGTAACTGATTTATTCTGTGAGCAAAGCAAGGCACAGCAGAACTTGTAACTCACAGATACAGGCAACGTCTGACATAGAGCAAGTGCTCCAAATGGGTTTGCTTCTTATGAAAATTGTGGGCAGAGAAATGTAGGCCGATAGTAACCATGTCTCTACTCCACTCCCTGCCATATTTTAGGTTTTCTCTTCAATTTGTTTCAGGTAACCATCATGTCCTCTATTCCAGTGAACCACTCAAGAAAATGAATATAGAATCAATTTTAAATTGCCTTTTGGCATATTAATATAATGAGTATTTTCTCTCTCCAGGGTACAGATTAGGTAGAGGAGCACAACCAACAAGGAAGAAAAGAAGGGAAAAAAGGAGAAAACAGTATTTGATTTAAAATTACATATATAACAAGTTCTCACCTGTAAATAATACCTGGCCTTCGGTTGAGCATACAGCATCAAGATACAAAAATCCAATACTTGCTTGATTTGCCAGCTAAAGATAAGCGGTGAAATCTGTTAGTACTAGTCGTTATTATTTACTTACAGCCACGTTTAGGTAGTTGAAAAATAACTTTTTAAATAGTTCACTAACAGAGCAGTTGCTCAATGAAATAAAACTGTACATGATTATACTGAAAAGCATACGAAGAAGCTTCCCATTATATTCAGCAGGCAGTGTCTGCCATTGCTGAACTTGGATAAACAATCTATTTATTTTACCTTTTGGTTAGTTAAACTTTGATCTAAACAGCAAAGTTAATGTTCCTTCAGATATTAGGTCTTGTTCATATGAAAGTATAAAGTTTGTGTAACTTAATAAAATAGATGCGAGACTATGTCCCAAAGATACAAATGACATAGTTTAACAGCGCAGCAAACAACACAGTTCTTGCCCTTCTGGATTTCATAATACAGTAAGAAAAGGCAGAAGATTAATAAAATTAGAGCAATTTGATAAGTACTATATGAAGGTATTGAGCACAAGGCCCATCTTTAATGAGATGAGGAGGGTAGCTTATAAGAGCAAGGGCCCTCCCTGGAGACGGACAGTACTGCACACACCTAGTTTTATTAGAGTACAGACAGCAATAGGAAATTGGCCAATTCCAATAAATGTACGAAAAATTGCTTGGCGTCATTAGCAACCAGAGAGATGCAAATCAAAACTACCCTGAGATTTCACCTAACTCCAACTAGAATGGCCATCATTCAAAACACAAACAACAACAAATGCTGGCAAGGATGTGGAGAAGTGGGAACTCTACTACATTGTTGGTAGGATTGCAGATTAGTGCAACCACTTTGGAAAACAGTATGGAGGATCCTCAGAAGAATGGGAACAAGTTTACCATTCGATCCAGCAATACCACTTCTGGGTATCTACTTAAAAGATAGGAAGCCAAACTACCAAACTAATGCATGCGTATCTATGTTCGTAGCTGCACAATTCACCATAGCCAAACTATGGAACCAGCCAAGGTGTCCATCAACAGATGAATGGATTAAAAAACTATGGGAGATGTACACAATGGAATTTTACTCAGCCATAAAAAAGAACAAAATTACGTCATTTACAGGGAAATGGATGGAACTGGAGAACATTATACTAAGTGAGATTAGGCAGTCACAAAAATAAGAAATCAGATGCTTTCCCTAATATGTGGAAGCTAGGGAGAAAATGGGTCATGGAATGAACTCTAGACAAAGAAGGAGAAAACATAGAGAAACAAGTAAGGCAGCCTAAGTGAGGGGGCTGGCAGGGAGGAAGAGGGAAATTCCCTAATGTACATGGTGCACATTCACAAACATCTCAAAGTCAGTCACTAAGCCAAACATGAGAAGGAGGGGAGGGAATGGGGAGGGAACTGGGTAAGGGCTAAATGCCTCAGTAAAGGCAAAGTCTTGGCAGGGGCATGGGATGAAACGGGCGAAGTGGAGAAAGATTTTCCCAAGGGCTGTGTTGATGAGGGAAAAGCAAAGACTGAAGGCGGCTCCCAGCTTCACAGTTCTCAAAAGTGGGCGTAACGTGGGTCACTAATTCAAAGCCAGATTCCGACATGTCATTTATAATTTTAAAATTATCCTAAGGATCGGAGCTTTTCCTGGTTTCTGACTTTCCTGTGATGCCAGTACTCAGGCCACCAAGCTGCTGCCTTGATGCCACGGAGCACAGCGTGGAGAAGAGAGGCACATGGGCAGTTCTTGTGAGCCAGTATCCGTCAGATGTTCGTGCCAACATTTCACCAGATGAGCAGATGGAGCTACTTAATTTAAGCACTCTTACTTGGCATACCTCTTCAGTTTTTCTGATTCCTTAGTTGATTGTGTGGTATGTATTATGTCAGGATAAAAATGGGCAGGTATGGAAATGACCTCCAGAGAACCAGAGTTCACTTGCTTTTTGAATCTATAAACAGAAATGAATGGAGGCTTAGAGTTGAATATATAATTTACCAAAATGACATCAATACTTAGAAAGAACTTCTTAATGCCTGTCCAAATGATGGTTTGATTTGCATTATTTCACAAGTTAATGCACGATCCCAATATCATTCAACTACTTTTTTTTTTTTTTTTGGTATAACTGGGGATGAAACCCTTCTACCTCTGGGCTACACTCCCAGACCTATTTTATATTTTTATTTGGAAACAGGGTCTCTTAAGCCAGCGAGGGGCTTCGAACCTGCACGATCCTCCTGTCTCCGCCTCCCAAGCGTGGGGATTACAAGCGTGCGCCACCACGCCCAGCCAACTACTACTTTTTAAAGTATTCATTTTATAAATTAATGACAGACATAAAAATTAAAGTATACAATATAAAATTAATTTTCTCTTATAAAAGTTGCAGGTACTTTGAAATTTTTTAAAGTTTATAATCAGAGGTATACTATTATATTCAAAACAAAGGAACTTAGCTGGGTGTGGCAATGCACACTCGCTTGGAATCCCAGCATTCAGGAGGCAGAGACAGAAGGTCGTGGTTCGTGGACAGCTTCAGCTACTTAGTGAGGCCCTCAGTAACTTAGACCCTGTTTCAAAAATAAAGAATAAAAAATTGGGCAGGGGGTGTAGCTCGGAGGTCGAATGCCCCTGGGTTCCATCCCCAGACCCGCAAAAAAACCCACAACAACAACAAAGGAACTAATGAATTATGGTAATGAAGTAGCTTTAAGAAAGCAACAACAAGTCAGGTGTGGTAACACACACACTTGTAATCCCAGTACCTGGGAGGCTGAAACAGGAGGATTGCAGGTTCAAAGCCAGCCTCAGCAACTTAGTGAGGCCCTGTTTCCAAATACAAGATGAAATAGGGCTGGGGTATAGCTGAGAGGTAGAATGCCCCCGTGTTCATTCTCCAGTACCACATACATACACACACAAAAAGGTTAACATTAGATCATGTTTAAATGCATGATTTTTATTTCTATACTTTTATTGGTACACTATAGTCTCACACCATAATGCAGTTTACAGCGAGAATGGCCGATAAGCACACAGCACTTGGTGAGTTTTCCTTCGGCTCCCTGAAAGAAACACTCCCAGTAATTTTTATTTTATTTTATTTTATTTTATTTTATTTTTTGGTGGCACTGGGGTTCCTGGAAGCCCTTCTGCCTCCGGGCTACACTCCCAGACCTATTTTTACATTTTTATTTGGAAACAGGGTCTCCTAAGCCAGCGCGCGCGGCTGGCCTCGAACCTGCGCGATCCTCCTGCCTCCGCCTCCCAAGCGCGGGGATGACAAGTGTGCGCCACCACGCCCGGCCGTAATTTTTATTTTAATAAGAGTCACACTGAAGAGCAACGTGACTCCCAGAACTAGACTACCACAGCAGGTCCAGTCTTGTCCACAACTCCTGGGAGAGAATTAGGAGGACTTTTTAGCATCTTTATACTTAAAATTTAGTGTTGTTAGACTAACAAGGATATCCCTAAAATCACAGAAGATACTGCTCACAGAAGCTGTGATATAAGCCTGGTACCACTGAGGCAAAAACTGGGAGACCAGGTAGAATATTTTAAGTTGTTTTCCTTTAGAGACAGATGATACAAATTAAAATAGGATTTAAATTTCGGCATTAATTTTTTTCTATTAAGATGGTAACTAACGTCTGAAAAATGTTTGTTTTACTGTGTAAACACTTTTAAAAGGACAGTTTTTATATGCATGATCTCAATAGTATGCAAAATTGGCAGTCCTGCCTGCACAATTCTGAATGTCTAAATTGCAATTGCCATGGTTTTATTATTTATTTTTATTTTTTGGTACTGGGGGGGTTAAACCCAGGGGCATCCTACCTCTGAGCTTCACTTCACAACATTTTATTTATTTATTTATTTTGAAACACAGGTCTCCCTAAACTGCTGAGGCTGGCTTTGAAACCAGGATCCTATGGTCAATGTTTTAACAACAGCAATCTCCCCCTAGAGCACTGTCCAGCTTGTAGACTCCTTGGTGTATTCACTGTGAATAACTGTGCAGTGTACAGCCTTCACTGCTAGCTCTTGAGGGCAGGAGCCACTCCATAAAAACCAGATGCACGTCGTCATCGGTGACCAGTCCCATCATCTCTTGCAGAATTAACTGGTAACCAGTCCCTGAGCATCTGCTATTCGATTCACTTACAAGCAGAAAGAGATGTGTTTATGTTGATTCCTATGTTCCTGAGTGATAAACTCACATGGCATTGAACAAAAGCAAGTAGCCAAAAAGGGAACTGGCTGGCAACTCAAGGTGCAAGAGGTGGGAGGACCCGCAATGACTTTAGATGTGGTTATCACATGGGAATCTTGACCCACCACGGTCTGACTGAGAGATGAACTTTGCAACCAGGGAGATTAAGTGGAGGTGAGCTTATCAACGTAAAAGAGGAAAGTAGATTCCTAGTGCTTGGGGGGCTGAGACAGGAGGATCCCAGGTTTGACACCAGCTTTACCAATGTAGTGAAACTTTGTTTAAAAAAAGAAAAAAGCCAGGTCTGGTTGTGCATACCTGTAATTCTAGAACTTGGGAGGCTGATACAGGAGGATCACAGGTTCAAGGCCAGCTTCAGCAACTTAGCAAAACCCTCAGCAACTTAGTGAGAGAGCCTGTTTCAAAATAAAAAATAAAATATTTCAAAATAAAATATAATTCAGAGGTAGAATGCCCTTGAGTTCAAACCTCAGCACCTAATAATAATAATAATAGCCAGGGGTGTGGCTTGCAGATAGATGGCTTTGGTTTAAATTTCCAGTACTATATATAAAAAGATGGAAAAAAGAGAGAGAAAGGAAGGTCACATAAAAAGTAATGTTGCTAAATATTTTATGTTAAAACAACTCTCAAAGGTATTTCATGACATTCAAAATGTGAATGATGAAATACTGAAACCTTACAAAACTTGGAAAGGCATACTACAACTAGCCAAAACATAGAAAAAATGCTCGCTCTCTGTTTAAGTTGTATGACAAGAAGGTAACACCATTTAAACTACCCTTGATAAATTTTCTTAAAGCAATAAAATGTCTTAATCCTCAATGATTTTAATTTTTTTAATCACAATCTACTCAATCAGCTTTATATTATTTTCCCTTTCCTACAAGCTTATAGTTCACAGCAAGCATGTAATATTTTGACCAATGTTTAAAGGTCATGGGATGATTGTGATTTCTCCCCAGTGGTTGTTAATATTGCGTTATGTGTTTTCAACTTGTACAATCCTGCCTATGGCCCCACACTATCTTGCAAATGAAGGCTTGTCTGAATATATGTAAACACATAAACACACATGGGAGAATCTATATATTTTATAATTGGTGTGTGTTTTGAGCATGGGATAAGAACAGCATAATTGTGCTAAAGAGAATGTGAGTTTTCTTTCTTATTATTTATTTATTTATTTATTTATTTATGTGTGTGGTACTAGGGGTTAACCTGGGGTGTTGTACCTATGAGCTACACTCCCAGTCCTATTTAATTTATTTATTTATTTATTTATTTATTTATTTATTTATTTATTTATTTTCTGGTGGTACTGGGGTTCCTGGAAACCCTTCTACCTATGGGTTACACTCCCAGACCTATTTTTATACTTTTTTAAAAAATTTGGAAACAGCGCAGCTGGCTTCGAATGTGCGTGATCCTCCTGTCTCTACCTCCCAAGCGTGCCCCACCACGCCCGGCTTATTTTATTTTATTTATCTCCCGGGGGTTGAACCTAGGGACATTTTACCTCCAAGATATACCCCAGTCCTTTTTATTTAGAAACAGGGTCTCCGTGTATTGCTGAAGGTCTCACTAAATTGCTGAGGCTGGCCTCGAACGTGCAATCCTATGCTTCAGCCCCTCAAGTACTAAAATTACAGACCCATGGGACCACTCCTGGTTACTTACAACTTTAGATTAGCTCAGTTATCTTCTTGAAAAAGTCATTCTCAATATCTGCAGGTATCATCGATTCATACCATACCATTTTGGTTCACATCATAGTTTTTAGGTTTTGTTATTGTTGTGTGTGAGTGTGTGTGTGTGTGTGTGTGTGTGTGCGCTAGAGATTGAATCTAGGAGTGCTTTACCATGGAGCTATATCCCCAGACTTCAAAGTTAGGGAAATTTATTTGCAGTTACTTATTTATGCTTAGCCATAACTACAGATTCTTCCTGCACAAACCCATTCATTCCAAACAACATGATCATTAATAAATAATAACATAATTGGACAGAAAAGGTATGATAGAACAAGGAAGGAATGGCTCGTTTTAGAATATCAGACAGTACTTACTTTTTTCTAATCAGGTTAACAACAAAATCCAAATAATCTTTATTCCTCTAAAAATGAAAGAAACACATTTTACTGAAGCTATGCAATGTCTCATAATTTCATTACCACACTATTTTTGCTATATGTAAACCTATGTATGGGATGTCTTTATATCACAAGAATTTCTACTGCTTTCACTTTCCATGAGAGAACTAAAAATATCCAGGTTTTTAAAACATCTAACTTGAATATGTAAAATATCTCATTCTCATTTCTTTGCCATAAGACAAAATATTTACTATTCATTTTACACTTAAAATTAGTGCACAAAATCTTGTGTACCTAAAAATACTTCCACCTAAAAATGGCTATCTTGGAATGACTTATTTCAAAGAACTACTCTTTTAAAATATGTCTTTATTTTATGCGTATTATATAACCATAAGCTTACTTCAAAACCACAATTCACAAGGCATTGGAAAGAGTCCCTCAATTACTAAGTTATTATTACTTAATATAAATGATCTCTGGCTTCATATATCAACTTTTTATTAGGTTGGGCGGGCACATTACTACAGCATCATCTACAATGTTCTGTTTATAAGTGTAATTTTTGTACCTTATACTCTACAGGGATATATATATATATATATATATATATATATATATATATATATATATTCTTTTTCACTACTGCGGATATAACCCAGAGGCATTCTACCACTGAGCTATTACCCCAGTCCTATTTTTTTTATTCTTTATTTTGAAACAGGGTCTCACAGAGTTGCCAAGGGCCTTGCTAAGTAGCTGAGACTGTGAACCGTGATCCTCCTGTCTCAGCCTCCCAAACGCTGGGATTACACGCCCGGCTGGGATCCTGTATTTTATGCAGTTCAAATTTAGCAATCTTATGTCCTCCACATTATGCCATTATGCTTCCTTTGGGGATTTACATATTCGATTCTTCTCAGTGGTGCCAAAAAAATATTAACTCTATTTTTCTGCAGTCTCCAAAAGGCATTTATGAGTTTCTTTTTTTAATTTGAAAAAATAATAATTTCTATAATGGTGCAGTAGTTCCAGTTGAGGAGGACCTGGGAGTCACCGGGCAAGAGGCAAAAGGACTCTTATTTCCTACGTATGTACGTACGTCTGCGATGGAGACGATCACCACGGAGTTCTTCTCCTCTGAGGGAGTCATCCTGGAGACAACAGAGGTCAGTGTCTGCTTCAGGTAACTGTGATTCCTTCTGCTCACAGTGGAAATCCCCAGCGCAAAGGAAACTGGACAGAGGAAGTGGAAACATAACTTCAGTCACAGAGCAAAATGCCACTGAGCGTTAACTCTGTGCTTATTTCTGCATTTGAGTTAGTCTTATGGTTATTAAAAACAAGTGTATTAAAATAAAGTGTTTGAAGCCGGGCATGGTGGCACACGCTTGTAATCCCGGCATTTGGGAGGCCTCTAGTGGCCTTATGACTATCTCTGAGAAGGGGGTCTAGTCCTTGCTCACCATGCAAACCCGGGGCCTGGCAAAAGCCCAGAAGAAAGTATGAAGCTTGTTATGTGAGGAGCACACGGGAGATTCCCAAACAAGTGGCCGTCTAAGGCAAAAAGTCGCACTGGATACACGGGAGTTGTGTGGCCAACCAGCTGTGAGTTGGCAGGAGGCGGTGCTCATTTCGGATGGCGTCCGCACGTGGGAATGCTATCGTTCAAACACCTGTCGGGGAGCTAACCTCATCCTGTGTGCCCGAGGATCTGCTGAAGTGTATTAGGACCAGGGGTGTAGGTCGGAGGTAGAGGGCCCCGGGGTTCCATCCAGTGCAGCCCACTGGACGGTTTTTCAGTCCTTCGGTGTTTGCTCCTGAAGGCAGTATTGGGTGCCCAGCCCTTGCCATCTCTCTCTTTGCTTCTCGGTTGCCACGAGGGGAGCAGCCTGTTGTACCACGTTCATGTGCCACCTCACCGCAGGCCCAAAAGAATCCGGCCACACAACTGTGGACTCCAAAACTATGAACCAAATTAAACTTTCCTCTTTTCAAGTTGATTACCTAAGGCATTTTGTTAGTCACACAAAGCTAATATGCTGTCCCCATCACAGGTATTCAGCTCTGCCATTATTGTACAAGGGCAGATGCAAACAATAAATGGGTGAAAATGATTAAGTTCCAACAAAGCTGTCTGTAAAATTAGGCAGTGCGTGGGTCTGACTGGGAGACACCCGCTCTCTAGAATGAATGAATGATGTTTATGCGGCTGTCAGGCATTGTGAGACTAGGCCTGACATTCCTGCTTCAGAATGCAGTCCTGTTTCTCAGCACGCACACCTGGTGAAACTGAATGCATTCTTCAAGGCTGAGCTCAAATATCACTTCTTCTCTAAAGCTTTTGCTAACTCCAAGAAATAGGAGAATAACCAGCTAAGAATAGTTATATTGAAACCAAGGAGAATAAACTTGTCAAGTACTTAACAGATGTTTGGGGTATATTTGACTTACATTGACTTATCTTCAAAGCTTCTTTATTAAAATTTAATTTTAATTCAAATCACTAAAGATGTATGGAGCTATGATTTTTCTGCCAGCTAACGTACTGACTTCTGGTAATCCAAATTAAGGCAGATAGGCCAGTGGTATACACATCATGATAGTGATGGATCCCACTCTTAAACTTAAAAGTATAGTCCCAAAGGTCAAAATATTCACATTTAATTTTCCACTTCATATTTTCTTACCATTTGTTTTCCCTTTGCTTATGAGTACATTAGGATAAATCTTTCTGACTTTCCTTAGATGAGGAAGAAAGAACCTTAAGTCTTCAAATCTTTTAGATACTGTTTCATTCTTACTCATTATAATCTCTTTCTGAGCTGAAAGAAAAAAAATTAGAGTTTCTGACTACAGAGTTGGACCCTCTAATATAGTTTTTTTAAATGAGGGTTGATAATCTAACCCACAGATTTAGTATTCAAGAGAAATACACTCTTATGTGTGCATTATCAAAATCATTAATACCATGAAGTATAGCTCAAAGTTTTTTTTTTTTTTTTTTTTTTGCACGGGTCTGGGGATGGAACCCAGCAGCATTCGACCTCCGAGCTACACCCCCTGCCCTATTTTATTTTTTCCTTTATTTTGAAACCGGGTCTCACTGAGTTGCAGAGGCCTCACTAAGTAGCTGAGGCTGTCCGCGAACCATGATCCTCCAGGTCTCAGCCTCCCAAATGCTGGGATTACAAGCGTGCGCCACCACGCCCAGCTAGCTCAAAGGTTATTGATTAATATTTCTTTAAAAAGCAAGGTTTTACTGAAGCTTAACATAGTGAGCTACACCAGAGGTCAATAGGACTGTCTGTTCAAAATGAAGGATATAACTGAAACACGCTATCATTGGTTTCTTGTGGTATTTTGATTAATATTATTTTATTGATGTTTATATCTTTCTTAACTTTGGTTTATAGCCCCTTAATAACTCTATTTTTACCATCCATTAAATTTTCTTCTACAGTTTTAAAAATAGAAAAACTTAGAGGCTTCACACCCAATTTGAACTTATAATACAAAATGTAGTAATCAAAAGTGTGATATAAAAACAGATACATAGACTAATTGAACAGACTAGAAAATAAAGAAGTAGATTTATGTGCACATGGGTGGCTGAATGCGCGCGCGCGCGCGCGTGCGTGCGTGTGTGTGTGTGTGTGTGTGTGTGTGTGTGCGTGTGCTGCGCTGGGTATTGAACTGAGGGCTTTAAGCATAGTTGGCAAGTGCTATACCACTGAGCAACATTCTCAGCTCTGAGTGACTGATTTTTTTTTATAAAGATGCAAAGACAACTAGCAAAATGATACTGGAACGCTTAGGCATCTATGTGAAAAAAATTGAAACTCGATTTGTACTTCATACCATTTATAAAAATTAAATTTCACAAACATAAATTTAAAGTATAAAATTATGAAAATTGTTAAAGCAAAAATATTCATGACCCCAAGATACGTAGAGGACCTCAATACAACAAAAAACAAAAGTAAAATAGTAAAATAAAAATTAAATAAAACAATGTAGAAGAAAAATATTGATGAACTAAACTTCATCAAAAGTTTAAAAAGTTTGCTCTTTGAAGAACATAATAAAGAAAATAAGCCAGGAGTGGTGGTGCACTCTTGTAATCCCAGCATTTGGGAGGCTGAGACAGGAGGACCGCAGTTGGTGGATAGCTTCAGCTACTTAGTGAGGCCCTTTGCAACTCAGTGAGACCCTGTTTCAAAATCCAGAATAAAAAATATGGCTGGTGGTGTAGCTCCGAGGTAGAATGCCTCTGGATTTCATTACCAGTACGAAAGAAAGAAAGAAAGGAAGAAAGAAAGAAAGAAAGAAAGAAAGAAAGAAAGATAAAGAAAAGAAAAAGACAAGCTCTAGCTCAGAAGAAAAACATTCCAAATTTTAAACCCATCTGATGTGTATCTTGAGTAATATATAAAACTCAAAACTTGATGAGAAAACAAACCACTCAATTAAAAAAAAAATGGGCTTGAGCAGTTGTTTTTCCAAATAAGATACCCAGATGGCAAAAAAGAACATAAATAAAATGTCAACATATTTAGTCACTAGGGAAATACAACTTAAAACAGAGATGCCCTGATCCTAGGAGGGGTCTAAGAAACTGCAGTGATCGCGACTGCCAGACACTGCTTCAGAGAATGCAAAACGGTGCGCCCACGCTGGAAAACACTCGGTCAAGTTCTTAGAAAGTTAAACATAAACATACACTTGTCAGCCCCATCGACCCTACTTGCAAGGTAGTAATCCCTAGGGGAAAAAAAATAAAAATTTATCTCCATGCAAAAAAAAAAAAAAATGGACATGAATACTTTTAACAACATTTATTTGTAATTGCCCCAAACTGAAAACAACCTAAATTTTCTTCAATCAGTGAAAGGATAAAGAAACTGTATGTATTGTTAATGGATGGGTTGGTAGATTAGAGTTTGGGTGGATTGGGTTCTATGGGGGCAGCACAGGCAGGGATTTGTGTCCTGGCGGGTTGAAGGCTTATGCTCAGAGCAGTGCCGCCTTCTTTGGCTATAGTAAGTATCAAGGTGGCAACAAGACTGGAGAAAAATGAGGAGCATGTGAAGAGTCCTTCCGATGAGGCAGGAAAGTTGTCTGGCTGGTGTAGCGGAGGTAGTACGGGGAAATGGGGACAGATCGGTGAGAGCACCACAACATGAAGAATCCAAGGATGGTTTGTTGACTGACTGGCGGTATGCAAAAGGGAGATGTGGGGGTCAGGGAGGATGCCTGGGTTTCTGGCTGCATCTAGTGGATGGAGCATGGGTTGTAGCTTAATTCACAGAAACAGAAGACACGAGAAAAGCCTTGTCAAGGTCAAGATGAGGTTAAGCATATCAGTGCACTCTCCTACCTGGTTTCTTCCCATCCCCCCCCCAAAAAAAAAAAAACGACGCATGTTTAGTCACACTGACTGGGGGCGGGATGCCCTAAAATCAGAAGACAATAAATATAATTCTCCAAAAACAAAACATAAAGCAAACAACCCCTCATATATAGGAACAAAAGCAGTGCAAACCTAAATTTTTGGATAGATTTTCTGCCCGTGACATTTCATACTTAATTTTACTCAAGGCTTCCATCAGCTGGTGGTTACTGGTCTCAGATTTGTTTTTCAAATGCAGCACATTTTCCCGGAACTCCGAGATATGGTTTCTACAATTAATGAGTTGATTGTCTGCAAAGAAAAACACACATGTCTATGTTTATATACACAGCAATTGGATCATTCAATTTTCTGTAATAGAACAACACAGAATGCAAAATATGTGCTTGAATACAGAAATGCAGAGGAAGACACACGGTACACACACACTCACACTCACACACACACTCACACACCCACACACACACACACTCACACACACAGAATACATACAGTATATCTAAGGCTGGAAAGAACAAAATAAGAAGTGGGAAATGAGATTATCAATGATTTTTTTTTGTTTTATAGCTTTGTGCTCTTTTCTCTTTTTCCAAATTTTCCATATTGTGCATGTCTTAGATTTGTAATCATAGAGAAACCTCTTTGGCCCAAAAAACATACTTTTAAGAATTTGCTAGCCAAAAATCACCAGGACCATACACCCAGATTTGGCCCATGAACACTAAACACTGGCATGGTAGAAACCAGTACTGGAGACTGAGATGAGTCTGCTGGTGAGGCAGGAGTTATGGGATGTGAAGGGAGTATTTCGAGTTGATGAGAAGCATCAACTGTCCCAGGCTGTTGAATGAACAAGGTGGTCCCTGGTGGTTTCTGTGGAGTGACATAAGTGAAAACCTATTTGGAATAGATAGTGGGCGATCAGAGGAGAAGACTTAGGACATTTCGACGGCTCTTTCTAGGAGCTTTGCTATTAAAAAAAAAAAAAAGATTAGCAAAATGAGGAAGAAACTGGAGTGGGAGGTGAGGTCAAAAGAGAATTTCTTCTTGAGGATGGGGAAATATAGCATTCTGGTGTGGTTGGCTATGTTTCAGGAAAGAGTAGGAAATTGATGAAATGCACGAAAACAAGAGGAGCTGGGACCCAGTACTCAAGTGGAGGGACTGATTTTTGCAGACGCGCGGGCCACTGTAGCTGATACCACAGGACAGAGCACAGAGGAGGACGGACGCAGAGCCCGAGGGTGGGCTTACCCTCGACAAGGGAGCATTTGGCATCTGTTTCCTGACTGCGTGTGTTTCTCAGTGAAATAGGAGGCATGGTCACAGGCTGAGAGTGAGGGCGGAGGAAGAGGTATTGGAGGCTTGAAGAGAAAGAAGTATGAGTAATTTTTTAGAAGAATACAACAGGGAGGTGGATGTCATCCTAAGAAGCATTCAGGGCCCCCTTGGAGTTTGCATCCTGGATTTTAAGTGCGATTTCATTGTAGAATTATTTAGCTTTAATGACATGCACTCATCAGGGTACTGATTCAGCGTAAAAGAAGAAATGGGTAAGCCAGGAGTGTGACCTAGCCACACGAGTAGAGCTGAGGCAAGAGAGACTCAAGGGAGTTGAGAGTGTACACCAGGGAATTCTAACAATTGTCCATGAGATTTAAACTGGATAAGGAAGAAACAGAGATGGATGTATGAAAAGATAGAATAACCAGCAGGCAGTAAGTCCTGGGCTGTGAAGGATCTTTGGAGTTAGCGTACTGTCTTAGTTAGCTCTTGTGTCAGCTGTAGCTGAGAGGAGGGAAAGTTTATCTTGGATCACAGTTTCAGAGGTTCAGTCCAGGGCTGGCTGACGGCGAGGCAGCGGCACGGTGGAGGGGCACACCAGAGGACAGCTTCTCAACACACGGAAGCCAGAAGCCAGACCAAGAGACAGGAAGCGGCCAGGGAAGGCTAGTCCTCAGGGCCGATGATGGTGTCCGATGCTGAGATTTGAAATGAACGTCACAGAAGCAAGCAGTTACTGCTAATGCATGGCACAGCTAAAAATCCCTCAGGAAGGAGGGAGGGTGGTCCACGAGTCTGAAGGTGCTGCTCGGGGAGAAAAGTTGGGGGCTCATCTGAGATGCCTCAGGTTGAGAGGCATTTGGGGAAGAAAGCTCCTGTGCTGAAGGTGTGCTCCTGAGCTCATGGTGCTACTGGGAGCTGGGGCTCTAAAGGAGGGGGGTCTTCTTGGGGGAAGTGTCACCAGGCTTGTCCTCACAGGGCATGTTGGGACCCCAGCACCTTTCCCTTTGCTTTCCACCTCCCTGCGGGGCAGTAGCGTCCTCCATCACATATTTCTTCCATGTTCTGCCTCACCACAGGCCCAAAGGCGACAGGGCCAAGCGACCATGGACTGCAATCTCTAAAACAGTGAGCCAAAATAGTATTTTTCCTTGAGGTTGTTTTTCTTGGGTATTTTGTTACAGTGATGAAAAGCTGACGAACACTCACTAGGCGTTTCCTGACTTACTATAGATTTATTGTTTTGTGTCTGTCTCCAGAGCTCTCTTAAAATGTATGCCTGAGAACAGAAAGAACTTTTTTCTTATTTACTTCTACACTTAAACACTAAATGGATGCTTAAAACACTAAATGGATGACAGCTCTTACACAAATACAGGGCAAATGAATGAAATTAATGGACTTGTCAATAGAGGAAATTATTTTAGTGATTCTTAAAGTGAATCATGCTCTGATGGGAAGAACTGGAACTAGCCAGGTAAACCTAGAATACTCATATCATGGGTCGTATTTGAGGATGCTTAGAGACTTTACGGGTGGACGTAGTATAACCAGTATAGCCTTGTATAGTTGGGGTTTTCTAGGCAATATCCTCTTGGCAAAATGGATCGTGTATCGTGGGTGATGCAACATATTTGAGTTTCCCCAATGAAGGACAGTCCCTGAAGGACCAATTTGGTAAACACAAAAGAAAGTTTTCTCTGGAGGAAGCAATATGTACAGAAACAACCATAGAGAAATATTAAAAGACATTCTCTCTAATCTCAGATCTGCTGCTTGTACATTTTTTTCTGGGATACATCAAGGTATCAACATTTTATTTTAAATATTTATACTATTCGCATATTCACTCGGGTATTTAGTGAAGATAGCACATCATAAAAACCATTTTGCAAATGTTTGAGATAAACAATAATTAGGTGCTTTGAGTCAATGGGGCATCTCAGTAGTGAAACTGTGAAAACAAATAGCATTTTGTGGAAGTTACAGGCCAGTGTGCCATCTCCCCATTAAAAAAAAAAAGAATGTTTCCAGGTGAGATACTGATTACCACTGACCCTCGTAGCAGCGCACGAGCCCACAGCACTGCTCACCAGCAGAAGTGAAATGTAAGCCATATCCAGAAGCTTACATTTTCTAGTGGCCACATTTTATTTTAGTTTTTGTGGTACTGAGGATTGAACCCAGGGGTATTCTACCTCCAAGTTATACAATTAAAACAGGGTGTCTCTATGTTGCTGAAGCTCTCACTAACTTGTTGAGGCGGCCTCGAGGCTACGATCCTCCTGTCTCAGCCTCCCAAACCCCGGGATTGCAGATGTGTGCCACCGGGCCTGGCTGATATTTTGTTCTTTTATTTTTATTTTTTTTTTACACCAAGTGGTCTAAATCCCATGTGTGTCATACTGCAGCAGATCTCAATTCAGATTCTGGATTTTAATAACCATAGTGGGCTCTTGTCCCACCACAACACAGTACAGTTTCACTTGACAGATAAATAATTTGCATTGCTTCAATTATTAAATTTAAAACAAAATTTAAACTCAAAACTTCAACTATTAAATTTAAAACAAAATTTAAACTCAAAATGAAACTAAAGCAAAAATTTGGTTCCACGGTCACACTAGCTGCATTCTAATGTTTGACAGGAATCTGGGCAGAGTCCACTGTATCGGACAGCACGGGTCTCTGGCATCAGCTGTGAGCTTGTTGGAAACACCTATTTCAAACCTTCATGCCAGACCTTCTGCAGCAGGAGGTGCATGTCAAAACATTTCCGGCCGGGTGTGGTGGCGCACGCTTGTAATCCCCGCGCTTGGGAGGCAGAGACAGGAGGATCGCGCAGGTTCGAAGCCAGCCGCACTGGTTTAGGAGACCCTGTTTCCAAAAATAAAATAGGTCTGGGAGTGTAGCCCAGAGATAGACGGGCTTCCAGGAACCCCAGTGCCACCAAACAAAACAAAACAAAACAAAACAAAACAAAAACATTTCCAGTTGACTAGTATGTACACTAAAATTGGCGAATCTAACTGGGCATAGGGGCACACCCATCATCCCAGTCCTCGGGAGACTGAGACGGGAGGATTGCAAGTTTGAAACTAGCCCCAGAAACTCAGCAACCTAGAGACCCAGTTTACAAACAAAGGAACAAAAAAAAAAAAAAAAAACTGGGGATATACGGGGAGGGAGAACGACTCTGGGTTCAATCACTAGCACAAATAAATAGTTAGAAATAAATATGGGGGAGAGAGTAAAGGCATCAGGCAGTGACTATGTTCAAATAAATATTCTCAGATATGCATTGACAATCATCACGATCGTAGATAAAATACAAAAACATTGTATTTTATCTACATTAAAATATATATTTTAATAGTGTATATTGGCACTAATCGGGTATTGGAATTTGAAAAGATGTCTATGTTCTTATATCTTTTGTTGATATAAGAATGTCTCACTATAGGGTTGATTTTCTAATTATTTTAGGGCTAGGTTCCACAGAAACATATACATTCAAAGTAAAAAAAAATAACTAAATTGATCTGCTATTTTAAGAATGTATCATTCTCAAGAATATCTCCTTTTTGGAAGTGGAACATATGAGAGGAAAGAATATAAATGCTTTGAGGAACCAAACTGTTTTTCTGGTTCTTACTAGAAAATACACCAAAGTGGCTGCATGCATCTCAAAGTCTGCCATTTCATTATAAGAATATTATCTGGACATCTTCTGAGGATACCATTCTAAATGCCCTTCCAAAGTTGCTGGAAGTTTACAGTTTTGCTTTCTAGTTATATGAAACTTCTTTTATTACAAATACGCTCATTGTTCTCAAAATAAATAACACTTTGAGTAATGTTCTTTATAGAAAGTATAGAAGAGGGAAAAACATAAAATAACGAAAGATTGGGCATGGTGGCGTATGCTTATCTCAGTACTTGCGAGGCTGAGACAGGAGGATTGCACAGGTTTGAAGCCAGCCTCAGCTACTTAGTGAGGCTCTCAGCAACTTAGACCCTGTTTCCAAATAAAAAATATAAAATAGGTCTGATAGTGTAGCCCCCCTGGTTTCCATACCCACTACCATAGAAAGAAAGAAAGAAAGAAAGAAAGAAAGAAAGAAGAGAGGGAGGGAGGGAGAGAGAGAGAGAGGAAGGGAGGAAGGAAGGAAGGAAGGAAGGAAGGAAGGAAGGAGGGAGCGAGCCTGGTCTTCTGGGGTGGGCCTTGGCGTGTGGGCCCAAAAATATAAACTATGCCACGCAAGAGGAAAGATGATGTTTCTGAGGAGGAGGAGCTGTTGAAATCACACAGGGCTGAAGATGATGAAGCCGGGAAGGAGCCGGCGCGGATGGGCCGGTGGACCTCAGGAGGGACAGGTCAGTTGGCCGCGCGGGCCCTGTGGACCCCGGGCGCCCGTTACGGGTAACCGCCAGGGGCCGGGACGTGGACCGCTGCATCCCTCCAGCGGGCCGCGGGCATCCTGATACAGGAGCAGGTGCCCACCCGCCGCCAGGTGTCCCCGGCGTCACTTCCCGCCCCGCCATCGCATCCCCCCCGGGAATCCGCAGGTGCGCGGCGGGGCTGGAGAACACCTGCGGCTTACAGGTGTGAGTCAGCTTGGAGATGCAGAAGCAGGAGAAGCTGAAGAGCACGAAGGCCACGAAGGAGATCAGCAGGTTCGCGTGCTTGGTCCTCATGGCGCCGGTCCAGCGACCCGCAGCCGGCGGCCCCGGCACCCCAGGGCGAGCGAGCGCGGGCCGGCCTCGCGCCCCTGCGACCCCTCCCGCGGCCCTCGGAACCCAGCGCTCCCGCCCTTGGGAGCTCCCTTCCTGCACCTCTGCGCCCCTGCTTCAGCATCTACTGCTGGGAGGAAAAGCAAAGACCCATGGGAGAGCGCCCCCTGCCGGCACGTGGAGGTTCTAACCGTTTACTCTCCTGTAGTGAGGTATCACAGGTGTCCTCGAGGCTGGGCAACCCGAGAAGAACATCAGTAGGGCTCTTTGATCTCTTTCCTCGGGTTCTCCAGCTGACCTCCCTTAGTGAGGGCTCACTGGAAACCTGTGGTTAGAAACTGCCTAATGGGCACCATCACTGCACCACTTAAGGGGGCGGGGGGTAAGATTCACGGGCTGGTGGCCTGTGAATGCCGCTGTAAGCCTGGATGGTAAAGGCCAGGAGTTGTGGCCTTCAGGTGAGCAGGGAGTAGCCGGATCCTAAAGGAGGCAGGTGAAGAAAGAAACGCATCGGCTCCATGCTCCGGTCTCTGTGGCTAGCTGCTGCTCACGTTGTGCTAATCTCAGTTGAAAGGCAGGAGATGATGACTTTCAGCTTGAGAACTACTAGATGGTGCAAACCCACTCCCTGGGGCGTGGAGAAGGGAGGAGAGGGCGTTGAGCAGATGCGAATGGGATGGGAGAGGGAAGCTGTCCTGGGCCCGGAGCCGTCTCCTTGTCCTCTCCCTGGAGCTCCGGGTCTGCAGAGCAAGCTGTCCTTCCAGAACTTCTGCTTGGATGCCCCGTTTCAAATTCGAGGTGTCCAACCTTTCCCAGCAAGTTAGCTCTCTTCCCGGAGCTCCTCGATTTTACCAGTGGCACTAGCTTGGTTTTACTGGCTTCTGTCACATCCCATCGTTTGTAAAACTGCCACATCCTTTAAAATGTCTGGTTTCTAGATGGGCGTTTCTGTTGCTCTGCGCAGCCCCAGTGTCCGGCTGATGACCGGGGCATTTGAATGGGTTCGGTGTGTAGCTGCAACTCTGCAGTTCACGCTCCCCTGGAATACCAGGTGGCCTTCCCAGCGCGCCACTGCTCGCTGTCAATCCTGTTTAAGCTGCTCTTCTCTCCTGGGGTGATAAAGTCCAACCCAATCAGGCCCCTCGCTGCCTTCTTGTTGCCCCAAAGGCTCCCAACAAGCCTGCAGGACCTGCCAGACTCTTCTTTTTTAAGAATTCTGCTCCAAATATGCCACGATCACTTTTCACTTTCCGTCCCTTTTTCTCTTTATGTCTGCCCTCTGTCCACAATGTCCAGCATCCTCTCTGACCACCCAAATCTTTCCCGCATCTCTAGGTCTCCCATTTTATCTGTTTCATGAGTTGAAGCCCAAGGGAAATAGACACTCCAATTTCCACTTCTCTGAATCCCAACAGTATATAGATTCTCTACCATTCGTTTTTATGAGTATCCTGGTGTATTTAAGGGAGATATCCCCAGAATTAGGCTGTTTTACCTGGGATTGAGGGAGAAATATATCCAAAGCAGATATAATTATTGGCAATTGAACTAAAAGATGGACTTACTCGTGGTAGATCTGCACATTTTGGCATTTAACTATACATGATATAATGATTACATAAGTGGCATTGAACTACTTAATCCAGATCACAAATCTTAAATACATCTTCTTCACATTCACTAATTATTTGCTTCATAACTTTGATTTAAACATATTAGCAACTGATTGGCTAATCACCCTCTCCAGGCACAGATGGACTCCCACCCCTCCATAGCTTAGTACAAAAGCCATTTCTTTCATATTCGAGTAAAGTGCAATAACAGAGTATCTGGTTGTCTGGCTGCTTTCCATGTATTCATTTAAAGTCCCAGACCTTTCCATCGCGAAGCTTCTTTTTCCTCTAGGGTATTGGAACCTTCTCCAGTCCATTAAGTTGGAGGGAAAAAAGAAGATATCTTGATCAGAATTTATACAGCTTATTCCCGTCAAATTTTATCACAGAGAAGTGCATACAAAAGAGATGTAAAATAAAGTCCCTGTACAAACACCTGCTTCCCAACAACACTTCTACCATGGAAAGAGATGACAAGACTTCAGTTGTTAGATGTCCATCTCTGCCACATCACCTTAACCCGAATCAAGATAGTATTTCCCCAAACGTTTGGTGGAGTGGTTGACTACCATGTGTGAGATTCTGGGTTCAAATTCTAACACCAAATCAATAAATATCCCCCATAAGTCAGGTGTTCATTTCTGGAGTTGATAAATTGGCATAACCCAAAAGAAGAACACAATATTGTTAGAAAAATAGAATATCCAAGCTGGGAGTGGTGGTGCACACTTGTAATCCTAGTACTTCCTAGTACTTTGAAGGCTGAGATAGGGTCTGAGTTCGCATCCAGCCTCAGCTACTTAGTGAGGCCCTCCACAATTTAGTGAGACCCTGTTTTGAAATAAAGCCAGACGTGGTGGTGGACGCTTGTAATCCCTACTCTTGGGAGGGGGAGACAGGAGGATCGCGCAGGTTCAAAGCCAGCCACGCTGGTTTAAGAGACCCTGTTTCCAAATAAAAAAAAAGTATAAAATAGGTCTGGGAGTGTAGGCCGGAGGCAGAAGGGCTTCCAGGAACCCCAGTACCATCAAAAAAAGAAAGAAAGAAAGAAAGAGGCTGGGGGTATAGCTCAGAAATAGATTCCCTTGGACTCCATCCCCAGTACTGCAAAAAGAAATATATAATATCTAGATTAAAGATGTATTTTATACTGGTTTTTTATACTGGGGTTTAAGGCAAATAATGTCACTATTCACAAGAAAACTAGTGTTGAAATAGGTTTTAAATCCTTTCTAAGCGTGGATTCCTTATCAGTGAGATAAGTGATACAGAACACATCCCCTCCTTGCCTCCTGTATGTAGGAAGGGTTGACACATGACCAGTCGCATTCATCCTGTGACACAGCACACAAGCAATAGTTCAGCGTTTGACTCAGACTGGTCAAAGGAGACAATCTTGAGACACTGAAGTCTAGACCTGGAGTTCCCAGGGCCATCTTGCCCGTGGGAAGGGAAAGCTTGCTTGAGAATCATGCCAGCTCAGCAGAGACAAAGGGGTTTCATCTGATGACCTAGCTCAGCCCGTCCTCTTTGCCTCCATCTCTACCTCTGGTCACTTAGTTGCATGAGCCAATACATTTCTTTCTTGCATTAAATCAGTGTGGGCTGGGATTCCTACAGTTTGTAATTGAAAGAGTTCTAACCAAGAACCTTAGCAGGTAGGTAGAGGACAACAGTTGCAGGATCACTAGAAATAAGAGGCACTTGCAGGTTCAGATAGATGGAGTCAGCTCCAGGCAAAAGAAACAATGACTGGCAAAGTTGGTTTCTAAAACTAATACTTCATAGATAGGTTGGGTGTGTCCTGTGAAGGAGACCCTGCCCAGGGAGGAGTAAGGAGCGGGCTGGAATCAATATCTGATCCATGTGCACTCTGTCTAGAGCAGTAGTGTATCTTTTAACTAATTCATATGAAAACACCACAAAGAATGGCTGGATCCTCACCAGCCCCTGGGAGCAATAGGACAAACCCAAGGTGTTGGGAAACTAGAAAGCCATCCAGGTTAACACCCAGGGTGCCTAGAGGAAGAGTCAGAAAAATAGGCATAGCCCATAAACCACAGCCCAAACAGCAAGGCCAATTCAATGCCATCCAGGAAGGGGCTGTGGGGTCTTGTGTCAATTTCCCCACAGATGATCCAGAGGGTTGTTTTTTTTTGGGGGGGGGGCTTAGAGTGGTAGTATTTTCCCACTGTCATTGTTCACTTGTCCTTCTGTTTTTATTTTTATTTTCATTTATGAATTTTTGCAGTACTAGGGATTGAACCCAGGGGCATTCTACCCCCAAGCTACACCCCAACCTTATTTTTTTTTTGTGGTACCGGGGTTCCTGGAAACCCTTCTATCTCCAGGCTACACTCCCAGACCTATTTTTATACTTTTTTAATTTGGAAACAGGGTCTCTTAAGCCATCGCAGCTGGCTTCAAACCTGCATGATCCTCCTGTCTCTGGCCTCCCAAGCGCGGGGATTACAAGTGTGTGCCACCACGCCTGGCTCCAAACCTATTTTTTATTATTTTGAAACAGGATCTCACGAAGTTGCGGAGGGCCTCACTAAGTAGCTGAGGCTGGCCGCAAACCTGGATCCTCCTGTCTCAGCCTCCCAAGGACTGGGATTATGAGCAGGTGCCACCACGCCTGGCTTCGTCTGTTCTTAATATGTCACTTCTTTTCCTTTTGCTACTTGTTGGAATACAGATCTGGTCTCCCAGGCAGGGATCCATACTGTGGACCCATTAGGAGATATACTGGGAGGATCAGGAGAACCTCCTCTTCCGTCTCTTCTCAGGAGGACATAGTAGGGTTGCCCAGGTCAAGTACAGCGCAGCTATGGCCCCACTAAATAGGGTGAGTGGAGGAAATTGGCGTATAGAGAGTCTTGGTTTGGCCACGTCATATGAAGTTACTCTTCAACACAGGATTGTTGGGGAAGGGGGACATGCACATTTATGTTCCAAGGAATAGAGGCTGTGCCTTGGTCATCAATTTCCCCAAGTGCAATATTGATCCCTTAAGCAAAGGAGCGAATAAAATACAAGTTTATATGTTGGAAAAGAGACGGTTCTATCAGCATATCATGTTCCTACCTCTTCATTCCTACCTCCAGCACCCAAGAGCTATACACACACACACACACACACACACACACACACACACACACACACACCCTTTATCCGTCCTGGTATTTGGACAAAGCATACATTTCACCTAATTGACCCAGCCCTTCAAATCCTTCTACTCTACTCTACTCTATTTACAGTTACTTGTTCCAGTATCAATTTGGCAACTGTCTCAGAGGTGAAATATATGTCTGTAACATGTTAGGATTCTTTTCGGGGGGGGGGGGGGCGGGGCTAGATAGTTCAGTGTACTGGCCCTATAGAACACATTCTTTGGTCCAGTGAGATGTACAAGAAGGAACCACATTGTTATAAAATGTGTTCTAAGCCCTTGACAGGATTCACAGCTTTGGTTTTAGCCCAAGATGAAATTAGTGTCAAACTTATTTGAATCCTTTGGGATTGCAAAGAATAATTATTTATGTCCACTGGCTGTTACCCTTAGGCATTTATGCCCTCTAAAACCATATTTATTTTTTAAAAATTATTATTTTTGCTGTACTGGGGATGGAACCCAGGGGCATTCTACCTCTGAGTTTATACCCCCAACCCTATATTTTATTCTTTACTTTGAAACAGGGCCTCACTAAGTAGCTGAGGCTAGTCATGAGCCCAGATCCTCCTGTCTCAGCCTCCCAAATTCTGGGATTACAAGCGTGTGCCACCACTCCAGGCTCTAACGCCATCTTTAACATTTTGTTGTTGTTGTTGTTGTTGTTGTTGTTGTTAACATTCAACAGTCTCTTACCCCACTGGTGGCCTCAAAAGGAAACACACACACACACACACACACACACACACACACACATATATATATAAATAAAATTATTCCACCCATTATTGCATTATTGCATGCCTTTGGTACCACTTTACTGACTCAAAGTAGCTACCGAGGTGGTTAGTTTCAGGGCATGGCAGATCATTAGTCAGGTATCTTAGTCACTTCTTGAAAAACTTGGTTCTTATCCTGGGCACTGATGTCACCCTCTTTATTGTCTCTTGAAATTCCTACAGGGCCTTTCACAAATGACTGTCTAGTACTGGGGCTTCTTAATGTTAACTCATCAAAATTCTCCTATTCCTGACCTCACAGTAGGCCAGGTCTATGACTCTATAGATATCCAGACGGTGCCCCAAGTCAAGAACCAAGTCTCCCTCACTGCCATGTACACTGCTCTCAACTTGGCCCATGAAATGAACTTAGCTTGGCATTCTTTGGGTTTTTACTGTCCCCAGGGCTAACAGTAGCAGACCTTCATACTAGTGCTCCTGCTGTACAGAAACTCTTATTAGTTAACCAAGAATTTTGCTCCATTTTGGCAGAAAAGGACTCTTGAAGTTTAGAACATTCAGCAGAAAAGTGGGTTGTTCATTATTCCTGCAGCAGAGATGTGTCTTTCTGAGGTATGTGCCATAACTCCCTACATACCCCTCAGGACATGGATTCTTTTGATAATTTTGTTGTGACGCTTCTTCTTTATTACACCACTTTCCTGATACCACAAGTTATGTCATAGTTTGGATCTTCATATAATTTGATGTTCTTAAATTGGGACTGTTTTCATGAGAACCCAATAGTACACTGGTAAATACACCAAGTCCCATCACCAGGAACTCTTCAAGTCCAAAGTCCCAGTGGTCTCCACAAGGTGGCGGTATGATGTTCCAACAGAGCTAATTTGCATGTATTCTTCTTTCCCAAACTTAAAAAATCATGTGAATGTGTTGTAATTTTAGGTTCCCAGTAAAATGCTCACTAGCCATTAGATATTATTCTTAGCTTGTCAAATAGCCTCTCAAAGTGTTGTGTCTCGGCCGGACGTGGTGGTGCACACTTGTAATCCCAGCACTTGGGAGGCTGAGATAGCTGTTCACTGACAGCCTCAGCTACTTAGTGAGGCCCTCTGTAACTTAGTGAGACCCTGTTTCAATAAATAAAGAATAAAAATAGGGCAGGGGATGTAGCTCAGAGGTCGAATGCCCATAGGTTCAATCCTCAGACCCTCAAAAAAAAAAAAGTGTTACCTCCTTTTTATTGTCAAGGTCCTGGACAATAAAGAACATCTGAACAATATAGAACATCTCCTGTGGTCCAAAGTTATTTTTAGATATTTCACTGATTGGAATAGGTCCTGAATCCTGGCTCATTCCGTGAAGCATTTGGCTGATCATATTTGCCACAACAACCCTCAAGTGCTTCTGAATTCCTCCTTTCAAAGGGGAGATCATCAGGGTGTCATTATCCATGTAACGAGTTAAGTTGATTTGGGTAGTGACCGTGTCTAAACCCAATGCCTCCAAGTTGTGCATTGAGCTGGAGATAGCCTGGAGGAGTGCTGGACCTCTCATACAGCTTATATACTGCTTGGCACATTGTTAAAAATGATGTGAATTATATGAAGTCATAATAGTTCAGCCCTGTCTCCGAATGCCTCCTCCTCCTCGGGGATACACAGGATTATATAGAAAGCAGTAGTTGAGATTAGCATGTCTTTTCCTGTTTTTTCTTAATGATAGACAAGGTTCCCTGTGTACATCCAGAAATGGACACTTCCTGATACTTAACCATAAAGGAAGAGTTGAGCAAGTTGCTGTGTTTCCATTTTACATGTCCAAGTGGTACTAAGTGAAGGGCAGACTGAGCTGTCTCTTCTGACTTTTGGCTTGAAGCTGGTAATGGCCAGAACTGTCACCGTTATCCATTCTCGTGATGTATTCTGCCAAAAGCAAGAACAGTTTTTCTTTTTGATTTCTCTATCTGCAGTTTCATAGTGACTCTGATGCTTTGACTCTAGCATCTTCAGAGTCCCCCCAAATCTAATTTTCCTACATTCATAGTGCCTTTTTATTCTTCTGCTGGAATGATGGTACATTTTGCACCGCCATTGTGGCATATTCAATAATTTCAAAAGTTTTTATGGTCCTAAGCCACTCACCATTAACCATATCATCCATCCTTGGATCATTCACTGGGAGTCAAATAAGGATTTTTTCTTCCTCAAGTTAATCATCATTTTTTTTCCTTCACAATCTTAATAGATGAATTGAAATCACTACTCTGAGCTGGTGTTATAGGCACATGCTTATAATCCTAGAACTTGCGAGGCTGAGACAGGAGGAGTGCAGGTTTGAGGGCAGCCTCAGCAACTTCATGAGACTTTGTTTCAAAATGAAAAATGGAAAGAGCTTGAGGGTGTAGCTCAGAGGTGGAATGCTCCTGGGTTCAATTCTCAGTATGCACTACTCTGTTAAACATAGCCAGACCCTCTGTATCCAAGAGTTCTGTGGATCCAATCAACTGTGGATGAAAAATATTTGGAAAAATGTATATCTCTACTGACCGTGAACTTTTTTTCATTTTTTCTTTTTTATTATGACTCTACATAACAGTGGGATTCATTGCTACATGTCTGTAGAGGCACATATACAATTTCATTCTCTAGAGCCTCTCTCTCCTCTCTCTCTGGTCCCCTTCCTATATACTATTGGCCTCTCTTCTATTTTCATGAGGTCCCTCCTATCTTTTCTTTAATTGGGGAACACTGTGTCCAGCAACCTAATAAGCCAGACTCAAACAAGGGTTCTTTTCTCTTATGTGTGCCAGCTACAGATGTTTCTCTCGTCATTAGAGCCTAGAGTATAGCATTTACAGTCCTATCAGATGTTATAAGAAACCTAGGGATGACTTAATATCTGTAGATTGTCGGCAAATGCTACATTTTATATACAGGATTTCAGCATCAGTGGGTTTGGGCAGCAGAGAGAATCCTGGAAGGAATCCTTCATGATACCAAGGGATGACCGCATAGCATTTGTCTTTTCAGGATAATTTTGCTGCATTTGAGACTTTACACACTCCAGAAAGGACGTTGATTTTTTTCCTCTGTGGAATAAGTGCTGGACACTACGAAAAGATGTTTGTTTTTAGTCATATTAGACAGCTTTTTGATCAGTTTCTAAAACCAACAGCCCTGTGGCTGTTTAGTCTGAAATTCAAGAAAGCAGAGATTCCTCAGCACTACTTTAAAAATCGTAACCAAATCCCATCACACGATCGCGCTTGGTTTCTCTGCAGGTATCTGATAAGTCTAGGCAGAAGCACACAGGTTTGTTGAGAGACCTAGATGAAGAAGGTCCCACTTCTCCACTAAGCCAGAATCTTAATTGTAGGACTTAATCGCCCACTGGCTAGCCAGATTAAAGAATGGAGACAAAGAGTATAAGAGGGAACAAGAGATGTTCAATCTTCCCTGAGAAACAGGATTGGTTAAGTATATGTATACCAGTATGTGAATTAGTGGGAAAGGGATGAGGCAATTGCTATGTCCAATAACTTAAATATATAGCAATTCTGCTTTTAGTAAATGCCGTTCAACCAATTTCTCAGATTCCGACTGGATTCATGCTTTTTTCGGGGGGGGGGGCAGAAATAGAAATAGACAAAGGAGAGAGTGTTCCTCTGCACTGCCCACTCTCAGGATGGCACTCAGAAAAGACAAAAGGCTTCTAAATAGACTTAGCTCACTGTCACTCTATGAGGACTTGGTATAATAATGCAGAGACTCCTGAAATAGGAATTTCTACTTCTTAACATGTCAAATTGGTTGTGCATTAGCCTTTTTTATTTTTTTTTTTTTGTGTGTGTGTATGTGGGTTTGGAACCCAGAGGCATTTGACCTCTGAGCTACACCCCCAGCCCTATACTTTATTCTTTCTTTCTTTCTTTCTTTCTTTCTTTCTTTCTTTCTTTCTTTCTTTCTTTCTTTCCTGGTGGTATTGGGGGTGGAACCCAGAGGCTTTCTACCTCTGGGCTATACTCCCAGACCTTTTTTATATTTTATTTGGAAACAGGGTCTCACTAAGTTGCTGAAAGCCTCACTAAGTAGCTGAGGCTGGCTTCAAACCCGTGCGATCCTCCTGTCTCAGCCTCCCAAGTGCAGGGATTACAAGCGTGCGCCACCATGCCCAGCTTTTAATCTTTATTTTGAAACAGGGTCTCACTGAGTTGCAGAGGGCCTCACTAAGTAGCTGAGGCTGTCTGCAAACCGCGATCCTCCTGTCTCAGCCTCCCAAATGCTGGGGTAACAAGCGTGCGCCACCACGCCCAGCTCTGAATCTTTTAATCTACAATTTAAAAATATTCCATTAGATGATTTCTAAGCTCCTGTCAGGATATCACATTCTATGAGTTGATTTAGTATATATCCAGACTTCTGTAGCATATTTAATATTGGTTATTTCTAGGGGACAAGGGTGATGACTTCACATAGATTAGTGTCTATGTTTAAAATGTTGATGGAGATACACTCCCTTCAATTTGTGTTAACATTGAGATGGAGGGGAAGTATATATAGACGCTTGCAGAGGCTATTTCTAGAAGAACAAATTAACACTGGTTGATGTTGAGCAAGGGGATCAAGGAACTAGGAATCTTAGATATGTGGGTAGTCGAGTTATTTTTTAATAAAGAGCTGTCCTATGAAGCCTGGCATGGTGGTGCATGCTTGTAATCCCAGTACTTGGGAGGCTGAGACAGGAAGGATCACAGCTACTTAGTGAGGCCCTCCACAACTTAGTGAGACCCTGTTTTAATATTTAAAAAATAGGGTTGGGAGGTAGTAAGCCCAGTTTTAGCTCAGAAGTAGAATGCCCCTGGGTTCAATCACCAGTACAAAAAAAAAAAAAAAAAAAGCTGTCCTGTGTATGTGTATGTATAGACTACTCTCCACCAACCAAACTGGCCTTCTTGCCCCTCCTCCATTTCAGATACACTCCCAATTCCAGGCCTTTGATCTTGCCATTCTAGTGCCTGGAATACTTTTCCTCCAGACGCTGTCATGGTACACTCACTCCATGGGCTCAAGTGTCACACTGTATGCAATGACTCCTCTACTCCTTAATACCCCTTTCCTAATACCTTCTAATACCCCTAATACTTAGAACTGCCTAATTGCCTCACATATTAAAGATTTACTGCTCATTTAGTTTATGACTCCTTTATGAAACCTGGCCTGGTGCATAGTAGGCAATCCACAAATACTTATCTAATTAATGAATATACCTTTTTTAAAAAAATTCATGTGCCCAAATTATTTTTCCAATAAAGTTAAGTAATGAACGTTGAATGAAGCAGTAAAATGCTTATTTTTACGGGGGAGGAAGGTCCAAAAAATTTTCCGACTATATAGTGCTCTCCTGTCCTAATTTGCCACGTATTAGTAATGACCAAGCCAACTGACTGAGGTGTCTGAGTCATTCATAAAGTAGGGCAATTAATAATTACTTGACAGAATTAAGATTGCATGCAGGGGAAAGAACTTCTGAAGCCTTAAAAAGTAACCAAAAGAACACAGTTGCTTCGGTGTCTTGAGCCTAATGGCAGGACAAGGCTTCAACTTGCTCTAACATTTAGGGAAAGCGAAGTCTCCGGAGCACCGCGCTAGGAAGCCACGCTGGCGCTCAGCTTGGCTCGGGCCCTCGTTGCCAGGGAAACCGGGAGGGGGGAAATGGTCCGGGAGCGCGCGCATGCGCGCCGGGGCCGTTGCGTTCGCTCCTCCTTTCGCGTTAACCATAGGTGGAGTGCGGGCCAATCGGAAGAGGCTGGAGAGGCGGGGCGAGCCCGGGGAGGGCGGTCCCGCGGCCTGCCTCCCACTTCCGGGTCGCGGTGCTGGCGGGGAGCGCTCCGCGGAAAGCGTCGTTTCCGTTGCTCGCTGTTTGCAGTTGGGGAAACCGAGGCAGCTCCGGCTCCCCCTAGCTCTTCCGCTCCCGTGAGGTGGCTGCTGTTTCTTCTCTCTCACCCGGCGCCGCTCCGGTGCGGCTGCGCCAGCCCCGCGGCGTCGGGCCGGCGGGGCTTTGTGCGGGCGGAGCCTCCCGCCGGCGGCGGCGCGAGCGGGCGGACGCGGGGCTCGGCGGGGCTCGGCTCGGCTCCGCCCGGGCTGCCCGCCCCTCCGCCCCGCACGCCCGCCGCTTGGGCCCCGCGAGCGCGGAGGGGCGGATTGCTTTTACCGACGCCGACCGTCCCTCTGCGCCGCGCAGCCCCTGCGCTCCCCTGCGGGCGTTTCGAATTTGACCATGCCTCCCCGGGCCCTGCAGGGAGGATGTGTCTGGGGATGTTTAAGGCAGGAAGGCGATGAGCATTTTTCTTTTTAAGTGTCTCCTCCTCAATTGTATGCCCCCCTCCTCTCCTTCGAAAAGCCCAAGAGTTTTCTTTGGAGATCCAGTTTTATCGAGTGTGTAGTTTTTTTTGTTGTTGTTTTTTTTTGGTGTTTGGCGGAGGTAGTTTTAAGCTCTTAACGGGTATTTCTGCACTTTGTCTATTGAATGGGAAATCATGAGTTAGCCTGGGTGTGATGTACTCTGTTTTCAAGTTGGGTTCAACTTCAGTTTGTAAGGCATTTGTAGTGCTTTTATTTGCCAGCGTTAGCTAACCATAGAACAGCTGTAACATTATCCACAAGGGTTAGGAAGCACTTACTCCTTATTAAAAAAAAATTCTGATGTTTGGTATAATTGAACGGTTTAGTCCCAATTCTCAGTGAGGAATTAAAATAGGAAGCTTAAGATGTGAGTACGATTTGGCCAGAAACAAATTGCAGATCATTCTACTAGCATTCTTTAAACCATTAGATAGCTCGACAAAATCTTATTGCAGTTAGTTTTTTGTAAGTGCTAAACGGACGATTTGGCCAGCCATCTTTTAATAAAGTTGTATATATTACACGTGGTCATTGTTTTTAGCCTAGTTAAACACCATAACAAAAATAGACACTGTGGCTTAATAGATATTAATGTAATTTGAGATTTGGTGAGTTGGATAATCGAGATTTTTATCTGATTTTAAAATTCAACGTTAAGATCATTAAGCTTGTATTATTTCCTTCTCTAGGAAAAAATGTTTGTTTCTTTGTGGGAGTTCTTCTATGGGCACTTTTTTCGATTTTGGGTGAAATGGCTCCTACGACAGATGACCGGGAAGTGTGAATTGCAGCGAATTTTTGATACCTGTGCAGGTGCACAAAGGACATACAGGATAGGTAATGTTAAAACGCAAAACCTAAGAGCCAATAACATTTTAACTCTTTTTTTTTCTCATTATACATAATCACAGGGACCACTGTATGTTTTGTGTATTCTGATTAAGTCACTTAAACTGAGTTTTATAAACTTTGTAATATCTTTGAATCCTTTCAGCTCTCACCCTTGTTACTTGATAGGGAAAGAAACATTCTCTGATTCTGTATCTGGAAAAGTATGATCTTCTCTGGCTCCTTAAACTTTTCCTTTTTTTTATTATTATTATAGTTGCAACCTGTTTTTTTTTTTTTTTTGGCGATACTAGGGATGAAACCCAGAGGCATTCTACCTCCAGGCTACATTCATTCCCAGCCCTATCTTTTATTCTTTATTTGGAAACAGGTTTTCATTAAGTTTGAGAAGGTCTCACTAAGTAGCTGAGGCTGGCTATGAAGCTTCGATCCTCCTGTCTCAGCCTCCCAAGTACTGGAATTACAAGTGTGCACCACCGCACTGCCACGCCCGGCACAACCTATTTTCTAGAGAAAAGTTTTTATACTTCTGTAATTCCTTTGAGACTTTCCCACAAATGAGGGGGAAATGCCTCAACCTGGATCCATTTTTATACTCAGCGTCATCATTACCAATCTTTTAATTTCGTACTGTTCTTTATGAAAGGACATTAATGAGACATTCACTGGTTGCTAAGAAAAATTGTACTCAAAATCTGCACTGTTCAATACCCTAGCCAGTAGGTACATTTGGTTATTGAGCTCTTGAGATGTGGTTAGTCTGGATCAAGATGTGCTGAACTGTGAAATCCACACTGGATATTAAAGATTTTAAAGGAAGCTGGGTGTGGTAGCCCTCACTTGTCATCACAGTACTTGGGAGGCCAAGACAGGAGGATTGCAACTTGAGGCCAGCCTCAGCAACTTAGGCCCTCCACAGCTTAGTGAAACCCTGTTTCAAAAAATAAAATAGAGCTAGGGATCTCAGAGGTAGAATGTCCCTGGTTTCTATCCCCAGTACCGTACACACACACACACACACACACACACACACACACAAAGATTTTATATGGAAAATAGAATATAAAATTATTTAATAATTGTTTATATTGGTTTATATTGGTTATATGTGAAAGTGATAATACTTTGGGTTTATTCAGTTGAAATATATTAAAATTATTTTTACCCACTTTTCACTGTAAATTTGGCTATTGGAAATTTTATATTTTGACTTGCATTACATTTCTATTAAATAGTGCTACTCTCTTACCTCCTAAAATATATATGTATTTTCAAAGCTTAGTAGAAAATATTGTTTCGAATTAGAACACATGTGAATGAGAAGTGTTTGCAGTTACTTTTTAGCCAGAAAAAGGAAGACCTGGGGATCCTTGCAGCGAATGAGCAGTTTATTAAGTGGGAAATGATGACTTAATCAGAGCCTCTTTTGTGTTGATTAAATGTGCTTCAGATGAGAAATCCACCCCTGTAAGGTTGGGAAGGTGGCCCGTTGGCACTCAGAATCCCCGTCCAAGAAAACATTGCGAGTAGGACAGTAGCCACCTCAGGACAGCTGGACGGTTGAAGTTTAATTACTTTCCTAGTTTTCTTTAACTTACTGACTTTTATTATTGCCTGCTCTTTTTTTTCCCCCCAGTACTGGGGATTGAACCCAGGGACATTCCACATTCGAACTATGCCCCCAGCCATAGATATATATTATTCTTTGTTTTTGAAACAAGGTCTTACTACATTGCAGAAGGCCTCGTTACGGAGTTGGCCTCAAACCTGTGATTCTGTCTCAGCCTCCAAAGTACTGGATTGCAAGTGTGTGCCACCACGCCCATCCTTGCCTGCTCTTTTGATTTGCCCTTTTGACTGCTCAGAAGAACAAAGTACCACTTGATAAAAAAATATATACATCAACAGTCTTTATTGGCGTTTTGTAGCATGAGGAACTTAGTAAAAGACTTCGGTTTGAAGCAGAAGCATTTTTCAAATTGCTGAGAAAAAGGAGACCTACTAGTAAATGTGCCAGACTTTTTAATAGGACAGTAAAAGTGCTCCTGTCATTGTTGAAACAGAAGAAAGGATGGAGAAGCTATTTTACTCTGGCTAGTAGATGATTGGCCAGATGGTGTAAAGCCTTTGGCCCTTAACTTCTTGTAGGATTCAGTTGCGAGCACCTCAGATCTAAACACAGAGCTCCCTACGGCTACCAAATGATGTGGCAGGGAGCGCTCTCACGCTCGTCTTCAGATGGGTTTCTGGCACTTGAGTTATTTGGGGACACTTTGGGGGTCTGCACAGACATGAAGATCTTAGGGAAATTAGGTGATATCACCTGTTCAGCTTGGCATGTTGTGTTTGAGCTGTTTGAATGGTCCCCACCTCTCTACACTATAAGAATACAATTTTTAAGTGTTGGCTATGCTCTGTAGAACTTACCTTTTGAGGCTGGTAACTTGTTAGTTATTTAATATTTTTACTCTGTTTTTGGAGTAATTACAAGCAACATTTAAGTGGTAATATTCTTCTTTTTTTTTTTTTTTCCAGAAAATTCCTTGACGTACTCCAAGAGTAAGGTAAGATTGAATTAAGGTGAAAATTCTAGGGAACATACACAGCATAAAGGTGGGTGTATAAGTACCCGAAGGATAGTGAAAATGGAGGGACCCGTAACTTAGCCTCCCACGAGCTGTTCGGTTCCCTACAGCAGCTCACGGTTTTCCCCTGTATAAATGCTTTGTGTGGCGAAGGTAGAGCATCGGTCATCTAGATTGTTGATTGAAAGCCAATTAATAGATGACAACCAGCACTCAACAACACCAAAAGGAAAAGAATAGAAAGTATAAGTCATTGGTCACTGTAAGATTAAGTATCGTCTTATGAAGTTCTTCTTTTAGTTATCTGTGTGCGCGCACACATCTCTGTATCTTAGATATTCACGTGTGTCTGTACTTGGTCATGATGTAAAATGTGAATTAGGGTCAGGAAAGGTTTACTCGTGGCTCTGGTGATACTGTTAGGAGATGTGGAGGTGGTTGAGTGCTGCAGGCATGCTTGTTGTGTTCTAGAGAGTAACCTGTAATAAAAGGACTAATTTAGTCACAAACCTTTTATTTATCAGTTATTATATATAAATAACTTACACACCTGAGTGAATGTTGGGAGGAGGAGTTCAGAGTCCTCTTTTATTCGCAGTCATAAAGTATGATTGTTTTCTTTGTAATGAGAATGTGGAGTCCAGAAAACTAACAAGATGTAGGTTCAAAAAATTTATACCTGTCAATTGACATTTAGGATACAGTTTCCATAGTAACAGTATCATGGACTACCGCAGATGTGGATGCCCAAGTGGCTCCATCTCAGATTTTTCCCAGCAGTGCTGAAGCTGGGGCATATATCTGAATTTTTTGGAGGCTTGTCAAAACACACATTGTTGGCCCCATCTCAGAATGTCTGATTAGATTCTAATTCTACTTTTAACACTTTCCCATGTGCTTCTGCTGTGCTTGCTAGTTGGGGCACTGCTTTGAGGACCAGAGTATTTCTGCTTTGAGAACTGTTCTGCTTGTAACTACTCTTTATTTCTATAGGAAACAGTGTATGCATTTTCCGGGCCTTTAGCAAGTTGAGTTTCAAATTCTTGAAAATTCAGAATTATTTGAATGCTATAATTCTAGAATGAATTGTCCTGTGAAATGTGCTTTCAGCCTTGAAATTGCAAAGAGAGTAAAACCATAACTAAGCTCATTATATTATGCCCCACTCAGAGTTCCCATCCCGACCCCTCGTTCTTCCGGAGTGTGTCCCTCCAGATACCTCGACACCTCTCTGCCCTTTTTCTGTTTTACGGGCACTGCCAGTGCTGTGCCCTGGAATGCCATGAGGCCCCTTGGCGCCCTCACTCCATCATTACAACGTATTCCCACCCTGCTCCTCTGGGCTACTTTGTATTTTCTAAACACAAAGGTGTCCTCACCTAGGACTGTTGTGTTGCATCTGCTGAACCAGAATGTTCTTCTCTAACTAAACCTCGTTTCCTCAGCTGCAGTCTCCTCAGCCATGGCCTTCACCTGAGCACCTGCCCACCCTCTGCCTACGCGCCACCCCTCAGCTCCTTGCCCTCCCTCCTTAGTGTTTCCTTCCCTCCTGTCCAAAAGAATAAAACAAAGCCTAGTGCTTTTTTGTTGTTCACTAATGTGACTAGAATGTAATCTGCACTCTGAATGTAAAAGGAAATATAAAAGGATAGAAAGTAGTAAGTAAATTAAAAGTTCCTTTTTCTCCAGATAGTCTGTAGTATTTCTTTCATTTACTCATTCACTGGAGTTGTGATAGTATTGTATCTGTATTATTATATTTTATTATAACAATATTTTTGGTCTCAGCCTTTATGAACAAGATTTTATGTGTGATAAAGTCACACCAAGCGCAAGTGGAGCAACATAGGATGTTACTTGTAAGGACTCTGTTAAACTGGTCAAATCCTTACCCAAGGATTTGAGTGACTGCTGTATGTGCAGCGTTCCACCAGAGTGTTTTGTATATACAAAAGAAGTAAAGATTGATGTGGAATATAACTACAAGTAGGAGAGAAGACTGATGCTGAACCTAACTATATATAGGAGTTCAGAGGAGAGTTTTCAGAATCAATAAATATAATTTATAATTATAATTATGATTTAATTTCATTAATAGAATAAATTAGAAAAATATGGTCACTTCAGTAGTTACTAGAAAAACTGTTTTGGAAGAATTCAGTACCCATTCACGATTAAAAACTTAGCTAACTAGTAACAGAAAAAAATTTCTCAATCTACTAAAGGCTACTTAAGAAAGGCCTGCGACTAACATGGTAGAAAGAGTAAAGTAGTGAATACTTGTCACATATAATTGAAAACAAGAAAAATGTGGTTACTTTCTTTGTGTTGGAGACCTTAGGTAATCCAATTAGCAAGAAAAATAAATTTAAGACATAATAACTAGACAGAAAGAAGTAAAACTTATTAACAGATTATTTAGTTTGTGAAGGTAGGGAATCTTAAGGAATCTACAAACACTAGCATTATTAGTAAGTGAATTAGCACTGTCATAAGACACTGTGTTCTTCTGTATGTCACCAGAAAACTTGGACAAAGAACAGTTCCACTTAGACTAGCATCCAGGAACATAAAATACTCAGATCAGTTTAATGAAATTTACAAAAGACTTTTTCACTAACACTCTTGGAGAATGTTTTTGAGGAAAAAACGGAAAGGTGTACTGTATTCATCGATTTGAAGACTCAGCACTATAAAGATTTTAATACCCAAGTATTCACTGCAGTTCCAGTGAAGATCCTAGCAAGCTATTTTTGAAGAAACTATAAAGCTCATTCTCAATTTAACACAGAAATAAATAGAAGGGACATAGAGCAAGTAATCTTCTTCTTCTTCTTCTTTTTTTTTTTTTTTGGTGGTACTGGGGTTCCTGGAAGCCCTTCTACCTCTGGGCTACACTCCCAGACCTATTTTTATATTTTTATTTGGAAACAAGGTTTCTTAAGCCAGAGCAAGTGGCTGGCTTCGAACCCACGCGATCCTCCTGTCTCCGCCTCCCAAGCGCGGGGATTACAAGCATGTGCCACCACGCCCGGCCCAAGTAATCTTCTAAAGGAACTAAGAGGACTTACACTATCTGACTTCAAGACCTCTGGACAAATAGAATGAATAGACGAGAGTCCAGAAACAGACCACACATAAGAGGTCACTAATTTTATACAAGAATGTCAGAGCAGTTCAGTAAGGAAAGAAAAGTCTTTTCAGTAGATGGTGCTAGAATAATTGAGTTCCTATATAGGAGGGGGAGATGACTCTCAATACATATTAATGTTTTTCTTTTATTAAAAGACAAAAAAAATCTGCATATGATTTTAGCCTGAGGGAAAATTTGAAACAAAAATAGGTTTCCTGTGGAATTTTAATATTTGCTTCATAGAGTTGATTAAATCTCTTAAAATGTCCTTTTTCATCTACCAAGAATTTTTCTTACTCAACTTTTTTTCCACATAAACAGGTTTTGCAGAAAGCAACACGAGTTATTGAGAGTGAAGTGGACAAGTGTGTAGAAGATATAATGAAGGAAAAGAATATTAACCCTGAGAAAGATACCAGGTGTGCCGTTTTAACATCCCCTTCTCCATTTTGCACCTGCAGCCTGTGAGATGTGAGATCAGATGTGTAACTCTAGAGCTGAAGGATTCGTGTAGATAATCTGATTTAACTCATTGACCTTACTAGATGAACACTCTGGGTCCAGAGAGGTGAAGGACAGGATTAAAACCTCTCTCTCTTGGTCCCCACTTTCGTACTATTCAGTATATTATAGTATTCATCTGCCCTTTTAAAGGTAGCTTACCTTACTTTCCCGAAGTTAAAAGCTTGCTGTTGTGCCCTTGTCCTTAAAAAGCCATTTCTGTGTTGTCTTGGCTCCTCTCTAGCACCTGCCCTTTCCTACTTGAGCCCACAGCACTTGGGGCACTGAGCAGCTCCTGCCCCAGGCAGTCTTGCTTGCCAGACCAAGGGGCTTGAATGTGTCTTCTGGTTTTTAAGTAAACAAGCCACATATCAGATAGGTACTTAAGGAAGATGGAGGGTATATCTGGGGATTTGGAGGCTGGGGAGGAATAAAGACAAAGGTTAGGAAAGTGAGTCATTGAGGCAGTAAGTAAGCAGATCATTAATAAAGCAGGGGAGTTAGTGCCATGGGGATTGCTTTGGGACATTCCAGAGAGAGAAAAAGGGCTTGGGGCCAGCCTTTGGATAGAGCATTGTTGGTTCAGAGGACTAATGGTTAGTGAAGCAATTCATAGAGTTAGAGACTCAAGAAAGACCATGTTTCTTCAAGGAAGAGAAGCTGTTGTGTTTGGGAAAACATAACTTGCCATGAAGCCATTTGTTGTAGACACACTTGGAAACTTAGGCATGGCGCTATCTGTAGAGACTTGGGGATGTAAGAGAGGACACAGAGAGCATGAGAAGAGGAGGGGCTCTTGTGATTGCGAGTTTGCCGTTCCTACCCCTTCTTATCCTTTTTCTAGGCCCCAGTTTATCATATTCCACATGATACTTTGTACAGTGTTTGGTGCTTAAGGAGGCTGTCGGTGCTTCTTGTATTAAATCAGGCCAAGAAATGCTTTCAAAATAGACATAGGAACCAAGCTGTGACAGGAATGACTTTATCGTGATATGAAGGTGTGGTTTTAAAAGTCATGATAATTTTCATCATTTTCAGTTTTCAAATCTGCATGAAGACATGCCTACTCCAGATCACTGGTTATAAACAGCTCTATTTGGACGTGGAAAGCGTGAGGAAAAAGGCCTACGATTCCGATAACACACAGCACGAGAGGCTGCTCCTGAAGGTGAATTTTTGTTTGCTGCATTTAGAATTGTTGGACACTGGGAAAATTAACCAGACTTGAGCCCAGTGTGTCTCCGTGTAAATTCCAGAAGCTTATTTAGCCATTCAGTTTCTTTACCCTTTGGAGAATTTTATTGTGTTATATTTCATTGATAAGGAAAGATTTTTAATCAATAATTCATACTTTTTTGATGAGCAGCATTAAAACTGTTCAGATAATTTTCTTTTGATGCTTTTAGTTCTGAAATATAAATTCATAAAGAGAGATCTTTTCATCCAAAAATAGGGCCCACAAGCTTCCAGTTTCCCTCCCTACTTCTTATGTAAATTGCTCATGGAAGTCCAGCATTCAGTCAGCTACTTTCAAATTGTGACTTCTTACAGACTCAAATCTTTTGAAATGTGTAGAATGTTAGTTGCCAACTAATCCCTAAGAGCTTTAGATGTTAAGTAAAAAGAACAGCACTGAGAGTTTTCCTGTTGCTTATTCCAAAGAATAAATGTATAAGGCCAGTGGATGCCGACTGTAGAGAGCATTAGGCCTGGAGTGCGCTTCCGGATCGCCTCCTGTGGCTCCTGTTTTAGGGGATGAGAATCGTAAGGCCCAGAGAAGATGAAATGATCTGCTGTAGGCCCTAGACAGTAGCTGACATTCCTGCCCATCTTCTGCACCTATGCCAACTGTATTTTAAAATGTTTAAAATCAAAGAGCACGCTGCATTTGGAGTTAGGAGTTTGTTATAACAAAAAGCACTGTGGAAGGGAACATCGACAGTGTCTAAGTAAGAGCCATACGTTTAAATACAACAAAATCTTGTGGGTTTTTTATTTTTTCAGGAAAAGTATAAAATACATACTTCATCTAATTGTAAAAGTAAAATAAGACCTAGTTTTGTAAAGTGAGGCTCATGAAGGGCCATTGTGTGGGTTGCGTTTGTATATTTGGAGCATTTGAAGTAGTGCGGGCACGCACTGAAGATGCAGTGCTGTTTCTGTCCTCGTCATTCTGCCTCAACTTCAGACCCCCTGTACGTACTGCCTTCCCTCTTAACAGAGGGAAGACGCAGTCGCTAACACTGGAGTCCAGGGAATTTTTACCTCCGTGATTACCATGCCGTTCACCTCCAGAGGTGGAGAGCAGCTGTGGGCAGTGTCTCAGCCAGCCACTGCGCAGCTCGCGGTCTTCTTGGGAAGGAGCGGTGGAGCGCCTGTTCGACTTCTCCAGCACTTACTATTTGATTTGCCAGTTACTTACTTAACCTTATGAAATGAGAATCTCCAGAGGTGGAGCCAGAAATTTTATATTTACGCCTGTTAAATTTTGAGTATTAATAGTTTTATACTGCAGCTCTTATCATACCTTATTTTGTCATAATCAAACTCCTTACAGAATTTATGGGAAGATGGTAATATGAGCAGATTGCATGTGGTAATAAGCCAATCTGATGATTAGATTTGGCTTCAGCACCTGAGTCCTGGCCTGCTTTCTAAAGGAAGGTTACATCTCTGCTCATTTTATCTTAGGTAACAGGATACATCTTTATTTAAGAGTCCTAATTTTTTTTTTTGTACTAGAGGTTAAGTCCAGGGGCATTCTACCTCTCTGCTACACCCCAAGCCCTATTTTATTTTTTATTTTGAAACAGATTCTCACTAAGTTACTGAGGGATCTTGCTAAGTTGCTGAGACTGTCCTCGAATCTGTGATCCTCCTGTGTCAGGCTCCCAAGTACTGGGATTATAGGTGAGCACCACCAGGCCTGGCTCATTAGAAATTCTTTATTGAACAATACCTGAAATAGTAGTGAAACGGGAAAAAAAGATTGCAAGTGTTTCTGTTTTGCAAATTTCCCCAAACTTTTGTTTTTAATCAACATCCGTAAGTATGTTCAATGACTTGTGATATGTAATTTTGCAATCAATCAAAATTACTAAATTTTTTAAATTTTATTTTCATTGATTCATTTGTTGGTATCTAATATATAACAGTTGTCATTAAATCCTCAGTCTTAAAGATTTTATTTAAAATCAAGTCATAGTTTTTCTCCTCCCTCCCTCCTTCCCCTCCTTCTTCTCCTCCTCTTCCTTCCTCCTCTTTTCTCTTCTTTTCCCTCCTCTTTTACTCCTCTTCCTTCCTGTACTGGAGATTGAACTTAAAGGGGTTCTACCTGAGTTATACCCCCAGTCCTGTTTTATTTTTATTTTGAAACAGGGTCTCACTACATTGTCAAGGCTGGCCTTGATCCTGTGATCCCCCTATCTTATCCTCACAAGTACGGTGATTATAGGCATGTGCCACCACACCCATCTATATTTTTTTCTTTTAATATCACAAATTTATAAGATAGTAATCATATGGATTGGAATGTTGTCAGTATCACTTCTTCATAATTCCTTCCCTTAGACATATTCCTGGATCAAGGTTTAATCTCATCATTATAATAAAGTTTATTTAAGTATACAGGGCCAATTGCTTAAGTGTGTTCTTCTCAAGCAGTTTACCATTTTGGATAAATACATGTTAATTAGTAAATAAAAGCTGAGCATGGTGGCGTACACTTGTAATCCCAATACTTGAGAGGCTGCAAGCTATACCCCTAGCCCTATTTCTTTCTCTACTTTTGAAACAGGGTCTCACTGAGTTGCAGAGTCTCACTAAGTAGTTGAGGCTGGTGAAGAACCTATGATCCTCCTATCTCATCCTCCCAAGTATTGGGATTACAAGTGTATTCCACCACATCCTGTTCAGCCTCAGCTATTTAGTGAAACTCTCTGCAACTTAGTGATATCCTGCTTTAAAATAAAAAATTAAAAATAGGGCTGGGGGTGTAGCTTGGAGGTAGAATACCCTTGGCTTCAATCATCAGTACCAAAAAGTGTAAAAATAAAATAATTGGTAAATAAAGACATCTCATTTTCTGTGTATTATTTGCTATCTTTTCACAATCTGTTCTTTGTGTTTATGTACTGTCCTGGGGATTGAACCCATAGGTGTTCTACTCTGAGTTATACCTCCAGCACTAGTTTTTATTTTTAGTTTATTTATTTATTTATTTATTTATTTATTTTATTTTATTTTATTTTGGTGCTACTGGGGTTTCTGGAAGCCCTTTTACCTCCGGGCTACACTCCCAGACCTATTTTATACTTTTTATTTGGAAACAGTCTCTTAAGCCAGCATGGCTGGCTTCGAACCTGCACGATCCTCCTGTCTCCGCCTCCCAAGCGCGGGGATTACAAGCGTGCACCACCACGCCCGGCTCTTCCAGCAATATTTTATTTTTTATTTTGATACAGGATCTCACTGAGTTGCTTGGGGCCTCTATAAGTTGCTGAGGCTGGCTTGAAAATGTGATCCTCTGCCAGGCATAGTGGTGTATGCTTGTAATTCTAGCATTTGGGAGGCTGAGACAGGAGGATCGCAGTTTGCAGACAGCCTCAGCTACTTAGTGAAGCCATTTGTAACTCAGTGAGACCCTATTTCAAAATAAAAAATAAAGCCAGGTGTGGTGGTGCACTCTTGTAATCCCAGCATTCGGGAGGCTGAGACAGGAGGATCACAGTTTGCAGACAGCCTCAGCTACTTAGTGAGGCCCTCTGCAACTTAGTGAGACCCTGTTTCAAAATAAAGAAAAAAAAAAATAGGGCAGGGGATGTAGCTTGGAGGTCGAAAGACCCTGGGTTCCATCTCCAGACCCGCAAAAACAAACAAAAAAACAAAACAAAAAAAGAATAAAAAATAGGGTTGGGAGTATAGTTTGGAGGTAGAATGCTCCTGGGTTTCATTTTCAGTACCGAAAAAAAAAAGATCCTCCTGTCTCAGATTCCCAAGTATAATTTTTTTCTATCAATATTTTAATTAGAATAAATAAATATACTGCTTTTTTAGGATAATTGAAAAGTTTTCTAACTACTCTATTGTATTTATAGTTGGTCCACAAGAGTTGTTTAATTAAAAGCATTTAATTCCTAGTTATATAAGCTACGAAAAGGAAAGTGTCTTGGTAAATTGAGAGCATCACTATGATTGTAACATACAAGCATATTTGTGCAGCTTTGGAATCTTCTAATGCCCACGAAGAAGTTGAAAGCTAGAGTTTCCAAGCAGTGGGCAGACATTGGTTTCCAAGGTGATGATCCCAAAACAGATTTCAGAGGCATGGGCATACTCGGACTAATCAATCTTGTGTAAGTAAAACTTTTTCTTCTCTAAGTGACTGCATGTAATCGCTAATCTAGTTACACCCTAATGAAAATTGATCTAGAAATAGAGGTGTGTGTGGCAACAATGTCAAGATGGTGGAAGTGTGTGTGTGTGTGTGTGTGTGTGTGTGTGTGTGTGTGTTACCAATGCTTACCTCTTCCTTTTTCTTGCTGACCCTTTGTTAGCGCTTAAAGAATTGTGTATACTCTTTTCTTACTATTTGTATTCTCTTGCTCCTTCTTTTTGGGCCTGATTCTACTGAGGAATGCTGTAGCCAGATGAGATGATAAAGTCTCTTCAGTGTGTTTTTCACCACCTGTGACCACTGACCTCAGTCCCTGACTTCTCAGGGTCTGGATAGCCTCGCTCTCCCTCCTTTCATACTTATGACTGAGTACATGTGTGAACTCCCAAAACAGGCCCCTGACTAGAGTCACATTTGAGAGTCAAGCTGTTCTGGAAGATTAATTTCCACCTGTAAGGTTATGCAGATGTAGCATTCTTGTGTTTGGGTCTGCCTGCAAATTGTGATTTGCAAACTATAAAGTGTCAGGTGAAAAATTTAATCCTGAAATCTAGCTAAATTAGGTTAATATTGAAAAAAAATATTTAGGTCAACATGGATTAGGCTATTTTGTGGGAAATAGACATGATAGTGGGTGATAGTGGGGTGTCGATATCTAATTTTTTCACTTACCATAGTATTTAATTTTTGTAATACCTACATTTTATGAAGTTTCCTATAATTCTGCCTCCAAAGATACACAACAAGGTAATCATAAACATCTTTAATTACCAAAAAATGATGCCTAAGAATCCATCAGAAAAGAATTTAGCTTAAAGTGTAATAATAGAGTTTAACTCTAGATCATGGTAAGGGATCTTGGTAGACATGTAAATGACTTGTAGATATTTTCACTCTATTTAGAGATAGTATCAATTGGCTTGAAAAGTGACCATGATTCACATGTTAGTAATGGCTGAAAATGCAAATGCATCTCTGATTATAATGTTGTTTGTTGCTGGACGTGGTGGCGCACGCTTGTAATCCCCGCGCTTGGGAGGCAGAGACAGGAGGATCGCGCAGGTTGGAAGCCAGCCGCGCTGCCTTAAGAGACCCTATTTCCAAATTAAAAAAAAAAAAAGGTATAAAATAGGTCTGGGAGTATAGCCCGGAGGTAGAAGGGTTTCCAGGAACTCCAGTACCACCAAAATAAATAAATAAATAAATGTTTTTGTTGTCTAGTATATGGAGTTATGATACTTCAAGAGCTAAATATCAAGTCAGAAGAATAGGAAAGCTATTAAAATATTCTTATGTAACTTACTATTTTGAAACTTTTGGACCTTTATAATCTTAATATTTTCTTGCTTTGAAAAATAGTTTTGGTTTTATAAGTAACAAGGATTTAGGTAAATTAATGAGCAGGCAGGTGTAGAATAAGAAAGGATATCACACAGAAATGAATTCAAGAGAGAGTAAAGGAATCTGAACAAAGACACAGAAAGAGGAGAGCAGAACCTGCAGTAGAGGCCAGAGTGTACCTAAGGGCAGGGAAAGGAGAGGTGGAAGAGGGAAAAGGGAGGAAGTAAGGCACTCGGGCAAATATGCTGAAGACGTATTCCTTGTTGCAAAGAGGTTGTTTTCACTCTTAGATACTGTTAAGAAAGGGTAGGGGTGGCTGGATCAGTTCTGCAAGAAAATTAAAAGTTGCTCCATATTACAGATAGCCTATTTTAAGAGTGGTTTCACTTTTAAAATGCTAGTGAATACTAAATTGTATGAGGAGTGTTGCATACAGAAGTGAAGTGTCGTACAGGAAGGGCATTTCAGAGCTAACCTGGGAGGGTGCAGAAACCCCAAGGCACTTAGGGAAGCAGCGTCCGCCAGGGCTCCTAGACCCTGAAGAAAGCCTGGCGTGTTCTCCCCAGAAGGAGTGCCGCAGAGAAGTCTGCTCGGTTTAAGTTGGTCCACGGATCCACCTTCAGAACAGAATCTTCATCAATGTGATTCTGAGTGAACAGCTCCTGGCTTCATGGGTTGAAGATTTGAGCCAGGGAAGCACATTCCATAGAAGAAGAGAAATGGGGAAGACTCGGAGACTCGGTTAGAATTTTCTTTTTTTTTTTTTTTTTTTTTTTTTGGTGGTACTGGGGTACCTGGAAGCCCTTCTACCTCCGGGCTACACTCCCAGACCTATTTCACATTTTTATTTGGAAACAGGGTCTCTTAAGCCAGCATGGCTGGCTTCGAACCTGCGCGATCCTCTTGTGTCCATCTCCCAAGTGCAGGGATTACAAGGGTGCGCCACCACGCCTGGCCTATTTCTGTTTTTATAACCAGTAGTTACACCATTGATCAAGGAGTTGTTTTTTATTTTACTTCTGATTGCCATAAAAATGGTTTTGAATAGTATCAGCCTAAGTTATAGAAAAAATAAGTTTTGGTGAAAAGAGGAGTGTTCTAATAGGTATATTTTGACAATTTTATAAAAATACAATAAGGGAATTTTTTTTTTTTTTTTTTTTTTTTTTTTGGTAGTACTGGGTTTCCTGGAAGCCCTTCTACCTTCAGGCTACACTCCCAGGCCTATTTTATCTTTTTTTTATTTTTGGAAACAGGGTCTCTTAAGCCAGCGCGGCTGGCTTCAAACCTGCGTGATTCTCCTGTCTCAGCCTCCCAGGTGCGGGGATTACAAGCGTGCGCCACCATGCCCGGCTCGGGAAAAAATATTTTAATGCTAGATTTTGTATTTTTCATGACAAAATCTATGTGTAGGCAATTGTAGGCTATTGTCTTTGGGGCTGATTTGTTAAAGTACTTTGCAGTCTTGCCAAAGACCTATGTCCTGTGCTAGATCTGATGTTTCAGGGTTAACTTTTCATTCAGAAACATCTGTAAGTCAGGGAAGTGGTTTGAAATGGCGAGTGGGATGACTGGCATTATTGGACTGTCTTTTAACAACACCCATTGCTGTCTGCATTTGGATGACATGCTTGTTAACATTGTTCTAAAAAATGTTTTTAGGTATTTCAGTGAAAATTACACCAGTGAAGCACATCAGATTCTTTCTCGATCAAATCATCCAAAATTAGGGTAAGCTGGATAACAGTAAAGAAACTAATCTCTTGCATTTAAGACAATTAGATGATAAATGAATTTGAAGGTGTTTCAAGGTATTTCTTAAAGCGAGATAATGTTCATAAGAACTTTATAAAGGATATTGCATTACACGTTATTTTAAGGAAAAATTTACTCAGAAGCCAGTTTTGTTTAGATTTCAGTATAGTTTTACTGCAAAATACTGTTTACTTACAAAATGGAGATATAGGCCTGTATAAAAGTTTTCAAAGCTGGACATGGAGTGTATGCCCTGTAATCCCAGCTACTTGGAAGGCTGAGATAGGAAGATGGCAAGTTCAAGGCTAGCCTGGACTAATTAATTAGGCCCTATATTAATGTGTGAGGCTCTGGAATCCCTCATCTCACGCACACACACGCGTGTGCGTGCGTGCGTGCGTGCTCACACACACACACGTTTTCAAGAAGTGGATTTGAAAATAAAAGTAGCTTCAGAATAGGAATAGGGAAATAGCTTTAATTACAAAGTGATGCAAATTGAGGTCATATTATTATATTTGTTATTCTTATATTCTGGTGGTAATCTAATCTTTGAAAGACATAATAATACTAGGTCATAAAAACAAATAGCATGATAATGGAAAAGAAAATATTAGATTATATAGTATATTTTAGAAATCAGATTTAGGGAGAATACTGGTGAGAAATGAGATTTGGTGAGAGTACTTTTCTTTTTGGTTTTAATTATGTGAATAGAGCTTTATTTTTATTTCTTAGAATCTATCCAGAATAGTCAATAGTCTTCAGAAAACAAATGTTTTGGATTCCATTTATTTTTTTTTTTACCATGTACAGAGTATTATAAAATCAATACTCTATTAGAAATTTAAATGACTTTTTTAAATTTCTTACACAACTTAAAATTTGCTTATGAGCTATTTGGCTAGCTGGTGTAACTGGTGATGTTTCTTATTCTTATGCAATAGTTGGAATCAACCTCACAGAGATGGCCTATAGCCTGCTCAAGAGCGAGGCTCTGAAGTCTCATCTCTACAACTTTGTTCCTGGTGTGCCGACCATGGAGCACTTCCACCAGTTCTACTGTGAGTATTTGCCTGAGTGGAAATTGAAGCTAAGAATGTAAGCCATTAGGAAGATACACACGCGTTTTAATCCGATGCTTCCGTCAAGTGTAAACAGATGCATATCATTTTATCATTTATAATCTTTTAAGCCAGGAAAGTAATGGAAGATGATCTGAAAGGTGTTTGTGCTTCGCTTTCAGCATATGGGGTGGAGATGGGCAGAGACTCAGTTTGTTAACCATAGGTAGTTTCTATCCAGATACATTTGTTCTAATGTGTGTACAAATACATTTTTATGAAATAAAGTTAAGATAGAAAATGGTATTAGAATACAGTTAAAAGATTACTGTTTTTACCCTCTATTTTGGAACCAAGAAGCAAATGGTATTTTATATAGGTTTCATTCTATGATTTTGTCATATATCCTAGTTGACAAAAAATCTGTTTCATCTTATATCAAGAGATTAATCTAATTTTTTTCTGTGCCTAGTATCAGACTCGGGCACATGCTAGGCAAGTGCACTACCACTTGCCCAGGCCTGAAATCTTTCTTAAGCTCACCTTCTTATAAAGTTCCTATCTGTTAATGTTTGCTTCATGGTCGTTCTAGTTAAAATGAAATGTCCATTTGTCTATCATACTAGGCAATTACAATAGTCCAGCTGTACTTTTTTGCAAAGCCCCCCCCCCACATTTAGCTAAAATAAGTCACTTTTTTCTCTTGAAGGCCTCTTAGAAGGGGCAGTGAGGTTCTAATGGAAACAGAAGTCTGTTTTGTAGCACGACAGAGACCACTTAAAACTGTGATTTGGGCACATAGTTTCGGCTCTCTGCACCAGCTTCTTCCTCAGTAAAATGGGCTGATAACAGGATTTACATTATATCGTAGGGTAGTTATTAGAGAAAGTGAGTGTGCAGTGGGCACTACCCAAGTATTTAAAAACATTAATAGATACATTTGGCTGAACACAAAATAGAATTTAGGGTAGATTTTAAATTTACATTTCACATATGTATGTATGTGTATACATATATACATACACACATACATACATGCATACACATGTTTAGCTTCATAAAATACTTGTAACATTTTGAGGCTACATCTAACTCTCCTGGAGAAGATACTGAAGAACAAGAATATCAAGGTTATTTGTAGTTTATGTCCTCTCTTCACAAAGAGAAAGTGCTAATAGTTCATAAAAAACAACAGAAATAACAGGTTAGATATCAGGTGGAAAACAGCTTTCCTGTTCCTTATCCTTGTCCAACAATTTCTCTTTATTTTCATTTTTGTCCTTCAGGTGTCTCTGGGAATACATTTTTTCTTGTTCCCAAGGTATCTTTTAAAAGCACTGCATCTCTCAAGTTTGAGAGATTTTGTTGATTTTTGAGACAAGTAGTAAATATCCACTAAATTATTTATTGATATTGCTGCTTATTTTGAACATACATAAATATTTCATATAAAGTTCCACAGATTTTTAATAACTTTAAGGTGCTTTTTATTACTGTAGCCTAGTGTGGAATTTGTACTTTATACTTTCTAAAAATAAGATGGTTTGAATGTGACTTTCTTATTGAGGACTATATGTTGTTTTTTTTCCTTTAACTGCAGGCTATCTTGTCTATGAATTTGACAAATTTTGGTTTGAAGAAGAACCAGAAAGCATTATGTATTTCAACATGTATAGAGAGAAGTTTCATGAAAAGATTAAAGGACTCTTAATGGATTGCAATGTAGCACTTACTTTAAAAATATAAATCACCCATAGTATCTTCTATTTCTACCACATTTTGCACACACAACAGAATTTATATGTTGTAATACAAATTATCTGATCAACTACACTCATATATAATTTCCTACAGAAATACTTCAGAAATTCTATTTAAGAAAGCTAGTGGACAATCAGTGTATGTTTACAATTATTTATACACTGTTCTCCAAAGGTACCTTATCCATCCAAAGATCCCTTCTGTAGAGTCATGTCAACTACAGTTTGGAACTTGGGACCTAGCCCGTTGTTAAAAGCATAAATCAGGTATTTATATTAAATTGGTTGGTTAAAATATGTACAAATCAGTTTTCATTTTATGTGTTGTAGCTGTCGAGTTGGCATCTTTTTCAAAACTGTCTTCAGATTGTTTTTTAGTTTGGAAATGGCACATTTTAATTTGCTTTCTCTTTTTACTTCTAGGCTAATTAACAGCAGAGTAGTTCTTTATGGCTTTCTTTGCATCCTAATCACTTGTCATAATGTCGTTTCACTAGTAGCAACAAGAGTGTGGAGATGTCAGGGAGGATCAAGAATAACGGTCTCATTTTTGTTTCTCTGATTATGAACATAACTGATAATAAGAGAATGACAGTATTGGTGACTAGATGTTTTTCTAAAACAACACACCTTAAAATATCCCCGTGTTATTTAAGGCTTGAAAGGAGTTTTCTTAGTTTTAGAAAAGAACCTTTAGTTAGTGCTTTGGCGTGAAGGCTTCTACCCCGTGTGCTTATGAAAAGTGATGGGTGTTTTTGTTTGTTTGTTTTGTGTGTGTGTGTGTGTGTGTGTGTGTGTGTGTGTGTGTGTGTGTTTTCCTAGTGATGGGGATGCAGGACTTGATATATGCTAGGCAAGCCCTCTACCATTGAATTACATCTCCAGCCCAGAAAATCTTGATTGTATTCAACAGACAGTTTCTACTACAATAAAGCTGTCTTTGATACTTAAGAAGAAAATGTAAAGCTTTTTAAAAATTTTGTTATGCATCATTGGTTTGTCCAACTCACCGTGAACTATTGCTTGTCTTGCTTTGACGTCTTGGTTTTTGTAGACAAAGATTTACGGACCTTCTGTCAGCTGTCTGTGTGGCCCTGAAGTAGCTTGAGGACAGTGACTGTGCATGTCACACAGCTTTATTCCCCCAAAGTCTCAGGAGGGCAGGTGCCATCAAGGACTATATGTGATGAGAATGATTTCTTCTTCCTTTATTTTTTTACGTACGTACGTGTGTGTGTGTGTGTGTGTGTGTGTGTGTGTGTGTGTGTGTGTGTGTGTGAGAGAGACAGACAGACAGACAGACAGACAGACAGACAGACAGACAGAACTTGGGATTGAACCCAGGGCCGTTCTACCACTGAGCTACACCCAGCCCTCTTTATTTTTTATTTTGAAACAGGGTCTCCTGAGGTTCTGGTGCACTGACCTTGAGCCTGCAGTCTTCCTGTCTCAGCCTCCCATGTAATGGGATTCCAAGCATGTGCCAGTGCACCAAGCTATGATTTCTCCTTGATGTGATTAAGATGTTTGTAAACCTGAAAGAGCTTAAAGACAGGAGAGTTCCTCTGGTTACTCACTTCTTAAATCCTAGAGAAGCCAACTTGTTAATGATGTAGTTTTAAACATGATGGTATTTTGCACTCTTAATGTGGTATATATCAAGTATGTGTGGACTGGCTCGTATGATATACAGCAAGACTTGGTACTTTTCAAGTAATTGCTCGTCTCTGTTGGCATGCCTCTCCAACTTGTCAAAGAGGAGAGTGGTAAGAAATATCAAATTGGAAAATAACACATGTAGTGTGATATAGCATATGCATCAAAATTATTTTTCTCAATAAGAAAACTATTTTTAAACTTGGTTCTTTGTATTATATTAATGGTAATTTAACTTTTCAGTATTATAGGAATTTAATAACTTATTGTAGGGAACTTCTCAACCATGGGAATATCTTCCATTAATGTTTCAAAACTGTTTTCATGCTTTACCGTCCAGCTGGAGTCCTAATGATGTGCAGCAAAATTCTAATAAGAATCAGATGTTAACGACTGAAGTTCATTGTACTAAGATATTAACTATTCAATGGAAAGCAGTTCTGTTCGTCTTTAATTTTTGTGCTGAAAATGCTGACCTGTATTTTCATCTTTCAGCAGCTAAAATCTTGAACTGATTTAAACCTTTGTCAGTATACTTAATAAAAGAAAGCTCGAAGTATGGAAGGGGAAATTTTAAGTAATTTTTCCCCCTCTAGAAAAGAGAAAAAAAAACCCACCTCTAATGGTGTTAAGAAAATGTCATTATGAAGTTTGCTAGGCAATATGTTCTTCAAATCCACCCTTCTCTGTACATTACAGATATTGTTCTGTTTTTGCTTAAAATAATAATCATTTCAGATAATTCTGTAGTGAATTGATCTAAAAGCCACTAACAGATTCTAAGACTTGATAGTTTGAAAGCCAGGCTGACACTAATTATAAATGAATAAATAGGTAGCATGAGCCTTCTGACTCCCATGTGACAGTGACGTACAAGAAAAGAAAATGTAATTATGTTTGCCCTCCTCCCTTCCTTTTCAACATGTGTTAGAATTTTATGTAGTCCTAAAGTGTGTATCTAGAATTTTACCTGTTTCTATAATTAATAAAATGCCAAAGTAGTAATAGGATATTATGGCATTGAAGTAGAGTAATACTAGTTTTTAGCATCAAATAAAGTGAAATCAGTGTGGAAACAAATTTTTGTATGTGCCAGGTGGAAGAAATTGTGCCAGTGACAAATTAGTCTAAAATACAGTTAAAACATTTTATGTTTTGAAAGACAATCTAAAGAAATGGGAGAGGTCAAGGAGTATCTGAACCTAGACTACCCTCTCTCTGTAAGTAAAGGTGGCAATACAACTAGATACAAAAATCGGTATTTTAAACTGGTCATTACAGTTAAACCAATTACAGTTTAGAAAACAATTTACTCTCCTAAAAATGCCCATCTTGATTTTTTGTTGTTAAGAGCTACTTAGTTTGCAGATATCTTTCTTTAGGAAAATATGTGCATTCTTCATTCTTACCCATTGTTCGTAATTGTTTGTGCATTGTCTCTCCCTTTGAGAACATTCAGTGAGGAAGAATTTGGTCAAAGGGTTGCTCAGAGCAAAACCATTACATAATCATGAAAAGAGGTGCTCATAGACCAGAAAAGGTTACAGAGGAGAGGGGATTTGGCTTGGAGAGTGGAGATGGTGATTAGCCTTCTTAAAATGATGACTGGGGGCCAGCAGGCAATTTCTCAGCATAAATGCTCCTCCTAGTTCTCTATGAACAACTCGGGAGGCTTAATTTCCATTTTCATACTTATGAATCTATTCACATAAGCAGTTTGTGAATGGAGATTAATGGAATTGTCAGTACTCTGCAAGAAATTATGACATGGGTTTTTGTTTCTTCTGTCTTCAACTTTTGATGAGAAAAACCTTAGTTTGATGAGAAAAACTTAGTAGTGCAGGAAACACCCACATATTATATTACTATTATGGCAATTCTAATGTTAGAGTATTCAAAACATTTGAAGAGTAGTTTCCCTTCAAGAAAAGCTGCCAGTTGGCAACTTAAAGAAATGAATTTGTTTTCTATGTTGGATAAAGCAGTTGACTTCTTCAGTAAGAGCAGTAGTGTGGAATGTGACGTCATTTTTTTTTGTGGTGTTAAGTGAACAAATAAACATGTTAAAATTGTTGTCAGCCTTTCTGTTGATACTTATGTTGTCTTCTAGTCCTCTCCATCCCTGAAGTCATTTTTGTTCATGAAATAATGTTTTCCTATTTAGTCTTCTATAATGTTGCCACGGGTCAATTAAAATTTACGGGAAAAAATTATTTTTGTGATTTTTTAAACTTACATGCTAATTACCAATTTAAGATCGTGGTGGTCAGATACAGAGTGCCCGGGCCCCTGAGCAGCTCGTGGTTAAGCTTGGGCTTGAGTTAATGGACTCACCTGGGTGGCGGCCAGGGCCGGTGGGTGTGGCTGGAGGAGGGCCTGGGGTGCAGCTTTGGCGATTGTACAAGGTCCCCATCCCCGTGCTTCACACTCTGCTTCCGGCCTCCAGGATGTGAGATGTGAGGGCAAAGCCATGTCTCCCTCTCTCCCCTTCCTGCCGCCATATGCTGAGTTCTGCAGTCTCCAGCCTCACATGTCTGAACCCAGACATCCGAGGAAACTGTGGACAATCCTCTAAGTTGCGTGGTCAGTTCTTTGGGTTATAGTGGTGAGAATGAATTTATCTACTGATGGGCTCACAACCTCACGGCTCAATCACATCACCTCAGAACACCAATTTATGAGCGCCTCAGGAAGCATTCTATATCTAACTATAACACTGAAGTTACCAAGTGAGAAAACGTTTATTTTTTTTTAAGTGTTTATAAGACTGAAAATTTGCCTCATATTGAAAGAAACCACTACATTCACCCCACCCTACTGGTACCCTATTTTTACAAAGGACTTTCTTAACTTTACAATGTACCTTGAATCTATTATATTTATACATGGTTTCTTATTTCTATTTTTTACAGCTGCATAGCATTCCAGTATGTATATATTTATTTTTTAAATAAAAGCCTTAAATATAAGACACTAAATATGCTAAAACAGTGCTTTACTAAAGTTAGTACTAATTATGGCAATAAATACATATTTTAGAAAACAAAAAGACTGGAAATTAAAGAGCATCCATCTTAAAGGGCTTGATGGAGAACAAAACAAATGTAAATAAGGAGCTATTAAAAATTGGAAGCAAGCATATTATAGGATCAGAAGTAAGAAGTTGGCTGTCTCTCCCTCTGGAGGCGGCCCTCATTCTCCCTTGGATATGTATTCCTTGCTTTACTCCAAAAGATGTCGCTTTCTCTCTCTTGAAACAGTCCACATCCTGCTTTGAATGTGTATCTGATTTTCTAAATAAATTTGTCTGGGAGGAAAAAAAATTAAAAGCTGCTTGGAAAGAGTTATACTGATAAACTTTGGTGAGACTTAAAAAAAAGAAAGCAAATAAATGAAGTCAAGAATGACATATGGGGCATCAATGAGGATCCTACAAAATACTGAAAAAATATGAACAATTTTTGTTAAAATTGAAAATTTAGATGAAATTGAACATTTTCCTTAAAAATACAATTTACCAAAACTGTATGGGGGGGGGGGAGGAATGTCCTAGTGCTAATAAACTGAATTTAAAAGCTTAACCTCTGCTTGTACCAGTGATTTAACACATTTAAGAATAGTCAAATTTCAAACTCTTCTAAATATTGTACACTCTGCAATTAATGAAGCTGTCATAAAGGACAGCATTAAAAGGGAAAATTGTGTGCCCGCGCCACCTTAGGTGCAGTAATCTAAGATTGGCATACTGAATCCAGGAATGTACTAAATATATGTATCTATGTATATATAGTTTCAACATGTGATCCATTATGGCTACATTCAGTTAATGCCCAGAATAAAGCTAAGGCAGTTTAAACGTTAATTTTCAGGTTAACACTTGGAAATCATGATCTTAGATGCAGCAAAAACATTGATGGATAAAAAAATGCAATCCATTCTTATTCAAAACATTCAGCAAATAAGTCTGAAGTGGTTACCTTAACTTTATAAAAATGTATCTTTATAAACTACAGCAAATATACTTAAAATATGCTGATTACATTAAGAAAGACTGTCACTATTTGTATCAGCCAGCTATTGCCACAAGAAGTATATAATAGCCACAGAACAAAAATCAAATTCATTGGCATCCAGTAAGCATTTACTCCTGACATGTCAGTAGGCTAGCTAGTCAACTCTGGTAATCTCAGCTGGATTCAGCTGGCCTTAAATTACAACCAATTTTGGTCATCTCCATGTGGCTTTGCTGCTTCTGGAACAATGGGATATTTGAGGCAGGCCCCTTGCCTGGCGGTGGCAGAAGTAGAGGAACAAGCCCATTCACTCAAAGACATTTCAGGCCCAAACAAATGTCCACTATTACTCCTTTAGTCATGGCAAAGCACATGGCCAAGCCCAACATCAGTGGAGTAGAAAAACACACTGCGGGGAAGGGAGAGGAATTATTTGCCACCTAAGTCCAAATTGTCACAGAACATCTTTAAAGCATTGTACTAGAGATTGTGGCTAGCACATTAAAACAAATGTGTGGAAAGAAAAGTTATTATTCACAAATTATAGTAATGTATTAAAAATTCTAAGGAGTCGGCACATCAACATAAAAATATATGCTGTAGATAATAATGAACTCATTTCAAAAAAGAAAGGATTTGGGGGTATTCTTATCACAAGGTCTTGATATATATTTGAGATAGATATTTGAATACTATACAGTGTATACATGTACCAACCATTACATGGTATGCCATAAATATGAATAGATTTATTTGCCAGTTTTAAAAAGTTACAAACTACTACTAACATAGTTTGTGCAAATAATATGCCCAGTACCCAAATAGACAAACAGAAGAATGCCAGAAGTGACCCACAAATAAATGGAAACAATATTTTTAAAGAATCTATTTTGTCTCTTTATACCAGTAGGAGGCAATTTGAAAATAAAACTGTGTAGCCGGGCGTGGTGGTGGCGCATGCTTGTAATCCCCGCGCTTGGGAGGCAGAGACAGGAGGATCACGCAGGTTCGAAGCCAGCCGCGTGCACTGGCTTAGGAGACCCTGTTTCCAAATTTAAAAAATGTAAAAGTAGGTCTGGGAGTGAAGGGCTTCCAGGAACCCCAGTACCACCAAAAAAAAAAAAAAAAAAAAAAAAAAAAAGCTGTGAAAATAAATAGCAGTATTTTAAAGATACTTAGTGCCTAGGGTTAAATATTACAAAGGATGTATCACATTGCTGAGAAGACTATACAATGCTATTGAAATGCATTAAAGAAAAAAACTATTGAGATGCATACCGTATTCATGGATTGGGAAACTTTTCACTTCATATTAATCTTACAGGCTTAATACAGTCTATTCAAAGCATTTATTTTTTCTTTTCCATAGTATCTACAGGGGCTTTATCTGTATCAAACTGCGCTATATAGAGAGCTCCAGAGTTTCCTTAGATCAGCACCTAACTAGGGCGTTTTACACTTCTGGCAGATTATTAGAGTGCTGGTGGTCAAGCCAGCTTTGCAAACATGTTCACTTTTTCTGCCTACATCACTTCTGTTTATACCATTGGCTTAAAGCGATTCACACACCCAAGCCCAGTGATAAGTAGTGGGGAGGTTTAGGCCACTAATGAGGGAGTGAATCTTTGTTGGACAGTAACCCACTTTGTCACTTGTGGTAAACTTGGCCAGAGGTAGCTACCCTATAGAAGTGGGTGACTATGTTCCCCAGGATGTGTGTGGGGCTGAATAATAACCCCCAAAAGATGACCAAGTGCTAAGTTCCAGAACCAAGGAGTATGTAACATCACGTGGTAAAAATGATTTTGTAGATGTGGTCAAGCCAAGGATTTGGGGATGGGGAGATTATCTGGTTATCCTGGTGGGCCAGCATAATCAGGACTGTCTTTCTAAGAGGGATACTTGACTACTAGAGAAGGCAATGCAATAAAGCAGAAGTTGTCATGATAGAGCTATAATCCAAGGGATGCCTATTGCCTCTTTAATCTGAAAGAGTGGATTCTCACCTGGAACCTGTGGAGGAATACAACCCTGCCAGTTCCCTTTAGATTTCTGACCTCCAGAACTGTCAGATAACAAATTAGTGTTTTTTCAAATCACCTAGTTTTTGATAATCTGTTACAGCAGAAGTAGGAAACCAATACAGACATCATAGGGATTCATATCTGCACCACAATAGTTTGAAACTAGAAACAACTTAGGTGTTGGTCAAACACAGGATAAAATCCTTACATATTCCTACAGTAGAACATGGTACAGCCAGCCCTAATAATGTATGAACTACAATTAAATGAATTAACATGGATGAATCTTTAAATATTGGCCAAAATATGCCACATATAGAAGAAAATATACTAGATTATTTTATTTATATAAGGTTCAAACAAAGTAGCTTTATAACTTAGAGATGCTTATTTAAATGGTGCGTCTATATTTTAAAGCATTTACTATGAAGGTAAAGTCAAGATGGTCACATAGGGGTAGAGGTGGACCTGGGATGCTTACAATTTCCTGTTTCTTGAGTTTCACTGTGATTACCTGTTTCTTCACTTTGTAATAATTAACTAACATATTCTATTGTATGTACTAATAATTCACTATTTATTTGTTTTATGCACTTTTATGGATATGTGTCATAGTCTGCAATAAAAAAAATTCCCACTTTTAAAAAGAAAACTCAAAATGCAAGTTAAAAAAAGAGCCGGGCGTGGTGGCGCACGCTTGTAATCCCCACGCTTGGGAGACAGAGGAGACAGGAGGATCGCAGGTTCGAAGCCGGCCGCACTGGCTTAAGAGACCCTGTTTCCAAATAAAAAATATATATATAAAAAGAAAAATAGGTCTGGGAGTGTAGCCCGGAAGTGGAAGGATTTCCAGGAACCCCAGTACCACCAAAAGAGAGAGAGAGAGAAAGAGAGAGAGAGAGAGAGAGAGAGAGAGAGAGAGAGAGAGAGAGAGAGAGAAAGATTTGCAGTACTGGGGATTGAACCTGGGGCTTCACATATGCCAGGCAAGTATCTACCACTGAGCTCCATCCCCAGCTTGCAAACGCAGTTCCTAAGTCGATTGGCAGACCTTAAATCTTACCTTGTTGCAAATAATGTCTTATCCCATTAAGTGACAAATTGGCAGACTGTGACTCTTGCCATTTGCTTTACATGAAAAAGAAAACTAGGCCAGGTGAGGTGGCACAGGCCTGTAACCCCAGTACTTGGGAGGCTGCAACAGGAAGATCATGGGTTCAAGGACAGCCTCAGCACTGTAGTGGGCAGGAAGTCAAGAGGGAAAGCCACAACAGGAAATGAAATGTGGGGCCAATTAAATCAGGAGGATCGCGGTTCGAGGACAGCCTCAGCTACTTAGCGAGGCCCTCTGCAACTCAGACCCTGTTTCAAAATAAAGAATAAAAAATAGGGCTGGGGGAGTAGCTTGGAGGTCAAATGCCCCTGGGTTCCATCCGCAGACCCGCAAAAATAAATAATATAAATAAATAAAATAAAAATAAAAAAATAATAGAATGCCACCTGGTTGCCTGGGGGCTCCTCAGTCTTGTTATCAATTCTCACTGTGGGTCTAAAACAAGGCTAGGCCTCATTGTACACTTCTTTTCATCTCTGTTGTACTCTTTTGATCTCTTCTGCACTTGTAAGCATGAAGAGCTAATCAATTTGGCTTTTCTGGAAAGATGCCAGGAAGATTAATTTTCATCTCACTTGGAATCTTCAATTCTTCCTCTGTCTTCCCAAGTGGACATTACCGCTCTAAAATTCTGTGAGGCTAGGATAGATACTATGACTCTCACACCAACAATGCCCTCATGAATACAATACCTCAAATAAGGCCATAAAGCATGGACTATGAAAGGCTGTGTTATCAACATTCAGTCGTTTTGTACCGACAGTCTAAAGACCTTCACTTGCTCCTGGACACTTTCCCAGCCTAAATCCAGTTGTGGACCCCCCCCACCCCAGGCAAACTTCAGAAGAATTAGCAATACTTTATTGTATATATTAACTGATAGGCGTTGTTAATAAATCAAAGGAAATGGTAATATTTTCCTTGGTAAATAAATTCATTTTAAATATTTATAAATTAAAATGCATCCAGTTTTCCACAAGTGTGAGTTATAATTAAAACATGTTAAAGTTCCTCACATTCAGTCATAGAAGTCCATGCCCAAATGATCAACCAAATGCAATAATTTTCATCACTAGTAAGGAAATACTAGCAAATACATCCCTCGTAGTACATTACCAGGGAGTATACAGAATGCTATGCTCTCCCTTCCTATGGCATCAAGAATAAAAATTATGCAAACCATCTGTAGTCCCAGCACTTGGGAGGCTGAGACAGGAAGATGGCAGGTTCAAGACCAGCCTCAGCAACTTAGCAAGACTCAGCAACCTAGCAAGATCCTGTTTTAAAATAAAAAATAAAATAGAGTTGGGGGTATAGCTAAGAGGTAGAAAACCCAGGGTTCAATCCCTAGCAAGACAGATAAACACACACACACACACACACACACACACACACACACACACACACGGAGCTAACCAAGTATAAGTTTTCCTTATTTTTTTCAAAGAAAGTCTAAAACACTATTCTATGAGAATATACTTTTTATCTTCTTAGGGTGAAATAAAGTGAATAGGGGTTTTTTTGGAGGTTTTTTTTTGTTTTGTTTTGTTTTTATTGATGGTCCAGTCAGCAAAGATTCCCACTGGTAGGTTACATCCTTTTCTTGAAGCTAATTATGTGGCACAGTCCACGGTCTGCCTGGACTTCATCAATTCTCGTTTCAGCTGTTCGAAGCACACAAACATGACGACGTTCCAGGATGAGAGTCGCAGGAAGGCCGGCACGAATCTAGAGAAGGATACGTCACCATTCCGTCAGCGTGTTTGGGATTCTGAAAGCTATTTACGTACAGACAGTCTGTGCATCTTATTTTGCCACCCTTCTCAAGTCAAGGTGCTTCAGAGTATCTATTTTTTAATTGTTCCACTGCAGAAAATACTTTTCTCTAGATGTCCTATATTGCTTCAAAACGATGACACACCCTAGAGCCAGGCGTGGTGGCGCACACTTGTAATCCCAGCACTCGGGAGGCTGGGACAGGAGGATCACGCAGGTTCGAAGCCAGCCTCAGCTACTTAGTGAGGCTCTCAGCAACTTAGTGAGACCTGTTTCCAAATAAAGTATAAAAAAATACGTCTGAGAGTGTAGCCCCGAGGTAGAAAGCCCTTGGGTTCCATCCCCAGTACCACCAAAAAAAAAAAAACCCCAAATACAAAACACCCTGATGATCACATCTGTGCAAATTCATAAATGTCTTCATACACACCAAACCAGTGTGTCTCCTCCTTACTGACATGGTGTTTGTCAATAACTCTTTTTTGGTGGGAGAGGGGGAGAGGGATTTTTATCTCTTTCTAAATTTTGTCTCTTTATCGATAAAGTGGGAAAACAGTAAAAGAAGGAGCGGGAAGAGGAAGAAAGACAATGGTGAGTGAGTGGACCGTGTTCTGGAGTCAGGAATAAAGCACCGTCCGCGTCTTTGGGACTCCCGTCCTTAGAGAGTCCATCAAGGCTACAGGGGCTTTGTCTGCTCTGTGGGGTTTTGGCGTTGTTTTTAAGGATTCTGCAAACTGTGCAAATTAAAGGATCGATTTGGATGCCTGTTTGCAGCATTGAAATGTTCCAGGAGAAAAAGATGTCAACAGTTAAATCTGCTTTGGATTGCTTTTTAAAAGAAATCTAGACTACAATAACCACCTCCAAAGGTCTTCCTCCAAGTCTTTTAACGTGTTTCTCTCGATTCCCTGATATGTGCATTTTTATTGTGAAAAATATATGTGTATAAATTTAATAATAATATAACAAAGTTTACCATTTTAGCCACTTTAAGTGTACTATTATTTATTTATTTATTGTGGTACTGGGGGTGGAACCCAGGAGCTTTTCTACCTCTGGTATATATTCTCAGACCTATTTTTTATATTTTATTTGGAAACAGGGTCTCACTGAGTTGCTGAGAGCCTTACTAAGTAGCTGAGGCTGGCTTCGAACCCGTGTAATCTTCCTGCCTCGGCCTCCCAAGCGCGGGGATTACAAGCGTGCGCCACCACGGCCAGCTTAAGTGTGCAATTTAGAGCATTAAGTATATTCACATCATATGCAACCAAATAACATCAGCATCCAACTCTACAACCTTTCTGTCACTCCTGATGGGTTACACACTAGCCGCACACTTCCTCCCACCCCAGCCCCAGTGACCACTATTCTATTTTCTGTTTTTAGGCATTCGGTTATGCCAGGCATCTCATTTACATGGAATTGTTCGGTATTCATCTTTCTATGGATGGCTTATTTAACTTAGCATAAATCTTCAACATTAATCCATATTGTAATATGTCTCCCCAAGATTTTTTAAATTTGAAAAATAAAGATAAAATTCTTAAGTGGTTAATTGTTCCTAACTGCCATATCTGTTTAAGTTAATTATACAGTGTGTATCCATTTATGTTACTATATCATAAATACAGAGGAGTCTTGCAACTTTGATATGATGGATATGGTGCATTCATACTTACTTTATAAGGTTTGAGGCCTTGTTTTTAATATCTTGCTAGGGAAATCCTAACCTACGTGTTAGTTCATATTATACTTTCTTCAGAAGGAGGTTTCTAATATAGTATAATACAATACTTAATACAACATTGTGTTACAGAAAAATGTGATCTACTGCCCAATACTACTTTCTAGGTGAGCATACTATACATAAGCTGCATCATTTTCTGCATTACCTTTTTAGATAGGTGGCAATGACTTTACTCTAGTTTTGCCTTAAGAGGTGTGTGTGTGTGTGTGTGTGTGTGTGTGTGTGTGTGTGTGTTACTGGGGATGGAACCCAGGGGCATTCTACCTCCGAGCTACACTCCCAGCCTTATTTTTTAGTCTTTTCATTTTGAAACAGGGTCTCACTGAGTCACGAAGGGCCTCGCTAAGTAGCTGAGGCTATCCGTGAACCGCAATCCTCTGTCTCAGCCTCCTGAATGCTGGATACAAGCGTGCGCCACCATGCCCAGTAGTTTTGCCTTAAGAGTTTTAAAAATGGAATCTATCAGGTTAAAATAACGAAAGTCAGCTGTTATTTTCTCAGACTCCTGTGTTACGCTTTCCCTCTGTAGTTCTCTTGCCTAGAGTAGAGCTGAATGATTAGACTATGGTCCACATTTCCAATGGATTAACAGGCACTAATTTGGGGTAAGCTTTTATGTGAGGCTGGGATATTTTTACTATCACAGCTTTTTATTATCCCGGAATTAGTGAATTGGAGAAATCATGGCAACGAATAGTCAGTACAAAGCCCCGTGTATGTACTCGGCCTGGTTAGTTAACTGCCACCAGTTGAGATGAGACAGTGTCCCCAAGGCACACGGGCACCCTGAGCAACACAGACACAGAAGACCACGGCCTACCCTTTGAAAAAAGCCGTCGGTCCTTCCTTGGTGAACATCGTCATTGCGCAGCTGGGCACGCTTACATACTGTCCAGGTGTAGAATTAATAAATCTGGTTTTCACCACATCCACTGGAGAAGACAGAAGCGTTGTGCAAAACCCAGCGACAAGGGCCGACAGTAGATGGCAGGGGACATCATCTAAAGTGGATAAATGAAACAGGTGAGGTCGGGCTTTCACAGGGCCCGTCTTTTGTAGTTAGCTATTGGATGCAGGTGAGCCTCTTGGTAACAGGAGGTCGATGTGGATGTCTTATAAACTAATACAAATAATAAGCAAGTCAACAGAACGTGGCATAATGGCTGTCAAATAAATACCTTAGGAAAATAACTATTTTCGTTGTGCCCTGGGAACATGGCATAATGCCTGATACATAGGCATCTAATACTTTTAATTGGGTTAAAACCATTTTCCAAGGAGAATTTCAGTGTCTGTAGAAGCTGTTTGATTACTATTTTTAGGATCCATCCTCTGCTAGATGAAGTCACTAGTGAGCTCCACATAGTACTAACTCTTAGCTACACAGCAGGATGGATTTACCTCCTGAATTCTGATGCAAGAGAATAAGATTCTAACAAAAGTTCATATGATTATATTAAACGAGAATAATGCTGATGCATGCATGCAGTTGCATTTTGCTTTTATTGTGGCAAAACTGCAACAAAAATTTCTTGCAAGAAATAGTATCATTTCTTAAGGTTAAGATCTTTTTCTGTTTCTCAAAGATATTCCCTTTTTCTTTTTCTTTTTTTTTTTTTTTTTTTTTTTGCAGTACAAGGGATGGAACCCAGGGGCATTCTACCTCCAAGCTATACCCCAAGCCCTAATTTTTATTCTTTCTCTTTTTCTTTCTCTCTTCCTTCCTTTCTTTCTTTCTTTCTTTCTTTCTTTCCTTCTTTCTTTTTTCCTCTCTCGCTTTCTTTCTTTCTATTTCTTTATTTCTCTCTTTCTTTCTTCTTTCTTTCTTCCATGGGTCTAGGGATGGAATCCAGGGGCATTCAGCCTCTGAGCTACACCCCCTGCACTATTTTTTTATTCTTTTATTTTTATTTTTTTTTTTTTTTGCGGGTCTGGGGATGGAAACCAGGGGCATTTGACCTCCGAGCTACACCCCCTGCCCTATTTTTTATTCTTTATTTTGAAATCGGGTCTCACTGAGTTGCAAAGGGCCTCACTAAGTAGCTGAGGCTGTCCGCGAACCGCGATCCTCCGGTCTCAGCCTCCCGAATGCTGGGATTACAAGTGTGCGCCACCACGCCCGGCGTTTATTCTTTATTTTGAAATAGGATCTCACTGAGTTGCAAAGGGCCTCACTAAGTAGCTGAGGCTGTCTGCGAACCGCGATCCTCTTCTCTCAGTCTCCCAAATGCTGGGATTACAAGCATACATAAATTTGCTTAGCTTTTTTAAAAGAAAAATAAACAGAAAACTATTAGAAGTAAGGAATTCAGGATACTGTGGCTTCATTCAGGGTACTGTGGCTGCAGATGTTCCGAGATGAAGTCGGTAGAGGTGTGGTGGTGTTCGCTGCCTAAAACAGGAAGTTACCTGCTAATATTTGGTTTCTCACAAGGGCCCCCTTCATCAGATCATATGTTACTAGCTCTGTACAATTGATGATGATGCTTCTCAGCATATTAGGCGTAGTCCCTGGAGAATAAAGAAAAAAATGAACAATGTTTAGGAATTCTATAGTTTGTGATAAGCTGCTCAGTGGATTTACGTGTTTTGATGATAAAGGCCCACCGAGAAGCTAGTTACCTTTCCAAAGGGACCTAAAGCTCTCTGTGGTGGCGATGATTCTGTAAGCATTATAGGTCCCCGTGTAGCGAGGTTTGATACCATGCAGATGGCTCTGGGCCTGGAGTCTGACCTTCACGACTTCTGTGGGTTGCCCAATGAGCACGGCCACTCCTCCAGTTGTTAAGCCTGCTGAGATCTTGCTCCCCAAGCTAGGTGGTTCTATCCAGAGAGAGAGAGAAAGAAAGACTTCTTAAGAAAAAAAAAAATATCAAAACTTCAAATGCATCCATATGTCTTTTAATTTTTTTTTTCTTTTGTGGTACTGGGGATGGAACCCAGGGGCACTCGACCTCAGAGCTACACCCCCCCAGCCCTATTTAAACGCTTTTTATTTTGAAACAGGGTCTCTCTGAGGTGCAAAGGGCCTCCCTAAGTAACTGAGGCTGTCCACGAGCCGTGATCCTTCTTTCTCAGCCTCCAGAATGCTGGGATTACAAGCATGCGCCACCACGCCCGGCTCTTTTAAATTTCTAGCAGTTAACATTTTTTTTTGCATTTTATATCATTTATATTTCCTAATGCTTGTTCATGTGTCAATCCTGTACTACAGATTTATTATTTATTTGTTTATTTTTGAGATGTAGAAACACTGTATTAAAGACCTTAAAATACAAACATCATATAAATAAATGTTCAGGTTAACTGTTGAAACTTCATACATAAATAAGATAAAAATTACATTACTTTGTCAAAGTAAAGGAAAACCACATAATTTGTTTTTATCAGTATACTAAAATCAGAGGAATGCCAAAGAGCTTCTGCACAACTGTCAGAGTCCAGATTATTCCACATAAAAGGATTAAAACGACAGAGTTAAACTGGTGAATATATTCAAATATCAAGCTGACAAGAAAATAAACTAAATAATACACATTGTAGGGACCATTCCTGGAGGGATGGATGTTAAGTGCACTACACATTTGTCAAATCATAGATGGGCTAGAAAACTTCAGTTGTCTGAAACTTAAGAAATGAAGATTGCCAGGTGTGGTGGTGCACTTTTTTTTTTTTGGTGGTACTGAGGTTCCTGGAAACCCTTCTACCTCCAGGCTACACTCCCAGACACATTTTTATCTTTTTATTTGGAAACAGGGTCTCTTAAACCAGAGAGGCTGGCTTCAAACCTGTATGATCCTCCTGTCTCTGCCTCCCAAACACGGGGATTACAAGCGTGCGCCACCATGCCCGGCGGTGGTGCACACTTTTAATCCCAGTATTTAGGAGGCTGAGACCTGAGGATCGTGGTTCATGGCCAGCCTCAGCTACTTAGTGAGGCCCTCTGCAACTTAGTGAGACCCTGTTTTAAAATAAAGGATAAAAAATAGGGCTGGGGGTGTAGCTCTGAGGTTGAATGCCCCTGGGCTCAATCCTCAGACCCGCAAAAATAAGTAAAGAAATAAAGACTTTCAAGGGAAAAGAAAATAATGTCTGCTTAAACAGTGGCATGGTTCTTGCTGGCATTCAGCTTAGTTCTTTCCCATGTTTTAACTGTCTTTTTTTTATATTTCCCAGCTGCACGGAGGCAGCAGTTACCAGTGTTGCTTGGTCTTCCTCCTCCCATAGACAATGTTAGTAATGGTGGTCATCAGGCTTAGGGCTTTTAGGAAAAGTTCAGGTGACAGATCACCTTAACATGGGACATCAAGTACTAATAAGCTACCAGTAATGAAGCAGACAACAAGAAAAAGAAAAGGCTAAGAGAGTGATTTTTGTCTTAAAATGTAGAAAAGTTGGATTATGTTACTCAGGACAGATATCATATAATCAATCAATAAAGAGTCTTGAAACCCAAAATTCATTCCTATAATGATATGTGATGTTATGGTTCAATTGCATTTACTCATTACGGACTTCCTCAGTCTTTCTGTTTCTTGATCTTTAAAATAGGGGTAATAAAGCTGGGCGTGGTGGCACACGCTTGTAATCCCAGCATCCAGGAGGCTGAAACCGGAGGATTGCGGTTCGCAGACAGCCTCAGCTACTTAGCGAGGCCCTCTGCAACTCAGTGAGACCCGGTTTCAAAATAAAGAATAAAAATAGGGCAGGGAGTGTGGCTCAGAGGTCAAATGCCCTTGGGTTCCATTCCCAGACCCCCAATAAATAAATAAATAAATAAATAAATAAATATAAAATAAGGGTAATAGTTTGACCTCATAGAGTTGTGATGTGTGTTAATATCATATTAATAAAGTACTCAATATGCCAGCATGTAGGAAATACACAGAACTGAAAGCACTTTTACCCATTGTTATTACGATTGCACTTTTTCTCATTGTGCTTGGCCAGGGGCTGAGTATATATGATAGGTAAGTATATTTTAATTGAGCTATCACATGATGACAACTGCCTTCACCTTGGGGCCTGTGTTTGCAGTCTCATTCTGAGGCCCTCATCAACCCTCCGGTCCATTCTTTGTTCCAAAGAGACCATATTCTTTTTTTTTTTTTTTTTTTTTGTACTGGGGATTTGAAGTCAGGGGCATTCTACCACCAAGCTACACCCCCAGCCCTTTTTATTTTTTGTTTTGAAACAGGGTCTCCGTAGGTTGCTGAGTATCTTACTACATTGCCGACTCTGTCCTTGAACCTGTGACCCTCCTGTCTCAAACTCCCACGTGCTAGGAAGGCCATATTTGTCTTCCCTTCTCTACTCACGTGCTGGAATCTAGTGTAGATCTTTTTCTTAAGCTTGTGTGCTTACTGGACATCACCTGTTGATATTCCTAAACTGAATTTATCTCTCCCATTGAATTTCTACATTTCTCTCAAGAAATAATATCTTTAGCCAGAAACTTGAATGTCATCTTCTGTGTCCATCTTTCCCTTAAGACTTCCTTCTGGCCATCCCACCACTTCAGTCAATTGTACTTCTTAAATCTTCCTGATTGACATCGCCTTCCTATTGCCAGTGCTTTGAGGTATAACTCCACCAATTCTTACTTTCTGGATCTTTTTATGCGAATCCCTTTTCTAGAAATACCATGCACTGCTGCCCAGGAGACCTTTTGAAAGCGTAAACGTATCTCTGCCACTCCCCTGCTTCACGTTTTGTCAATGACTTCTTGTCGTGGCAAGGATTAAATGCAGACTCCTCCGCGTGTCCCGTAAGGCCTGTGTGGCCTGGGCTATACCATTCTGGTCTCTCCTCTCCCGCCTGGCCCGTCCTTCCTCCCTGCTCTGCAGCTAACTCTGCTCCTGAGTCTGTGAGCATCATCTTCTCTCAGCTCGAAAAGTCTTTTCTGGCCACTTTGTTGAATCACCCCTATAGGATCTTCCTATTCACATCTCAATTCAGATATGAATGCTTCAGGTAAATCCTGCAGGGCCGCGCCCCCACGGCCAGGTCAGTCGTTCCCCCTCAGTGTGTCCAGTGTCCTGTAACGCACCCTGCCGCCGTCCACAGTCATCGCTTAACTTCTCCTGAGGAGCACCATACTCAACCATGGGCTCCTGCCCAGAGACACACCCATCACCTGCACATCTAACACAGTTTCTGGCACACAGGTGGAGAAAAGGCTTACTAAATGAGCTGAGTAGTCATAGAGTAATGTCAGATTCACATTAATTTGGCGCCGAAAGCACCCAGTGATTGATTAGAATAGTCAATCTGTGGAGAAAGGCACTGTATAAATATGACAAGAGTCTATACAAAAGTCTAGAAACGTCCAGACTTTATCCTCACTTTGAGAGTACCCATGTGGGTACATTTAACTTACATATGTAAAGATAATAGTTAAAATAATCCCATAAAGTTATAGCATTCAAAGGCTACTCAGTATAGAAATGATGAAGTCGACCCTCTCAATAGTCCTTTCAATTCTCCTCACAAGATCTAGCTTTCTTTCCTTCAAACTAAAGGTTTGATGGCACGGAAATGACCAGGGATGCTTCTGCAAGAATCTACAGATTTCTTGGTACCCTGTTTGAGGGTTCAGATTCAGATGGCCAGAATAATTCTCATTGGAATTTACCATGCTCTATAGTGGTTCTGATATACTTTTCTGTTTGGAGAACTTTGGGTTAAATTGTGTGTGTGTGTGTGTGTGTGTGTGTGTGTGTGTGTGTGTGTGTGTTTATATTACTGGGAATTGAGCCCAGGGGTATTCTACCTTTGAGCTACATTCCCAGCCATAACGACTACTACTACTACTACTACTACTACTACTATATTATTATTATTATTATTATTTGTGGTGCTGGGGATGGAACCCAGGTGCATTCTACTTTCCAGCTACACCACCCAGCTCTATATTTTATTCTTCATTTTGAAGCATGGTCTCACTAATTTGCGGAGGGCCTCAGAAGTTGCTGAGGCTGGCCAGAACCTGCAATCCTACTGTCTCGGCCTCCCAATTACTGAATTACAACAATGTGCCACCACGCCCAGCTCCTTTCTATTATTTTTTTTGGAAACAGGATCTCCCTAGGTTGCTGAAAGCCTTGCTACAGGGTTGCTGAGGCTTTCCTGGAACTTGCAGCCTTGTCTCAGAAGCAGATAGCAGTCCACCCATATTCTCCAGAAGGAGACCTAAATCAGACACAAAACTTCCATCGCTGACTGGGGGGCTTTTACAAGGATCAATTTGTATCTGAAACACCAACTTCCATTTTTCCTTTCCTTTCTATAAACAGCCAGCTTGTATTTGGAGATGAGCAGAGTCCAGATATCGATGTTTTCCTGCCCATTTGTAATGAAGACTACTACCCTGTGTGTTTTTGCCTACTTGTTTGTAGTGGTGGGATCCAGGAATTCCCACCTGCAAGCTCACTCTACCACCCATAGCCCCACCCCCAGCACACATACATGCACACTTGACTTTTCCTTTTTAAAGAGCCAAGTCCGGGGAACATCATTCCTCACCAGGAACAGACTCATGGCTTACCCTGGCTGTCCGAAGTGAAGTACTCCTGAACAAACTCGTAGAGGCCGATCCTGAGAGAGGCGGAGCTTATTTGCTTCTGGAGGCCGGCGGGCAGCCCGCTGTACAGTTTCACTGGCCCTTCGGTTTTGGCCACAGTGGTGATCGTTCCCAGGACGCCTTTATACTTAATAGTGGTGGGGAATTCGCCTTGGATCTGGAAGTGGGAAAGGGCTCGGTGAGTAAGGGGGTCTTACCTGGAGAGGACCAAACAAAACAGGCATTGGCTGTTGGGTTTGGAGAACCCTTACTGGAAGGCGTTCCCACTCGGATCTGTACGTTCAGTTTCTCATGCCCAACCTCCTCCCCACCCCTACCTCATACATGTGTATGTCCAGATGTCTCTATGCATATATGGGGGTGGAGCAGTCTACAATGTACATTCGAAACACTTCTTTCTTCTCCCCCAAACTCCAAAACCGATTAGCCAACAGGCGCCTCAGCGCTCAGAAGAGTTAACGCACCCTGGTTTTAGAGGGCTTCACGCTAGTCACCCATCACCCCCGGTCCCCAACCTTCCGTTATCCCCAGGGAAGGTCCCAACCTCACATCCTACGACATCCCGTCCCGGGACAGAGCTCCCTCTCTTTGAAGGTGGCCACCTGCCATCCCTAACTAAAGGGGCCATTAAATCAAAGCGAAGAGTCCAAGGGACACAACGGGACAGCTCTCCCCTCTCCTCCCCTCCCCGGGACCCTGCGCCATCCGCTTGCGGCTCCCTCCCCTACCTGTAGCCGGACTTTGGCGGTGTCCAGCGGGAAGGTGACCACATCCGCCAAGCAGGCGGCCACGCCGGCCGAGAAGATGTTGACCTTCATGGACGGGTGCTCCTCGGAGGCTGCGGGGCCCACCATCTTCGCTCAGGGAGTCGAGCGAGGCGTCTGTTCCCGAGTTCGCAGGCTCCTGCCCGCCAGTGGATGGAAGACCCTTTCCCGGACCCTTAACTTTTGCCCCGCAGGCTGCGATCGGTCCTCCGTGACTTCTGGGACCCCACCCGGGCGCGGCGGTCAGGTCGGGAGGTGGAAAGTGCCGAGGTCAATAGCAGGAGCCCAGTCCCCGCGCCGGTGCCAGGAGGACCCGCTGCGCCCGGGATGGAGCGCACCGCGCCCTGCAGCCCGCCTGCTGCACCTATATTGACCTCCGAGGCCTGGGCGTGGGGACCGCCGGGGGCGTGCCCGGGCTGCCGGGGCCTCCCGCCCCATCCCTGCCCGCCTGCCAGGTCGCCGTTCATTCCCCAAAGCCCGGGCCCAGCACCTTGGGTGCGCCAAGAGCCGGGCGTCACTCCGGCGCACTCCCAACAGACACCTCTGCACGCCGTTCACCTTTGTCGCCCTTTGGCCCTGGAGGGGCATCCCCGAAATCAACGCGAGCTCAGAGATCCTGCTAAAAGGCCTGGCAATCTGTCATCCCACCCCGCTGCCCCGTTCCCGCCCTGCCCTGCCCTCCCCTTCTGGAGGGGGATCGAAGGCAGACGCTGCCAGGCACTTTGCAAAGCTCTCTGCTTTCCTTTCCTCTCCCTCTAACTTCACGTCCTCCTTTCTCCCTTTTCCAACCACTGAAATCAGACTCGAGAAAATCCCTTGCAAAAATGAAGAGTGCCCTGACTTCGAAAAGAAAGCGTGTTCCTCCGTTTGATAACCTTTTGTAGGAAGAGTTCACGTGAGATCTTAGACACTAGTAAGCGGATAGTAAAGTGTGGCCCCGCTGTACAAAATGAGACCTCCCTTTCCCTTTTATTTCCATTTCTTGGGGAGGCCAAGGAAAAGACCCAGGCAACAGGCAGGCAGCTCTGCCACCATCCCTAAGCTCTGCGACCCTGGGAAAATCATCTTCCTCTCAGAGTTTGCTGCCTGCTCTGTGATACGTGGTTCCAGAGCTGTGCCAGGTCTGAACCCCTGCTGCTAGCAGCAGAAAGGCCTACAGAAAGGCAGCAAACACTGTGATGTGTGTTTGTTGCCAGAAGAGGAATTTTTCTTCGTGCCTCTCTTTGTACAAAGATTTATTTTAAGCGTTTTTTTTTTTTTTACAAATCTTTATAATTGCTTTTAAAAAAATAAGTGGGAGCCGGGCGTGGTGGCGCACGTTTGTAATCCCCGCGCTTGGGAGGCAGAGACAGGAGGATCGCGCTGGTTTAGGAGACCCTGTTTCCAAAAAAAAAAAAAAAAAAAGTAAAAATAGGTCTGGGAGTGTAGCCCGGAGATAGAAGGGCTTCCAGGAACCCCAGTACTACCATTAAAAAAAAAAAAAAAGTGGGAAATCATAAAAAATCAGTAGAAAGAAAAACATAAAGGGAAAAGATCAGACCCACCTTTCAGGACCTCTCAGATAGGCCAAAGATTCTTTGGCTATTACCGGCATCCTGCTCAGTTGCCTGGGACCTGCTGGTACTCCAACTGAGCTAAGCCCCCAAATAGAGTGAAGAGGAATCAGAGACATCTCCATGAGCAGAGCAAATAAGACACAAAGATCCTAGAGAAAACTTCCCAAACCTTCTAGAGGCTCAGGGTTGTGTATTCTGCAAGACAGGATGGGTCTTGACCATTATCAAGTTTGGAATAGCTGTCAAGAGGACCAAAAACAAAGAAAAGGCCATCGGATGGGCTTCAAACATTCTTGGTGATCACAGAGAAGGGAATTATGGCGGTGTTACAGAGTCCGGGCTGCTGGCTAAGCAGGGATGGAGAATGTCCATGGTGGTCCTCTGGCTGGACTGTATGAGGGGTGGCAATCCTTGTTAAGTCCATCTCTACTGGCTACCCCCAACTCTCACTCACACCCTGAATCTTTCACAGTTCTGTACAAAGTGGTTCTAAAATATAAATGCAAATTCAAGAGAGTCCTCCTATTGAAAAGAAAAAATGAGAGGCCATGGCCCTTCCTCTTGAATCTGACAGGCTCAGGCATGCCAGGTCCAAGGGAACAGGGTGGAACTGAGGCTCTGTGGCTTCCGAGGCTGGACCATAAAAGTTTATACAGCTTCAGCCCCATTCACTGGAACACTTGCTTTCAGAAGCCTGAGTCACTGTAAGAATCAAGGAGCCGGGTGTGTGTGGTGGTGCACGCTTGTAATCCCAGTACTTGGGAGGCTGAAACAGGAAGATAACAGGTTCTTGGCCAGCCTCAGCTACTTGATGAGGCCCTCTGTAACTTAGTGAGACCCTGTTTCAAAATAGAAAATAAAAAATCAGGCTGGGAATGTAGCTTGGAAGTTGAATGCTTCTAGGTTCAATCCCCAGCACCACAAAAATTTAAAAAAAAGAATAAATAAATAAATGTCACTGAGGCTGTCCGGCTGGAGAGCCATATAGACATTTATATCCCTCCTCACCAGAGCACCTGACATTTAAGAGCAGATGTACTCTCTACACAAGCCCACCTGCTAGACCAAATCTGCCAAGCCCTGACACAATTCCTGACCCATAAGTGTGAGAGACATAATCAGAAGGTTGGTGTTTAAGTTAAGGTAGTACTAGGTAACCAGAAAACCACCTTCATTTATTTGCAAATTGGGAGTGGCCTGTGTACTTTCTCTGCCCCTCCTTCCAACCCCACCTCACAAGGGGGAGTTGGAGACAGTGGGTGGGTGCAGAGGTTTTGGAGTTGACTATGAAAGGAAGCCACAGGATATTTGTAAACAAGAAGCAGGATGCCCTTACAGTTGTTTTTGTTTCCATATTTTGTTTTTGTGGTCCTGGAGGTTGAACCCAGGTACATTCTACATCTGAGCTACACCCCCAACACTATTTTATTTTTGAAACAGGGTCTCGCTAGGTTGGTGAGAGTCTCATGACTTGCTGGCTGTTCTTGAACCTGCGATCCTCCTGTATCAGCCTCCCAAGTACTGATATTACAGGCCTAAGCCACCATGCCCGGCTTGTTTCAATATTTTAAAGAAAGATAATGACAAGAGGAGAGGAAGAAGGAGGACTATTAGAAGAGGAAGAAATAAGAGAAGTCTCTGTTATAAAATAGATTGGCACCGCCAGGTGCGGTGGCGCAGTACTTGGGAGCCTGAGATAGAATCACAGGTTCCTGGCCAGCCTTAGCTGCTTAGTGAGGCCTTCTGGGACTTAGTGAGACCCTATTTCAACATGAAGAATAAAATATAGGGCTGGGGGTATAGCTCAGAGGTAGAATAGCCCAGGGTTCCATCCCTAGTTCTGCAAAATAAATAAATAAAAATAAAATAGAGAGGGTCATAAAGTCCACAGTTCAAGTGCAGTCAGGTAGGGAGAGAGGACCTGAGACAAGATGAAGGGGCTGATTGATGTGAGATGGTACGGAAGGATGACAGATTGGCATATTAATACTGGGCTAGACATAGTCACTTGAAACTTCTCCAGGAGATAGTTCAGTTTAGATCAGTGGTAACTGATGTCCTGGGTACAAGGCTGGCTGCAAAAGCTCAAAGGAAAGGCAGAACCCAAAGCCTCAGGCAAGGAGACCCTGCGAGGTCATAGAAATTCAAGGCAGAAAATAGTTCTGGATTCCAAGGAGCCGGCTGACCTCCTGGGCTCTGCGAGACTCTGGGAATTGGGAGAAAGTGTCCCTCGGGTTAGAGAAAGCAGTAGGGGAAAGGGTGGCATCCCCAAAGGGTCCAGCTTCTGCTCTCCTGGCACAAAGGCGTGGGGAGGTTAAGAGGAGGGCAGCGTGGGCAAAGGTAACTGGCTTCCGTGACTCCGGAGAGGAGAGGCAGCAAGTGGCCGCTGACGGTGCTCAGTCCCCAGACGCACGTGCTCCCACTGTGGTCGACCAGGACTCAGGGAGCAGGATGGCTTCCTCTTGAATCCAGAGGGGGAGCGATGCTTTGCATTTGAACGGTGTCCCCCAGTCTCTCTTAGCCACCAGGAGGAAATATTGTGGCAAAATTACTCACACATTTGGTTATGCAGAGGACGGAAGAAACAATTTACGAATGCAGACTTCAAAGATGTGAGGGGAAGATGGATATATTTGATATCAGTAATAAGAATGTGCGTCTCTTACCTAATAATTAATTATTGCGTCCCCGCCAACAGTGTAATTATTATAACATCTATACATATTGTACAGTTAAATTTAATGTTATAAATATTATTAAATAAATCATGAGTGTTATAATTAAAAGTTACGAATGCTAAACATAGGATAATTATGTCAATGCTAATGTTACAAATGTAATTAAATAAACTATGAGTGATATAATTTAAAGTTATGAATGTTAAACATATGATAATTAGTATATCGATGCTGTATTAATGGTAGGGTTATAAATTGGCACAATTTTTTTTTGGTGGTACTGGGGTTCCTGGAAGCCCTTCTACCTCTGGGCTACACTCCCAGACCTATTTTATATTTTTATTTGGAAGCAGGGTCCCCTAAGCCAGCGCGCGCAGGGCTGGCTTCAAACCCGCACGATCCTCCTGTGTCCACCTCCCAAGCGCGGGGATTACAAGTGTGCGCCACCACGCCCGGCTAAATTGGCACAGTTTTTAAAGAAACAATTTGATAGTATGCACTGAGCTAAGAAAATATCTGTATCCTTTGACCTAGTAATTATACTTCTGGGTTTTATCTCAAAGTAATTAGCCCAAATATGAAATAGTCATATGTAGAATGATACTTATAAAAGTTTAACATTTATAACAGAAAATTAATGAGAGTAGCAATCTCAGCTTGGGATCCCGATGAGCAGTCTGAGATTGTCTGGTCCATAGGTGTCTAAGGCTAGGAGTCGATCTAGAAGTGGGAATGGAGATTGCTAGGGAATACAGACAGAGTGAGGAGCATACAGGGCTGTGTTTTCATTATCTAGCACATCCCAAGGAAAGGGGCTGACTCTCAAACTCTGTCAGGGAGAAAATGTCTCATTGCTATCTTGAGTGAGTTGGTATATAACCTAGTTATTAAGAAAATAAAAGGCCCAGGTTCAAATTCTAAGTTACTGAGTCAGGAGGACCAAATTTCCTAACTTCTCTGCACCTCAGATTCTTTACCTTTGCCACGCATATTTCTGCATCATTATGGTATTCTCATTAATAAATCACTTTCTGTGCCAAATGCCTGGTGTCCATAATGTACATAATCCTCACTGACCTATGAAGTATTTTCCATTTTATGTACTTAACAAACACTTAGAGTGCATCACAGAAGTACCAAGTACCGTTCTTATGACTTTACAAAATTTAACACATCTCTGGTTCTTGCTGCAGTCCTCTTAATTATATACAATAATTATCCTTGAGACTCAGAGGCATTAAATAACTTCTCTTGGGTCACATAACCAGTAGATGGTGCACTGAGTATCTGCCTGACCTCCAGACTCAGCTACTACGTGAGATCCCAACTGCCTGCCCAGAGCTGGGCCTGTGGCACTCACCTGCAATCCCTCTGCTTGGGAGACTGAGATAGGAGGATCCCAGGTTTAGGGCCAGCCTCAGCAACTTTAGCAAGACTCTCGGCAACCTTGTGAGGCTGTTTCAAAATGAAAAATAAAAAGGGCTGAGGAGTATGGCTCGGAGGTCAGCTGCCTCTGGATTTAATCCCCAGTACCAAAAACAAAAACAAAACAACCCCCAAACAAAAACAAAAACAAAACAAACAACTGCCTGCCTAGTATGTTATGATATTATGACCTGATACTGTCTAGTGATTTGAAAGTGTGTAATGTCTAGCTACCCTGATATAGTTTCCATTAAATAATATGAAAGGTTAGAAAAATTATATATACACACTCACACAAGTATATAAATTATATATAGGATTTTCTGGCCCATAGGAATACACACATGTAGATATATATGATATGTCTATGATACATATCTTGGATTTTCTAGTTCACACACACACACACACACACACACACACACACACACACACGCTTTACTTGCTTTTTTTTTTATTACTAGGGGGTTTGCAATGACAACAACCAACATTACAACCTTGTAGTTTGAAAAGCACTCTTTTTTCATCTTCAGTAGAACCTTTTCAGTAGGTAAAGTGACATGTGAGATTCAGGGGAAAAATGAGATTTATAGGGATCAAGGTCACTGGAGGGGCCAGAGGATGAGAGAAGAGGAGGTGACTTGGAGAACAGGACATAACGGTCCTCAGCAGGAAGGTGGACCTGGCGGACAGTGCTAGATTTGCTCTGCATCCCGTAAGGCAAGGAATGAGTGCCGAAGAGTAGCGGGTCCAGGCAGGCAGATGTTTGGTCTAATCGGCGAGGTCCAAACGGCTGATGCTACCTGGTGTCAGGAGTCCTCCGTTCCTGCAGTTACTGGACTGCAGGCCGTGTGATGTACTCTTAGTACAGAGCATTTGATGTTTTGTGAGAGAGACATAGTATTGACTCTGTGTAACTTTTTGAAATTTCTTTTTTTTCCTGACCATAAAATGGAAGCAGTTATCATAATTAGGGTGATATTGTGAGTGTACAATGAAGGAATATTAGCCGGGCGTGCTGGCACACCCTTGCAATCGCAGCGTTTGGGAGGCTGAGACAGAAGGATCTCGGTTCACAGCCAGCCTCAGCTACTTAGTGAGGCCCTTTGCAACTCAGTGAGACCCTGTTTCAAAATAAAGAATAAAAAATAGGGCTGGGGGTATAACTCGGAGGTAGAATGCCCCTGGGTTCCATCTCCAGTACTGCAAAAAAAAAAAAAGAAAAATTATGAAAAATATAAAGAATACTAGTAAACCTTAGTACACTCCCTATACGCTTCCTAGAGTGGCACCTGGGGAGCGGACAGTATGTAATCATTACATCTTTTATTAATACAGAATGATGACCACTTTGCTTTCTGTAGTAGGGAATCCTAACAGGGAACCAAGGGTTTCACAAAAAGATGTGAAAGGTCTCTTCACACCTTTAGACTCTACAAGCCAGAGGTTCCAAGGCCCGCTCCGCTATGCTGTTATTACATGGGTGACACAGGCTAGGCTCCCGGATCTTTTTTTTTTTTTTTAACTGAGAAAAAACCAGGAGTGACATACGGGTGAAGCCGGGACATTCCAGCTGAGCCCAGCCTCGCGGCTCCGGGGCGTGGTGAACGCTGGACCCCTGTTCAGATGAGGCCAGAGTTGTCAGGTGAGAGGTCAGACGTGCTACAGGGCCCTCTGCTTCCATTGACCCTCCTTTCTAGTCTCCAGACAAGTGGAAATTGTGGCGTTGGTGCGCCCTGTCTGGCAGCGAGGACTTGGTGAAAGGTGAAAGATTGCAGCCCGGGCGTGGACGAGAGGGACACTGGGAGAAGGGGCAAATACAAACCGAGGTGACATTGCAAGTGCGCCTCGGGGTGGGTGGCGAGTTCGCCGTTTCCAGGCAGTGGATGGAAGTCAGGGCACACCTGGAGGTCTTTACAGAGGGTCCTTGCCGCTGGGACCAGACCCTGCAGGCCTTATGTGTGGCCAGCTATTGGTCAGGATGAGGCTATTGGTCAAGAGGAGACTCAGGGGCCAGGGAGTAAGTAGATGGCTCACTTCCTCTGCAGCACGATGGGGCTGGGCAAAATAAAGAGGTCACTACCCTTACTGGTTTCACTTTGTTGCCTGAGCTTCTGATGGGGTGGCAAGTAAGGGGTCGCTCCCTAGGGGGAGCTCAGAGTCTCCACATCTGAGCCACCCCGGGTGCTGTGGTTGAGGGAACAGTGGAGGGAAGGTCATTAAGAGTGTACACACTCATCATGTGCAAACACATCTGTGTACTTACGATGCTGCCAAAAGCTCCTTTTCCATTTCCACATATGTGACTGATTTATTTTTTGCGGAACTGGGGATGGAACCCAGGGGTATTCTACCTCTGAGCTACACCCTCAGCCCTGTTTTTTTTTTATTCTTTATTTTGAAACAGGGTCTCACTGAGTTGCAAAGGGCCTAAGTAGCTGAGGCTGGCCGTGAACCGACATCTTTCTGTCTCATCCTCACAAATGCTGGGATTACAAGCATGCGCCACCACATCCAGCTCGTGATGGATTTAAAAGCCTGAATCTTGCAGACAAAAGTATAAAGCTATCTATCTATCTATCTATCTATCTAATCTATCATCTATCTATCTATCATCTATCTGTCTATGCTTTTTGTTTGTTTTCTTGTTTTTTGGTGCTAGGGATTGAACTCAGGGGCATCCTACCTCTGAGCTACTCCCTAGCCATTTTTATTGTGAAACAGGGTCTCACAAAGTTGCTGAGGGCCTTGCTAAGTTGTTGAGACTAGCCTTGATCCTGTGATCCTCCTGTCTCAGCCTCCCAAGTACTGGGGTTATAGGTGTGCACCACCATACCCAGCTCCTTTATGTATATTTCTGAATTCTACAAGGTTGTTAAAGAGGCACTAAGTAAGTCCAATGCTCCTCAGATTATTTCAGGAAATAGAAAGGGAATATTCCTAAACTCATTCTACAGAGCCAGTATCACCTCGACAACAAAACTTAATAAAGAAGCCTTGAAGAAAGAAAATCACACCGCGATATACTATTTTTGTTCTTGTAATAAATGCCTGGCTGGGTGTCACAGTAAAAGTGATCAGAGCTGGGCATGGTGGCACATGCTTGTAATCTCAGTACCTGGTAAGCTGAGACAGGAGGATTGAAGGTTTGGGGCCAGCACTCAGCAACTTAGGCCCTCCACAATTTAGGGAGACCCTATTTCAAAACAAATAAAGAAAAAAATAGGGCTATGGATGTAGCTCAGAAGTGGAATGCCCTTGGGTTCCATCCTCAGTATCCCCACCCCCTACAAAAAACAAGTAAATAAAAATTAAAAAACAAAACAAAACGGATAACTTAGGAGGTTTCCCCTGACATGATGTTCCCTTCTATGTTTGGGGGATTTTGTTTTTTGGGGGTGTGTACTCCTTGTTAAGATATTTTGCTGGAGACACCCTTGTTCAGTATTCTTGGTAAAGTATGAAAGGGATTGGTATTCAAGGTATCTCTCCACTGGGCAGACATCCTTGGAGTAACTATTTATTTAATAAGGCCCTAGCACCACACACATTTATTGTGTACCCCTGGATCCATTGTGCTAAAGGCTGGGCAGGTGGGCACCTTAACAGATGATTACTGTCCCATGTGGTAAGGACAGTGTTATAAATGTATTCAGGTGGTGTTTAAGGGTCAACTAAGGAGGATTACCTGACCCCCACTGTGGGCATTTAGGAGCTTCCAGAAGGAGGTGAAGATGGGCCCAAGTACTGAAGAGGAAGACAGACCTCCTCGGGGTGGGTGCTGTGTTTGCCTATTTCCAGGCAGTGGATGGAAGTCAGGGCACACCTGAGGGCATGAGAAGTAGAGAGCCGGGTCATGCGTGACAGATGAGACAGTAGCCGGGCGTGAGGTCAAAGGCCAACACTGTAAGATTGGTAAATAAGGCTCGTTGCTATTATAGGCAAGGCCAGAGAAAACAAGAGATTAGATTTGAGCCTCAGAAGTCAGGGCAAATCCAGTGGATTTGACCCTATAGTTTCATAAATACTGAGGAGGCTTTAAACAAGAAAATGAGAAAGCTAATTTTATGTATCGGCTAGATGAATGTGGTTTAGAGGTGAAAGTCTTAAGGGCAGAGAGGGAGAAACTGTCCCATGCTCTTCTGCTAATTGCTAGGAGGTTGTTGGCAATCTTTGGACTCCTTGGCTTGAAGATGCACCACCCCATCATTGCCTTAATCTTTCCATGGCAGTGTGTGTGTGTGTGTGTGTGCATGTGTGTGTGTGTGTGTGTGTGTGTGTGTGTGTCCAAATTTCTCCTTTCATAAGGAGTCAGACTAAATTAGGACCCACTCTAATGACCTCATCTTTTTTTTTTTTTCAGTACTGGGATTGAACACAGGGGGATTCTACCTCTAAGATGAACATCAGCCCTATTTTTTATTCTTTATTTGAAACAAGGTCTCACTAAGTTGCAGAGGGCCTCACTAAGTAACTGAGGCTGGCTGTGAACCTCTTTTCTCCCAAGTACTGGTATTACAAGTGTGCACCACCATGCCCAGCTTGACCTCATCTTATTTTAACTAATTTTACCTTAGTAACCCTGTTCTCAAATAATGCCACCTTCTAAAGTGTTAGAGGCTATGATTTCAATATAGGAATGGGGAGGGGGCGTGATTCAACCTTTACCAGGTGTCAAAGACAGGCTGCAGGAGCCTCTTTAGGCAAGCCTGGAGTCTAGGTTACTCCTAGGGTAAGAATGAAGAAACAGAAAATAAAAAATAAAAAAAAATATGAGGGCAAAGAGAACTTCTTTGATTCTGGTACCAGAAGAAAATGTAAAAGCAATTGTGTTAGCCTACCAAAAATGATGTAAGGAGATGAGGTTTTTGAAAAAATAAAGACGATCATGAGCAATTTTGCTTAGGTGAAAATCCCGCTTAGGTGGAAAGTGTAGACAAGGTGATAAGAAAAGGGACCTGGAAAGATAAGAAAGAAATATAGGGAAACCAAAAGTCAACAGCAGGATAGAAATATGGTTTGCTGAAAGAAGTCAACAGAAGCTTCTGTGGAGTTACTGAGTGTTTTGAAATGTTATTGTATGAGTTATTTCTCCCTATAATTCTCTCTTTCCCTTCACCTTTTTCAAATAGGTAGCTGGCTTCCTGCTTCACTGATTTTTAGAACCTACCCAGCAGGTAAGATGGAGAGGCAGAGTATTCTCAAAACACTTCCTAGACCCCCCCCCCAAACCACATCCCAGAAAGAGAGTTAAAATCTTTTTTTTTTTTTTTTTTGGTGGTACTGGGGTTCCTGGAAGCCCTTCTACCTCCGGGCTACACTCCCAGACCTATTTTTACATTTTTATTTGGAAACAGGGTCTCCTAAGCCAGCGCACGTGGCTGGTTTCGAACCTGCGCGATCCTCCTGTCTCTGCCTCCCAAGCGTGGGGATTACAAGCGTGCGCCACCACGCCCGGCTGTTTTTTCTTTTTTCTTTTTCTTTTTTTTTTTTAAATCAGCAAGTATTTAGGTTTTTTTTTTTTGTTGTTGTTGTTTGTTTGTTTGTTTTTTTGGTGTGTGGAGGATGGAATTGAGGATGGAATCCCAGGCACTCTACCTCTGAGCTACACCCCAACATTTTTATTCCTTTTATTTAGAAACAGGGTTTTGGTAAGTTAGGCTCCCTGGCTCGGAACCTGCAATCCTCCTGTCTTAGCCTCCCAAATACGAGGATTATAGACCTGCACACAGCAATACATTCAAACCGTAATCTCACCCAGCCTTGCCACCCTTGATCCACCACCCCTTCCTAGCCTCTTAGTAATCACTAGACTACATTCACGTGGACTTGTGTGTGTGTGTGTGTGTGTGTGTGTTTGTGTGTGTGTATATATGTGTATGTGTGTGTGTGTAGTGCTGGAGATTGAACCCAGGAACATTCTACCTTGAGTTACACCCCCAGCCCTATTTTTTATTTTGAAACAGCCTCTCACTAAGTTGCAGAGAGCCTCCCTAAGTAGCTAAGGCTGGCTGTGCACCTCCTATCCCAGCCTCCCAAGTACTAGGATTACAAGCGTGTGCCACCACACCCAGCTGGACTTTTTTTTTTTTTTTTTTTTTGGTGGTACTGGGGATCCTGGAAACCCTTCTACCTCTGGCCTACGCTCCCAGACCTATTTTATATTTTTATTTGGAAACAGGGTCTCTTAAGCCAGCGAGGCTGGCTTCGAAGCTGCGCAATCCTCCTGTCTCCGTCTTCCAAGCACGGGGATTACAAGTGTGCGCCACCACGCCTGGCTTTTTTTTTTTTTTTTAACTTTCACATAAGAGAGAAGAAAAAAAACAGGTGATACTTATCTTTCCGTGTCTGGCTTTCTCCCAATTTCATCCATTTTGCAAGCATTTCCCTGAATGAGCATTTTTGATCTATTCATTGGCCATGTGTTTCTTCTTTTGAGGAGTGTCCATTCCAATCATTTGCTCCTGTTTACGTTGGATTGCCTTTTCCTTTGTTAATTTTCTTGGAATTCCATGGATCATCTGGATAGCAGTGTTTCTTCAGGTGTGTAGTTTCCCATATTTTTCTCTTCTCTGAGGGTTGTCTCTTTGCTCTTTTGATTTTTTTCTGTACAGAAGCTTTTTAGCGGGCTGTGACCCCATTTGTCTATGTTTATTTTTATTTCCCATGCTTTTGGGGTCCTAGTTGAAAAAATTCATTGCCTGTACCAGTATCTTGGAGTGTCTCCCTGTTTTCGTCTAGTAGTTTAATGCTAAATCTTTGCCCCTTCCTCTCATCCACACTCTCCCCATTCCCAGGGATATGTCCACTTCAGAGCAGTTTTCCTGTCCAGGGCAGGGCGTCAGAGCTACAGGGATGGGCTTCATGAAGAGCTTTTTTCCACCCTTGACACTGTAAGACCTTCAGCATGACTCCAGGATGAGGAAGTCCAAAGAATAACTAAAAGTCAATTTCCTCCAGACAGGCAGAAATAAGCTCTGAATCAGAAAATGAAGTCGCATCTTGCATTTGCCAGCGTTTTAGTGATGCTAATGGAATTTAAATCAGCTATTGGAGCAAACCAGGCAACCTCCCAACTGGGTAGAGCCTTAGACAAGAAAATAAAACTGAGCAGAGATGATAGTTATGGAAAAGAGAATAGCAATTCAGTTATAAGATACAGAAAACTAGGAAATATTCTCCATATGCTTTTGCTAAAACTTCACCTGAATATATAGACCAGCTCAGGGAGAGGCGGATCAAAATTAAGAACTGGACAAAGAAGCAGGAGAGGCACCCTGCTGTGGACTGGCAGATGTGACTCCAGTTGGCAGGATCTTCCTACCTGAGCTGATCGGCTGAGGAAGGGGGGCTTAGGCACCAGGTGATCCAGGGCAGGCAGCTCCCTCAGCCTCCTGCCAAGCACTCTGCCCCAGGTGCTGCAGGACCCTGGTACTCCCTTACTCCTCCATCACTGCTAGACAAGTAGGAGAGCAGAGGCTTTGCTGTGCCCTGCTCCCGGCACTGCAACGCCTGCCTTGCCGAGGACCCCACTTGACCTCTGCTCGGGGAACCTTGACTGAGGGCCCCTGTGCTGTTGATCTAGGAATGGGGGCCCAGCGAGTCGGGTGCCTTTGTATCCACAGCTTCCAGATAAGCCAACACTGAAATGCACCAAGATAAGTAAGAGAATAAGCAGCAGGAGAACAGAAACAGTCATAGTTAACAACAATAAAAGCCGTCTAGCCGGGCGTGGTGGCGCACGCTTGTAATCCCAGCATTCAGGAAGCTGAGACCAGAGGATCGCGGTTCGTGGACAGCCTCAGCTACTTAGCGAGGCCCCTAGCAACTCAGTGAGACCCTGTTTCAAAATAAAGAATAAAAAATAGGGCAGGGGGTGTAGCTCGGAGATTAAATGCCTCTGGGTTCCATCCCCAGACCCGCAAAAAAAAAAAAAAAAAGCTGTCTCTTGTTAGACATACCCTCTAGAGGAGACAGAACACAGAAAATAAAGCAACAGAATATCATATCCCAGTGTATTTCAGGAGGGCTTCCCAACTTAAAGGAGTGTGGCTACCTTTCCTTGACAGAACTGTTCATATGTTAGCCTTTGTCAGTCTTTAACTTTTGGTAAATGTATTCATTGTATAGTTTCAAGATACATATGTGTATGTATATGATTCTGTATATACATATGCAGTGACTTATTAAATAGATACCTATTCAAACTATGTCCGTAATTTATGGACTTTTACATTTGTATATTGTTTGACTCATTACCTAAATGTATCTATCATTCATGAAGTTTCCATATATGTACCACTATAGTCTGCCTGCTTGCCCCATCCATCCATCCATCCATCCATCCATCCATCCTTCCTTCCTTCCTTCCTACCTTTCTTCCTTCCTTCCTTGTTCTGTGATCTCTACATTTATTTGGGACAGTCTAGCTACCTCTCAGTGTTTGAATTCACAGTTTAATTTTTGTCCATGTCTTTTATCTCATGTGATGGCTCATATGCATGCATGGCTTCTATTTAAAAAAAGAGGTCAAGGGCAAGCCATAGTGGCACCCAAGGGCAAGCCATAGGGGCACCTAGAGTTATGGTCTTGTTGAGCGTAAGTTGTTGAGCTGGTGCAGGGAATGAGGATGGTACTGGGAAGTCACTCTTCTGCAGGCAGCCTATGGGCCCGAATTGGGCTACATGGGACCGGGCATTGAGTCTGGGAGGCTTCTGCAGGCATTGATAGAAAGCCCCACAGCTTGTGCCTTGTAGGGGAATCTTTCCCTGGTTCCATTCCTTTCTTCTACTTGAGCATCTGTGTCCCCAGAGCATGTGTTTAGCTTTTAGCATTTCACACTCCACCAGGGATAGGTGCATGCAGCCAAGTGCCCAGCTTCAGGTGACTGGAGAGACCTGGAGGCCACAGGGCCTGGAGGTCAGGAGCCAGCCCCCAGCTTGAGCAGGAATGCCAGTAGGTTGGAGAGGGAGAAACAGGAAACAGTGTCTCTGCTGCCATGTGCAAAAATATTTCAGGGAGTTTATTTCAAATGATCATGCATATTGCATATAGGGATTTTTTTGACTTTTTTGGTACTGGAGATTGAACCTATGAGCATTTGACCTCTCAGCTAGTCTGCCACCCCTATCTTATTTTAAATCAGGGTCTCTCTAAGTTGCTGAGGGTCTTGCTGTAAGTTTCTGAGACTAGCCTTGAACCTGCGCTCCTCCTGTATCAGCCTCCAAAGTATTGGTATGACAGGCATGTGCTACCAAATCCGATCATGCATACAGTTTTGAATAGGAATCTGTCATTAGCAGGTGTGGGATGAATCCTTCCAAGTGTAGAAAGGGTCCAAAAAGACTGGCAGGGGTCAAAAATGACCAAGCAGGTGTTCTCCGCGCATCGTTCAGCAGGCTGATGCCTTATCTTTCCAGAATGGCAGCTAGCCTGCCCACGAGGGCCTCTTATCCTCCAAACATGGATGGATTGCTCAAGTAGAACTCAGGAGTGTGCAGTGAAGGGTCAGCAGCCACCAGCCACCACCTCCCCTCCCAGGCTAAGCAAATCTCTAGGACTCTGGGCCAGGGGCTTCTGCAGTCGCTGGGACAGAGGGGATGGTCTTGGGCAGACAGAAAGGTTTGAATGTGAGTCTTGGTTTTTGCTCCATGAAACTGAGAGAGTTCCTTCTCTTCTGTCTTCAAATGGGAGTGATAAACATCTGCCTTGCAGACTCCTTCCAATAATTAGAAGTCGTATATTGTAGAAGACACTCTTGACATACGGTGTATACACACCAAATGGAAGTTATTCTTATTGCTCTAGATGAAAGATAAGGGCTATATCAAAGGCAAATCATTTTGCTCAAACTATGAATGGAAACAAGGGCAAAGAGGCAGAAGGGAAAGATTAGTGACCCGCGATGGCAAACTAAAGCCCAGTTGGACTCCAGCGCTGAGAAGATTAGGGGGTCAGCAGTGTCTCACGCTTGTCTTCTCAGAAACCTGCAGAAGGTTCTTGTTGGCTTCCTGGAAATGATCTCACTGCCTCCTGAGCCTCCTGACCTCGCTAGACCAGGACATGTGCCAGGAAACTGCCTGACCTTGAGCACCAGCTCTCTCCACTGCTGCTCAGGGGCTAAGCAGCTGGGGTGGGTAGTGGGAGGCCATGATGCCTAGGCTCCAAGTGGTGTGGCAACTGTGGCTGGATTTCCAAAAACATCCTGTGGGATTTCTACTTGACCTCACTAAATAACTACAACCAGTCTTGACCTTGACGAAAGGGTCAAAAGTCTTGTTTTATTACAGATTGACCAGCACCATTGATTAAGAGGCCATCTATTCCCCAAAGCCCTTCAATGTGAACTTCATTGTCTATCAAATGCTGCATGTATGGCCTGTCTATGTACTCCATGTTTTTTTCTATTTACCAGTCGATTTGTCTCACCTGTACCAGTCCCAGTTGTCAGAATCATTAGTTTTTTATTCTTTATTTTTATTTATCTATTTTATTTATTTTTATTGCTTAATTGTGGTCATACATCTTAATGGGGTACAAGCTGGTAGAGGCATACAGGCACATATCACTTAACCCTTCCTCACCCCCCATAGACATCATAGCTTTAGAATGAGGTTTAGTATTAAGTTGTTCTCTACTGTTGCTCTTTAGGATGATTTTGGCTATTCTAGACCTTTTGCATTTTTCATTATTTGTAGAAACCAGGTTTCATTTCCACTAAAATAAAACAGACATCTCCTAGAAGACTGTTTGGGAGGTTGAGAAAGGAAGACTGCAGGTTTGAAGCCAGTGTGTGGTAACTTAACGAGACCCTGGTTTTTTTGGTTTTTGTTTTCTTGGCACTGGGGATGGAACCCAGGGACATTCTACCTCCGAGCTACACCCTCAGCCCAATTTTTTATTCTTTATTTTGAAACAGGATCTCATTGATTTGCAAAGGGCCTAAGTAGTTGAGGCTGTCCGCAAACTGCGATCCTCCTGTCTCAGCCTCCCAAATGCTGGGATTACAAGCATGGGCTGTCACGCCCGGCAACAAGACCCTGTTTTAAATTAAAAAATTAAAAGTTTGTGGGCTGTAGCTCAGAGGCAGAATGCCCATGTTTTCAGCCCACAGTACCTCAAAAATGAATGAATAAATAAACTAAAGTCTATGCCTGATAACTTTCATTTCTAGTTCATCTCTGGGTTTGCTTCTGTTATGCGTTTTTCCCTCCTACTCTTACCCCATAGTATGCTTAATAATTTTTAAATTTAATGTCAAGCTCTCTATATGAAAAAATTAGATAGGCTCCGGATAATATCTTCATCCAGAGAAGAGAGGATACGCCTTCTTTTTGACATGCAGTTAAAGTAGACACAGATCTCTTTTTATATGCCAGTGATTGAACTTGTTTCTGGGTTTTAGTCTTGATTAAAAAAAAAAAGGACACTTTCTTTCTATTGGGAGGGGGGAAGGGAAATGGAGGGGGAAGGGCATGAAGCACAATCTAAATGTACACCACTCTCAATATGTTCCACTTATACAAAAAAAGTCTATGGTCATGGTTCATGGTCACTTTTGGGATATAGATGTTCAGGAATCCTACTTCGTAGCCTGGGGTGTTTACTAGGCCCCCGCTTTCTTGGCAGGCCCTGAGATCTAAGTCTTCTCTCTCTGGTCTGGGAGAGGCTATGCCCAAACACCTGCTCTGCCTCTAAAGCTACTTCTTGTGTCCTGCGTAGGGGCCACAAATGCCAGGAAGAAGGGGCCATCCATCCGCTGTGACTTTCTGTCTCTTTTTACTTGCGTTCTCTTCAAGAGTCTCCTCGGTGCCTTATCACACTCAGACTCTAGGAGACTACCCAAAGCTTTGCTCAGCATCTTTGCGTCTTTACCATCACATTTTTTCTTGGTTTTTCAGCCTTTTTTTTTCCCAAGCACTAAGTAATTGGGAAATTTTCTTAAGGGGAAAAGCTAAGCAAAATGTCTGTCTCGTCCATGCACAATCTTGTCCAGGGTCTTGGTCCCTGAAGTCTTAGCTTCCGTAGAAGCTTTCTTATGCTGGAGTTTCTTGTTCATTGTTAGCTTTGTCTTTTTATCCAACTTTTCCAGTTGTTTTTACAAAAGGCTTGGTTTGCTACAAGCTAGCCCATGACATCCAGAAGCAGCAGTCCTTTACAGATGTTGTTTTAAGAAGAGAAGAGAAGAAGCTGGGCACTGCAGTGCATGCCGCATTGTAAACGCAGTACTCAGAAAGCTGAGGTAGGAGGATCACAGGTTCAAAGCCAGCCTGGACAATTTAGCAAGATCCTTGTTTCAAAATAAAAAATAAAAAGGGCTGGAGTGTAGCTCAATGGTAGAACTCCCTGGTTTGCAACCTCAGTATCAGTAAGTAAGTAAGTAAATAAATAAATAAATAAGCAACAACTTGATCTTTAAATAATTCAGAACTATATTATTATGTATTATAAATCATTATGACTACCATAATTAAAACAAACCCTTACTTTTAAACACAAATTGGGTTGCTTTGATCTTAAAAACGGGTATTAGAAATCCCTAAAAATGTAAAAATGTCCAAAATAGGTGGAGCATTTCCTTTACTACATTTTCCTTTCATTTTATTTTTTTGCATCTATGAGGTATTCCATCAAAATCTGCATGGGAATAGTTGGGTTGTCCTGTACTCTGTAGCCATAAGCTTCTGTTTTAGTTCCTTTTGTGCAAGTTAGAAATTGTTATTACCTGTTAGAAACAAAGAAATTTTTTTTTGTTGTTGTCATTAGTAAGGAGCAGAAAACTTTATATTTCTATTATCGAACATATTCTGGTGTTTACTTGGGCCTTGGTGGCCTGTGGCTATAGAAAGAGGGCAACCAACTCTTCCATGCCCTCCTGTGTCTCCCATCAGGGCTATGTAGAAAAGCACCGTGAAACATTGGTATCCTGGCAATCAAAAGCCATGGTTGAAACAAAAAAGTTTGCCAGATTGGCTTTTATTCTATAAAATTGAGTATTCAGAGTAAAATTAGTAAATTAGAGAATTCTAATTTACTTCTTAGTAAAATTAGAGAATCGGAGCTGCATAGCTTTGTAGATAATTTAAAATACAAAATTATTATTCTGTAAACAGGAGTTTTGTCATCCTGTGGGTCGAAGGACATTGTCTTTGTTTCTTCTCAACAATCATGCAGAGCTATTTGTACCTTCAGCCATTTGGACCAACAGAGGACGGCTTGGAAGGTGTGTGTGTGGGGTCCTCTGTTGCCCACCAATAATTCTCAAATGCCTGAGGTCACTCACATCGGCAAAGTGGGCTATTGGTGTGTGTGTGTGTGTGTGTGTGTGTGTGTGTGTGTGCGCGTGTAGGGGGTTCAGATACTCCATATAGGACTCCAGTCTAACTATTCTACTCCCCTTCGGATGTTTCCATTATAAGGTAGAATCACATGTAAAGGGCACACATTTAGAAGGTTTTTAATGTTTCTGTTTGCACAAGGGTAGCAGACTGTTAGGGAGTACATGGCTCATAAATGCGGCCCTTCTCTGTTTTCCTCTGATGATAGACTTGGCTACCTGACCTTGGCACCTTGGCACTTTTCTTTGATTTAAGAGAGCATCTCAGAGTGATCACCAACAAAATCACAGCCCAAGGGTTGGCTTAGAAAACGAAACCCATCTTAGGCATGAAGATTGGGTTTGGGACACTTGTCTCTAGGTAAATAGTAGTGCCACTAAGGGCCCGAGTCCCAAGGTTAAAGCCATTTGTTAGACATATAACAGTCAACAATTGTAGTTTAAGACCAGCCACAGAGGTAGACAGCCTGCCATTCCTCCCTCAACGCTGCCTATGTGTTGTGGGAAAATGGTTGCCTTATAATTTGATTTCATACCAATGAGTTAGTAGTGGTGTTTTTGTTGAAGAAAGATCGCTAACCCAAGGAGGCCTACCCCAAGCATTTCGGGACGGGGGAAGGTGGTCTTAGGACCACCTTCTTCTCTTACAACACACCCCGCATCATCCCATCAGGCAACTCCCAGGTACATCCAGGATATATAGATCTTCTCTCAGGAGGTTGGAAGAAAGACTGGGAAGGACTGGGAAGGAGTTTGAGGTTGTTTGGACAGGCTCTTGGGTACCAAAGAAGGGCCTGGATGAGACTCATAGGTTCCCTACCACCGTGTCTTTCTAACATGGTGTGTGGAGAGCAATACACCAGAGGGTGGACAAAGAGGGCCCACGAAGCGAGGCCCGAGTCAGGACGCCAACGGCCCACACCTGAGGTCAGTACTGAACCCAGCGGTTCTCTGACTGGCCGTATTCCAGCCTGTCCTGTGAATGCATATTAAAAACACACAGGCAGAGTGAAGAACAGGCAAGCTGCAGAGTCTGCCTGCAAACAACCTTAGCTTCCCTGAGCGGGCTGCCAAACTTCTCCCTTTCCTCTTTGGAATCCAAGAGTTCATTAAAATCTGTGGCTTGCTTTTTGACTCACAAGAGTTTCAGTGGTAGCCTGGGAAGGAGAGAAAGAAGGCAGAGACCGGAATCAGTTTAGACAGGGCAGAGTTTGCGTGTGCAGAGGATGTTTTTCCTATCAGAGAGGCTCCAGAGATCTGCGCTCTGCTTTGCTGACTTCCTTACCACACATTCAATCTGTAAGTTTCTTCCAAGCTCTCAGGCTTTGGAGGAGGCCATAATATCCCTTCCCAATTCCAAGCGCTCTGGCTGCACTTGGAGAGGGGAAGACAGAGGAAGCCTGGGAGAGGAGCTAGGGCCTCTGACTTGCTGACACCTGGCGAGCCCAGCAGAGTCCCTGTGGCCTCTCAAGACCTTGGGATGGCTGGGTATGATGGTGCATGCCTGTAATCCCAGCCCTCGAGAGGCTGAGACAGGAGGATTGAAGGCACAAGACCAGCCTCAGCAACCCAGCGAGACCCTATAGAAAGAAAACAAACAAGAACAACAACTACAAAAAGAGAGCTGGAGTGTAGCTCGGAGGTAAGATGCTCTGGGTTCAATTTCCAGTACCCCCCCAAAAAAAAACCAAAAAGGCCTTGGGATGTTACAGCCAAAGGTGCCTTTGTTTGGATTGAATTTCTGTGGTGTGTGTGTGTGTGTGTGTGTGTGTGTGTGTGTGTGTGTGTGTGTTGTGTGTGTGTGTGTGTGTTGTGTGTGTGTGTGTGTGCATACTATGCTACTGGAGACTGAACCCAGGACCATTCTACCTCCTGCTCTTTTAATTTTTATTTTGAAACAGGGTCTCACTAGGTTGCCGAGAGGCTCCCTAAATTGCTGAGGCTGTCCTTGAACCTATGATCCTCCTATCTCAGCCTCCCAAATACTGAGATTATAGGCGTGCACCACCATGCCCAGTTTACACTCTGAATGTTTTTAAGGGACCTTTTTCAAAGAGCAACTGAGTGTGCTTCCTTTGTAGAGAAACTTACGTGTGCCATTGAATCGAGGGCCCGGGAAAGATCTTTCTTTCGAAGGCTGGCCCTTTTGTGCGCCATGGTAGAGCAAGTGGAACGAGCCCACCTCTGCTCTCTGTGTTGAGAGTTTAGGATTGTTAGGGAGGTCCCTGGGGAGTCGCCTGGGCCCTGGCCAGCACTCTGATGGAGGGTGCCAGACACGGATGGCTGCAGAGCAGGGCTCTATGACCCAGGAGACAGCCTGTTCTGGCAGAAATCTGCCTTTCGCTGCCTTGGGAGGGGATTTTGCCAGTTTAAGGCCATGAACCCAAGAGGAAATTACATTTTAAGTAGAAACAAAATCCCGTGGAAATATTTCATGTTAGGTAATGCCTGCGTCAGAAAGGGCTTCTCCTCCTCCCTATTTCCTGGTCTTTTCCTCCTTGGCTCCTAGGCTGGTAACGGTGGTAACAGCGCAGAGCCCTGCTGAGCTCTGAGCAGGGGCTTTGGGGGGCGCCTCTCAATCATACTAATTTTGTTAATCTTCAGTTCTTAGCTCCGCTCTTTTCTCTGCCCCAGTTGTCTCCAACAAATAGGGGAATCAGTCCTTTTAGTTCTAACCAGAGTAGTAAAACTTCAAGACTGTATTGAATGTGGGCTTTGAATTTAGTCAAAAGGAACTGTCTTTAGCCCAACACTACCCCCTAGTGGGATAAAGTGGAATAAGCATTAATTAGGTGATGCCCAGTTTAAGTGATGGGCAAAACTGGAGCCTTGGGCTGGCTCTGCAATTAAGCATGTCATTGGAAGTCAGGCATGGTGGCCCAAGCACACCTGCAATTCCAGTCATTAGGAAGCGGAGACAGAAGGATCGCATATTCTAGACCCGCCTCAGCGATTCAGTGAGACCATTTCAAAATAAAAAATAAAGAGGGCAGGGGTTCAACTCCCATGCCCAACAAAAGAGAGATTAAAAGTATATCACTGACAGCCGGGCGTGGTGGTTCACGCTTGTAATCCCTGCGCTTGTGAGACAGAGACAGGAGGATCGCGCTGGTTCTGAGCCAGCCTCGCTGGCTTAAGAGACCCTGTTTCAAAATAAATAAAAAAATAAAATAAAATAGGTCTGGGAGTGTAGCCTGGAGGTAGAAGGGTTTCCAGGGACCCCAGTACCACAAAAACAAAAAACAAGAAAACAAATAAAAATATGTATAAATAAATGGGCCTGGGAGTGTCGCCCGGAGGTAGAAGGGCTTCCAGAAACCCCAGTACCACCAAAACAAAAGGTATATCATTGACAAACACATTCATTGCCAACCCTTTGGAAAGCCAACAGCCTTGATGAAGGTGGATACATTAATTCTGCTTTATAACTTCCTCCTCCATTGTATTCTCTCATTGTTTTCATAGCAAAGTAACATTTAAGAGCAGGAGAAACAGCACACAGAAGCCATATGTAAAAAGAGCGGCAGGTTTGATCTGAAAATAAGACATGCTTCTATAGTGCATGCCACCAGAAGTGAGAAGACTGGTTCAGAAAAAAACTCAAGGACCAAAAACTATTTCAAATTTTATTTCATCTCCTTCCTATGAGAGAAATATGAATTAAAACAAAATCTTGTCTTTCCTCCATCAGATTAGCAAGAACTGAAAATTATTAGCTTCAAATGCTGGTAGCGGTGTATAAGGAGACCACGCTAGCTGTTCATTGGCATGTAAACAACTGAATTGTTTTGAAAAGCACGTTGTCAGTACCTGTTATAATGTCAAGTGGGCATATGCTTTGCTCTAACAATTTTACACTTTCAGTTCTATCCCAAAGGAGTATTTCTATATCTGCCCCATATCTCATTACAGGGGCCTCGATTGCCATGGGGTTTCTAATCAGAAAAGCCTACACATTATCAAAGTCCATCAGGTGGAACAGGGGGTCAGAGAGAGTAAATGAAGTCATGGATCGTTCTTTCTATGGAATACTATACTGCTGTTAAAATAAGTGAGATAGAACTCCAGATACAGACGTGAAAAGGCCTTCATGACATGTGGGTGAAAAAATAAATCCACAAAAAATGTATTATATACATACACCATATATATGTATACCATATATATGCAGTATAAATATTTTAAAATATATACATATTTTGAAAAAATATGTATATGCAGGAAGGTGTGTATATGAGTACATAGAACAGTGAACTTCAATCTGTTAGTAAAGCTTATGTCGGGAAGGAAACAGTTGAGGTTCTTTCTATGGAAGTTCCTATTGTTTAATATGGGTGTTTGTTTTTGATCGCTACATCTGTGTATTATCTAGGTAAAATAAATAAGCAACAATAGTTAGATGTTATCATGTAGTGGTGTGGTGGTGGTTAGAGGACACTCCTAGAATCCTCTGCTAAAGGATAATGAGTTAAACTTTCTCAAAGCAAGAAGGATAAGCCCAGTGACCAGTAGCTTATCAGTTTCATCAATTTCCATCTCTTCTCTTTCCTTCCTTCCTTCCTTCCTTCCTTCCTTCCTTCCTTCCTTCCTTCCTTCCTTCCTTCCTTTCCTCCTCCTCCTCCTCCTCCTCCTCCTCCTCCTCCTCCTCCTCCTCCTCCTCCTCCTTCTTCTTCTTCTTTCTCTCTCTCTCTCTCTCTCTCTCTCTCTCTCTCTCTCTCTCTCTCTCTCTCACTGGTGATTTAATCCAGGGGCTGTCTGGCTGTCTACCTCCAAGCTATATGCTCAGCCTTATTATTTTATTTTGAAACAGGGTCTCGCTAAGTTGCCAAGGGCCTCACTAAGTTCCCGGGGCTGTCCTTGTACCTGCAACCTTCCCGTCTCAGCCCTACCACGCCTAGGTCAGCTGTCACTTTTCCAGAAAGCATTTGAACAATAAGAATTTCAAATGTCTCTACAGTCTCCCAGATGGTCAGACCTTTTCCTGGCTCTGTCACTTCCTGACCAGCACTGTCCCCAGAGCTCTAGAATGAGCCCTGGTGGCTGAAGTGGCCACAGAAGTTTTGGGGAGGAATGAGAGCAGCCCAGAGAGCCCCAAACATCGTGTCTCTTCACAGCCAATATGAGAGCCTGGTCAAGCCACCAAGCACACAGAGGAGACCCTGTCTCAAAATAAAACATGAAAAGGGTTGGGGTGTAGCTCAGTGGTAAAGTACCCCAGGGTCCAATGCGCAGCACCACATAAATAAATAAATAGAATAAAATAGCTCTTTATCCTCCTGCCTATTTTGAAAGCGAATGGAATCCCAAAGAAGATTCTGAAATCTCCATGTCTACTGGTGTGTATTAATTAAACTGTCAGCTTATTTTCAAAGGAGTTTGTAGTTGTATATTTTGCTGAAGTCTTAGAAACTCAACATATACCACAGCAGCAGGTATTTGCAAAGAGCCATCTCCTCCTCCTCCTCCTCCTCCTCCTCCTCCTCCTCCTCCTCCTCCTCCTCCTCCTCCTCCTCCTCCTTCTTCTTCTTCTTCTTCTTCTTCTTCTTCTTCTTCTTCTTCTCCTTTTATTCTGAGAATAACTACTGGGAAAATGATCCAGATCCTTTTAATTTATTTTTTTATGAATGCTCTCATTTTTATAAAACAAATAACCCAGATTTGGGGCCCTTTTTTCAAGGACTCTTCCAAACAGCCATCTCAGCTTGAATGAGCATCCCCTCAATGAGGACCCGGCGAGTTTAAGTGTCACTTTCTTTTCTTGTTCTGAAGTATAGTCTTTTACTTCTTGAACTGAAAAATTATATTGTATTGTACTAGAAATACTTGATACATCAACACAAATTGAAGAGGAGTCTCATTCAAATTCAGATGCTACGGTTTCATTTTTGACTTTTGGTGCATTCTGTACTGATCATGTGGTTTATATCAAGCTTATATTCTCTTCCAAAGCTTTAAAAGCCAACACTTTTGGTTTCTCATTCTCCAATCTTAGGTCTGCACTTGCAGCAGGAATTGGGAGCAGAATTAAAATATCACACGATTTATGCATCATAGATTGTGTGCGTGTATTTGTGTTTGTGTGTGTGTATGCATGCGTGTGCGTGTGCGTGTGTGTGTGTGTGTGTGCTTGTTGCTGGTGATTGAACCTGGAAACATTCTACCTGCGAGATACACCCCCAGCCCTATTTTGCTTTTCAGTTTGAAAAAGGGTCTCACTAAGTTGCGGAGGCTGGTCTTGAACCTGCAATCATGTCTCAGCCTCACAAGTACTGGGATTACAAGTGGGTGCCACTCTGCCCGGCTATATCAGAGGTTTTGATAGGTATTGCAAAAGACGCTATCAACTCTATGCCAAAACCAGCAAGTGGAAAAAATTAATATACAGCAGTAGCTGGGTGTTTTTTCACTAATGAGTGCTGAGAAATTAATGTGAAGAGACATAGACAGTGCCTGGTTATAAGCTTCCTTCTATGTCTGCTTGTTACGATGCAGGAAGTTGGGATGGTGTAAGGTTTCAAGTAGGGGAGGCCTGGTTGCTCTGAAGTTTTAGAGAGATCATGTAGGTTGTGGCTTAAAGAGTAACTACAGGCCTGGTAATGATGAAGCCTGGCATTGGAGACTGGGCCAGGGCCACTCTACTGAGACCCAGAGGTGCCTTTGCCCACCTCCAGGGGTCCAGCCCCTGTCACCTTGGGGTGGGGTGTGGCCACTGCTGGTACACAAGTCTTCTGCCCGCGGCTCTTTGTTGCATATCCACATAGCTTATCCGCTCCTCTCCGGAATGGGACTTGGAGCAGAACTGGAGGAATGGTGTCCAGGGCTTTGTCTGGCACAGCCCCTTCTCCAGGTACACACACTTCCCTGGCATCCAAGCTTCACGTGGTTTGTTTCTTTCCTGGGAAGGAGCTCTTTCTTTGAGTGTTCACATGTGCATACTCCAGAAGGCCACTGTCCAGGGCCTTGGGGAGAGGAGGCTCACTGGAGTGCCCTCCCAAGTCCATCAGGATGGAGACTCTGAGTCTCCCATCTGCAAAGAAAACAACTTCACCTGGAAGACTCAGGGCCTAGGTCTAAAGCGACCTTTCTGAGAAGAGAGTAGTCACAATAAATTGAAGTCAAAGAGAATAATTTCTGGGGTTACTAAAAAGGCATCACATGACATTGAAAACTAGACAGGAAATTTAAATTTTTTGTTTTTTCAGAAAATGCTTTTTGAAATGTACCAACTGCTCCTGGAAGCTGAGGGTGAAGTGACTTCCCCAGATTGCTGGACACAGGGAAGGAGCCGGCAGGTCCACTGGGTCACTGAGCTGAGAATACCAACTCAAGGGCTTGGGTCCTCCACAGGCTGCCATTACAGGCAAACACACTGAAACTTGCAATTACACAGTATGTTGCTGTTGTAGGAAAAGTACTCAGCGTGCTCAAACAAATAAGCACCACGTGACGACGCAGACATAGGTGCTCAGAGTGGCTTTTCAGCTACAGCTTCATTCTTAGTGATAATAGAAAATGCTGGCTCATTTACTGAGGGTGACACATTGAAATTCACCCTTCCTGACCCCATCTTAATTTTGGTAAGATGGAGGCGGGTGGTGGTATCAGATTTCACAGAATCGGTGCTTGAGGGCCTATTTATATGCTTTTAAAGATGGTAACATATAGCCGGGCGTGGTGGCGCACGCTTGTAATCCCCGCGCTTGGGAGGCGGAGACAGGAGGATCGCGCAGGTTCGAAGCCAGCCGCGCTGGCGTAAGAGACCCTGTTTCAAAAATATAAAATAGGTCTGGGAGCATAGCCTGGAGGTAGAAGGGCTTCCAGGAACCCCAGTACCACCAAAAAAAAAAAAAAAAAAAAAAAAGATGGTAACATATGTGTAATTATATGTGACTAGTTACTTGATTAAAAACATACGAAATGGTGTTGTAGCGACAGCTCGGGATTAAACAGAAGAGTCTCCTTCTGTTCTCACATACTGTTATGGTTTGAATCTGGAATGTCCCCCAAAGTCTCATGTTGAAAGTATGGTCCCCAGTGGAGCAAGGTTCAGAAGTGGGACTTTTAGGCAATGATTGGTTCCTGAGGGCTCTGACCTCATCAGTCCACCAGATGGATTAATCCACTGACAGCTGAAGGAAGTACTGGGGGCGGGACCTAGCTGGAGGAAGTGGGTCACTGGGGGCGTGCTCAGAAGGGAAGGGTTTATGATCTCCCTAGCTACTTTCTGTCTCTCTTGGCTTCCCAGACGACATGAGGTGAGCAGATTTTCTCCACCATGTTCTTCCGTCATGATGTTCTGATGCATCTCAGGCCCCCAGCAATGGAGCCCGCCCACCGTGGACTGAGACCTCTGAAACTGAGCCAAAATAAAAACTTTTCCTCTTCTGAGCCGATCTCATCAGATATTTTAGTCACGGTGATGAAAAGCTGACTAACACAGTTATGTAGGACAAGTATTTTAAGTTAGATAACCGATAATAATTCTCTTCCTTATTTCATAGGCTCTATATTTCTTATCTCGGAATATTTGCCTATGAAAATTAGCTTATACAGTCAAAATGGTCGCCTGGCAAAATTTCCCCTACCTAACTTTTGAATCACATTATTGCCTTACGGAAGAACTCAAGCACAAAGATAAAAAGCCGTATCTCAAGTATTTTATTTGTTCACATTTATCCTATTTGAGGTTAACACTACTTCATTTGCCAGTTTAAAAATCATCCTGTAAACAAAATAAAAAAATTACAGCAGCAACAGCTAAAACAAGGACACAAAGGTATAATAAAATAAAGGAATGTGTTGAAAGGAATATTTGGAATAAGCAAAGGAAACATGAATATGACTGTGGGTGCAACAAGAAGGAAAAATCTGTGTCTGTAAAAAACAAAACCATAACAGTAATAATGTTAATAATTAAAAAAAAAGAAGCAAGAATTCAAAGTGCAGGTGTGCCAGTTTTCATTCCCACATCCATTCAGGAAATAGATAGAACATACTATTCTCTTATATAAAGTGACAAGTTTTCTGTTTTAAAACATTTAGTAACGTTATCTGGCAGGATTTTTCCCCCCAGTGTACATTATCTCTATATGGATTTAAGGGGAAGATGTTCATATGAGTACATGGTGTAATTTCTTGAATCTATGGAGTGTATGAAAATGGTAAGGTTCATTGTTTTGTTTTGTTTGTTTTATCTGCAGTGAATAACATGAGGCTGAAAATCCAGTATCAGAAGCATCAATACTTTTACTCTTTCAAAAACAAATCAGAACAGCCTATCCTGCGCCCTCCCCCCTTTGCTGCCAAATCTTTGCTCAGATTTTTGTAACGAAGACAGTTCGCTTTTCGTGAATTCTGGCCCGTTCACGTAATGAGAACAATTTGCCCGTGTAAAATCAGCCTGGTATTTTTCTAGTCTGATCAAACATGAGTGTTATTCTAGTATCATGTAAAAATTTACACTTTTATTTTTGTTTGGAACCCTAGATATTTCCCCCTTAATGGGGAACATCTGTTGACCGTGATTTCTGGACAGAGGACTTTTATGAAATATATCTCAAATCTTTAAAAATATTTCTAATACCTGCTAAAGTGGTATAAGATTTTCCCCCAGCTGACAATGCCTTGAGCATTTAGGGAAAGTTTTATGTTTCATTTCCCTTAGAGATTAATTCTAAAAGCCCTAATACACAAATGACCGCTGCCTTATTTAGCTTTAAACAGCACTAGTTCAACAGCAAGATTAATAAGTTAGGCTACACACACATCCATGACAGATTCATCTCTTTTGGGGAATTCACAGGATAAACTGTATTCGGGTCCCCCTCCACCGCCCCAGCAAAGGTGTTCTGCACCTACCTTGAGGTGTTTAAATATTTCTCAACAATTTCCATTTTATTACATTATGAAAACACTAGGCTTCGAGCCAGGTACTAATAAATATTTAATTTAAAAGAAAGAGAAACCCCGACACCAAAGAACATAAAAAAAGCCCCATGCCCTCCCTGTTCCTCCCGTCCTCCCGTGTCAGCCAGAGAGGGCTGAGATTTCGTAGTCACTGGCCGAAGCGAGGGGCTTGCCCATCATCCGGATGTTTTTTGCACTGGTGATCCTGGCCATCATACACACGGGCTTGTCAAAGTACTTCACCAGCGCTGGCTCGGTTAAGAGCGAGGCCAGGAACTGCTCAAAGGTGATGGCCCAGTCCCGGTCCAGGCTGGTGCTGCGGGGCAGCGCGGCCGTGCCCTGGCCGCTGCGCACCAGGACCGTGTCCTCTCCGATGTCCTCGCAGTGCAGCTTGTCCTCCTCGTGGGAGCCGGCGCTCAGCACCGAGTACGAGGACATGGAGCTGTCATCCTTGGTGTCGTCGTCCGAGATGAGCATGGAGGAGCAGGCCCCATTGTCCCGGGGCGAGGAGTCCTCCAGCTTAATGTCCTCCATCTGCCCGCCCAGGGAGTGCTCCTCGCCATCGGTGGCCGGGAGCGGCTCTGCGGTCTCTACTGCATAGGGCTGGCTGGGTCCCTTCTTGGGGAAGAGGGCTCCGGGCATGGCCTGGTGGCAGGGGGGCCCGCTGCCCGCGGCCTCCTTGGCTGGCTGGACGATGAAGAGTTTGCCCACCTCCCCGATCTCCAGCAACAGGCTGGTCACCGCCGCTGTGGCGTGGTACAGCTCCTGCTCGTTGGGGTCCTCGCTGAACATGTTGTACATCGTCTTACACAGCTCAATGAACTGCCCCTGAAAGGAGGTTGGGGAAACCGCAAAGAAGGTGAAATCTTAGGGAGGAGAGGAGGAGGAGAGTTGCGGGACCAGAAGGTCCCCAGGAAGCCCTCTGTTGAGGGACCAATGGGGCGTTGTTGTTTATCGTCTCCTTATTGTCATTTGCATTTCTTGTCTTAGAAGCTTACTGGTGCATCGCTATGAGGTGCAGGAGGGCAGAGGCGTACACGCACACATCGCTCATTTAGCTCTCCCCAATTCCCACCCCGTTCCCTCCCGATCCCTCCTCCAATTTCAGTTTGGGCTTAGTGACTGACTCATATGTTTACGATGTACATCATGCTCACTTTAACGTGAAAGTTTAAGACACCCATAAGAAGGCAGAAAGAATGAAATATTAAACCAAGCGTGGTGGTGCACCCCTGTACCCCAGTACTTGGGAGGCTGAGACAGGAGGATCGCAGGTTTGAAGCCAGCCTCTGCACGTTAGTGAGGGCCTCAGCAACTTCGCAAGACCCCGTTTCCAAATAAAATATAAAATGGGGCTGGGGGTGTAGCTCGGGGGGGGGGGTGCCCTAGCTTCAGTCCCCAGCAGCACAAAACTAAAAAAGAATGAAACAATAAACCTCCATCCGCGTGTCACCTAGAGTTAAGCGTCACTATTTACTGCTTTTGCTTCATTAACTGTTTGTTTCCATGAAGTATCTGAAAGAAACCCTCCATTCATCTCTTTCTGCCTCTGGACTCATTGGTACCCATTTACATTTTTCCAAGGTTAGCCCCTCTCACCCTCTCCCATGACACAGCCTCGCCGCTCCCTGGACAGAAGTGATACCTTCTGTCTGACAGATGGCCTACCTGTCCTGCTGGTAAGTAGGAAACAGCATCTTCACCCTGTGCTATAATTACTCGTGGCGTTTTTTTTCTCCCTCATTACACTTTAGCTTTTTAAGGAAAACATGTGTCAGCCATCTTTCTAGCTGAGCACAGTGATGTAAAAATAGCATGGATTTGAGTATCTAAGGGTATTTTTAATGACTGAGATGAGACGCATGAGTTCTCAACACTGAACATTTTGTGGTTCGAATTTTCTGAGGTTATTTTCTCCTAGTTGTGTGTGTGTGCGTATGTATGTATGTATGTGTGTGTCTTTTTTTATTTTTGGTATTGGGGGTTGTACCCAAAGGAATTCTACTTCTTAGTTGCACCCCTAGCCCTTTTAATTTTTTTTTAGTTTTGAAACAGGGTCTTGCTAAGTTGCTGAGGCTGGCCTTGAACCTGCAATCCTCCTGTCTCAGCCCCCCCCAAGTACTGGAATTACAGGCCTATATGCCACCATGCCTCACTTGAGTATGTTTTTGATGCATAAAAACATAGATTCAAACAGATACCAATTAAGTGCCCAAAGCTACCACTATCTTTTGGTACTTAGCCCACATTTATGCATGACTGCAAAAGATAGCTTCAGGGCTAGAAATGAATGAACTAGAATATTGAGCACTTACCTGATTCAACTTGGGTAAGTCTTTTGCATTCTTTGACTTAGACTTATTTTCCGGAGTCCAGAGTCTCAGATAGTTACGATTTTCTTGAGAATTTGCCCTCTTCCCTAAAACCCAAACGTTAAGAAATGAGCGTTTGCAGGTCCAGAAGCCAGCACTCCACCAGCCAGCAGAGGGGTAGGGGTGAGAACATCTGTACCTTTGTCTGGCTTCAGACTCACGGTAACGAAGCCGTCATCCGCGCTCTGCTTGCTTCTGCTATCCAGCCCAACAACTACCAAGACACATTCAAAAGAGAAAGAGCGGGATGCTGTAGGGCCTGATGGAGGCCGAGCACTTGCCGTAGACAGAGGACATTTAGGTAGAGGTGCCTGAGTTAGTAAACGGAACAAGCAAGCACACGAAACACCCATGCATGCAGTTAAGTTGGACTGTCGGAATGACCAAGGGGTCATTTTATTTATTTATTTTTGGGCATAAGTCTATTCCTAAGATTGCACGGGATATACGCACACTAAGAAAATTTAGTTTTTATCTGAAATTCAAACTTTACTGGAGGTCCAATATAATATCTGACAACCCTGTCTCTCGGGGGAGGACTCCACCAAACTTTTTTCTTACAGCTGGGTTCAGTGTACAATTAAAAGTGGTGATGGCACTTCCTGTCTTCAGAAATAAAAAAAAAGAAGAAAAAAAAAAAGAAAAGGTGGTGTTTTTCTAATGAATGTGATTTCTTTCCTCTCTGTGATATCATCACATACATTTCACATGTATGGAATTGATTTTTTTTATTTATTTACTTTTTTTTGGCCAGGGCTTGCAAAAGATCAGGAACTTTTCCAACAAAAAAATTAAAATCTACGTTTGTATAGATTTTAATTTAAATTTTGTATTTTAAAAATAAAAACTATTTTGATATGCTATGCAATCTTCCAAGATTCCTAATTTGGCACTTTAAAAATATGACTGTTTGTGTGTGTGTGTGTGGGGGGGTACTAGGGATACACCCTTGCCCTGTTTTGCTGAGGCTGGCTTCCAACCTGTGATACTCCCATCTCAGCTTCCCAAGCACTGGGATTAGAGGCATGTGTCACCACACCTGGCTCAAAATACAATTTTTTTTTTTTTTGTTTTGGTGGTACTGGGGTTCCTGGAAGCCCTTCTACCTCCAGAATACACTCCCAGACCTATTTTATACTTTTTTATTTGGAAACAGGGTCTCTTAAGCCAGCGCGGCTGGCTCCGAACCTGCGCGATCCTCCTGTCTCCGCCTCCCAAGCGCGGGGATTACAAGCGTGCGCCACCACGCCCGGCTAAAACTACAATTTTTAAGGAATCCACTTACAACTGTTTTATTTTCTCTTCTTAAAACAGTGTACTACATGCCACATATGAAGTCCGGGAGGGAGAGAGAGGCAACAAGCTCATATTTCGGCTCGTATATTCCAGCATCTCCACCCCAGAGCAGGGCCTCACTAAGTAGCTGAAGCTGGCCATGGACCGAGATCCTCCTGTCTCAGCCTCCTAAGTGTGTGCCACCGCATCGGGCTGGACACAATTTTTTATGGATCTCTGCAATGAGCTGTTGGTTTAGTCTGTGGATGCGGAGCCCACGGATGCAGGGGGCTCACTGTATTTTAGTGTTTGAAGGCCATATGGTCTCTGTTTTAGCTGCTCATTTTTGCCACTGTGGTATGAAAATAGCCGCAGGCAATACGGAAATGGATGAGTGTGGTTGCGTGCCAATAAAACTTTATTTAGAGGCACTAACATTTAAATTTTCCATCCTTTCCACATGGCAAGAACTATTATTTCAATTGTGATGTTTAAGCACCACTCAAAAATAGAAAAAAAAAAAAAAAGCATTCATGGACTATACAAGATAGGCAGTGAGAAGGGTTTTGCCCCAGGGGCCATCGACTTTTAAATTGACTAGCTATGGGGCAAGTCTTCTTCCAACCACAGAGGGCTCTGTAAAGATAAATACAGTCTACCTGGTGGTTAAAGTCACCTACCATGTGTGCATTCCGGGGTGATATCTTCAAAGAAATACTGAGTGGCTTCGAAAGCGGAATCTGGCTCATCTTGATCGGAGGATGGCTCTGGAAAGGAAAAAGAACATTCTCATACCTGCAGGGTAGTGAATCATTGAAAGCGTGTTTTAATTATTTGGAAAAATAACAGGGAGGATGAAAAAACAAATTATAAAAGTAAGCTGGGGCACATAATCGAGGCCTGGCAGGCCTACTGTCCCTAACACCTTGGTGGGGCTTTCTAACCCGATCTTAATTGAGCAACCCCATGCCAAGGGTTTCTTTACATTTTACTTTTTACGAAGAATTTCCCAAATTGTATGGGATGATGCTTTCCAAACCAATTTTAGGACACCCCGTGCTCTAAAGGAAACCCACAGATCTGAAGCTTACCCTCTTTCTACCCAATCTCTCTCATTATTTTTTCAAGTATTTGCTAGATTTATCCCAGCTCAGACCAGCTTTGTTGAAAACTGAACACAGCGCTTCACCATCATGCCTATTTATTCTCGGCACTGCTAAAACAGTTGTCCTCGGACTCAGCCTCTCGGTGCCTTCGAGGATCATTTTATCTCCTAATTCTTGTATCCCATGTGCGACCAGATTTCTCTTTCAGACTCCCGTGCTGTTTTCTGTTAGGACAATTCATACCTCCCAATGGCCATTAAATCAGTACATGCTGCTGCAGGAACTTATGTGAATCATCACTAATAAGTTTGTCCTTAGTGACCAATGATCTTGCATACGGAAAAGAGGCAAATGGTTTACTCTAAAAAGAGATCTCAAGCCAGGTCCTGGTTACTGGAAACAGCGCTGCTCTCCACAGCTCACTTACCAGGCAAAACGTGCATTTTGTACAGGAGTTTGAGCTTCTCTGTGAGGTCCCCGTGACAGGCAGCACCTGGAAGTCACACAGCATCAGTGTGAGATGCGTCCCGTAGACCTCATGTGATAGAAGGGGAAGCTGGAACCTGTTTGTGTGAATCGCTCTGGAAGCAGGAGGCTTGGTTTCAAATCCTGGGTACCTACTATGTGCCACGGGCGAGTTGGTCTCTCTGTACCCCAGTTTCCCCTCTGTGAGGTGAGAGAAGACTCTACCAATGATCTTGACATCAGGGGACTCTATGATATGTAAGAACTAAGTGTTCTAATACATACCAAACCCTGGGCATAGTGTCTGATGTACAAAAGCTTAATTAACAAGGCGTATCATGTTAATCAGGTCTCAACACCCTACGTGACCACGAGAGTTCAGAGATCACCTCAAAATACATGTGAGATCGCTTCAGAATACTCAGCTTAGAAATCCTGTTTAGTCATTTTGAGTTCTCCTAAATGTCTCATTTTAATTTTTTCTAACATGGCTGCCGTTTAAATCACCGCAGCTTCAATCAAAGGAATCCCGTTATATTTCCCTTTAAAGTTTATATTTATTCTTGGCACCAGAAAATCCTTCGTAAATCTATATTCTCAGAGTGCCTTGTTAAAGAAAAATCAGATTTTGGGAAAAAAGGAATCACAGAATCTGGGCTGGAAGGGACACGAAAGGCTATCTTTCATTTATTTTTTTTCTTTTGTGGTAACTGGGGATGGAACCCAGGGGCATTCTACCTCTGAACTACACCCCAGGTCGATTTTTAAAATTCATTATTATTATTATTATTATTATTATTAATCATCATCTTGGTGGTACTGGGGTTCCTGGAAGCCCTTCTACCTCCGGGCTACACTCTCAGACCTATTTTTTATATTTTTATTTGGAAACAGGGTCTCTTAAGCCAGCGCAGTTGGCTTCGAACCAGCACGATCCTCCTGTCTCCACCTCCCAGGCGCGGGGATTACAAGCGTGCGCCATCACACCCGGTTTTATTCTTTATTTTGAAACAGGGTCTCACTAAATTGCAGAGGGCCTCACTAAGTAGGTGAGGCTGGCCGCGAACCTGTGATCCTCCGGTTTCAGCCTCTCAAGTACTAGGATTACAAGTGTGTGCCACCATGCCTGACTTTCTTATATGACATGGCTTGTATACCCTTTCCTATTCTCCACCAGTCTCTCTCAGGAGAGGGTGCGCGAATACTTCCCCTTAAAGGGTAAGATTTTGAGACAGACGGCCATTGTTTGTATCTTGGGGCCAGCAAGCATGCCTTGTGCCCCTCAGTCCAGAGTAATAGCCCATATTTATTGACCAGCTAAAAATTAATATCTCAGCAAGTGACTCCACTGTTCTGAACTCACTTATGGTTAGCTGGCCATAGGAATTATGGGAATAGTAAGTGGAGAGGTAATGCTGTGATTTGAACGTGCGTGTTCCCCTAGAACGATGCATTGAAACTTAACTCCGGGACGCAACAGCTCTTTTGAGGTGATTAAGTCACGAGGAGTCTTTTGAACGGGATTACTGTCCTTATGGAAGAGGCTTGAGGGAGCCCATTGCCTCCTCTGCCACACGGGAGCACACAGAAGGAGCCCCCTATGAGGGACAGGCTCCCCAAAGAAACAGAATCTACGGCTACTTTGATCTTAGACATCCCAGACTTTAGAACAGCGGGCAATGATTCTGTTGTTTCCAAACTTCCTGGTCTAGGATATTTTGCTACAGTAGCCAGAAGCAAGGTGGGTAATAGTCACACTACAAATTTTGCCTCTAGGCTGCCTGGACTCCAACACAAAGTTTGTAGCTGAGTGCCTTTAGACAAATTGAATGCACGTGAACCACTGGGGCGTGCCTGACTGGCTTGAACCAGTATGAATGTCAGGGCTGTCATTTGGATTAAGTGATACAATATGGGTTCTCAGTCCTTGCAACAGCACCTGCCCTAGATGAAGGCTCGTTCTTTACACAATTGCTTTATACTTTTTTTTTCTAAGCCTAAGATGATCTTTCCATTTCAAACACTTCTGGCTCCCTCTGACCGTCAAGCCTCCCAGACATTACTCTTATAGAGTCACGGCGCTCGTTGGGGCAGTCGCTGGCTCTACGCCCATCCTTTCAGCTTTCCTTGGACATAGCATTTAAATTATGTGGTCCAAGGTCACAGGTTGGCACGATTAGAGTAACATAAAATGAAAAATAAATAAAGTAAAATCCTTCTTACTTCATTCCGGCAGCCTGACATAATCACAATGCCTGGTATATCCACAACCTTACCTCAAGTGGGCCAAGCTCTAATATCACAGAGCTTTTCTGTCTAGTTATAAATGGAACATAATCCAGTAAGAATAGAACGAGGAAGCAAGTCAGGCAGCAAGAGTGACAGGCAAAAAGCCGGGCGTGGTGGCACACGCTTGTAATCCCCGCGCTTGGGAGGCTGGGACAGGAGGATCGCGCGGGTTCGAAGCCAGCCTCAGCTACTTAGTGAGGCTCTCAGCAACTTAGTGAGACCCTGTTTCCAAATAAAGTATAAAATAGGTCTGGGAGTATAGCCTGGAGGTAGAAAGCCTCTGGGTTCCACCCCAGTACCACCAAAAAAACAAACAAAAAAGACAAAAGTGACAGGCAGAGATTCCAACGCTGCTGCCGAGCGGCAGAGAAGGGGTAGGTGTGTTCTTGATGGACAGTCTCCCGTCCCAGGGAAATAAATATAGAAGACTTCCATTTAGACTGCAGAGCTATGGTGGGTTTTCAGACCGCCATGAAAAGTATCTTGCAGGCCAGCGTGGTGGCGCACACGTGTAATCCCAGTACTTGGAAGGCTGAGACAGGAGGACCTAGATTTGTGGCCAGCCTCAGCTACTTAGAGAGGCCCTCTGCAACTTAGTAAGACCATGTTTCAAAATAAAGAATAAAAAAATAGGGCTGGAGGTGTACCACGGAGGTAGATTCAATCCCCAGTACTGGATAAAAATGTCAGTGTTCTTAAAAGAAAGATTATGAAATCAGATGTAATAAAATTATATAAAATATAATTATATATCAAATCAAATAAAAGCAAAGTCTTTTTTGTCAGAGAAGAGTGACCCATCACCCAGGCATCCTTTTTTCCTAGTGACCCTATCTATCTTCGACGGTGGCTTCAGTGTCCGTGTCTATTTTATTGTCTTGAGCATTTTCAGATTTTGAACTTGGGCAGATGTAGCAGGCAAAGATTTCTCTGTATCATGCAGCCATTAAGTGAAAGCAAATGTTACAATCAGTTTGCACACCGCCTCCGCGCTTCTCTGCCCTCTCCCGCCCTGTCATCCCCGTCCCCGACCCAACTCAGGCTCAGGCAATAGCATCCCTCCTTACTTAGGCCAGCGACGAACTCCCGGAAGTTAATCAGGGAGTCCCCGTTTTCGTCCAACAGCTGGAACAGGCGGGAGGCCAGCACGTCAGAGTGTGTGCCACACGCCCAGGGGAAGAGAAGAACAAACATCCCCTTGAACTGCTCAAAGTCGATGCGGTACTGCTCCAGGTAAGGTAGGCTGGGGTCGTGCCGGTCCAGCGCGTTGCTGCTCCCGCCCCAGTAGCAGCTGGTTAGATGTTCTGCCTGGAAAAAGATGAACAGGATGGAACCCCAGCTTTGCATGGCTCCCCGGTCACACAGTATTCAACCTACAAGTGTCTAGTCTTCCCACTTAGACATCTGTGATACATCTAGAAAAAATGACTAGCATAGGAACCACTATGGTGGAGAAATAGTGACTTCCTAATCCAGTCCTTAGAAAGATGGCAGCCCCTTTATTCACCAAGTCATGTGGCTCTGAGCGGGGAGGGGACATTCATTATAGGAAGTTCACAGAGATAAAGTGCATGGTAGAAAATTTTGGAAGGAGCCAGGTGTGGTGCCACACACTTGTAATCCCAGCATTTGGGAGGTTGAGACAGGAGGATCAGTTTGTGGACAGCCTCAGCTACTTAGTGAGGTCCCTTGCAACTCAGTGAGACCCTGTTTCAAAATAAAGAATAAAAAACAGGGCTGGAGGGTGTAGCTCAGAGGTAGAGTGCCCTTGGGTTCCATCCCCAGTACTGAAAAAAAAAAAAAAAAGAGTAAAGAAAAAAAAAAAAAGAAAAGTCTTGAAGGATACCATCCCCATGTAGACATTTACCACTAGCTCTGGGGGCACTGGGGAGATCAGAGGAGCACACAGAGGACTCTATTTTTATTTTATTCCCTCTGTACTATCTGAATCCATCAACATTAGCCTAGGTATACAAGTTGTGATAGAGAAAAGGGCGCTCTTCAAACAGATCTTTTCCCTTTGCAAGGGGCTTCTGAGAAAGCGGGGAGTCAGTCCTGAGCATGCGCACTTTAATTCTGCTCTTGTTCACAAATGGTGCAAAGGCAGCCGATATCTAGAGCAAGCACCATTGCTTACTGGGAAAGGCAGTGAATAAGCTAAAAAACAAAACAAAACAAAAACAAAAAACGTTGGGAGGAGGAAGGAGGTAGAAAGCAAAGCAGTCAGGTATGTGTTTGTTTGTTCGTTTGTTTTTGCAAAGCAGCCTTGGCAGAGGAAAGGAAAAAAGTGTAAAAGCTCCCCAGGGTCTTGGACTACATCGTTCAGGGCAAGCGGATGTCACAGAGGGAGCCAGGTGCAAGGCCACAGGCCTGCTGGGCAGAGCCGGACTCTGAGCTCCATCTGTGGATGGAATAGCGCGGTCCCGTCTTGCTGAGCCGTATCAGTGGATGACGGCTTCCCAAAGCATTTCCCCTAACTGAGCGCTGAGTTACTCCAAGTCGGATCTGGATTTGGTACAGGAGCCTCTGCCACGGTCGTGACTTTCAGGAGAAAAACACTCCATGCAGGTCATCCCCCTTCCTCCTCGATGAGACCCCACCAGCCATCATTTGGGGACGAGGAGCCCAGAGGTCAAAGGAAAGGGGCGATTTGAAGGTTAAAGATAAGTCAACGCTAAAGGGCCCTGAACCGCATCTTCCATCAAATCTGCCATGGGGTGCAGCCTTCTATCTTCCCTCCCAAGTTTCACTCTAAAGCCTAAGAAGTAAGCGTCTTGGGTAGGGAACTGAACCATTCCTCTGTACTTGTAGGAAAACACCCAGAGATAGATAGACTTTTTTTTTTTTTTTTTAAGGGCTATGAATGTGGCAGGGTACCAGGCACACAGTGACGATTTGATAAATGTTTGTGAATATGAACTAAAGCCAATCAAAGTGTTCAAAGACTCAAGAAAGCACTGTCACTGACGCTTTTATTTTTGGGTCCCCTATTGTCAGAGACCTCCTCCCAGCTCTGGCACCAACCAAGTCCTGAGTTTTCTTTTTGGGTGCTCAGTGGATGTGGGGAGCTTGGGTATTAGAAAAGCTCGTCTCCTCCGGGCGCAGTCTCAGGTTCGGATGGCAAGCCTAGAGGTGCGAAGGTCAAGGGGTGCTGTGACCTCTGGGTGAGATGATTCTCCAGTGGTCTCAGGATCTGGAGATTCTGCACTAACAGTCCTGGTCCTCTTCCTCCCCGTGTCCCGGGGTCTGCCTCCTCTTTCTGCTTTCATACCCCATCTCTTTCCTGTTCCTGGTCATGATGTCTTCAGGAGCTACTTGGGCTTCTGTTTACTTTCCCAGCATCCTCGTCTGACCCCTTGGGAAGCAGATTCTGCTGGTGTTCAACATCCCTTTAAATCTGCTCCTGGTTGGATCATCATGTTTCCTTTGAGAAACAGAGGGATCTTTTCCTTATAGCTAAGAAAGACACTGAGTAGTTATCTATGGGTGCCTCACATGTATAAATAAAACATTACTGAGCTGGTGCAGGATCCAGAGGCCACCCCGGGGGGCTGAACACAGGCCGGCGGGGGCTGCTAATGCAGCTGCTGCACAAAGCACAATATTAACTGGCTACGAAGCCTAGGACACCTCAGTCTTTCTTGGCCTCCTCCATAGAATGCAGGGACTAGCCTATATGGATGATTCACTGCCAATGTATTATCAATTCAACACACCTGCTAGGGAAGGGAACTTTTCCAGGCACCAGCCAAACAGCAAAAAATAAGATTGTGGTGCCCTCTAGTGGTCAACAAGCAAGTGGGACTAAGTGAAAACCCCCAAGCCAAAGCTATCCGCCTCTAAGAGCTATGCGTGTTTGATCCTGATGTTTATGTTTTCTACTCTATGCTTTTTCTTGTACTATCTTTACACCACTCAGAATGGCCAAATTCAGTTCTTATTATAAACCAGAGACTGTGATGAAACTGGTCCTTGCATCAAAGGCATATTTTAGGTATTTTTTCTTGTCAATAACGTGTGCTGTTAATGATACTTATGAAGCCGGGCATGGTGGCACATGCCTGTAATCCCAGTACTTGGAAGGCTGAGAAAGGAGGATTGCAGGTTCATGGCCAACCTCGACAACTTAGTGAGGCCCTCTGCAACTTAATGAGATCCCATTTCAAAATAAAGAATAAAAAAATAGGACTGGGGTATAGCTTGGAGGCAGAATGCCCCTGGGTTTAATCCCCAGTTCCACAAAAATAAAATAAAATAAGTAGGACTGGAGATGTAGCTCACAGGTAGAATGCACCTGTGTTCAATCCCCAACACTAAAAAATTAAAAAATGATGCTTATGACAAAAATATTTTTTCTATAAGAAAAAAATATAAAGCCGAGTGTGGTGGCACACACTTGTAATCCCCTCGCTTGGGAAGCTGAGACAGGAGGATCGCACAGGTTCGAAGCCAGTCTCAGCTACTTACTTACTTAGTGAGGCTCTTGGCAACTTAGTGAGACCCTGTTTCCAAAAAAAATATAAAATAGGTCTGGGAGTATAGCCTGGAGGTAGGAAGCCTCTGGGTTCCACCCCCAGTACCCCCCCCCAAAAAAAAATATATATATATACACATTGCTTTAGTTGACAACATATTGTCTTATGAAGGATCAATACTGGTAGAAGCTCAATTTGAGTAGAAATCAACAGATATTTAACCAGTGATACTTTTTCTTAGACATATAAACCGTATCTTTCTTATTCTAGCTACCTGTTATCTTTTCTTAAGGGTTAGCTACATACTAATTTAGGAAATTATAATTTCCAAGAACCTCAGGAAGAATTTAAATTCAGCATTGTTCTAAGAGAATACTAGAAAGCAATAACCTTGTTTTCCTTAGGTTTAAGCAAACAGCTACAATACTATATGAAGAGTGAAGACATCAATTTAAAACTAGTGATAAGATGTTTGTTTTTCCTACCAAGTGCTGCAGTGTCATCCTCTCAGCCGCTCCGTCTCCCTGGGTGTACTTGTGGAGACCCAGGCCATTCCTTAACAATTTTACAGAACAATAAAGAACTCACTCTGTTATTAAGGGGAACTCTTTTATTCCTCTGAGTGGGCATGATTTTCCTTTGAAACTCACCTTGAAAAGAGCATACAGTTCTTCCAGCTCATCAATGGTGAAGGAAGTTTCTGTCACGATGGTTCGTACCTATAAAGAGAAGCAGCACAGTGAAAAAAATTGAAAGTAAAAAAAAAAATGTCATGTTGGGAAAGTCCTTAATTTTCTCCTTCTAAGTCCTCTTGGGTTCTGTCAGGCGGGGATTTATGAGCTGCCGGAGCGGAGATGGATGGAGAGGGAAGGTCCCTGCTGTCCGTCAAAGGACTCACCACGTTGCGCTTCGTTGTGTCTTCCAGCGTCTGGATCACTTTCAGTCTTTGTTTAAATCTCATCTGCTCAATTAAGTCTGCCCGGATAGTTCCAAATTTCTGGAAAGGAGCAATATTAATATTTCTGAAAAAAATCTGCTAAGGCATGCAGCTTCAAATCTGCACATTAGCTGAAACATTTGTGACACACATAGTAACTTGTCACATGCCAGGCAACCTGGACTGTACTTTTATTTATTATTGTACAGCTGTTTAGGGATTATAAATAATTACCTGAAAATTCTCATTATGTGACCAATTGAGCAAAATTTCTAAGGCTAAAGTATCTGCCTCAAGTCGATAGTTCACCAGGATAATTAATACTTATTTTTATAGCTTTTTCTTTATATGATTATAGATAATAGTGGACTCTACTATTACATATTTGTACAGGCATGTACATAATTTGGTCAAGTTCATTCCTCAGGACCAAGATGACAAATAAATCTATATGTGAAAAAAAATGCTTTAAGAAGAATTTTCTTGACAAGAAGGAAAAGCGTATCTAATTTAAATGTGATTATTAGACTAGGAGGTTGGGAGAAATGTTTGTGTGAGGCTCCCATCAAAAGCATTTGTCCATCGAGTCTGGAAATCCACAGTCTGTCTCCGGGTGGCAGAGGCTGTGAAGTAGGCATCACTTCAGAGTCCTAGATGCTGACCCTGCCTGCATATTTGTTGAGCTTAATTCTAAAAAGCCAAGTGAATCTTCCTCTCTGCAAGAAGGAGCATGTAAGGTTAAATCTCTTAGTGACACAAAAGAAAAACAAAAGAACTCTGCTTAACACATGCAGCTTCACCTATAGAAGCAACGGCTGCAATGGAAAACTACACCAAAGGATAAAGGAAAAGTCGACGGACAATATCAAGTGTTGGCAAGGACGAGGTGCAACCGGAACTCTGATGTACTGGGGTCTTGCAGTATCAAGTGTGCATATGTTTCAGAAATCTGTCTGGCAATATCTACTAAAACTGAACAGATGTATTTCTATGATCCAGAAATCCCATTTCTAATTATATGCCCCAAGAAAAGTATACTGGAGAGCATGTAGGGCTTGCTGGCCTTGGCAGTCGACCCTGAGTGAGATGGAAAGCCCCTGGAGTTTCAAGCAGAGGCTCACTACCATCTGACTTTGGTTTTGGAAGGAGCGCTCCATCCCTGGAAGACCACCTAGCACTTCTAGTCTCTGACTTGCTGCACACCCCAGCAGAGGCCCCACTAGTGGCTAGGGATATCGGATACGGCAAATAGAAACGGAGGGCATAGGAAATCCAGCTAGATTAGAATTTTAGGCAATCAATGACTAACTTTATACAATCAGTGTGGCCCAGCCAACCTTAGTTCTATACTTTATCTGGCAATCCTATAAACTGCACCACTCTACAGACTTATCTGTGTGGTGGATCCTATTTGGAAATATGTCACCCCAAGTTGGGATTACAGCAGAGAGCAATGCCTGCTTAGTGCAATTTACTTTCTCTTTGTTTTGAAAGCACTCGTCCAGGGAGTTGAGTTTGACGTGAGCATTTCTTGCTGATAACCAGAAGAAGAATACACTGATATCTTTGGCCCTGGCCAGCTGATTTGCCACCAGTAAAGCAGGGAGTGGGGCTTGACCTAAAAAAATGCAGACTATGGAAGAACCTTCTCGTCTCCATAGTTGTTCAAGTTCTTTTTGCCAAGAAAGATTTATTATTTATTTCCACTGAATGGCTGAATTTAGAAGTTGTTAAGAGCCAGCATTAATGATTAAAATAATTCCATTTATTAACTCTGGGGCTAAATATTTGGCTGGGGAAAAAAAAAAAGCACCCAGGAAGGCAAGTCTTTTGACCCTAACAAAAGCCCAGTAAGCATACCTTGCAAAGTCTGTGCCTAATGATGGAGGATTGGGCTTTCTTCAAACTGGGCCATAGTTTGAGCAACAAAAAACTCTAGCTAGAGGCAGAAGGAATAAAACTTTATGGCATGTGCCACTGTCGGGGACACTCACAGGCCTTCCCATTTGTCCTTACAATGACCTTCGTGAGTCAGAACGGCCACCTCCATTTTATACATGGGACAAATCAAGGTTGGAGAGTTTCAACCAGCTCCCCCGAGCTCCAAGTTGTCTGAGCCAGACAGTAGCTTCATGACTCTACGACCTACACTCTACTCTCACAGGCAGAAGGTCTTCCTCACCTCTCAGTAGAACAGCACAAAGTCTGATCCTAATTCATGTCCTTTCACTAGCAGCGATGGGGCTGGCCAGTTTCGTGTGGTCTTCTGACTCTCGGTTTCTTCTGCAAGCTACACTTACAGAAAGGCCGTTAGAGATTCCAGATATACTGATAATAGTAACTACTGTTAAACACTGGCTTAGGAATTGCTCGAGTAAAAGAACTATTCCCTCTCCAGCCTGATGTTCAAAGAGCTCTGTGCATTTGTCATTTGGCTGACATCCGTTCCTCTATCAGAAGTGGCTGCTTCTACACATTAGGCAGGACCACTCCCTTGGCCAGGCAGGTGTCTGCAACTCACCACAGACAGCACACAATGGTCCTTCGGCTTGAAGAGAATGGTGTCCATCTCCAAGGAAACTAAGGATGCTAAGTTCCTGCCTGTGATTTCTGGAAGGTTTCTAAGGGAAAGCCAAGCCATGAGAACAACTTGGGGGATTTGTCCCCCACATCTGAGGAACATTGACTGAATAAAACTCTAAAAACGGGACAGGCAAAAGTGGCTCAGTCTATCCTGTGGCCAATATCTCCCAGTACTCAAAGGATAATGTCTGGATGCAGGGCGTTTTTCTGGCAGGGCACATTCTGTTCCCCTGAGAAGAACTAATCCACTAAGGTCACAATAATCATTTTCCCCAATAAGTAGAATTTAGTGCTAGGAGTGAGGGGGCCTCTGATTATTTTAATTTTCTAAAATCTCCCCTTCCTCAAATAATAAACAAAGTTACTCACTTTCATTTATGTCTCTTTTCCAATTCAATTTTCATCTGAATGCTTTTGTGGCCTGATTCCCATTTTCCAATCTAATTCCCAACATCTTGATGAGCAGAAAGGCAATTTTCTCTTTTTCTTTTTTTCTTTTGGTGGTACTAGGGATGGAATCCAGGGACTTTCTACCTCTGGGCTATACTCCCAGACCTATTTTTATATTTTATTAGAAACAGGGTCTCACAAAGTTGCTGAGAGCCTCACTAAGTAACTGAGGCTGGTTTCAAACCTGTGCGATCCTCCTGTCTCAGCCTCCCAAGCGCTGAGATTACAAGTGTGCGCCACCATGCCTGGCAGAAAGGCAATTTTCAATGCAGACAATTTTTGCCTTTGGTCCCTCTGGCTACTGAGAGGTGTGCAACCCTCCATTTCTGAGCACCTCATCCAACCTGTCTGCTGAGGTCCAACAACCCCAACGATAGAGGAAGAAGGTGGAGACAAGATGGTCTCAGGCTGTCTTACCTGGCCACTCCAGTGCCACCATCATGACTTCAAAATCAAAACTCCCCCCCACCCCCCGTGCTGGGGATCAAAACCAGGGCCTCATCATGCTTGCAAAGCGAGAGCTCTACCACTAAGCTAACCCCCAACCCCTCCGCCGTCATTTCCCAATAGAACAAAGTTGCCCTGCCCAAGCTGGGCATTCACTTTGAGATTTACTTTAGCCTTTGCAGATCGCCCTGTGTAACTAGGAAGATGGATGGATGGAGAACAGATGTAGATCTTTAACAGAGGCCACGAGGGACAAGCTCAATCAAGCACAGCAGATTTCTGCCTTCGAAATCTTCTCGAAAGAGCATGAATATTCAGATGTTACAACTGAGCCGGGCATGGTGGCGCACACTTGTAAGTCCAGCATTTGGGAGGCTGATACAGGAAGATGGCCACTGTGGATAGTCCCAGTTATTTAGTGAGGCTCTTTGCAACTCAGTGAGACCCTGTTTCAAAATAAAGAATAAAAAATAGGACTGGTGCTATAGCTTGGAGGTAGAATGTCCCTGGGTTCCATCCCCAGTAGGAAAAAAAAAAAAGTTACAAAAAACCCCCAAAACTTCCATTTAGTCCACAGGCCCAAAGAATGATCTCAAAGAGTTTGTCTATCCCAGGAAACCGACTGAAACAAAGAGAGGACATCGTTTCTGATATCCGAAGTCTATGGTTTATTTCTGTTTTTAGATAAAACAAGGCCATCCCAATTATGCTCACACATGTCTCTTAGTGTTTCTTCATTTGTGGGGCACTTATTTTTCTGGTATGTAGAATGGAGGTCAGTACTGTTAGCCAGGGGGCTGAGCACACCTACACCGGAGAGACCTTTCTTTAACCAGAAAGCCTCCAAATAGCTAAGACAGTAAAGAAAGTTTTGCCTTGGTAGAGTAGATGGGAAAAGCCGATGAAATGTGAGTCTTTGAACTTACAGAAAAGCCTAAGGAGGGGAGACGGAGACACAGAAGGGGGATTATCAAGTCCACCTGGAGGAGCCTCCCCCAAGCCCACCGGCCTTTTTCCAGGGAGGTGGCATCCGTCTGTGTGAATTCATGTTCTGAGAGGGGACAAGATGTTCAGGAGGAGAAAGGAGGGCAAGGAGGCAGGAGAAGTTGTACTGTGATTTTTCTAGAAACCTCAACTCAGGACTATATTCATACTATGAAACACTCTCACAACTATTTCCCAGAAAGCAGGTCCATATTTTATATCTTAATGTAGTGTTTTATGCTCCTCAAGGTATCATATCTTTTGAGGTCTTTTGCTTATAAAAAGGTCCAGAGGAGCTATTATCACACAACATAAATATGGAAATTACAAAAACCATCTTTGACAACTTCAGTGTAAAACATTCTGTGTGCGTTGACTGTGAGTTATAGGTTAAGCATGCTAAAATATAAGAAATAAGGAAAAGCCAGGCATTATGACACTCATCTGTCATACCAGTATTTGAGAGGCTGAAAAAGGAGGATCACAGGTTCAAGGCCAGCCTCAGCAACTTAGTGAGGCCCTCAACAACAACAACTTAGCGAGACCCCATTTTAAAATGAAAATCAAGCTGGGTGTGGTGATGCATGCTTATAATCCCTGCACTTGGGAGGTGGAGACAGGAGGATCACAGGTTCGAAGCCAGCCACGCTGGCTTAAGAGACCCTGTTCCCTGTTTCCAAATAAAAATATAAAATAGGTCTGAGAGTGTAGCCCGGAGGTAGAAGGGTTCCATCCCCAGTACCACCAAAAAAAAAAAAAAAAAAAAATCAAAATAAGGTTGGAGGTATAGCTTAGAGATAGAATGGCCCTGGGAGGCTCAATCCCCAACACCAAAACAAACAAACAAACAAACAAACAAGAAAGAAATAAGGAAGCCAGGTGTGGTGGCACATGTTTACAATCCCAGTTTATAAGGCCGAGACAGGAGGATTTCAGGTTCAAAGCCAGTCATGGCAATTCAGCAAGGCTCTCAGCAACCTAGTGAGACTCCATTTCCAAATAAGAAATAGAATTGGAATGGGGGCGTGGCTTAGAGATAGAACGCCTCTGGTTTCATCCCTAGTGCCAAAAAAAAAAAAAAAAAGACAAAAAGACAAAAAGAAAAAGGAAAAGAAAAAAAAAAAAAGAAAGGAGGAGAACATACTGGAAACAGACAGACTTGGGGTCTGAATCCTAGTTCCAGCTCCGGGACACCTGGGTGAGTGACTTCACCTCTCTAAGCTGCAGTTCTTTGACCTTTCAAAAGGGAATAATGACATCATCACATCTCTGGCTTGTGATCCTTAATTCTGATAAGTCTGAGAAGATTCTACACACATTGTTCTGTGTTATTTTATTTTTACCCAGGATTTATTTTTTATAAATTGCTCTAAAGCAGAAGCTGGCTGGGCATGGTAGCACATGATTATAATCCCAGGACTTAGGAGCTGAGACAAGAGAATCGCAGGTTCAAGATCAGCCTCAGCAACTTGGGAGGTCTTCCACAACTTAGGGAGACCCTGTTTCAAAATAAAGAATAAAGCAGGGCTGCGGGCGTAGCTCGGAGGTAGAATGCCCCTGGGTTCAGTCTCCAATAGCACACACACACATACACCCACCACCACCACCAACAACAACACCAACAAGAACAAAACCCCCAGCAACTGCAAGCTGACATTATGTAGTCCTGGGCCCAGAAGTAGGGCAATTCAAGAAAAATCAAGAATTTCAACCTTAACTATTTTAAAAGTCTGGACGGTTGTTCCTCACTTCTGACAGAGAAGCTGCCGACTCTGGCAGGTCCTAGCAGCCTGGTTCCTGAACCACCACCCGTACCTGCTGATGCCACCTGCCACCTGTCTCTCGGTGCATGACCCCACAGGCATGGGGATCTGGGCTCTAGAGCGTTTCCTTTAATTCTACACCATCGATGCCAGGGTTGGTCTGTATCAAGGAGATACTCCTTTGACCGCAGGGTTTGTAGAAAAAACACAGGTGTGTAGCCAGGAATGGGGGCAGCTCCAGATTACATGGAAATTTCCCAAACTGATGACCCTCAGCTTCTTCATCAGCGAAATAGAGAAAACAATTCTTATCTCTTAGGGTTGGTGTAAAAATTCCATGCTGTGCATGGACACACAGTTTGTATGGTAGCTGTCATTATTTCTAATATTGTGACGAGAAAAGAGGAAGAAAAAGAGAAGAAAAACAGCACCTATTTTTATTTTATTTGTGCTACTGGAGATGGAACCCAGGTTTTTTTTTTTTTTTTTTTTTTTTTTTGCTGAGGCTGTCCACGAACCGCGATCCTCCTGGCTCGGCCTCCTGAATGCTGGGATTACAAGCGTGCGCCACCACGCCTCACCCCACTCCTTCCCTTCAACAGCTCTATCTCCCTGTCCCTCCTGGAGTTTATTCTCCACCACCTGAAGTCCCCACTTACATCCCAGTTACACCCTAGCATCCACATAAGAGGAAACAGATGCCACTTCGTTTTCTGTGACTGGCTAATCTCACTTAACTACACTTTTACCAAGACAATGCAATTGTACATTATGGAGAGGTTCACAGTGGTACCAATATCCATGCGCACATCACCTGCTGCGCCTCCCTCCCTGTAGTCTACTTTTCCATCCTCATGCTGGTTTTCCTGGGGGATGGAGAGGAAAGTGTTGTGTTTCTCAGAATGTTTGGGTGTCACGCCACAGCCCGATCCAGGTTGTCATGGTTATCGGGGATGCGTGACTGTTCTGTACCTGGGCCATGAATGTCAACCCTCAGTGGGCATTTGGAACGTCTTGAAGAACTTTAAAAAGAAGTACTTATTCTTGGACTTCATGCCAGAAATTCTGATTTAATTGAAGCCTGGAAATATATATTCTTTCTTTTTTGGGGGGGGGAGGGAGGCAACTGGGAATTGAACCCAGATGCATTCTACCTCCAAGCTATACTCCCAGCCTTTTGTATTATTATTATTATCATTATTATTGTTATTATTATTATTATTATTATTATTATTATTATTATTATTATTGGTACTGGGGTTCCTGGAAGGCCTTCTACCTCCGGGCTACACTCCCAGACCTATTTTATATTTTTTGAAACAGGGTCTCTTAAGCCAGCGCGGCTGGCTTCGAACCTGCGCGATCCTCCTGTCTCCGCCTCCCAAGCGCGGGGATTACAAGCGCGTGCGCCACCACACCCAGCTGTTGTCGTTGTTTGAAAACAGGTTCTCACTAGGTTGCTGAGGCTGGTCTTGAACTTGCAATCCTCCTGTCTCAGTCTCCCAGGTACTGAGATTGTAGGAATACACTGCCACACTCAGCTTACATTTATACTACAAAGCTTGGCTTAATTTTTTACGTGATTTAATGCACAGGCAGGATGGGAAGCACCAATCCCATGGTTAGGAGGGAGGAAAGAAGTTAGGGGAGAGTCAGTGCTGTTCTCTTGAAGTGTATCTACATGGCATCAGAGGGCTTCTGGAATTAAACAGAGAGTGACTCATAAGCAAAGAAGAGGACATAAAAAACCAGAAGGCCCATGCTCAAGGACCAGGTGACGCGTGCAGCGATAGGACAACAGGGCTGTTCCCAGGCAGAGGAAGGAGACTGCTGCTGTGCCCTGGGATAGGATGTTTGGCCGCCTCACAGCCGCCATTAAGGATCAGCCAGACAGGATGTAATGAGAACCTGCTCTGGGTCTTGTCTCCATCTCGCTCTTTCCCATTAAATAACGGGCAAAGTGCCAGGCTCAGCATGATGCTGGCTTATCTGCTGCTGAGAATAAAGCTGAGTTTCCATATACCAAGCTTCATGACTTTGCTCTAGAATTCTTTTAACGGTAAAGTTCAGAAAATGCTTTTAGAAAACAACAATAGTCTGAGTCTTTTAAAAGGGTATACCCTTTTATAGAGAATACCCTTTTATAGAGAAGTCCTACGTACTTAGGCAAACATATGGGCTCTTTTCACCAAAGACAAGCACTACTGCCTGCAAACATATGGGCTCTTTTCACCAAAGAATAAACCACCCCAAATTTCTAATAAGGTACTATCCAAAAGGACTTGGGTAATGCTTTTAAAAAAATACATTAAGATAACAGCCAGTTTTGAAGACAGTGAAGTAAAACAGACATTCTTTATCTCTACTAGTAAAACTATAAATTAGGACAAGGTCTGTGTGTATTGGATGGTACGTGTCAGGGAACTGGACATCAGTCACATTTCTGATCTATTGCTATAAATTCATTTCTAGGAGTCTAAGAAAATAATCAGATATGTGGCATTTGTGCATGTGTTTATCACAGAATGCCTCGGCAAGCTGAAAATTTAGAAGGAACCAAAGTATATGTCTCAAAAAAGTGGAACAGTTTCCATCATTAAAGCATAATAAAAAGCCGGATGTGGTGGTGCACACTTGTAATCCCAGCATTTGGGAGGCTGAGACAGGAGGATCGCAGTTCGCGGACAGCCTCAGCTACTTAGTGAGGCCCTCTGCAACTCAGTGAGACCCGGTTTCAAAAAAAAGAATAAAAAATAGGCTGGGGGTGTAGCTTGGAGGTAGAATGCCCCTGGGTTCTATCCCCAGTACTGCAAAAAAATGCATGATAAAAATAACTTTCCAAAATAATGCCTTTGAACCATATGTAATCCATTACAGAATTTTCATCATATATTTTAAGTGAAAAATAGAACCACAAAGCAGCATTTAGTTGAACCTTATTTTTTAAGTGTATATTGTAAATATAAAACTGTGCTTAAGGGAACTATGGCTAAATGTTCATAGGATATAGCTTATTTTCTTTCTTTGCATTTGTCTATGGTTTCTACAGCAAGTGTGATTACTTTTGATGATTCTAAAGCATAACTATTTTTTCAATTTAGCATGGAGTCTCAATGACAATTTTTAAAGAATTATTCATTTTGGGGACATAATGAGTTAAAGACACATGTTTCTCAAAAGGTTTCTAGATCCGTATCAGTTTTAAATTTTGACTCTGAGACTTTATGGCCACCCAATCTCTAACCGTTTCTCTTCTCTCCATTTGTTTCTAGCTGGAACATCAACAATCTCCAGTCACACCATCCCTAAACATCTGTAGGAAGCATCCGTGCTCAGCAGAATCTTCACACTTTCTCTGACTCAGTGCTCACTTTAAGTTTACAGAGCTAAGGATCAGAAAATGAGAAGCCAACCAGGGTTAGGAACACTGAATCCTCGCTAAGGGACACTTCACCATTGAAGGTCGTTAGTTCTTTTCTGGAATCAGCAGCAGGTCAGGTTGAGTTCAAGTATCATGGGCCAGAAGGGACCCTTCCTCATCCTGACCGAGTGGTTTTATAGGGCTCCTAGGACTCGGGTTCACTCTAGCCTGGTGAAGGGTATTCTAAGAGATGTGGACTGTTGACTATGGAAAAGTCCTACGTACTTAGCATAGAGAAAGAAAACAAATTGATCCACGAAGGTCTCCTGCCTGCTCCCAACAGGCCCTCCCACCCCAGGCAGAGCTGAATTGGAGATGCGTCTAATGATATTTCAGGGTGAGCATAGCAAAGAACCAGAGGTTATCATGACATTCACCAACAAAATATGAGAGCCATCAGGAATCCTAGGCCCCAGCCAGTGTCCTCTGGATACCAAACCGTCAGCTAGCAGGTGCTGCTTCTGGCAACTGGGTGTCACAGAGTGAAAGGAATCAGGGAATCTTAGGGGCTGTGCTATCACTTGGATACTTTTGTTCCCTCCAAAGGTCCTATTGGGACTTCATCCCGTCAACAGTGTTGGGAGGCGGGGCCTTCTCAGGGGTGGTTAGGTCTGGAGGACTCTATCCTAGTGGATGTGAATTCATGCCGCTGGGAGAAAGGCCTGCAGGAAGGGATGCTCTTCTGCTCTTCTGCAACATGAGGACTTGGCGTTCCTCACATCCAGGATGTAGTCCATGAGGTACCATCTTGGAATCAGGAAGACAGGACCCTCACCTACCCGTACCTTGATCTTGGATTTCCCAGCCACCAGGACGACCTTTCTGCTCTTTGCCAGTGACCCAGCTATGTGATTCTGTGATGGCAACACCAGACAGGCCAAGACAGGCGAGCAGTGGCAGCGTGGGCCACGTTCAGCTACACGGCAGCCCCAGGGTGCCATCACTCAGCCAGGGAGCAATGCCCACCTACCTCGTAGGAAGTCCCAATGAGCCTGAAGATGTCGACCGCGGGGTAGGGCTCCACATCGTCGCTGAGCAGGGAGTGGAGGTGAGGGATGGGCGGCAGTGTGCTGTCTTTGTTGGTTACACTGTCCAAGTACCTGAGAGAAGAAGCCAAACCGCTGTCACTGGAGGAGACAGTGGGGGGCGCCCTCACTGAAGTCCTCCACACACTCTCGGCAAAGTCAGCATTCATCCATTCATTCATGCATTTATTTACTTATTTATTTTTGTGGTACTAGATATTGAATCCAGGGGCATTCTACTTTCAAGACATACCCCCCCAGCCCTTTTTATTTTAATTTTGATTTTTTTTTTTTTTTTTTTTTTGCGGGTCTGGGGATGGAACCCAGAGGCATTTGACTTCCAAGCTACACCCCCTGCCCAATTTTTTATTCTTTAATTTTTGAAACCAGGTCTCACTGAGTTGCAGAGGGCCTCACTAAGTAGCTGAGGCTGTCCACGAACCGCGATCCTCTGTTCTCAGCCTCCCAAATGCTGGGATTACAAGCGTGCGCCACCAGCCCGGCTCTTTTATTTTAATTTTGAAACAGGGTTTCGCTAGATTGCTGGGCATCTCACTAAATTGCCCAGGCTGGTTTCAGCCTACCATCCAATCTTCCGGTCTTAGCCTTCCAGGTACTGGAAGCCTGGGCTTCCACATCTGGCTAAACTCAGCCTCTAAAAACATGAGATTAGCCAGGCGTGGTGGTGCATGCTTCTAATCCCAGCATTTGGGAGGCTGAGACACGAGGATCGCGGTTCGAGGACAGCCTCAGCTACTTAGTGGGGTCCTTTGCAACTCAGTAAGACCTTGTTTCAAAATAAAAATAAAAAATAGGACTGGGAGTATAGCTTGGAGGTAGAATGCCCCTGAGTTCCATCCCCAGTACCTCAAAAAAAAAAAAAAACCAACAAAACAAAACAAAAAACACAAGACTATTGTTTTCCTTAAAATAAGCAAGAAATTCTCTCCATTTGGAAAGAAAGTATGGAAATAAACTTCAGCCACAGAGATTTTAGGATTACCATCAAGTCAATTAAAGCTCAAGAAATGAAGATGAAAGAGGAAAAACATGGGGAAGAAAACCAGAGGAAATTCCCTAATGTACAGGATGTACATTCACAAACATATCAAAGCCAGTCACTAAGCCAAACACGAGAAGGAGGGAGGGGGAGGACCGACGTGGGAAGTGGGGAAGGGTGGAATGAGTGATGTGTGTGTTTGTGTGTGTGTGTGTGTGTGTGTGTGTGTGTGTGTGTGTGCCTCGACCATCTTGTACCACATTAAGATGTATGATTACAATGCACCAAAAAAAAAATTAAAAAAAAAAGAAAAAGAAAATCAGAGATGGTGCTACAAGTTTGGCTTTGCGATGTACCTTCCCAAAACGGTCATGGCCTCCCCGTCGTCCTTGCAGTTCAACAATTTGTCCACATTCGCATCCAGCACAGCCAGGGCCAGCTGGAATATCACCTTGATTCCTTCATAGAAGAAACAGTCCACGACCACCACTGCGCTCTCGAAGGGCATCACGCTGAGGAAGAGCGTGAGGAACCACGACAGGGAGATGGTGGAAATCACTCCCAGGTCCTGCATGCAGTCATACAGCTGCGGGACGTAGTCCCGGGCCAGCTCCTCGAAGACGCCCTGGTCCACCAGTGCACCTGGGCAGGGTGAGACGGGAGGGCAGAGGTCAACCGGCCGCGACTCTGACTGAAGAACCCAAGCAAATGAGCTCACAGCTCAGATCCTTTCTGCTAACTGTTCTGCCATGACTGTGTTAACAGACCCGGGGGCCAACATAGCTCAGTTGCCAGGCTGGCTCTGGCTGCATCTGTCCCTTCTTTTGGGGTCTTTCCATACTGTTTTCCTACCATACGACAACTCTAAGGGTTGTTGGAAAAGCCAGTTTGCAGTTTCGTGAACTCATGCTTAGCTGTTTTTCTGGGAATATTGTATTTGTCTAGATGCGAAAAACATATCCAAGTAGCTCCAAGTGGACCTCTAAGCAGCTTACTTGGTAAACTACTCTCTCTTCCTCCCTCTCCTCTTCTCTTCTCTTCTCTTCTCTTCTCTTCTCTTCTCTTCTCTTCTCTTCTCTCCTCTCCTCTCCTCTTCTCTCTCTCTCTCTCTCTCTCTCTCTCTCTCTCTCTATATATATATATATATATATATGCACACTTTTAATCCATGGTCCACATACACTATCATATTTTGGGGAGGGTACCAGGAATTGAACCCAGGGGCATTCTATCTCTGAGTTATACCTCCAGCCCTACTTTTTATTCTTTATTTTGAAACTGGGTCTCACTAAGTTGTGGAGGGCCTCACTAAGTAGCTGAGGCTGGTTGTGAACCTGCCATCCTCCTGTCTCAGCCTCCCAAGTACTGGGATTACAAGTGTGCACTATCGCGCCTGGCACACTATCATTTTTTTTAAGGAACTGCTTTTTAAATTTGAAAGCATTCATGATCAACTTAATATTTTCAGAGAATATTTTCGACAAGTCAAATTAGGGTGCAAAGATTTAGAAATATAGACACGAGAGAGAAGCATAAATCATACGTTGTACTACAGCAGCAGCGAAACGCTTGTCTTACGAAAATGAATGTCCAATTACTTGAAGAATTTGTAAGGGGTAACAGCACTAATTCATGGTGGTTTGCTTTGCTGTAAAACCGGTTCTGAAATATGCCTTAGAAATTTAGCTTTGAATAAAGTTTTATGTGCTATTTTCTTCAGTCCAGACAACACTTTTTTCTTTTTCTTTTTTTAAATTTTATTTATTTGTGGAACATATTGAAAATGGTATACATTTGGACTATGCTTGGTGCCCTCTCCCCTTTCCCCCATTCCCCTTTATGAATACCTCTGCTTTCCACAGGTTCTATCTTCCTTATAAAATAATATAATAAATTCCTGTGTATTGTGGCCAAACCTCTTTGTGTTAATGGTTGGTGCACTTGGTGTGCCTCTCACACGTCCCTTAGTGACACCTACATCAAGAGTGTGTAAAATAACATCTGTAATGGTGATATGTGTGTGTGTTCCCCCAAGGGCTCCTTTACTTATAACCTATACTTGGGCTTTCTGATTTCTATTATGGAAAACTAGAACCGTCAGAAACGGTTGGACGATATTCTGCAAATGGCGCATCATTTGGTACTATCCTAAGAACATGGCCCCCAAGATACAGGTTGGGATGGGCGCCACATCCTCACATACCCACGACCCTGGTGTTGTAGTAATCCGGAAGCATCCGCTCGCACAGAGCCACAAGCAGCCAGAAAGCTTCCTCCTCTTTCGCATAAAGAAGTAGCACAGATGTGACAATATTCATGGCCTAATGGAGTGAAAGAGGATGCCATCAAGCACATTTGAAATGCGTCCAATGCATGTTAGAATATAAGCAATCCTGTTAACCTAAAGAAAAAGCGACTCATTTCTTCTCACAGGGGCCTGCAAACTCCTCCTAGAAGAGGCCAGATAAAATTCTTATGTTTTTCAGGCCACCTATAAGCTGTCAGTATTATTCTGAGTTTTGTTTATGACTCTTTAGAAATGTAGAAACCATTAGTTGTTGAGCTAGTGTCAGTTAAAGGTCTTCATTAGCAGAAACCCTAAACATTAAATACACACTGGCAAAACTTTTCCTTTCAAAATCTTTGAACAAAGGCTATTTGAGAAAAGTTGTGACATGCTAAGCTTTCTCAGTACTCTTAATCCTTAATTCCTGGAGGTAAATATTTCCTTCTTCACTTTCCATAATGGTTTCTCTAACCAAGTACATATGGCTCCGGGCTCTCCTCAGAGAACAAGGACACCTTTCAGAGTTAAAGCCCTCGCCCATTATTTCCACCAGATTTAAAGCCATCTTACTTTATTAAAAGATATTATCACGTAGCTCATAGCCACGCAACAGCTCAACTACTTTAGCAGTCCTCTTAATTAAAAGAGGAAGATCAAAAGATAAATGTGAATTCTATTATCTTAGAAGCCTACCAGCTACTTTACTTCTTTTGATCTTTGGGAAACCAGTAATTGTTCATCAGACGTCTACGACGTAAATTTCAAGAAAGGTATTTTGGTCTAATGGGCTCTTTCTTGCAGTCTTACTCAGTATTTTCCCAAGAGAAATCATTAACATTCCATTGGAGAATTAGCCCATCATTTGAGCCCATGATCATGGTCTCGGTCAGTTCCTTAGTCATCCAGTCAAAACAGGTTTTAGGAGGTCCCGTTTATAGGCTCTGGATTCGGTATTGGGGGCAGTAAGACACTGTGCTGGTAAGTCTTAAAGGGCTGCTGGTATCACAAAAAATACAAAAAAGGTTAATTAGTCAACCTGGGGGTATATTTAAGTTAAATATTATCAAAAAGTTAAATAACTTGGTACAGGGAGAGAGGTATATATGTGTGGGTTTATAGAAGAGACAGGTGTGTGTGTTTGTGTGTGTGTAGATGTGTGTACAAGAGGGTGATTGAGGTGTGTATGTGTAAGGAGATGAGTGTTCACGCATGTGTGTATGGGAGGAAGACAGGGGTGTGTGTTATATAGGAATAGGAGTCATGCTACTTTTGGCCCAAAACTAGTCACAGAATGCCTTTCTGATGATACAGTCTTTGAATCTAAGATTTTATTACCTTGAAGCTTCCCAAATGGTTACTTCTGTACCAGCACAAGAAATGATTTTAGTTGGTATGTGGGCAATGTTTTCTTTTTTTTTTTTTTTTTTGTCTTGGTTATACTGAGTTAACCTGAGTTTATTGTAATGTGTGTTAAGATACAACCCTAGCATATCAAAGCCGTATTCTCAAGGACATTACTGCTTAAGAGAACACCACGTGGGAAGTCTCTCTGACTCCAGGGAGGGTCTGGGGGTAAATCAGGGGTGATCAGAAGGACCTTTTCTAGGTCACCCAGCTAGACAACAGTTCAGAAAGGGCATCTTGACTTCTCCCTCCTTTCTCAATGTAGTAGTTCTCAGCCTTGACCGTGCTCTTTAGGGGATACTTAGCAATGTCAAGAGATGCAGTTTTGACCGTCTCATCTGGGAAGTTCTACTGGCATCTAATAGTCAGAGTTCAAGGATGATACTGAACATCCTACAAAGCACAGGACAGGCCGGCAACAAAGAATGGTCTAGTCCATGATGCCAACAGGCCTAAGGTTGAGAGATTCCAGTGCAATGACAGTTCCATTGACTCCAAGGTTTCCCTTTACGTTATTTACTGGCTAAGAAAACAAAACAAAATTTTTTTCAAGTATAAATGCTCTGTGACATTTACCTGGCAATACCCTATGTTGGGATTTCGAAAAGCGTAAGCCGTTAAGACCCTCCTCAGAGCGGCGATGCCCATTTCGTTCTGGAAAGCTGGGTGTTCTGGCAGGGAGCGGTGCAGGTCCCTCTCGATCTCCTCCGTGGCGAGATTGTACTTCCCCATGGACTTTTCCACCAGGTCTTCATAGTACCCGGGGTGGGTGGCCTTTTCGTTGATGGCCCCTGGCAAACCCACAACAGATACAATATCAAAAGACTGGGAGACTCACCCTTTCCCCGCAACCTCAGCCGACCAGCTGAACTTCTTTACTAGTACGCAAAGACAATCTACACGATAAAATGACAGAGAGGTGCTATGTTTCCTTCTTTGCTAGACTGGTTAATTTACTTGTGGCCTCTTTCCCCTTTTCTGCTCCCTAGCTTAAGACCTCTTAAGAAGCTGGGTATGTTGGGGTAATCCCAGTAATTGGGAAACTGAGACAGGAGGATCACAGGTTTGAAAACAGCCTCAGCAACTTAACAAGACTTTCAGTAATCTAACAAGACCTTGTTTCAAAAGAAAAGATAAAAAAAAGGGCTGGGGGTGTTGTTCAGATGTGGAATGCCCCTGCATTCAGTACCAATTCCACCTCCTGAGGTTGAGGTTTCAAGGCGTTTGAAGGGCTGGCTTCTCAAGCACAGAAGATGGTGGATATATGGAGGGAAATACACCAAGTGATTTGTGTGTGTATGTTTTTATCACTTAAAATCTCACTGTGATATGTAGTTACATTGCAGTAACTACATATCAGTAAAAAAAAAAAAAAAAAAAAAAAAAAAGGGAGAGTAACCAGAATAAGGCAGACCAAGTCCTTATCCTCTCGGTACTCCCTTCAACCACAGAAGATTTGCTTTCATTTTATTAGGGTTGTTGAGATTTTACTAGAAAGGGGATAGATGACTCTCAAATTAAGAGGACACTGCTAAAGTATCAGCTGCGAAGGACTTACACAGCCATATGGAAGACAAAGAGAATGTTGTGATACATTACATTGGGAAAGATTTTTCTTTTCAATTGCAGGCAGTAGTGAGGGTATTCCTGGCAATGGGAGGCTCTATTACGGATGGAAGTTCTGCAGCTGATGATGATAGGGATGGGGTGTTGGCTCGAGAATTAGAAGCCTGAAATATTTGTATTAAGCTGGGCATGGTGGTGCACACTTGTAATCCCAGCATTCAGGAGGCTGAGACAGAAGGATTGCGGTTCACGGACAGCCTCAGCTACTTAGTGAGGCCCTCTGCAACTCAGTGAGACCCTGTTTCAAAATAAAGAATAAAAAATAGGGCAGGGGGTGTAGCTCAGAGGTGTAATACCCCTGGGTCCCATCCTCAGTAACCCCCTCAAAAAAGAAATATTTGTATTAAGAGTCTTGCCTGGGTATGGTGGTGCATGTTTGCAAACTCCTAACTTGGGAGGAGATTGACTCAAACCTTCTGTTTGCAGAAGGATCGCAGGTTTGAAGCCAGCTTCAGCATCCTAGTGAGACTCTGTATCCAAATAATAAATATAATAGGGCTGGGGGTGTAGCTCAGAGTAGAATGCCCCTGGGTTCAATTCACAGTACAAAGCAGAAAGGAAGGAAGGAAGGAAGGAAGGAAGGAAGGAAGGAAGGGAGGGAGGGAGGAGGAAGGAGCAAGTTACAAGTTTCTTAAAAAGCTTTCCTGAGCCGGGTGTGGTGGCTCACGCTTGTAATCCCCGTGCTTGGGAGGCGGAGACAGGAGGATCGTGCAGGTTTGAAGCCAGCCGTGCTGGCTTAAGAGACCCTGTTTCCAACAAAAATATAAAAATAGGTGTCTGGCAGTGTAGCCCGGAGATAGAAGGGCTTTCAGGAACCCCAGTACCACCACCACCAAAAGAAAAAAAAAAAAAAAGCTTTCCTGAAAGGTTGATAACTATTTTTATTTTAATGCCATTTTTAAGTTAAAGGGCTTGACAAGGGTATTTGAATTGGATCATTCACATAAGCCTTTTTAGAATGATTATATTTCTAGGCCTCAAACCTCATGGAGCAGCTCATTTATTTCTACATTAAAGGTTGGTGAAACCCAAAGGAATGCTCTTATGTTTGGGATGGAAAGATCCCTGGGAAACACTAGATGCTTTAGGGTGGCAGGAAGTAGCGGTGGGTTAGCCTGAAGGGTAAAATATTAAAATGAAAAATATCAAATAGAAAAATTTTTAAATAAATAATTTATACGCTTTAAATGACTTTTGTTGCAGCATATCATAAGCCTTCTATTTTATTATTAGTTATTATTTATCTCTTACTGTACCTAGTTTATAGGTTAAACTTTATCATAGGTATGTATGTAGAAGAAAAGAACATGGTATGGGTAGGTTTAATACTTTCTGTAGTTTCAGGCAACCACTAGGGGGCTTGGAATATAACTCCAAGGGTAAGAAGGAATTAATGACTATGCTATCGGTAGCCCCATCCATAGCTCCAGTAATACTCAAAGACTTTAAGAAGTGGAAAAAAGTCAGAAACAGGGCTTTCTTATTGCCCCATTGTCTCCCACTTCCACAGTGAGGGCTGTGATACAGAACTCTTAAACATTAGACACCGCTAACGAGAGCAATGTTGCCAGGAGAAGAGAACTCCCCAAGTCACAAGATTCTCCTCTCTTTCTTCAGGATTCCCTTTACCCCCTAAACAGTCTCATTGAAGAAATGGAAGACTTCGGGGACAGTGGCCTCAACACTGGACCGCTCATCTCAGGTCCTGAATTTATCAGAAGAGAGTAACTGACGGATCGTAACACTCTGGCGAGGAATGGGGCCAATGGGGAGGTGGGAAGGGAGCTCCGAGGTCCCACAGAGTCGGGCCAGTGCCTCCACCCCGGCCCGGGCCGCACCCGAGAGCAGCAGCCAGAGGTCTCCCCGCATGCTCTCCGGAATGCCCTTCAACACCAGCTCCCGCGTCTTCTCGGTGCGGTACATGCAGATCCCTTGCCCATACTCAGCAAAGTGAATCTTCCAGGCTTGCTCTTTCAAAAACTCTTTGGCCTGAAAGACAGAAGGAAACATGACTGGGTCCCAAAGCACTGTGAGGCTGGTAAAGAGACTCACAACGGAAGGTTAGCACAGTGTTCCTGGGAAATGGGGGAGGGTCTGAATAGAACTCCTCAGAACAAATGACTCACACCTGCTGGAGTTCGTCCCCGTTTTACACACCTATCATAGCCCGCCGTCCTACCATGATGCTCTCTGACCCAGAGTCAGAGTCCCACTTCACCGAGATGGGATAGTAGAATGCCAACTGTATCTGTGGTTTTATGTCTACACCCCCAACTGAAAGAGAATTCATGTTTTATAAATATGGACTGAAAAACCGCGCACTTATTTGTTGATTGATTTACGGAATAGTCCAAAAAAAAAACAAGACCCCCCAAAAAAAGTCACCTGTGGTCTCTACAACTCATCCCGTGTATAAAGCCACCCTGAAACCTAATGACATATTTCCATAAAAACGATTTTACTTATAGGAGAATCTCCATTTACACAGACATTCATGAATTCACTCCTATTAAGAAATAGGTTAATGGCATTTTTCTAATAAAGAAAATTTGAGGGAGGAGCAAGGTCACCCACTAATTTGGGGTTGAATTCCTCGGGGGACCGCCGCCGATACATGGTCATCAGGGTTTGGGTCGCCGTGGGAACGCTGTTGCCGTTTAGGTTAAACTGGCGCTCTCCATCCGCATCGGAGCTGGTGCTTCTCTGGGGGCTGGAGGAAAGGAGGCTGCTGGGCCGGGAATACACCTGTTAGCAAGCAGAAGAACAAGATGTGGGGAGGGTCTTTGCAGCAGAACCTACTTCCTCAGTGTCTATTGTGTAGAAATCAATAACCAAGTCATGTTTTTCTGGTGGTTCTTGCTAACGTGAAGAACTCAGAGGAATGCAGCAAGGTAACATTTGTCAGGAATTAGACAGTGGCTGGAGCCATAGGCTATAGCATTTCCATGCTCAAAGTAGGTTTTCTCGGTATTTTAAGTGCACTTTTGCAATAAAGTGGCTGGCCGTTTGTCTCTCTTATTTGCATATATGCAAAGCATGCCATGACTAAAGCATGCAAGAGCTCATGGGATGACCTCACTTCCCTTTCCAGTTTCTGGTGCATCAAAAATGCCCACACTAGTGGACGAGGGGAACAGGGAGGAATGAGCATATGAGGCCTTACCATCTTTAAAACATCTTTACACGTTTTAGCTAACTGAAACTTGCTCTATTACTGTAGTGAGTCACAAATTTTTTCAATGCTCCTGTTTTCCCGAAGGTTAGTCCAGGGTCCAGTTTGACAGGGACCCGATATATGTATTTTATCACAGGAAAATCATCGTCCTGATACTGTAGAGCAGGTTTGAGACTTCAGTGACTTTTGTGTCATGCCCAATAATGTTACTCTATGAACAAGAGTCATTTGCTCTGGAAGTAGGACAAATCGTTTAATGTTGTCAGCTGTAAAATAAGAGGCTTAGATCAGATTATCTTGAAGGTCCCTTCCCTTGAAACTCTCTGCTTCCAAATGCCAACTCCTTGAGGTTTAAAACGTAAGATTTTGCTGAGATGCTACACTAGGCACCAGGGCAGGTGGCTTATCCTAGCACAGCTGTAAAACTAACAAAATAGACAAAGACATGAACAGCCCGGGACGGAGCAATGAGTCAAACCCTGACACCATCTGGTGCCTTCCACGGACCTCGTCATCTGAACTGTTGTAGCTTCCTGCGAACTCTTTGTCCAAGTATATTTTGGAAGTCGTCTGCTGCAGGAAATCTGAGATCCTCTGCACCAGAAAGTCTCTGTCTTTCAAATTGGCAAAGAGGAAGGTCATTCTGTTCCTGGTGCTGATGGACAGAGGACTTGGGAGCACACTAGAACTGTCAGCCTTTTCCACAATCGTCACCTGAGCAGAAACATGATACAAACAGCATTACTTTCCAAGAACTGCCACGCAGCGGCCTAAGAGCAGAATTAAGGAGGAAACAAAACTTCAACAGGCAACAGGAACCACCTGCATCTTATTGAGGCAACATGAGAGTCTTTGACTCTGTTCTCATAAAATTAAGCAGCTCACAAAGTAAACTAGATCTTAGATCAGAAACTGAAATAATCTTGCTGGTCTTTCCATACCAGTAGTTCAAACAGAGTGATCTCCTTCTTCCAGGAGTCATTCTGCAACATCTGTTGGCAATTTTTTTTTAATTGTCAGAAGTGGAAAGGTGACTATTGTCTAGTAGATGAAGGCCAGGGATGCTCTGCACGAGGCAGCCCTCCACAACTAGTCTGGCCCCAAATGCCAATAGCGCCAAGCCTGAGAAACTGTGCTGCAGATGGATTCTCAGATTTTCATTAAAATTGCATGAAGCCATAAGAGGAATTCTAGCTGCTGTATCATCTGTATGAGACAGAAAATAACTCATGATCCTGGTTCCTTCTATTAAGCTTAACAGTGGGATGGTTTTCCAAACGCTACAAAGCCTTCAGATATCTCACTTACGATCCCAGGGCTTTGCATCCACGTTTCCAAGAATCTATTCCTCAACAACATAATGGAAGCAACTGCATTGTGACTCTGTTTGCACTAGCAGACACGTGTGTGTGCATGTCTGTGTGTGCGTGTGCATGTGCGTGTACCTGCATGTGTACCTCCTGAAGTCTCCCACCGTGGGAGAAAAGAAAGAGAAATATCTACTTTATCTCTAAACTGAGACATGTATTGGTGGGCTTTGATAGTCTATTCATTAACTAGAAGCACAGAGAAACATATTAAAACTATTTTCAGCCGGGTGTGGTGGTGCACGCTTGTGATCCCAGCATTCGGGAAGCTTAGACAGAAGGATCGCGGTTCGCGGACAGCCTCCGCTACTTACTGAGGCCCTTTGCAACTCAGTGAGACCCTGTTTCAAAATAAAGAATAAAAAATAAGGCAGGGGCTGTGGCTTGGAGGTAGAATGCCCCTGCGTTCCATCCCCAGGACTGCAGAAACAAAACAAAACAAAATCTTTTCTTTCACATCTTAGGGGGAAAATTCTCCATTCATGCACTAAATGCTTTATTTACAACAGCTCTCACTATCTCCCCGAAGTGAAGGCTCCTTTCCCCCTCTCCATTTCTATCTGCAGGCAATCTAGACAGGTTCAACTTTAATCCATATAGGTGACTATTGTCTAGTAGATGAAGGCCATCTACGAGACTATTGTCTGGTAGATGGGTATTTTCAGGTGAAATATATCACTTTCAAGACAGAGCGTTAAAAACTTGCTCCCCCTACTCAAGTCCAAGAAACATATTAAAGCTGCTTAAAAAGATGTAGGATCTCAAGTGCCATGCATTATATATGATATATATTACATGTCATACATGTGATTGGTATGTCTATAACTATATATAACTCATTATATAATTATACATAATTCATATATACATTTAAATATTTATATTTGTAAAGTAATCCCAGAAGTCCTTGGAGTCAGACAGCCAGGTTGTTTGGTGTGGTCCTAATGCAAAACCTGCTAAAGAAATGGGAAGAAGAATCTTTTTCTCACGGACAGGATTTCCCCTTGACAGTTAAGACATGTGTTAAGCAATGCTAATTTCTCATGTCAAGTTTATGCTGTTTTGGGGGGTCATCAGTTGTCTGGGACTCAATGGCAGGTGCCAAAGGCATAAAGGTTCAAATTTTGTTTCTTAAACACAGATAGCTATGTGAATCAAATGGAAAGATTCTTTTTTATCTAGCTAGATCACAAATATAGAAACAAGAAAGCTCCTACATAAAACATGAGAATGCTCCCACGGGTTAGAATATATTTTCCATGACAAATGTGTTTTACTAAAATTCTATCCCAGGAGGTTTTCCCCACTAGGCAAGGAGGACCGCCACGCCAGAGTCTTCTACAATATAACGAGACACATTTCATTATTAGTTTGGCTTATAAAACAGACTGGAATTTAATCAAGTCTTGGAGGTTAATATTGAACATTTGCAAAGTAATTTAAGATTGGGAGAACTTCGCCTAGAATCTCTGATTCTGTGGGGAGACTCATCGGATCTCTTTAGCCTCCTGCTTTGCTACCCCCGCGATTTCTTCAAACTCGATATCAACACGATTTTATGTAAATATTCAACATCTGTCAATCTGGTTTACTTTAAGTCAAGATGTGGAATGTACGTTAACATTCCTGAGCTGACGTTTCAATGTATTTATTGCATTGACAGTTAAAATAGAACAACTCCCGGTCTGGTCCACACACTTGCAAGAGTGGCCATTCCAAGTAGGATGTAGCATGCCATGGAGGTGCCTGCTAATCAGTGAGCTTAACTCAGCTCCAAAGGTGCCCCAGCCTCCGGTGAGAGCATTTTCCACTCAAACACTCAGCTCCGATAGGGACTCCACCCTACTTCCTTCCTGACGCTACGGTTACCTAAAGGTAATAAAACGTGCATTAAGTCCTTTTACTTCCATTAGTTGGGGTTAGAGATTCATCCGCCAGTAACGAGCTCGATGACTCATCATGTCAAATGCAAGACACTGCTGTCTCACTGAGCATTTCTTTAAAGCTGCGTCCACCAACCACATCACGCTTTATTTCTACACCCTGTCTCCACAGATATCTGTCCCCTCTCATTTACCCTGAAATATGACTGAAGGATCTCTTCCCTGATAGGGAAAATTAGCAAGCAGAAGCTAGGCTGAGAATAACAATCACCCTTCTCTCAATCCTCCTGAGCTCTTGGTACTGTGTTTAAAATCATACTAAAGCCGGGCATGATGGCGCACGCCCTCCTGGCTGAGACAGGAGGATCTTGCAGGTTCGAAGCCAGCCTCAGCTGGCTTAAGGGACCCTGTTTACAAATAAAATATAAAATAGGCCTGGGAGTGTAGCCCGGAGGTAGAAGGCCCTTGGGCCCCATCCCTAGTATCACAAAACAAACAAACAAACAAACATTCAAACTTTTAGAGCCAGGCGTGGTGGTGCACGCTTGTAATCTTGGGAGGCTGAGACAGGAGGATCGCACAGGTTCGAAGCCAGCCTCAGCTACTTAGTGAGGCTCTCAGCAACTTAGTGAGACCCTGTTTCCAAAAAATATATATATATAAAAATAGGTCTGGGAGTATAGCCCGGAGGTCGAAAGCCTCTGTGTTCCACCCCCAGTACTACCAAAAATAAATAAATAAATAAATAAATATAAAATAAAATCATACTAACACTTAAACTCCCTTTGCTGGATCCAAGACCCAGTGGGTGGTGAACAGAAATGGGGCAGATGCCTGTTGTTCCTCTGGATAAATACAGAGCTGACCCCTCAGATCACTGAACAGTCCACCCAGTGTCACTTCATCCCCAGATCCCCAGCCCTTTTTATTTTTGAAACGTGGTCATGCTAGGTTGTTGAGTCTACCTACTTGCTGGGGCTGGCCTCGAACCTGCAATCCTCCCATCTCAGCCTCCCAAGTACCAGGATTGTAGGCATGTGCCACCACACTGGGCTAAGCCATGGTATCTTCTAAATCCCACAGTGAGCGTCTCAGCCTTCTGATCATTCTTTCTTCTCATTTTTCTCATTCAGAAGTATTTAATGATGGAAATTACATTTAGAATGTAGAGGTGAATTATCCTTACTAACAGGCTCTAAGAAGATAGATCTGCTAGGGCCGGGTGTGGTCACGCATGCTTCAATCCCAGCATTCGGGAGGCTGAGACAGGAGGATTGAGGTGGGACAGCCTCAGCTGCTTAGCGAGGCCCTCTGCAACTCACTGAGACCCTGTTTCCAAATAAAGAATAAAAATAGGAGTGGGGGTATAGCGCAGAGGTAGAATGCCCCTGGCTTCCATCTCCAGTACCACAAACAAAAAATATTTGCTAGGAAAAAATTATAAAAATACAACTGATCCATCCACCTTAAAATTCACCCCTAACTGGAAGTTGCCAGGTTAGAAATAGCAAGGCTGAAGCCAGGTGTGGTGGCGCACGCTTGTAATCTCAGTACTTGGGAGGCTGAGATAGGAGGATCCGGGTTCACGGCCAGCCTCGGCTACTTAGTGAGGCCCTTTGCAACTCACTGAGACCCTGTTTCCAAATTAAAAATAGGGTGTAGCTCAGAGGGAGAATGCCCCTGGGTTCTATCCCAGTACTGCAAGAAAAGAAAGAAAGAAAGAAAGAAAGAACCAACAAGGCTGATTATTGCCCCACTGAGCATACTAACCCGAAGTCTCCGACAAACCCAAAACTCACAGCAAAGCCTTCAGACAGGTAGAGATTACTACCACCCTGAAGCTGTGATGGCATCCATCTTCACCCACAATAGCAGCAGTGTTTCATAGACTTTGCTGGGCACGAGAACTGGTATGGAAATGTACTGAAACACAAATTCCAAAATCTGCAGAGATTTGGACTCAGAAAATCTGGAATGAGCTCAGGAATGTGCCACCGGGGCTGTGGAGCCAGCTGCTGGAGGGAGCACACACACGGCTTTCTGATTCTACTCAGCCTAGCTCCTTGCGACTAGGCTGCCTGCAGGTTGCGAGCCAGGTTACTAGCAAACACACTTTCCAGTGTCTGGATTTGATGCTGCGATATCTTTCGGCCTTGCTGAGCCGGGAGAGCCTGGCCTCATCCAATTGCGAGGAAATTGCTTTCACAGGCAGATGAGCCATCCAGAACTCACACACAACCACCTCCTGTATCCAGCTCTCACACTCAGAGCCACTATCCCCTGTCCTAATCACTCCGGAGCCAGGGACGTGACAGCTCAGGACAGCCACTCTATCCCAGGACCCGCCTACACTATGCTAACTCGCCAGCCCTAAACATGTTCACGGTCTCGTCCAGCTCCTCCCTCAGAAACCACAATACAGGATCCTGCCCATGGTTTTTCCTCACTCCTGCACCTCCCGAGCAACCCTGGTGCTTCCTGTATGGCCCTGCGTGGTGTGGCAGGGCCCCTCCTCTTGGGATCTGTGAGGGCAACGAGCTCTCTCTTTAACAGCAGTTATCCCCTGATCTGTATGCCTCTCCATTCTGAGCCCCAGTAAAACCCACCGCTTAAAACACCAGGCTGCTTCTGCAACAAGAGACCGCACAGGTCCCAGTGCCAGCTGTAGTAATAAATGTGAAGGGTGGCAGATGCCACCATTCAATTATGAGCACTCACTGATGGTTCAAATCCAACCAACTGCCAGGTAAAAAAGAAAAAATGAAACCCAGAGGCATTCTACCTCCAAGGTACACCCCAGCCTTATTTTTTAATTCTTTATTATTTTATTTTCTGTGGTGGTGGGGGTGGAACCCAGGGGCTTTCTACTCCCGGGCTATACTCCCAGACCTATTTTATATTTTATTTGGAAACAGGGTCTCACTAAGTTGCTGAGAGCCTCACTAAGTAGCTGAGGCTGGCTTTGAAACTGAGCAATGCTCCTGTTTCAGCCTCCCAAGGGCTGGGATTACAAGCATGCACCATCACACCCAGCTTCTTTATTATTTTATTATTATTATCATTATTATTTTTTTTTTTTGGTGGTACTGGGGTTCCTGGAAGCCCTTCTTCCTCCGGGCTACACTCCCAGACCTATTTTATATTTTTGAAACAGGGTCTCTTACGCCAGCACGGCTGGCTTCGAACCTGCGCGATCCTCCTGTCTCTGCCTCCCAAGCGCGGGGATTACAAGCGTGCGCCACCACGCCCGGCTATTTTATTATTTTTTATTTATTCTCACTGAGTTGCAAAGGGCCTCGCTAAGTAGCCAAGGCTGTCCTCAAACCGCGATCCTCCTGTCTCAGCCTCCCAAATGCTGGGATTACAAGCGTGTGCCACCACGCCCGCCTAAAAATTATATACATTTTTTAGAGAAAAGCACTGAAGCACAACTCCTAAAATATCCTTTTTCTGCTGCTCCTTACCTCGCGGAGTGGGATTATGAGGCTGCATAGGTTTTCCTCCTTGCTGGTAAAGCAAATGTAATTGGTGGAGACAAACATCTGCCCCAGAATGTGCATTTTGTTAAATGGAGTCCAGAGGGTACAGTCTGTGTGGCCATCTAATTTTTCATCCTTGGGCAGCCGGAAAAGGGCACGGTACCTCTCACTCTTGGCCCTGGCATCCAGGTCACTGAAAAACAGTAATTACAATTCACCTGACACAGAAAGATGCTTCAAAGCCTTCTCCATCTAAACGATGCTGCAATGGAGCTTGCCCTACCCTAGCCATCCCCTCCCTGATCTTTCTACTCTCCTTCCTCCATTCCTTAGCTCTATGCCGGCGTTGACTCCAGCCCGAGGATCCCCCAAATAACACCATTATTTTAAAATATAGTTAGGCCTTTGTGTAGAGATTTTAAGTAAAAAAATGTATAAATGTTCAGGAATCTTGGAGAAACGAGTCCTGGACAGAAATCTCATTCTCTTTCTAAAGAATGTCATCATTTCTAAAGAGGCCCTTACAAGTATGCTCTCCAAGAGCCACTCTTTCGGCCTCCTCCTTAAAGAAAACTTCATTCTCTAGTTCCATTAGCCCCAATCATGAGAACTTATTATTTTATGGGGAACCAGATGATCTCTAAAAACTGACAACCCATGGCTCAAACTTGGTTTCTAACACTTACCAGTTGCTGTGTTCATTTACAGTTATTAACCTTATTGAACTTCCCCTCTCTCAACTACAGCATGACATAAAGACTTACTCTGGAGGAGAATGCAAGCCGCCAGGTGAACCTGCTGGGCGTCACCCGCAAACCCTCCAGAGGCAACAGAACCGCTCTAACAGACGCGGAGCAGCCCGCATCTTGGACCGCCGCGGTTTCAGTCTCAGCTGGGTCTTCTGTCGACCGCTCTCTAAGGAGGTCCGTGTTCCTGTTCACCGTATCAGTGGTTTAATCCTCTCCCCCCAAGCTTCTACGGCACCTCTGCCCCTGCTGGTCTGATTTCTGACTTCATCGCCCAAAGAGACACCGCACACACGAGTGCCCTACAGTTCCCTCCCTCCCATCTTTGATCAACTCGCACTGTTTCCTCTCTCTGTTTCAAAAGAAGAGCTATCGGAACTCCTCAGCACGCCCTCCTGGGTGCTCCACAAGATGGGACTTTATACGTGATCGCTTTGGTTTTTGTGGTGCTAAGGCTTGAACCCAGCAGCATCCTGCCTCTGAGCTACACCCCCAGCCCTGTCTTATTTCTAAACAGGGCCTCCCTAGGTTGCTGAAGCTGGCTGTGCACCTGCGACCCTCCTGTCTCAGCCTCCCAGTGATGCATTTTGTGATAGTTTTATTCCTCTGCTCAGTCACCCACCCTCACCAGCAAACTTCCCATCTGCCTCGTTCCTCCAATCCGTAGGTTCAGATCTTTTTCATTCTAAAAACAAAAAAGAAGCAGTTCCCCTCCTGAACCACTGCATTTCTTGAAAACGCCATCTATACTCGCCTAATTGCCTTTATTATTATTATTATTTTTGCCTTTCCTTGCTGTTCCAACTGCCTGCAGTCAAAGGCATTGATCCTCCTCCTCTGCAGAAACGTCTCAAGTCACCAAAGACATCTTAATATAAAGTCCTCTGTCCAGACTCCGGCCTCCGCCTGCACACCAGCCATTCCCAATTCCATCTGCAACACTGGACCGATCAACCGCATGCCTCGAAAGCAGCCCCATTCCACGGAATCACCACTGAGCTATCCTACCCTCGGGCGCCCATCTTGGCGCAGGGCAATACTGTGCAGACAGTCACACTTCAGGGGGCGCTGACGCTGGCTTCACTCTCTCTGGTTCTGCTCCTGCATCCAGGCTATTTGTTTTGCTGCAGCCTCTTCTCCCAAGCCCAGCCACCTTCTACTCGTGCGGTGGATTTCCTTTCCCCCTGTGTATTTTCCTCCTGCACGCCTGCCATGTGCCTCCTTCTGCCAGAAATATCCATCCTACTGTATCTGCTCGGGTAACTTCTGGCACCTCTTCCAAGCCCAGCTCTGAGCGGCCTCTGCTGAGAGACCATCTGGGCCAAGCCACCCGCTCCCCATGTGTAGACTTATGGCACTCGCTCCCTAGGACCAGAAGCATTCCCGTGACATTGTGCAGACACTGGGCATGTCTGTCTCTTTTTCTGAACTGAAAGTGTCTCTGGCAGTCTTCTCCAGTATTCCCAGACAAGTTTTCGAAACCCTTGCAGTTGTCAGAAATGGTTCAAATGGCCAGGCATGGTGGAGTACCCTTAGAATCTCTGTATTTGGGAGGCTGAGACAGGAGGATCTCAGCTTCAAGGCCAGCCTCAGCAACTTAGAAAGGCCCTCTGCAACTCAGTGAGACTGTGTTTCAAAATAAAAAGTAAAGTAGGGCTGGGAGTATAGATTAGAGATAGAATGCCCCTAGGTTTGATTTCCAGTATTGCAAAAAACAAAAACAAATACAAACAAAAATAAATGAAAGAAAGATAGAAAAAAGATAGCAAGAAAGAAGAAAAGAAAGAGCTGGGCTTGGTGGCACATGCTTGTAATCCCAGAATTTGGGAGGCAGAGACAGGAGGATCATGGTTCTCAGACAGCCTCAGCAATTTATTGAGGCACTCTGCAATTTTAGTGAGATCCTGTTTCAAAATAAAGAATAAAAAATAGGGCTGGGGCTGTAGCTCAAAGGTAGAATGCCCTGGGTTCCATCCCCAGTACTACAATAAATAAATAATAAAATAAAATAAAATAAATAAATAAATTGCTGGGCTAGGGCCAGGCATGGTGGTGCACGCTTGTCATCCCAGCATTTGGCAGGCTGAGACTGGAGGATCGCGGTTCGCAGCCAGCCTCAGCTACTTAGTGAGGCCCTTTGTAACTCAGTGAGACCCTGTTTTAAAATAAAGAATAAAAATAGGGCTTAGGGTATAGTTTGGAGGTAGAATGCCTTTGGGTTCCATCTCCAGTACCGCGAAAACAAAATAAAATGAAATGAAATAAAATAAAATAGAAGGGTGTGAGCAAATGAATGGACGACTGGGTCTCTACGTTCAAGGTCAGTCTGTGACCCACCGTTTGAGAGCCGACACTTTCTTGGGAGACTTCCTTTTCAGCTTGGGCAGGGATCGGTCCTGCTCGAAGCCCTCGTTGTCCAGCAGCTGCCTCATGGCGATGTTGGCGAGCTGCTCCATCAACTTGAACGTCTCGTTGATGTTGAGGAACACAGAGAAGAAGAGCTCGCTGGACCGCGTGCTCACCTGGATGGCGTCGGGCAGCAGCAGCGTGGCGTTCTTCTCCAGCTGAGTGATGTCGACCCACCGGATCACCAGCTTGGCTGCGCACAGGGGGTAGGCTGGGTCAGCAGCGGCTCCCAAGGGCCTCCCAAGAGGCTGCGATCTTAGAAGCCCACTCCCAAGGTTCTGATTGTTTGTTTGCTGTTGTTTTGCAGTACTGGGGATGGAACCCAGGGACATTCTACCTCCAAGCTACACTTCCAGCCTTATTGTTTTATTCTTTATTTTGGAACAGGGGCTCATTGAGTTGTGAAGGGGCTCCCTAGAGCTGAGGCTGTCTGAGAACCTGCGATCCTCCTGTCTCAGCCTCCCGAGGACTGGGATTATAAGCGCACACCACCACGCCCAGCTCCCGAGTAATGATGAACTTTGAGTCCCTCGTCCGATACGAATTGCCTTCTTTGTTAGTTTTCAGAGCCAAATTTGGACTGCATAAATTCTTAGGATGGAATTATTATGGATTTATGTCCATGTCCAGCAAATGCATCACACTCTTAGTTACCCTTTATTACTCAGTGAGCTGGTTTCTTTACAATGCTGCCTTAAAAGTAAAAAGTAGTCAAACGCTACTGTTGGCTCAGTTCTATCTAAAGACTTTTTTTTTTTTTTTTCTGTCATACTGGGGATTGAACCCAGGGGCATTGTACATCCGAGCTACACCCCCAGCCCTATTTTTTATTCTTTTTTTTTTCCTTTGGTGGTACTGGGGTTCCTGGAAGCCCTTCTACCTCCGGGCTACACTCCCAGACCTATTTTATATTTTTATTTGGAAGCAGGGTCTCTTAAGCCAGCGCGCCTGGCTTTGCACCTGCGCGATCCTCCTGTCTCCGCCTCCCAAATATTGGGATTACAAGCGTGCTCCACCATGCCTGGCTCAAACTTATTTTTATACCTTGATTTGGTTTTAAGAGTCTGGAGAAAGCTTCTGGAGACTCTCCAAAGTTTCCCTCTGCAGTCTAGCGTTCTTACCACTCACCTTCCCTTCCCATAAGGAAAGAATAGAAGCAGAGGTGGTTAATACTCAGGTACATCCAGCCCTGGCGGGGGACTCTGCCCTTCCAGTAGCTGCAGGAGTAGTAGTTGACCAGCTTCTCTTCTTCAGGCATTCCAAACAGCCTGTGGAACTTGACGATGGCTTCCTTAAACTTCTCTGTGTCGTCGTCTTCCTTCACGTCATTGATTTTGTTATACTCAGCGATGACACCCTAAACAGGAATAAACAAAGCACACGCGGCGTTGACGTGAACCAGACTCGCGCAGATCGGGAGGAAAGGAGGAATCTCTAAGGCCGAGACTTGTTTTAAAATTGATGAATCCTTGTAATCCCAGCGCTTGGGAGGCTGAGACAGGAGGATCGCACAGGTTCGAAGCCAGCCTCAGCTACTTAGTGAGGCTCTCAGCAACTTAGTGAAACCCTGTTTCCAAATAAAACATAAAAAAGGTCTGGGAGTATAGCCCGGAGGTAGAAAGCCTCTGGGTTCCACCCCCAGTACCACCAAAAAAAAAAAAAAAGTGATGAATCCTGTTCGAAGGCAACCCCCGAACTCTAAGCCATTTGTGCACTGCAAACACTTTCAAAGGACTATATAGATTTTGTTATATGTTTATTGGCACGAATTCTTTTATTGAGCTCACTCAGAAGGAAGCTCACAGCTTTTTTTTTTTTTTTACAAATGAGAAGCCACAGCCATTTTGCTAGTTTTATTGTTTTTACTAAGCTTATTACGATGGAGTCATCCCGGAGGTCAACTTCTGCCTTTCCCAGAATCAACAAAAATTCATCATAAAAGGATTAGAAAAAGAAAAAGACCACACGCATGTCACGAAGGGATGCCTGGCCACAGCCACAGTCATGGGGCCATTCAAAACACAGGGAAACCTAAAGACCTAGAGGAAAGGAATGAATCTCGAGAAAAAAAGGGATGAATAGAAGACTAGAAAGTATATTAGGACTTTTGGGGCAGCTGAACAGGAAATAAAATATTTGCATAGAAAGTGACTGTCTTAATCTGCTATTTAGTCATTACAGTAGTATAAGAAGCCTTTTTTTGTGAGTCTGTGGTTCTGGGGATTGAACCCAAGGGTAATCTCCCTCTACATTCCTGGCTCCATTTTCTTTTCTTTTCTTTCTTTCTCTCTCTCTCTCTCTCTCTCTCTCTCTCTCTCTCTCTCTCTTCTTTCTTTCTTTGAAACAGGCAGGGCCCCACTAGGTTGTTGAGATTCTCACTACTTTGCTAAGGCTGTCCTCCAACCTGCGACCTTCCTGTCTCAGCCTCCTAAGTGCTGGGATTACAGGTACTTGTCACCACTTCTGGCTTAGAAATCATTTCGTTGTTACTCCTTTTTTTTTTTTTTTTAGGTGCTGGGGATAGAACCCAGGGGCACTCTACCTCTGAGCTATACCCCCAGCCCTATTTTTATTATTTACTTAGAAACAGGGTCTGAGTTTCAAGGGACCTCACTAAGTAGCTGAGACTGTCAGGAAACCACGATCCTCTGGTCTCAGCCTCCCAAAAGCTGGGATTACAAGCGTGCGCCACCACGCCCGGCTTGTTACGCTACATTTTGAAAATTGACTTCCGCTTATATTGATTGATAGAAAATGCTCTCTTGAACTTCACTGTTGACTTTCTAATTGTCACGAAGGAAAATGGGATGAAAAAAAACTTTCCAGTTGGTAAATGGACATACCACCTATGTGACGGTTCAAAATTGCCAGTGCCTTTGGAAGGATATCAAAATACATATTCTTAAGAAGAAAAGAAGACGTGAATGCATGAGTATTGAAAAGTGGCAGGGCAAGAGCCCACTAAAAGCAGCAGCAGCAGCTGGTCCCCAGGCCACCCCAATAGCTCATAGATTCAGAGTGAGCCTGGGGCCCCTCACGTGGGCTAAATTGGGATCTACTTCCGGGTCACTGTCGTAGGGCTCTCACCTAACATCCAACAAGTAGGGCATTAGAAGGAAGCGATGTCGAAGAGACCAAGTGACGCTTCTACGTCTTTCAGTAGGAAAGCATTAAGTTCAGACGATGGTAGCTAATGATTTGCTAAATGCCACATTTCTAGAAGGCTTATTTAAATTTCTAAAAGAAGCCAGGCGTGGTAGCGCAGGCTTGTAATCCCCATGCTTGGGAGGTGGAGACAGGGGATCGGGCAAGTTCGAAGCCAGCCGCTCTGGTTTAAGAGGCCCTGTTCCCCCCCCCCCCAAAAAAAAATAAATAAAGTATAAAATAGGTCTGGGAGTGTAGCCTGGAGGTAGAAGGGCTTGGCAAGACCTTGTTTCAAAAAGTAAAAAGGGCTGGGGGTGTAGCCTGGAGGTAGAATGACCCTAGATTGGATCCCCAGTAACAAAACAAACAACTAAAATTTCTTAAAGAAAATAATTTGAAGTATAAGAGGACTTACAGTGGTATGGATGAAGGAAAGTCACAATGGACCAGCGGGGCCCATTATACTCACATCAACAGACCAGGTTTTGCCAATTAATGTCATCGTAAGGCGAATCAAGAGCTCCAGGTCCAACTTTCCTACCTTGGGGAAAAGAAAGGATCCCCAATACAGAACCTTCTCCCAGCTTCCTGGAACTCCTTAGCTACAAGGACCAGAGTGAACAAAGAGATGGAATGTCTCCTTCCCCTGCGTTCTATGGGTTCTACATCATATAAAACAGGACACTTCAGTTCGAGACAACAGGGCCTCATAACATTGGAAATTTCATAAAATGAATATATGTGGGCTGCCTGGTACTCTAATATGCAATGGGGATTAGCATGCAATTTATAAAAAAAGGAAATTAACTTGGCACACATAAAAACACATTCAACCTTATAATCAAGGAAAGAAAAAATTAAAACATTAAGACAGCATTTTACCTCTGAGCTATATACCCCAGTCCTTTTTATTCTTGTGTTCTGAAACAGGGTCTCTTCAAGCATTAAGTTGCTGAAGCTGGCCTCTAACCTGTGACCCTCCTCTCTTAGCCTCCCAAGTACTAGGCTTACAGGCCTGTTCTACCATGCTTGGCTAAGGCATTAAACTTCAAAACCACTTAAATAACTACAATTCAGGAAGCAAGCTATGTGTAATTATACAGGGACTCCAATCAATACCGAGAAAGAGCCATTAAAATGTGTTAACTACTTAACCCACCGATCCACATTTTATAATCTATTCCAAGGGAAAACACACACACACACACACACACACACACACACACACACACACACACACACGTTCAACTGTATTTAGGTTTGTGCCTGATTCTCACCAGTCCAAAAGTGAAGGTAAGATAACTGCTGGTAAAGGAAGGATCATAAATCAATTATGGAGTCACATCTAGTTTATATAATAACAAACCAGGCAGGGCAGCTCACACTTATAATCCTAGTTCTTGGGAGGCTGAGACAGGAGGATTGCATGGCTGAGGCCAGCCTCAGAAATGTAGCGAGACCTTACTTCATAATAAAAATTAAAAAGGGCTGGGGTATAGCTCAGAGATAGAATGCCCTGAGTTTGATAGGCGTGGTGGCGCACGCTTGTAATCCCCGCACTTGGGAGGCTGAGACAGGAGGATCGCGCAGGTTCGAAGCCAGCCTCAGCTACTTAGTGAGGCTCTCAGCAACTTAGTGAGACCCTGTTTCCAAATAAAATATAAAATGGGTCTGGGAGTATAGTAACTATATACACACACACACACACACACACATACAACACACACACAACATTGTAGATATTGGTCAAGGAAAATAGAACATTGTATCAAGTTTTATGTCCACTGAGACTACTATTATGATCCATAGGCATAGAAGAAGTTTAGAAAGAAACACACAAAATGGTGTGTGTAGTGTCTGGCTTATGGTTGCTTCTGTCATTAACCATTATTCTCATAATGTATAAAAAGTTAATTAGATCGCAAAACAAATAAGTCAGTCGGTTCGTTATTAGACGGCCTGTAAAATCCCATCCCATTCATTTGCACATGAATGGCTTTCTTTCACACATAATGACCATAATAGCAATTACTTCCTCATAACTGGTGTCAGGGGAATTAAATCTGACATTTTCGGTGGAATGCAAATGGTGAGAAAATGGCTATTTAACATAATTTGTCCTTGATTGATTCACTCACTCACTCACTCACTTGAGCTCCTAGCTCCTGTCTTCCAATCTTTGGCTTCTCCCTCCAGCTCTTTCTTTGTGTCTCTTTCTCAGAGATGACAGCACCTGAGGGAGGACTGTGAAGGGTAACGGAACCTCCAACAGCCTCTGGATAAAGATGCTGCCAGTCTGTCTTCTCCACACCAGCTGGCTACCCCCACCCATCCAGGCCCTCCTGTGTGATCAAATCAGTAATCCTCAGGCTCTCTCTATTTACGTTGCTTCCATAAATTCAGATAGACGACTTAGACATAAAATAGATGTCATAAAACCTGGGTTTCGTCAACAAGACAACTCCCAATCATACACAGCTTTTGTTTTATTTATTTTTGTTTTGGTTTGGAAGCTGCCACCTCTAAGCTATACTCCCAACCTGTTTATTTACTATTAATAAATAAATTAGTTAATTTTGAAACAGGATCTCCTAAGGTTGCTGAAGCGGGCCTCGAACCTGTGATCCTCTTGTCTCAGCCTCCCAAGTACTTCCTGCCCCGGGGAAGGGTTCTCTTAAATTGATCTTAAATAGATCCTTTCCAATGTCTCCCTCCGTTCCATTTTTCACCCTTGTCACTACTCATCTTCTCTTTCCACAAAGGTTGAAAGAGAAACTTAAGTCAGGGGTCCGGGAAGCGGTGAATAAAGATCCCTTCTGAGGGGTGGGGTGGGGTGGGGTGAAGGAAGAGGCTGGTGGCATCACACGTGTGATTCTACTCCTCATTACCAACATTCCATGCAGCCAAGGGCAACTACAGTTCTCCCCTTCAAAAACATCAGGCCCTAAGAGGAAACAGGATTCCATTTGTACTTTTAAAATTATTTTCGTAACTTAGAGCTGGGTGTGGTGGCACACCTTGTAATCCCAGTACTTGGGAGGCTGAGGCCGGAGGATCATGGTTTGTGGATGGCCTCAGCTACTTAGCGAGGCCCTCTGCAACTTAGTGAGAACCTGTTTCAAAATAAAGAATAAAAAAATAGGGCTGGGGGTGTAGTTCGGAGGTAAAATGCCCATGGGTTCCATCTCCAGTACCGCAAAAAATAAAAAAAATAAAAAATATTTTCCTGACTTAAAAGTACTACATTGAAGTTGAGCAAAGAGGAACAAAAATAAAACTGATCATACTAGAGACTTTTAGGAGAAACATTCTGCAGACAACTTCCTGGAGTTCCTCCTTGCCCTGGGTATAAAGGCTTTTAAACTATGCCTAGTCAGGCATGTTGGCACGTGTAGTCCCAGTACTTGGGAGGCTGAGACAGGAGGATCAGAGGTTCATGGCCAGCCTCAACTACTTAGTGAGGCCCTGTTTCAAAAAACAATGAACTATGTCTAAAAATCCTGATATTGTAATAGATAGAATGGCTAATTTCGACCAAATAACTTAAAACTTCGCATGGCAAAATTTATCATGAGTCAGAAGGCAAACAGCTAGTTGAGGTCAAACTTCTTCATCTCACCAGTAGGGGGTAAGTAGTCTTTCTATACAAAAAAAACTTAATGATTAAAGAAAACTAAAACCAAAAGTCCTGTAGAAAAACAGGCAGCAGATACAAGCAATTTATAGAGATTAGAAAATAGTCCTTAAGCATATAAAATGATATTCAACCTTTTATAAATGAGACAAATGCAAATTAAAACAGCACTGGAAGATTATGTTTTCCCCATCCCCATCAGATGGACAAAAATTCAAAAAATAAATAATCCACATTGGTGTGGCTGTGCGGAAAGAGGTACACCGGTGCATGACTGTCGGAATGTAAAAACGTCCAATTCCTGTGGAGAGGAATTTGGTAATATTTAGCAAAACAACACATGCATTTATCCTTTTGACCTGGGAATACTACTTGACCTTAAAGAGCCAATATCAGTAATACAAAAATACATACCAACAAAAAACACAGTTAGCAGTATTTATATTTGCAAATTATTGGAAAGGTCCTAAAAGTAGAGGTGAATGGCTGGATTAAGTATGTTATATACATACGTCATAGGAAGTTGTAAAAAAAAAATCAGGAACTAAAAAAATATGGGAGCCTGGATTGGATCGTGGAATGGAAAAAGGACATAGAATTTAAAAAATGGTAAAATCCAAATCAAGTTTGTTGTTTAGTTAAAAATATTTTTATCAATGTTAATTTTTTAGTTTTGATAAAGGTACCATGGTTATATAAGAGATGTTAATATTACGGGAAGCCCGGTGCAGGGCATATGGGATATTTCATACAATCTTAATAGTTCTTCTATAAATCTAAAAGTACTTTAAAATAAAATTGCAACTATTAAAATATTGATTTTTTTTAAAAAAAAAGCACTTGGAAGAATTCTAACTGATATAGCATATTAGCGGGGTATATTACATAAAAAAACCAAAACGCACAGCTATATATATATATATATATATATATATATATATATATATATATACCTTATGTGAAAGTGTACCAGTATTGGGAATGGCTTAGGAAGATCTGAGAAAGCTCTGATTATTAATAGATAGATTTCAGAAATAATTGTGTCAAAATGGCAGACCTGGAGAGAAAAAGGCTAGGCTTGGTCAGGAAGCAAACAGCTCTTGAAACTTAGATTGACTTGGCTAAAGGTAATTAGCAAGTCATAGAAGAGGGGAGCTAGGCCTTTCTCTGTCTAAAGACAGATCTACTTGATTAGATAACTAGCAGGATGGGAGGAGGGGTCGACCTGACCTTTGATCACGACCTTCATGAAAGGAGACACCTCGCCACACCTTGCTGGGGGAGGAACCTTACAGGGATGTTTACTACCTCAGAATTAGGTAAACAAGATGGAGGTCGTGGGTATAAAAAGTCCAGCCCACGTGTTGTATCTTGGGTGGGGCATTCATTTGAACCACCTCCCCATGCCATTCTGGCATGGGGCTGTAACTATCTTCTGTATTTCTATCTTTTTAATAAACTTCTTTAAATCTTCAGCAAGAGTCGGGGCTAATGTGTACTGACCCTTAGCTCAGGACAAGAACCCGCGGTTTTTCTGTTTGGGGTTTTTATTGTGTATTGAGGGAACTTGTATCTGGAACCCTAACAGGGGTCCTCAGGGACAGTTTCCCCCAAACCATATCATCTCACACCGTAACAAGATAATTCAAGGGCAGTAAGAAAAATACATGTATTTGCTTATTTTACTAAAAGAAACACATGGAAGGGTAAAGCAGACAACGATGAAGTTGATCCACTCTGGGGCACTTGGGGGGACAGATTGCAGCACAGACATAGGAAAGAATTGGTAAATTTTAAATCTCAGGAGCATGTTCAGATTTATACTATATTCAAAAAAGAAAATGAAACGGACAACGTTGGGAAGGAGGAGGAACCTAAAACTGAAAGCAAACGGAAGCAAATGGGGCAGGGAAGGCGCGAGGTGCGCCCGGAACCTCCTGCGAGTCCACCGGACAGGAAGTCCTCCAAAAATACCTACGCGCATCACAAGGATGAGAAGCGATCCTGAGCGGGGGCCCGCCACAAATCCAGGGCGAGAGACTGAGTCCAGCCACGAAATACAAACAACCGCGAAAAGGAGGAGTCCCAGTCTGGAGTAAGCGGCGATGTACCCGCAGGAAGGCCCTCACTCTAAGTAGAACCCTGGCTGCCAACGGGACCGTGTGGGAGAAGGTTGGAACTTGTTAAAAGTCGTCATGTTCTAAAACCAGCTTTCCCATCCCTTGAACTACTTTATGATGTGAGGTTACAGCACACTAGTCAAAGTATATCAAAACAATTAAAAATTAAATGTAATCCAATGTTAAAAAAAAAACCCACAAAACAAAGGTTGGTCGAGACAAAAATTCACCAACAGATGTTAAATTGAGTGGAAATTTTAACGAGGAGCGGGATTTTTGTGTAGCCTTGAAATGCTTTCTCGTTTTTTGTTTGTTTGTTTGTTTTTGGTGTGTGTTGTACTGGGGATTGAACCCCGGGGTGTTCTACCTCTGAGCTATACCCCCAGCCCTATTTTATTTTACTTTTTGTGTTTGAAATAGGGTCTAAGTTGTGAAGGGCCTCACTAAGTTGCCGAGTCTGTCCTCAAACCTGTGGTCCTCCTGTCTCAGTCTCCCAAGCACTGGAATCCCAAGCGTATGCCACCATGCCCGGCTCTTAAAATGCATTCTTGCAGAAAATTATTATTTGCAAAGACAAAATAAATAGCTCTACAGTGGAGACGCTGGATCACACCTGGGCTGGGTTTAAAAGACAATCAGGGGCTGAATGAGTATCATGTGGCGCCATCCAAACTGAACCATCGCTCCCCAAATGAAAAGTGAAGATGTTTTATTAAGAAGACACGACTGTATAACTTTAAAAACACTAATGTCACAAAACATTAAGTCAGGCTACAGAAGAAGACTAAAGAGATGAAAACTAAATACCTTCAGAGACTGCATCTGCCCTAGAGTGAAGAAAAAAAACCTATGAACAACCTAAAATTTAGCCATTTAAAATTAGAATATGTAATAAATAAAATTAGGATATGTGCCAAATGCTACCGTATAGTATTAATGTTCAATTAAGAGATCACATTAAAAAGTGCAGTTGAGAACCGGATACTATTGTTTGTTATAAGTTATCCCTATTCTCAGAAAATAAATAATAAAGTATTCAGGAGAAAATTCATCTCCATTAGAGTAAGTGGACACACAAGTAAATAAAGCAAGTGGTATAAGATATTGACAACAGGTGAATTCAGGTAAAGGATATATGGGTATTTTTTATACAAATGTCATTTTTAATATTTCTGTAAGTTTAAAATACACTTAAAAAGGCTTTTGATCTTTCTTTTTGTGGTGCTGGGGATTGAACCCAGGACCTCGTGCATGCTAGACAAGCGCTCTGCCACTAAGCCACGCCCCCAGCTGAGCATCCTTTTCTGTCTAACCCCATTACCTGTATTTTCCCCCTCACAAACGTGGTGATGTCGTTCTCATTTTCAAAGATAGAGAGCGTCTGCAGCAGATTCTGCTCCAGCCATTCCCAGTGTTCAGTGATTTCCTTCCTGGAACCACCTGAATAAGTGTCAAAGAGATAACGATGAATGTCGAGGCTCATGACAAAGGTATTCTTAAACACCAAGCTCATTTCATCAATATTTGATACCATCAAAGGAGACGATCAGTCCAAGACTCTGACTATATATATATAGTCAGACGATATACATATATATATATATATATATATATATGTTTTTTTTTTTTTTTTACAGTACTGGGGATGGAACCCAGGCTCATTCTACCTCTGAACTACACACCCCCATCTTTATTTTTTATTCTTCTTTTTTTTTTTTTTTTTTTTTTTGGTGGTACTAGGGTTCCTGGAAGCCCGTCTATCTCCGGGCTAACACTCCCAGACCTATTTTATTTTTGGAAACAGGGTCTCCTAAGCCAGCACGGCTGGCTTCGAACCTGCGCGATCCTCCTGTCTCTGCCTCCCAAGCGCGGGGATTACAAGCGTGCGCCACCACGCCCGGCTTTTTTATTCTTCATTTTGAAACAGGGCCTCACTAAGTTGCAAAGGGCCTCACTAAGTAGCTGAGGCTGGCCTTGAACCACGATCCTCCTGTCTCAGCCTACAGAATGCTGGGATTACAAGAGTGCGCCACCACGCCCGGCGTAAGACTTTTTCTTTAGATGCTCTCTCTCCTCCACCGTAGTGAAGCATATGGAAACTCAAGGAAGGGTTGCATGTGTTACAGTCAGATCTAATCGGGTGCATCCAAGTCTTTAAGGAACAAGATTCAGAATGGAAGGCGACAATATGTCTCACATTTCCTCTTCTGGTCCAGGCATTTAGCACATTTCTTTTCTCTCTTCTAGAACTCGGACCTTACAGGGTAACTATAGATCTCATGATGATATAAGGTTCCAGTTAAGCTGTGACAAGAAGCGCGCTGTAGTGTGCCACCTCTATGACAAAATCACCTTCTATAATTTGCAAAAATGGCACTTGCTTCAATTATGAATGCGATGTGGGAATGGGCCATCCATCTCCGGGGAGCAGCAGCCGCCGTCACTAGCACCGCTGCCTTGAAATGTAATAGGATGAGGTCATCCTTAGCTTCCAACCAAGCCGCTACCTCTCAGTCAGTGATAAAGAGCACAGGCGCCCTCACCTGCCAACCTCCACCTTTCAGGGTCCTAGCCTTGTAGCATAAATCACTGTCACTCTTCTCCCACTGTCAGGCATCAGGGATGCTGTCAGCATGGGGTTAGAAAATACTAGAACACATTCCTTTTACAGTTGTTCATGATCTTATAGGAAAAGATTCTTGAAGATAAATGGTGCACATGTCACATGCAGAAGCTACGTGCACTATCCGCTCCAGAACTCAAGGATGATTTTGTAATTCCATTGACTGACCCTTCAGCCATCTCCTTGGGTTTCCACACTATCGTTTAATTGATTTCTTAAAAGTGCCTTTTCTCGCTATTCTTTGCCACTAGTAATTCTAGATCTCTCAGAATGTCAGTCTGATTCCTGACAAAGGAAGAAAGGTGGAGGAGGCGAATGTATCTGCCGTTACACTCAGAACGCTGGTTACATCCCCTAGAGGATGAGAGGTCTGCTCAAAGGACCTAGCCCACTTTGAGAAAAGGATAAACAAAAGCCAATCCACGCCCCCTGCATTTTACTTCAAGGCTAAATGCAGAAGCTGCCTACAAAAGATGCTTATGGGGCTTTGTGTTAGAGCAACTTACCCAGCATGCACAAGGCCCTGGGTTCAACCGCAGCACTGTGAAAATATTTTTTAATAATTAAAAAAATTTAAAGGGATGCTTATGCAAAGGTTAAAAAAGCAGATTTCTTAGTGGAGAGCCGTCCTGTGAAAACACTGAAGAATAAACTGTCTGCTCCTCTTTGAAGACATTTTTCATGACTCATTTATTGGAGCTGTGGCCAACCAAGTGTAAAAGCTATGAGCCTGTACCACGATGTTGTAGTGAGACCTGGAACTCAGGACACCCGGGTCCCCTCTCTCTGCCACCAGCCAGTTGGATGACTATACACAGTATGCTTATTGTCTGCCTCGAACTCTGTATGAGTAAAAGAGACACCAATAAAAACAACAACCCTTACCCATCTCGAGTCATTGTGAAAATCACAAGGGAGAATGTCTACAGATACCCTTGGGGAAGAAGAAAATGCTTTTTCAATGCAAAGTACCGTGCCTCTTTGGAATATTTAGAACACAAACCAGTTGGAAGAGTTTGCAGAAGAGCTTTAAAGCATTTTCATGTTAAAAGTTTTAAATACTAACTACCATTTTCCTGAAGAAACTGGCCCTTCATTTTCTGTAAGCAGGTCATGACCATCACTACCACAAGAGCTGGGGCCATGCTACAGAGAGCGATAGCCCGGTCCAGGATGGACGCCAATCCTGTGCCCTCCGCCCGGGCTCCATCTGCACTGTTGGCGATGTCAGTGGGCTGCGTCGTCGGACGGAGGCTCGCCCGCTGTCCCCTGGGGCTGCTGAGCTGCTGCAGATCCACTGGGCATAAGTCCCAGGCTCTGATTTTACCTCTCATCCGCTCCTGCTGATGTCAGTAACAAATGTGCCTTCCAAAGGCTGAACCTTAGCTCAGCCAGGGCAGTGTGGCTCTTGATTGGTCTCTCATGCTCTGAGCTTTACCAGGTAATTGCATCACCTACTCTACTTCTGGATTCTCTGTCCCTCTGACCTCAGAATCCAACCCAAGCCCCTTGACTCAACCTCAGCAATCCTTGGTTGCCACGGGGAGAAAAGTCCATCAGCATGAGGCCCGGGACAGGACAAGGTGTCTTCAGCTTGGCACACACCACCTTCAAAGTTTTCTTCATGCCAACATCCATGTGTGTGCATCCCTGCCACGCTTACCCCGAGCAGACATGGTGGACGCATGCATATACTCATTCAACAAACATTGACTCATACCTTCATGGTATTATAGGAAGGTCTGCATGGCTGATGCATCTTCCCATCCCATCTTGAAATACAGTCATGCAAGCTGGGCGTGGTGGCGCACGCTTGTAATCCCCGCGCTTGGGAGGCAGAGACAGGAGGATCGCGCAGGTTCGAAACCAGCCACGTGCGCTGGCTTAGGAGACCCTGTTTCCAAATAAAAATGTAAAAATAGGTCTGGGAGTGTAGCCCGGAGGTAGAAGGGCTTCCAGGAACCCCAGGACCACCAAAAAAAAAAAAAAAAAAAAACCCGAAATACAGTCATGCATCAATAATGGGGCTGTGTTTTGAGAAATGCATTGTTAGGCGATTGTGTTGTTATGTGGACTTTATAGAATGTACTTACACAAATCGAGATGGTCTAATCTACTGCATAGCTAGGCTATATCATATACCCCACTACTAGACTGCACACCTGGATAGCACATTACTGCACTGAATACTGCGGGTAACCCGAGCGCCGCGGCAGGTGCTTGTGTACCTAAACGTGTCTAAACAGATGTATTTACATTAGCATCACCACGAATACTTGAGTGATATTTGCATTAAGATGTCATCATGGCTTCTTTACTAGGTGATGGGATTTTAATTGTGTGTGTGTGTGTGTGTGTGTGTGTGTGTGTGTGTGTGTGTGTGGCTGGGGATTGAAATCAGAGGTATTTTACCTCCAAGCTATACCCCCATCCCTATTTTTTAGGAAAACAGAGTCTTACTAAGTTTCTGAGAGCCTTGCTAAATTGCTGAGAGTGGCTTAAAACTTCCAATCCTCCTGTCTCAGACTTCCAAGTACAGGGATTATAAGTGTATACCACCAGGCCTGGCTGCTGATGGGAATTTTTCAGTTCTATCATAATCTTAGGGGGCCACTGCTATATGTGGTGCATGAATAGCTAACATCCAAATATTCTTAGTGAAGTTCAGGTTTATTACCACCATTGTTTCCCATCTGTGGTCTTCTCCACAGCCCCCCGGGACCACCTGTCACCCCACCCCCACCGCCCAACATTTCCTCAGTGGCTCTTTTCTCTACTGCTGACCTTTGGGAAGGGAACACCCACATTTTGGTCTTGCTTACCCCTGCTGGCCCACTCCCGTTGCTGTCGTGTGCACTGTTTCTGGTGAAGGAAGGTGAGAAGGAAGGTATTCTAGGGTCACCCATGGTCACTCCCCAATCTGTGTGTCAAAGTGATGCTCACTGTCTCAAGGTCTCTAAATTTCTGGCTCACTTAGTACTCTGGGCCTGATGCTGTGATACCAAAGAGTACAAAGAGGGTTTCTGGCTACAGTCAAGCCTAAGATTCCAAGAGTTCCAGGAGGCTGGATTTCAGACAAGGAAGAACTACTTATGTCATTATATGGAATGGTTATCGTCATATACTAGTTGAGTAAGAAAACAGTAAATGCTATCAGCCAAAGTGAACTGGAGATCTACAGCCAGCGGATACCTTTAGGGAAACGAATGGACAGGTAACTGTTGTACTTATATCAAGAGCAGAAGGGTGCTGTCTCCTAGGAACACCTTTTTAAACACACAAAGAATAAATAAAGACAGGTGACTGGCCCCTGATTCTAGAATCTAGAAATCCGAGGAGACGTATGAGGTAGGTCTGGAGTCCTACCCTCAACAGCTGAGACAAATTGAGAAGATGCTAATTCAGTAAAAAATATTTCTGGAGGCATTTCACCATATCTGTTCACTGTTCACCCCAGAACAAGGGGTCCAAGTTCCTTCTCGGAGAAAGCAGGGCCAATGTCCCTAAACAGTTTGGAAGCAACTGTCATCTCTTCTGGGCCATTTTTTAGGAACCAGCAAGACACTGAAGGAAACATGTTGGAATCTCTGAAACAGCTCACTTCTCCGGAAAATAAGTATGGGTACTGAAAACGTAGGCCTTAGAACTTTGTTTTTGGTACTGTTGTTTATAGTGAGTAACAGGAAGCTCTTTTCCCAGGACTCTGGATGGGGCTGGTCTGTTTACCCAGCGCTTTGCACAAGATGTGTTAGAGCTGAGAAGAAAAAGGAAGAGCTTGGCCATTGATTTTCTGGAAAGGCCTCATTTGCAGACAGACAGCAGGAAAACCAAGCTGGCCCCGTGTGTAATCACAGCTGGAAAAACAGAGAAAGCAGGAGAGGGGCAGCTGTGAGAACCCTTCAGGAAATGCCAGTCAAAGTGTGCTGATCTGGTAAAAATCACACCAACCCATGATGGGCTCAAAGTTATTTAGACATTAATTGCTGAAAAATAAGAATCTTCATCACAGTCATTTTTTTAGAAGATCAGCCGCAGGTCCTATGCATGCGTATGAGCAAAATGTAAATACTATCTAGGACTTTGGAAAATAGAAAATCGTCCTAGTCTAATTTCTCATCTAGTTCGAGATGGATTTTGCAGCATATGAGATTCATTTAAAATTAAACAAGAAAGAAAGAAAGGAAAGGAGGAAGGAAAGAAGGAATGAGGGAAGGTAGATAGCTTAAGATATATCCCCAAAGTGGCACATGCCTGTAATCCCAATATTGGGGGGGCTGAGATGGGAGGATCATAGGTTTGAGGCCAGTTTCAGCAACACAGCTAGACTCTCAACCACCTAGTGAGACCCTATTAAAAAATAAAAATAAAAAGGGCTGCAGGTGTAGCATAGAGGTAGAATGCACCTTTGTTAAATACCCAGTATGTATATATGTATGTATGTATGTGTGTGTGTGTATATGTATATATACATATACATATACATATACATATACATATATATATATATATATATATATATATATGTATATATATATATATACCCATAGAGCCGGGCATGGTGGTGCACGCTTTGTAATCCCAGTATTTGGGAGGCTGAGACAGAAGGATCACGGTTCAAGGACAGCCTCAGCTACTTCGTGAGACCATTTGCAACTCAGTGTGACCTTGTTTCAAAATAAAGAATTAAAATAATAGGGCTGGAAGCTGGGTGTGGTGGTGCACGCTTGTAATCCCAGCATTCAGGAGGCTGAGACCAGAGGATCATGGTTCACGGACAGCCTCAGCTACTTAGTGAGGCCATTTACAACTGTGAGACCCTGTTTCAAAATCAAAGAATAAAAAAATTGGGCTGGGGGAATAGCTCGGAGATAGAATGCCCCTAAATTCAATCCCCAGTACTGTAAAAAAAAACAATATATGACAGTAAAAAACCAAACAAAATTCCACTAAACCTTCTAGGGATTAAAAAATCCCTAATGTGGCTTTTTAGGTCCAGAGCAGGCTCTTTGGATCACTGAGCTCCTCCAAGGAGCAGCACTCTGAGTTATTCAAACAGAGAAAACCAAATGAAGAGGTCGTCTGCTTTGTAGCCTTATCCAAACACAAACAGAGCCACGGAGAAGATAATTTCAGACTTTAAATACTAAATGAAGGCAAGCGCCATACCTGGCACACTGGAGTAACAATCCCCTGCCAGCATTTAGAAAACCGCCATTGTATTCTCTACACTCGGGAAAACTACAACAGGTACATGCGAAAGACCAAGCCCCCGCAGAGTGTCGGGATTTGAAATGTGTTTAGACACAAAAGGGAAATCTACTTTTTCAAAACCCTCATCTACTTAAAATAAAACTGTAAACACTTTAAACAGGATTTACGCTGAGGACAAAGTTCTCTATTATTTGTGCTTACCAAGGCCGGGTGCCACACTTTCATTCCCCACACATGGAGCATAATCTCACAGCACGTTTGCTAATCGGGTTCACTTATAATTCCTTTTTTTTTTTTTTTGGTGGTACTGGGGTTCCTGGAAGCCCTTCTACCTCCGGGCTACACTCCCAGACCTATTTTTACATTTTTATTTGGAAACAGGGTCTCCTAAGCCAGCGTTCGCCGCTGGCTTCGAACCTGCGCGATCCTCCTGTCTCTGCCTCCCAAGCGCGGGGATTACAAGCGTGCGCCACCACGCCCGGCCTATAATTCCTTTTATAGCTGGGGAAACTGAGGCTTATACATGTCTATGAAATTAAATTCAGATTTTTTTTTTGTTTCTAAACCTTTGCAACTATATGTAACTATTTATATCCTCCTGATTTATTCTACACGGGTGGTTAAAAGGAATAGAAGTACGATTAACTTGGGTAATAAGGAGCCTGGGTATCAGGAAGGTGATATCCCATAAGGCCTCAGACGGCAGGGTTTGATGTTCAAAAGGTTTCAAATCCCCACAATGCCCCAGACTAGCCTTGGAACTTCAGGTGAGTCCCTTGACCTCTTTGGGCTTCAGATTCCTCATCTGTAATGTGCAGGTAGCAACACCACACTGGTTTGTTGAAGAGATTAAGTAAGATAATATGTAAGTCCTTAACACAGTCCTAGAACATAAGCAGTCCTTCATAGTTACTTTGACTGTGACAGCCATACAAGCAGAACACAAAACAGACCTCATCTTGAAATGTGAGTCAGAAAATATGTTTAACTTCTGACGTCAGAACACAAAGGAACCAGCTGCTCAACTATTGCCTGAATAACCTATATTTAGCAGCTACCTCAACGGCCCCAGCGCCTCTGATGTGTGAATCGCCAAGTGTCCACATTATTGCAGCAAGGCACGGCTAGAACAACCCTTTGCATCAGGACTATGAGCTCCTTACATAACTTTGCTTACGGTCTCTTAGAGGTATAACTTGCTAGTTGCTTTATAATCACTTTGAGAATAGAAAGTCCCGGGTAACTCATCGACATTGGCTGTAAGAATCAGTAGTTAACATCTTTATTTTACCTCAGGGCCCCTCTCCTGCCTGGATGGGAGGTATGTAAATATCCTTCTGGAGGGCCATCGGGATAGAGGTATTAAAATATACATATTCTTTTTTTTTTTTTTTGGTGGTACTGGGGTTCCTGGAAGCCCTTCTACCTCCGGGCTACACTCCCAGACCTATTTTTTTTTTACATTTTTTTATTTGGAAACAGGGTCTCCTAAGCCAGCGCGCGCGGCTGGCTTCGAACCTGCGCGATCCTCCTGTCTCCGCCTCCCAAGTGCGGGGATTATAAGCGTGCGCCACCATGCCCGGCAAAATATACATATTCTTTGACTCAACACATCTACTTCTATAAATTTATTCCAAGGTGATGATTAAGGGGATGTATAAAGAGGGATTTTGCTAAGGATAAATGTAGTAATTTCGGAGGATGAAAACCTCTTGATGACGCCGGGCGTGGTGGCTCACTCTTGTAATCCCCGCGCTTGGGAGGCAGAGACAGGAGGATCGCGCAGGTTCGAACCGCTGGCGTAAGAGACCCTGTTTCAAAAATATAAAATAGGTCTGGGAGTGTAGCCCAGAGGTAGAAGGGCTTCCAGGAACCCCAGTACCACCAAAAAAACCCCTCTAGATGTTCAATATCAGCACACTGATTTGATAAATTATGTTATATTCACAGTAAAATCTTGTCTCCCTACTATAATTGATGCTACAGGAATACATTTTATTCATATGGAAAGCACTTTCAGTATACCAAATACAGTTTTCATTTTTATTTGCTTTAATATGTATATAGTATAGGTACATATTTATATATAATACATATATAGTATATACATAACGTATAGTACATATATAATATATAACATATACATAGAATGCATACAGCATATATATAACATGTATTTACATATAAGTATGTTAAGTATATACATTTAAGTCTGTAAAGTGATGATTTGTGAATGCAACTATGGTTTCCTTCTTTATTATTTTTATTTACTTTATAATTTCTACAATAAATATGTATTACTTTAAAGAGGAAAAAAGAAAATATATATATATATATATATATATTTTAAGCTACTGTGTTTCCAAGGATATAAGAATAGTCCTTGAGGTATAAAGACCAAGAAGGGTTTTAAAAATACCTCCCAATTTCACATTATGTCTATCTCATGTGCAAAGCAGCCAGATAACCCAGCATTTTCTCTGTCTGCTATAAAGAAATAGCGGGAGCAGACCAATTAGCAATCTTTAATTAAACTCCAGCTTTTACCAGCTACTTGACTAAAAGAATGTTTAATCATAAAAGCCAGCGGGGCGCCACTTTTCAAAGCCCTGGGATGGGAGTGGGGCCCGGAAAACTTGTCTTGAGTCCCATGTAACTCTTTATGACTAGGAATATGAGCTTGGGCAAATTTCGCTTTGCCTCAGTCTTTCCCTAAAACAAGGGTTGGAAGAGGACCGGACTGCTGGATCTTTCAGTTCTGGAACTGAATGTGTAACTGGGCCAGATGAGATTCTTGAATCATAAAGCAAAGAAAAACTAAACCAGCTAAACCGGCAAAGGAAAACTAAAACTCATCACAGCTGAGTCAAGGCACTGCTTAGGGCTACTATCTACCAAATAATACCATCCAGATTGCCCTGGGCTGGGTGATTGTTACAGTGGCAATAAGTCACTGTAGGACCAAATGATTTCTCTTGCCTGATTTCATGTGAATCAAGTCTAAGGCAAACTATACAACTAGGATTTACAACTAAGACTCCCTGCCAGCTTGTAGAAGCTGATCTATGTCACAATGCAGAGGGTAGCAGCTCCCTTTAGTTCAATTTATGCTGATGATTAATAAGGCACTAGACATAGGAAAAGGTTTTATAATCCAATGGAATTCTACAGGGCAGTGAGTTTGACTCCATTTTCTTCTTTTTTCTTTTCTTTCTTTCTTTCTTTTTTTTTTTGCAGTACTAGAGATGGAACCCAAGGACATTCTACCTCCGAGCCTTATTTTATTTTTTATTCTTTATTTTGAAATAGGGTCTCACTGAGTTGCTCAACTAAGTAGCTAAGACTGTCTGTGAACTGCGGTCCTCCTGTCTCAGCCTCCCAAATGCTGGCATTACAAGCATGCACCACCATGCCCGGCTCTTACCCCATTTTTTGATGAAGTTTTTCTTAAAACATCAATTCATGAAATTCAAGCAAATTAAAAAGTTTTCAGCATATTTTCCTACAAATACAAACTTTGACATTAGAGTCACACACAGAAAGGGCAGCATATGAAAGAATCTTTTTAAGGTAGTAGCTTGTGCTCTTCAAATAGTCTCCTGAAAGAGCCAGTCATGTGGATTTTAAATGCAAAACAGGATATCATTAAGAGAACAGTTAGTGGGTGAATGGGACTTCACCATGGTGTCACTTCCGCAGTCTTCCGTAAGGAAATTCTGGAGCTATCTCCGTGAGTAATCAATACGTACAAAAGCTAAAACCATTCTGGGTGTATTTTAATGAGATCATGCGGTTGTGACAGGCAGTATTTCCTGGGAAAATGAAAGCATATCTGGGGTATATATTAAAACAGCCGTCAGAAATTACAGCCTCACATTCCTTTGCTTTGGCTCAGCAAATAATTCGGGTATAACTTAGCTTTGTGTGCAGCCCAGGTCTGCTCTGAGTTCCTCCATGATAAAAACAGAGCAAGAGTTTTCAGGCTATGCCTATGCTGAGTTACCTCTTTGTGTAAAGGAATATATAGCCATGAATTGCTCCATTTTGAGTACAAGTGTTAGACAGAATGACTCTGCACCTTATTTGTACACATCAACAGCCACCATCTGTCCAGAACAACCATGACATATAAATTGACACATAACTTACTTGTTCATGCTAACCTATCAAACTAAACCAGGAGGCATCTGAAATCATATACGATCACCCGAGAGAGGACCTTATCAACCTCACCAGATGTAATCCCCTCATCTAAGACCCATAGAAGGAGGAGCCACCCAAGACTGGACACCGCAGAACCCTGGCCCTGTTACCTGACCACTCCTTTCAAGCCTCAGAGACAGGACCTCTATTTCTCTGTCCCCAGGCTCCCCATGACAAGGACATGGCCCACTCCCAGCTGACACTCACCTTGGTAACTCCATGAAGCCAATTTCTTGCACCTTATCTGACCACCACTCTTTGCTTTTGGCATAGCGCCTTGTAACTCCGAGGCCACCTTAACCCTTTCTTAGTCTTTCTGTAGCCTTTATATCATTGCATAAAGTATGATGTGAAGCTTGGAGTGTCACAGAAATTAGAAGTCAAGATTGGAATGAAATAAAAGAACTTATGATTGTCCTGCTTATGACTACCAGGTGACCCATGAGTACTTGATGAATTGCATGTGTTGAAAGTGGTGTAGATTATGAATCTATCATTATTACATAAACTTAATAACTGTTAAAAGATTAAATTAATTGTTATTAAATAATTTGTGACACTGTGAAAAGACACAAACACGTTCAACATCAGTGGCATAGCTCGCCCATGACACTTTGGAACTCCAGGTTCTACTTCACACGGGTATTCATGGGAAGTCCTGCCTCAGGTCATCCCAAGAAAAGGAGGTCTGGGAAACATCCATAGCCATCAAGATCCTGAGACAGCCGGACGTGGTGGCGCACGCCTGTAATCCCAGCATTCGGGAGGCTGAGACCTGAGGATCGTGGTTCGTAGACAGCCTCAGCTACTTAGTGAGGCCCTCTGCAACTCAGTGAGACCCGGTTTCAAAATAAATAATAAAAAATAGGGCAGGGGGTGTAAACTCGGAGGTCGAATGCCACTGGGTTTCATCCCCAGACCCGGAAAAAAAAAAAAAGATCCTGAGGTGATATGATAACCAAGTGTCCTATGGTATACTGGTGGGACTGTGGAAGGGAAAAGTAACATTGGGGGAGGGGGGTACAAGGGAATTGGAAGAAACTATGGATTTTATTTTATAATAGTTTGTCAATATTGGTTCGCTAATTGGAACAAATATACCATACTAAGATTTTAATAATAGTAGAAACCATGTATATATGTGGGTGGGATATGGCAGCTCACTGAACTGTCTGCTTGACTTTTCTGTAACCTGAACTATCTGATCAATTTTGTGTGAGTGTGAAAGTAAAGTGTACTAATAAAAAAAATCAAGTACAGACAAAAAAATAAATTGTTCTCTGTCCTTGTCTCTCCTCTGGTTACTAAATAGCCACACCAGCTGCAAACTAATTACTTAAAACAATCTTGGCTATTTTTTATTTGAAGTTCTCGTGAGAGCTATCCAATAATAGCAGGATTGTTTGCTACCATTTAAAGCATAACACAGAGGGTCCGGTGTGGTGGTGCATGCTTGTAATCCCCGCGCTTGGGAGGCAGAGACAGGAGGATCACGCAGGTTCGAAGCCAGCCGCGCGCGCTGGCTTAGGAGACCCTGTTTCCAAATAAAAAAATGTAAAAAAAAAAAAAAATAGGTCTGGGAGTGTAGCCCAGAGGTAGAAGGGCTTCCAGGAACCCCAGTACCACCAAAAATAAATAAATAAATAAATAAATAAATAAATAAAGCATAGCACAACATAGCATAGGTTATGATCAGGAGAAATAAATGACGTCTGCTTGTAGTAAGTACTATGCCAAGTACATCTTGGTAGGTCTGAGTATCCCACATGTTCTTCATTTCCCAGGTTCCATTGCAGTTGGGTTGGGCCCATGTGACTAGTTCTAGCCAATAGAGTGTGAGCAGAAAAGACATAGGTGTGCTCTACCTTTCTACGTTTGTAAGTTAACCTTGGGGAACTTGAGATCCAGAGTGTCACTATGGATGGAGGACATTGCATGATCCAAACAAGTTTGAAAGCATGAAGATGTTTATTGGGTTAAACCATTAAACTTTGGGCTCATGTGTCACGATGGCTGAGGTCCATGACTCTGACATATCATATGATTGCCTTCAGTGTATGTATTCTTCTCCCTTTCTGGAACAAAGTGACTAGTCCCAAAGTGTTTCTGTAAATTTATATATCACAGAATACCACTTACCACAGGCAATGGTCCAGTAGACCAGAGAGTCTGGAGTCTGGTAGAGGATTCGGTAAGGGGCAACCCGGGCACTGGAGTCCAACACCACGTCAAGGGTACCAACCAGGAGTCCTGAGGATGGAGAAGCAGGGAATCAGGTAAGGATTTCCTCTGTACTTTCCCAAATTCCCAGAGGCTATAAGGAATGTGCCCTTCTGCTGGATCGCCCAAAGCCCTCTCTCCCACAGCTGGGCCTTGACAAAACTTTCATCTTAAAAATGATGGTGCTGGGCATAGTGGAGCACACTTGTAAACCCAGCATTCGGGAGGTTGAAACAGGAGGATCATGGTTCACAGACAGCCTCAGCTACTTAGTGAGAGCCTGTTTTAAAATAAAGAATAAAAATAGGGCAGGGGTGTAGCTCAGAGATTGAATGCCCCTGGTTTTCATCCCAGACTCATTAAAAAAAAAAAAAAAAAAAAAACGATGGTGCTGTTCTGGGTGTGGTGGCGCACGCTTTTAATTCCAGTACTTGAGAGGCTGAGGCAGGAGGATCGCAGGTTTGTGGCCAGCCTCAGCTACTTAGTGAGGCCCTCCATAATTTAGTGAGACCCTATTTCAAAATAAAGAATAAAATAGAGATGGGTGTGTAGTATGGAGATAGAATGCTTCTAGGTTCTATCTCCAGTACTGCAAAAACAAAACAAAAAGCATGATGGTGCTGGCTCTAATTCAGCCACTGAGCCTGCCACCTACTTGTGAGAAATACAGATGCCCAGTATATCTGTGTCGCTTAAGGAAACCTGTGCCCCTTATGAAGAGGCAGCACCTTCTCTTTCCTGCAGGCAAGCTGACGAGGGAAGGAAATTAAGAAAAAACAGCGGCTCAGAACCCAAAGTTGGAAGGCGCCTGTGAGGAGAAGTCTGCCCAGATGTTCTGACCAGGGAGCCCCAACCAGCGCAGGAGATGTGCAACCCTGTTTCTTGGTCAAAAACCCTGTCCAATATTCTAAGCCAAGCTACCCAAAAGGATTCTGACAGCTGTGAAGTGGGAGCTGTCAGCAGTGCCAATTTCTCTTTGAACTATCTTTCATCCACTGTGTCCCTGCTAGGAAGGTGGGTCTTCTTTATCCACTGTGAGCAGCATTAGACATCGAACATTTTCTACACTCTTCTCAAGTAACATGGACAGACAGACAGACAGATACAGACACACACACACACACACACACACACACACACACACACACACATTCTGCAAGGTCTAATAAACTAGATCTCTTGCTTGGCAGGACAAATTCAAAATAGTTCTGCTGTGGTTTGGACAAGTGGCACCAGAAGTCTATGTGCTAATGGCTTGGTCCTCAGGGTGGTGCTAGTGGGAGGCTGTGGGAGTTTTAAGAGACAGAGCCTCGTGGGAGGTCTTTAGGTCATTTCAGGGATGCCCTCAAAGGGGATTGTGAGACTCCAGTCCTTCCACTTCTCTTCTCCCTCCTGACCATGGGGTGAGCAGCTTCTCTGCTATAGGATCCCTGCCATTAGCATCTGACACCTCTAAAAGAGGGCCAAAGCAATGGGGTCCACCTAATCTTGGATGGGCATCTCCAGTTAATTAAAACTTTCCTCTTCAAAGTTAGTTATCTCAGGTGTTGTGTTATAGTAACATAAAACTGGCCAAAGCAACTCCCATAATTAGTCCAAAGGTACATAGAGAGCTCAACACAGAGCTAGACTTGGGCCCAGAAGGACCAATTAGGAACTCAGACCATTTAAGTAATCCTAGGGCTTTATTTCCAAAACTGGTTTTCTAATTGCAAAATGGAGACAATATCACTACCACAGGATAGAAGACTGAGAGAACAGGACTTAGAGGAGTGAGGCTGTTTGGAAAGAGGAGTTTGGAATGTGGGATTAGTTATCCTTACTGGAGCCCGCCAAGACATTTCTTTTTCTTCTTTTCTTTTTTTTTGGTGATACTGGGGTTCCTGGAAACCCTTCTACCTCCGGGCTACACTCCCAGACCTACTGTATGTATGTATGTATGTATGTATATATATATTTTTTTTTCAAGTTTTTTATTAGTGCATTTTATTTATACATCATAATGGGGTAAAAAACTTGTGTAGACATAAATGCACACATCATCCAGCCAGCCCCCACCCAGTGCCCACCTCTCTCCCTCCCCTTTCCTCCTCCCCATGCTTGGATTAGTGGTTGACTTCGATATGAATAAGTACATCAGGTGCTTTAAAGAGTTTCCCTCGCATCTCTTAAGCCAGCGCGGCTGGCTTCGAACCAGCGCGATCCTCCTGTCTCTGCCTCACAAGTGCGGGGATTACAAGCGTGTGCCCGCCATACCCGGCTGAGACATCTCTTTAACTTTCCTTTTCCTCTGACTGTGGGTTCATTAGGGATGCCTTGGGATGCAATGATGGTGGCAGATACTGGGAGGAAGAGGCTACGGGCCCACTGACTCCCTTCCTCTCCCTTGCTCTCCCAAAGTAAACAGCCCACTAGAAAAGCCTCAAGCTCAGGGCCTCCCATAACAGCCTCTCAAGAGATTCTATTAAATCAGAACTACAAATTCTGCCTAGAATGTCACCATCAGTATCTCTGGACGCATGGTTTGCATCTCACCATACTGACTACCAGCTTGACAGGCACCATCCAGGGAAACCCACCTTCCCTCCACTCTGTCATCCTGGGGCGGCAGAAAGCGCTATGTACTTGTCAACTCACTCCGACAAGCACAGTTCTGGCCCTGACTCTGCTAAAACCAATTCTGAGGAGGGGACAGGACCATTTAACTTTCCATCCTGTTGATTTCCTTAGTTGTAAAGTGTTCGTGATAGCGCTTGCCTTCCTGGACTACGGTTATTAATGAAGAAGCACAAGTGAGGTAGACCACAGGCAAGACCTACGGTTGTCCTTGGTCTCAGTCAAGAGCCAAGCATCTATTTACATTCCCCTCAAACCACGGTGACCGTTAGCGGACCTGAGCACACCAGAAAACAAACAAAGATTTGCCGAAGTGAAAATTAATGCATTTGCTTTGCCTGTAGGAAATACATTAAAAATACAATTCTTAGAGTTTGTAAAGTTTCCCAGGAACACAGATTTCCACAGAACGCCACACACACACGTGCGAGTCTGTTTGCTTTGTGACTTGGATTTACTAAAACACTCTCTGATTACTTTCCATTATCTACAGATGGAAGAGTCTATTAATAGAAAAAGCAGAAAAGAGCACTGGCTGAGAAGACTGGATTCCCTCCTCTGTTAACCAAAATCATAAACATGTCAACAATCATGTTAACTAGAAAGATAGATGCATTGCTCACGAAAACTGAGTGTTGGCAAGATTTCTTTCTTCTTGAATCAAGAAAAGAAGGAATGAAGGGAGGGAGGAAAGAAGGAAGGAAGGAAAAGAGAAAGAGAGAGAGAGAGAGAGAGAGAGAGAGGAAGGAAGTAAGTAAGTCAAAACTACTGATGGGTCATATACATTGGTAGTAAGGCACAGGATTCAGTCTGGGGACAAGAACTGCAGTCAAGGGTTCGTGCGGTTGAATTAGCCTCTCAAAGAATGTCATAGTAGACAGAGACTCTTCCAAGACTGAGAAAAATTCACCTAGCACTGCAATGGACATAGGCTGCACCAGATTTGCCACTGCTCAACTCCCTGCCTCCCTGAGCGTCAGTTTCTCCATCTTTACAGGTTCACTAAACTTTTATGCTCTGTAACATAAAAGAAGGAAGTCTCCTAAAAAAGGCCTGATCCAAGCCACGTATCTCGATCACTATAAACGATCCCAATAAATATCCATCTCCAATATCCATTATTCTAATTAACAAAACCTGTCATATCAATCGGAGTGAAATAAATAAAGAAACCATAAAAGAAAATAATCCCAAATTGCTTGACTTAGACTCCCTGGAGTGAGGGCTTCCGATTAGAAATGCCAGCTCACCAGCTCTGAGTATGCATGGACAATGGACACCATCAACTTCACTAGACCGTCCATGAAAACTTAACTTCACTAGGACATCCATGAATACATACATAACACCGGATCCGTGCTGAAATGTCTCAAAGTACATTACAGTCAGTATAATCGTGGCCTTCTCATATGAGATTAAATGAAGTTAGATTTTTTCATGAAAAATGTAAATCGCTAGAGATGCCCAAACAGGACATCATGCTATGAGCCGAGGTATGCAGCTGGCCAATCTAATCAATAAATACTTGCTTTGTCTGATAGCCCAGAATGCTGAGCCCTTTCAAGCCTTTTCAGAGTGATCAGGATTCTCTTTCCATTTAGGACACCGTGCTCACCTGTCCACTCAGATGACAGATTCCTAATGATTTAGTGCCACCTCGCCTCTCTAACCCTTTCTGCTTCTGTGACGACTACTACATTTATATAAAATTATTTGCACATCTTGCCTTCTTCTATTTATTCTCTCTAGTCTGGCAACTCCTTGATGGCAAAATCTAAGCATTATTTTTTTGGACTCAGAGGCCCGGCCCTTTGCTTAAAGGTCAGTAAACACTGAATACATGTTTGAGGAAAGGCAAATTAGGTATTACTCAAAAAATCTAAACAATAAATTACTATTGTTTTATCTAAGCCCAGAAAATACTCTTCCTGTACTTATTCTCTACCCATAAAGAATGCAGAGAGATGGGAAATCTAGTCTAGGAAATTCAAAAACAAAAGCAGCAACCAGGACTTTCTTAGAAGTCTTATTACTCATAGCTCTCAAATGGTGTCAAAATACTGAGCTTTCCATAATTTCCCACACAAAGCACTGTTTCCACAGCTGCTCTACTCAGCTATTTCTGGTGTTAAACAATCTCTGATCGCCTGAGATAACTAAATCAAATTACGGCCCTCAAAATAACTCTCGCTTGCATCTACCTATTACGTGAGTTTGGAGGCATCGTGTAATACCAACGTGCCGTTTTCAGAGAGTCAGAAAATCCTGCCGAAGGGGCACATTTCAGCTTCCTGTTGGTGGTGGGTGCTGGGGGTGTGTGAAGAGAGCATCTCCTCCGCACATGGGGCGCTGGCTGGGACTGGTGCCGGCCAGGAGTTCTGGGAGGTGGTACAGATGGAGGCGGTGCTGGGAACATAGGAAAGTGCCCACAAAATTGACCCATGCATCCAAGGATGATCATGGACAGATCCTTAAGATCACTTGGCCACCTGCTGTTCCTCCACCCATGAAGCTAATGCGCAGGGGCGTGGCTCAGCCTTGGCTCACATGCTAACTAGTTTTTAAATCTCTCTATACCCCTTGCTTCCTGACACAGAAACCTCCCCCAAAGAATGCCTGGTGTGTACTAAGTACTATTGTTTCATACAATATTAAAACCATAGGAAACCACAGGAACCCACAGGAAATTACAAAATGCATGTACCGGCACTCTAGTTTTAATATTTTGCCTTGTCTGCTTTGGATCTGTATTTTAAAAGAAAGATGGCATGAAGGTTCATTTGTCTTCCCTCAACCCTAGCTCCCTCTCTCTATTAACCATTCTCAAATTGTATTGTAGTCTTCCCATGCAGGTCCTTACACTTTTTTTTTTTTTTTGGTGGTCCTGGGGATGGAACCCTTCTACCTCTGGGCTACACTCCCAGACCTATTTTATATTTTATTTGGAAACAGGGTCTTTCAAGCCAGCGCGGCTGGCTTCGAACCAGCACGATCCTCCTGTCTCCGCCTCCCAAGCGCGGGGATTACAAGCGTGCGCCACCACGCCCGGCGGGTCCTTATACTCTTCTTGCCTCATTTGTCTGTACGTGTATTAACACCAATGAATGAGAGTAGATATTGTATAACTCGTTTGGACAACAGTATGTTTACAAATGTACTTATAAATCCGATAGATCCACCTTAAAAGTCGTGCAACATTTTACTGGATAAATATACTATGGAACTTACTCGTTTTCCTAGTAAAAAGGATTTAAATCCATCCTCAATTTTTTTGTTCTATAATAGCCACTAGAATTATATTCTAGATGCCTACATCCTTAAGCACATGAGCAAATTTCTTTATACAGAGGTTGTTGGATCCCAGGAAGAGAGTATATTTTTAATCCTTCTTAGATAGAACAAAATTGATCTCCAAAGTGGTTGTGCCAATTTACACAGGCAGGAGAGTATGAGAGTGCATTTCTCCACTCCAACATCTCCAACATTTGGTATTACTAGGTTTTAAATTTTAACCAGTCTCAAGGGTGGACATGGTCTCTACTTACTGTTTAAAATTGCAGTTCTGTGATTATTAGTGAGTTACAGCATCGTGTCCCGTTTCCTGCCATGCCAGCTTCCATTTCTGTGTGCCACCTCCCTTTCCTATTGTGCTGACATTTACTGAGAGCTATGGTTAGGCATTCAGAGTTTATTTACCATTTAGAGGCTTTCACTAATATTGATGCTAGATTATTTTTTCACGGTACTGGGAATGGAACCCAAGGTCATTCTATCTCCAAGCTACACTCCCAGCCCTACTTTTTATTCTTTATTTTGAAACAGGGTCTCACTGAGTTGCAGAGGACCTCACTAAGTAGCTGTGGCTGGCCACGAACTGCGATCCTTTAGTCTCGGCCTCCCAAATGCTGGGATCACAAGCGTGCGCCATACCTGGCTTTATGGTGGATTTGGACTCATTTCCAAAGCTACTCACTTAGCTCCCTAAAGCCAGAGAACCAGCGTACTCAGACCTACTTCTTTATATGTCTTTATAAGCTCAAACACTTTGCATTAGTATGTGAAACCCCCTCCCTGTGCCTCACTCTGAGGTCCGGGAGGAAGGGAAGTTTCTCTCCGTCACCAGCGCTCCATCTGTTCTCTGTCTGCTGATCCCTAGATGTAACTGCTACACTCCCTGGAAACCTTAGCACTTATGTGGGTTACATGACACTCAGCAGAAAGTAATTAAAACAAAAACATCCAGAAACGGCTGCAGACAGCTATACAGACTAGCCACAAGAGGAATTTTATACTCCTTCTAACAAGACATGATTTTCTTTTTACATGCCATTAAGGCTTTACGCACAGCATTTCACTTGATCTGAAAGGCCCTTCCTTCCTTCCTTCCTTCCTTCCTTCCTTCCTTCCTTCCTTCCTTCCTTCCTCCTTCCTTCCTTCCAGTAAACTTCCTTCACACACACACACACACACACACACACACTTGTATTGGTGCACTATAGTGTCACAGCATAGTGTAATAGTGTAAATTAGTGATAGTGGCAAATTGCACACAGCCCTCGGTGGTCTTTCCCTGGTTCCCTCCCCATTCTCTCCCCTTTTCCTAGCAAACTCTACTTCCTGCAATGCCCAGGTCACAGCTCGGCTTAGTCATGGGTCCCCACCCTCCCCCAGCATTCTCCTTCTGCCCTCAATACTGAACCCCAAACATCTCCTGGCAATTAACTATCTGTCCTCTTTTCTGGGTTCTGTATATTACCTTGCACTTTATATTATTAAATTAATTAGCACATTGTTGCCTACTTTAAAAAAATGAAAGAACTCTTTTCTTCCAGGAGACTGTGAGTTCTTCGCGGGTGAGCACGGCCTTTATTTATCTTGGAACTCCCAAAGTCTACAATAATGTGCAGCACATTATGCTGAAAATTTATGGCATGGACCACAAAGTTTAGGGAGAAACCAAGGACTAGTAACAAAGATTATTCATCTTTCTACCAAGTTCTCAATATAATAAATACATCTAGCAAAGATGCCTTAAAAATTAAAATTCTCAATCCAAATCAAAGGAGATCAAACAGTAAGAAGGCTAAACCCCATCTCAAAGAGTTTTGAATTCAGACCCATACCTGAAACTTTGTACTTTGAGAAATCGATTTTTCTCCAATGTGCGAAGTAATTCGTCACTCAAGTTTGAGATTTATCTGTGATTAAGTTGGATCAAAAGCAGGATATTTAGAAAAAAGACTAGCCTTCCTGTTCCCCTACTTTTGGGAAATAGTCTACAGATTAGTGATTGTTACCTAAAAATATCAAGAAAACCCTTGCCGGGCGTGGTGGCACAGGCTTGTCTTCCCAGCATTCCGAGGCTGAGACTGGAGGATTGCAGTTGGTAAACAGCCTCAGCTACTTAGTGAAGCCCTCTGCAACTTAGTGAGACCCTGTTTCAAAATAAAGAATAAAAAATAAGGCTGAGGGTGTCGCTCAGAGGTTGAATGCCCCTGGGTTCCATCCCCAGTACTGCAAAACAAAAAATAAAAAAAAGAAAACCCAAAGATTCAATTAGCTGGTTGAAATGCTTGTACCATCACAGAGTCTGGTGAACCCTGTGTTTGCACACCATGGTGCTGGGAGGAAATGAAGAAGGACTTGTGTGCAGCTGTGAAGAATAAGGACCTGCCCGGCGGGGGTCATCAGCCTCCTGACACTAAATGCACCTCGGTTCCCATGGTCACCATGAACAAGGGCAGGGCTGGGGTTGAACAGCTACATTATGCATGCAAGAGGAATACAGGAGACAGCCATCCTCTGTGTAAGGAGGTGTGGGATTTGGGAGGCTGGGAAAGGTGTCTAGGCAGGAGACAGGGATGATGTATTTTCCTCTGTTTCTCAGCCTCAAATAGTATTATAGTCATTCTCAACCTAGGTATTACCTGACATAAAGGGAAGAGGTTGTAGTAATATGGATAGGCATGAGACTACTTCCAAGACTAGATTCTACCTTCAGTGTAGAACAGTCTGGGAGTATTTTATTTTCATAAGTATTATTCTTATTGGTTCTGGCATCTTTGGGTAAAAATGGTTTCCCAACAAGCCTGCTCAGACATGTTGGTGTGAACAAGCCATCGATCACTGTTCCTCAAGACACGATGCCAGCTCCACCCGTGTCATGATGGCTTCAGGATGACACAGTCCTCGGGAAAAGGAGTCATTCACGCCACGCACACTCAGGGAATCATCACTAGTGGTGGAAAGACGAATTGACGAGAAGTCCAATAGTTTAGCAAATACATTGCTAACTGCCTCAGTTAGGACAGTGGTTCTCAAACTACTCATGGTTACGAATCAGTTGTTTGTTTTCAAAACACCAGTGTGTTTCATACTGATACTCCTATAAGATATAGCAAAAATAAAATACCATATATATGATATATATAATATATAATATACATATTATATGCATATATTACACAAAAGGCATAAAAATACCTCCAACTCCACAAAAGGCCTCCAACTTTTTTAAACACTTTTATTGGTGCATTATAATGATAGAGTGAGGCTCAAAGTGCTACATTCACACATACATGCATCAACTAAATTCAATAGATATATTGCTCTAGATTTCTACATGCTTAATCTTGTTTTTTTTTTTTTTTCTTACCTGGAGACAGAATGATAACAGTTGTAAAACTTGCACTTTAAATAGCACTAACCCAGAAGAAGGGAGGTTCTAGGACAGTCGTTTTCTCAGGACTCTGGTTATTATAATCATGTGCAATTTTAAAGAGTTCATCCAATTCTATGATGTTACTTTTAATTTGATAAAAAATATTATCTACATGATGCAAACTAAAATAAAAGTCAACATTTCTCAACTGAAGGCAAGAATACAGGAATGAGGGAGGCAGGAGGTTTCGATTGCGTCTTCATCCAGGAGGCTAAAGGTAGCTCAAAAGGGTTGATAATCTGATCTGGCAGACCAGGTGAGCCCTAGAGACCCTCGCCTCCTCTCTCTCAAAGACGGGAGCAGGGTACAACCGGGGAGCAAGAGAACCAGGAGAAGCAGAGAACCTGTTCTGAAGTCCTGGGTCTCGGTTGGAGTCTTTGCCATTCATTGGTTTTAGAAGAACCCAGAAAGAGAAAACTCAGCAGGAATAAAAGAAGCTATGATTTTCATATTTTTTACCTCCAAAGATTAAACGCAGCTTGATTTCTAGCTAAACAAGCTGAAATCGGAAAAGCGTGTTATCTGCAGAGCCTTTGTGGTGCAATAATTAGTAAGTACTGCTCCCAGCACCTCAGAGGCCAAATCTTCCAGGAGCTGCTCCAATTTGCCCTGCAGGCTGGGCTCTTAAAGCCACACACGCCTCGCTTTCCTGGAAAAGAAGAGCAGTTGGGAGGGACCTTTCCTTTCCTTCCCTCTGGGGCACTGTCTTAGAAGGAATCATTCAAATATCTCTCAGCATAATAACTCGCTTCATGTGTAGCTAAAGGCAGCTATATTTGTGGCTCTCAGTGCAAAATGAAAATGTGGGCCCCTTGGTTGAAAAACTGAAGAATTTCAAGATGGCCACAGTAGGACATAGAACTAAGCCTGGGACCCTTCTAAGTGCAGGTGTCTGTGCACAGGCTGCACACCAAGAAAGTCGGCTCTGACCCCAGCAGTGTGCTGCACATTTCATTTCACCAAAGAGCTTGCTGGCCTCAGAGTTTCATTTGAGATTCAAGTCTGCTCCCATGGAGACCAACAAAGACAATGGGACTGACTTGCTGAAAAACACTCCAAGCATCTGTGTGATCCAAGTCCTCAAACCAGCCCTTGAATCTGGCAGAGGAAAGCAGCTACTGTCTGCTTACATTCACGGCCCCTTGTATTTACGCAACAGGATAATCTTGTCTGTCTAGAGGCAGATCTGAAAACCTGACAGTGGAGTCAGGGCCCGCCAAGACCAGCCCTGAGAGAGGAAGGAGGGCCGTTCCGAGCTGTGGGAGCCATTCAGGCCTATGAAGCACATCCCTGCTTCCAGGAGATAAGCCACAGCCACTACCGCTTGCACACCTGCGGGCCTCACTGGTCAAATGACTGTCAACCTTTCTAAGTCCTGTCTCCTCTTACTTAGTCCACCTGTGAGTCATTGAGAGGATGTATAAGCCAAAGAACAACTCTGTATGAAACAGAAATAATTTGGAATTTTAAATAGTATTTTCAGTGCAATTGGATTCTGAATTTAAAACTGCCGTTCTAGAATGCCTCGTATATTATAGTACATCTACACGAACAAGACTTAAACATTTAAAAATAATGCCTTCAAAATGATTATTTAACGGCATAGTGAAAGGTATCTAATTTGTTACCTGGAAAAAAAAGATAGCACAGAACAAATTTTGTATGATCTCGATTTTTCAAAGAAGCAAAACCTGGCCTAGGTTACAAATTAGAGTATATGTATTAAGTTTTTATAATTGGTGCATTGTAATCATACATCACAATGAAGCAGCAAGATGAGAGACATGGATGCACAGAGGACTGATAATCCTCCCAGTCCCCACCTTGCTCCCTCACGCTCCCTGTGGACAGTACTGAGATTGGCAGTGATAATTTTCGCATATGTGTACGTGTCTACTGAAGTGTTTCCTTCATTGTGTGTCTCTCTCTCCAACACCCTCCCTCCCATAGACCCCCTCCGTCACCCTGCAAGGGGTTCTCATCCTTTGTCTACAGTCTCTTTTGTATCTCAATTTCTCCCTAGCTTCCACATGTGACGGAAAAAACATCTGGCCTTTCATTTTTAAAGATTATTAAAAAAATACAAATATCAACATTAGTGAGTGAGGTGATCATTTTAACTTCTCCTTCGTGCTCTTCCGCATTTTCAAAAAAGTTCCAAATGTGCATTCAGTACTTTCATAATGAAACCAAAAATGGTTTTAAATTCTTTCCACTTTGGGCCTTCTTTACTTGCAGAGAGATCATGCTGTCAAGTAAATAGATGGTTACTATGCTTATGATAACGCTGCTGCTTCATTACAGATAACCATGGGTTAGAAATCTTGTTGCTAGGATGCAACATGCCCGCTAAGAGCTGATATCTAAATGAGTATCACCACAAAAACACACTTGGGTGGGGCGGGCTTTGCATTTTAGAATGATCTTTAAATTATTATTTTTTTCACTGTGGTCTATGAAGCTCACAAATCCTATGTATCGGCACATATTCATATACACAACACTATATTCCTTACCCAGCTGTAGGCACTGGATGCCTTACAACTTGTTCATCATAAGTCAGAAAGTTTTTAGTCTCAAAAGCTATAAAAATTAAATGAATCAGTCTCACCATTTTCAAAACTGAGTGTTCATTAAATCTGCGAGTACTTATGGCATTCAGTCTTTGGCTGAGTAGATACAAGGTAAAAAAAGAAAAGACAATCTTTGCTTATATTGACTTAGGGACATCTGGAAGAGTGCACACTTAACTGTTAACAATGGTAACTTTTGGGGAAAGACACTGATGTGGGAGAAATCACAGACTTTCTTAGAACTGTATTTTTAATAGTCATTAGTATACCTTTGGAGATGTACTTTACAAAACTCTGTACTCATAATTATGTAAAATGTCTGTACATGAAAATGAAGTAACCATAAAAGATACAATATAGGAATAACAGACATTGTAAGGAAGATACCTCTACAAGAGTTTATAGATGATGGAGGTATGTCATGAATCAGCTCTTGATACTTTCTGGAAATGTCACTGGCTACCCTAAGAAGTGGTACCTCTCAGCTTAGTGTGTGCGTGCGTGCATGCGTGTGTGTGTGTGTGTGTGTGTGTGTGAGTGTGTGCGTGTGTGTGTGTTGGGAGATCTTGGGAGAGGCAGAGTGAAACATCCTATAAAATGGGGCTGCCAGAGAGTACAAACACAGTTAAACTGTGGCTTAGAGTAAAAAGATGTGGCAGGCCCATCACACACCACTCAAGAGCCTGAGCTGAGAATTCTAAAAACCAAATAGCTAGAGAAGCAGAGCAGAAGAAACCCCATGCAAAAGAGAACACAGCGCAGTACGGAGTAAGCTGGACACAGAGGCAAAGAAAGAAAGGAGAGAAAGCCGGTCAGCAGCAGGAAGAGAAGGAGCAGAAATGTGGAGAGAAGCCATCAAGCGGATCGTGTGGCATCCCAGAGGGTACAAGCACAAAGCCACTTCCGTCCCGCCACCTTGCTGTGATCAGCTTCCAATTCCACAGAACCTGGCAACAGACTCGGGTACTTGAATGCAAGATACCATGAATAAGTTCCTGTTCCTTGCAACCCTGGGCACCCAGCGCACACCCTAATCCAGCCCCTTGGCTCCAGCCATGAGCTCTCAACACCGGTTCCCTCGAGCCAAATGTTACATAACAAGGTGTCAAGGCATTAACAGCAACTTAATAATATGCTTTCCAGGCCGGGCGTGGGGGCGCACGCTTGTAATCCCCGCGCTTGGGAGGCAGAGACAGGAGGATTGCGCAGGTTCGAAGCCAGCCGTGCTGGCTTAAGAGACCCTGTTTCCAAATAAAAAAGTATAAAAATAGGTCTGGGAGTGTAGCCCGGAAGTAGAAGGGTTTCCAGGAACCCCACTACTACTACTACTACTACTACTACTACTACTAATAATAATAATAATAATAATAATAATAATATGCTTTCCAATCTCACATCCAAATACTCTAAAACAGATAAAAAAATAGTAGCTAGAGAAGGGCAATTAAAATAATCACACTATTGACAGGGGAGAGACACAGTGGCAGCTTGGGTTGCCGATGGGAGCCCTGTGTGATGTCACCACTTTGGGGGGTCTGCAAGCCCACCGCAGAAGAATTCCAGTTCTAGATTAGCCCCAAGCCACCTGACAAGCCTGAGCAAGGGCCCCTTTACAGAAACATTTCAATTTGTGATGGTTACATGAGACCATTGTTTCACTTGCAGTCCAGAAAATCAACAAAGAAAATCAAGTTAAAAGAACCTGAAAATCAAGCTTGGAAGGACCCAAAGATAGGGAGAAGACCATGTACTGACAGGTAGGGGCTCCAAGCAGGGAGCCGGCCAGGGGCGGTTGGCCTAGGTGTCGAGTAATGGTGTGCACCCTCATTTTGTCAAGGTGCCTGCTGTAACCTTATGTGATTTTCAATATATGCAAATGACCTGCACATATAGGTAAGTCCCATATGGTAGAATACATTAGACTCAAATGAGATTTCCTAAGCACTTTAGGGACGGCCTAGAAATAGCTTTCGAAAAATATTGACAATGGATTTGTCACTGACAATAACAAAAGCAGTGCACTGGGGTGAGGAGCATTCGTTTACAAAGCAAATTCAAAATCATTAACAAGAAACTTATTTTTTAATGCTATAAACCTGTCACGACAGACAGACCAATCTGATATCAAAAATGTCACATATTCCATATATCTTCAGTTAGAGATTGAGGAGCAAAAATGAAACGTGGTCAAAGATATCTTTATATTATTGTTTTATTTGTGAATAGGAAATTCTAAGTTAAGTGAAGGATCTGTTAAGTTGCTTTCACCTATAACTGTATTTTAAAGATCAAGCTCCTTAACCTTCGAGGAAGTACTATACCCCCAAATTCCTACATAGTTACCCCTTGGTATCCATGAGGGACTAATTCTAGGACTCCCCCAAAACACCCAAACCCAGGGATGCTCAAGTCCCTTAAATAAAATGGCTCAGCATTTGTATGTAACCTTTGGGTGTCTTCCCACTGACCGTACTTTAGATCATCTCTAGGTACTGCTTATAATACCTAACACGACGTCAATGCTATCTAAGGAGCTAGTATACAGCACTGTATAAGTAATGATGGCAAGAAAGAAGAAAGTCTGGACATGTTCGGTAGAGACACATTTTCCCCTAGTATTTTCAGTCTCCAGCAAGTTGAACCCACAGCTGGTTTAAGCATGATGCAGAGTCTGGGTATAAGGCCCTACTGTCCCATGATGCACTGCGCTCATCTGAAGTCTGCCCATTTAAACTGGGTTTAGAGTACTGAGGGCTCTAACAACAACAACAACAACAACAACAACAACAACAATGACCTTCGATATTTGGTCTCAGTCTCTCTTTGGATTGTCATAAAGTACAATGATGCAGTGAAAGGTTTATAGCAAAATACTGTAAAACTTTTTAAAAAGACAATTACATGCAAGAGTTCCTCTGATGCCTGTGTTTTCCAACTAATATCTTCTTCGAGTAAATATAGAAGTTTTACTTTCTTCTTCAGGTTGTCATGGCATCCTTAATAAGGGTTATAGTTCTGCAGGGAAGCAATACATGTTCCCCAAACCAGAAGCTGCAGATAGAAGATTCTGCCAACTTTCCTACCAAATTATATTGAAAGGAAGCCAGGTGCGGCGCCGCGTGCCTGCGGTCTCAGTGTTTGGGTGGTTGAGACGGAAGGAGCGCGGGTTTGAGGCTAGCCTCGGCAACACAGCAAGATCCCATTTCAAAATTAAAAATAAAAATAAAAAAATAAAAAGGGCTGCAGGTATAGCTGAGAGGTAGAATGCCCCGGGTTAAATCCCCAATATTTTTTTTTAAAAGAGGGCGGGGGGACCCAAATCGCTTGATTTTAATTTAAGATGCTTCTTTAACTTGTGTGGCCCTTCCTGTTTGACAACTACTCCATATATGATTAAAGAATATCCACGATTCTTCCTTAATTATTCCACTCCTTCGGCTTTTGGGCATGACTTCAGTTTTCTGTTCTGACAGTATCTCATTAATGACTATGGAGTTAATTTTCCTCCGGTATGTCAGCCACAAGAATATACTGGCCACGAGATACCTTCCCCTTCAGCCAAAAGTGAGCAGGGGAGGGCAGTGCCAGGCATCTTTTTTTTTTTTTTTTTTTTGGTGGTGCTGGGGTTCCTGGAAGCCCTTCTACCTCAGGGCTACACTCCCAGACCTATTTTATTTTTTGGAAACAGGGTCTCCTAAGCCAGTGAAGCTGGCTTCGAACCTGCGCGATCCTCCTGTCTCTGCCTCCCAAGCGCGGGGATTACAAGCGTGCGCCACCACGCCCGGCTGTGTGCCAGGCATCTTATTGCAACACCATGGCTTCAGAACTTTCCTTGGCTGGGGGAGAGCCAGGGCCTCCATGAAATCTAGACCACAGATCAGGAAGACAGACTCCACCACAGCTCCAGGTGGTGTAAAGACAGGGCGATTAGGAGAGGTGAGCACTTTGTAGATCAGGGTTTCCACTGGGTGCCACACACCGTGGTCCTGACAGGCCAGACAGGAAGGCCACAGTGCTCCCCGGCGCCACACTTCACTGTCTGAGACTTCAGCCCCCAGAGGGCCCCTGGCACACCTGGAGATGGTGACCAGCTGGCGGCACATCTGCGCTCCACGCCCCAAGGGCAGCTGGCACTGTGCTGGTGTGCCCTGCAAATATTACCATGTTCTAAGTGTGCTCTAGTGTGCAAATAGGTGACAAGCTCTTGTCATTGTTGAGTAGACTCAACAATGCACAGAAGGCCTTCTAGATAATACTGCTTTAAACCATCTTTCTATAACTTTAATTTGGGTGTATACTGATAGCATTCCCTTGAATTAAGTGTTTTCCCATAATTTATTGATAAAGCTTTATTTAAATGCATACATGTAGGTTTCTTTTTTCCTTTCATTTTTTTAAGAAAAAGAGCCAGGCATGGAGGCATATACCTGCAGTCCTAGTATTTGGGAGGCTGAGACAGGAGGACCACAGATTCAAGACCAACTTCAGCAAGTAGTCAGACTCTCAGCAACCTAGTGAGATTTTGTTTCTGAACAAAAAAATATAAAGGGTTGGAGGTATAGTTTGGAGGTAGAATGCCCCTACACTTGGAGGTAGAATCTCTAGTACAAGAAAGAAAGAAAGAAAGAAAGAAAGAAAGAAAGAAAGAAAGAAAGAAAGAAAGAAAGAAGAAAGAGAGGGAGGAAGGGAGGAAGGAGCAAAAAGAAGGAAAGAGGGAATGAAGAAAAGGAAAGAAAGAGAAGGGGAAGGAAGCAAAAGGAAGGAGGGAGGGAGGGAGGGAAGGAAGGAAAAGATATCTAGTATGCTCATTGAGAGGTCACACACATAAGTGACATTTGCCTGATCTTGCTTTTCTTCATGCAAGTTCTTGAGAAATTTTTATTAGGACATAACAATCCCTTCTTTGGAAACATGTTAGGATCTCCGGTCTGCATGGCTCAGTCCTCTGAATAAACTAGTCAGAGCCACCCCATGATCTACATGGTTTCGCCAAGAGACAGCCCAGCAAATAAGCAACAACACCACGGAACACTTTCATAATGAGCGAGCCCAATGATTAGGAAATCACCAACCTGCCCATTTTCAAATAATCCCAAAAACGTGACCAGGGAAACTCCTAGAAAAGCAAAGCTATTTTGACTTAAACTGGGGAGGGTACCACCCAGCAAAGCAAAGAAAACATTCAGATGTTTGTACTGGTCGGTTTCTTTCATGGAAACAGGAATATTTCCAACATGGCGGGGCCCACGTGGTATAGTGCCAAGAAATCAGAGGTGTCAGAAATCAGAAATGAAATCCCAGAGCCGCTGCTAACTTGGGTCACGACCTTAGGGCTAGATATATAATTTATAAAAATCACGATTTCTTCACCCACATAATGGAGATAATGGTATCTCCCCAACAGGGCTGTGGCGAGGATAAAGACGATATTCATAAAACTTTTCTGCACAGTGCCTGGCTCTTTTTGCGTGTTTATTTAATGGCCCCTGATGTGGTCGCGGAACTGCAGCAGCTGCCACGAGGGCGGGCAGGCAGGTGGAGGTGCGGGGAAACAGTCAGCCTCACAGATGAATGGCAAGGGGGTGTTGGAAGGGTTTGGAGGAGACGTCAACTACGGCACACAGTCCCCGCTAAGTTGTGTGGACTTTATTTTACCAATGAAAGTTTCTGGACCAAGGAGTCCCATGTGTGCTGGATTAAAAAAAAAAATCACTCCAGTGGCAGTATATAGTAGTTAGGAAAGAGGACATAGATGCAGGAAGAACTATCAGGAAACTTCTTATAAGGAGAAGAAGGCCAGGCATGGTGGTGCACACTTGTAATCCCAGCATTTGGGAGGCCGAGACAGGAGGATCGTGGTTTGTGGCCAGCCTCAGCTACTTAGTGAGGCCCATTGCAACTCAGTGAGACCTTGTTTCAAAATTAAGAATGAAAAATCAGGCTGGGGGTGTAGTTCAGAGGTAAAAAGCCCCTGGGTTCCATTCCTAGTACCGCAAAAAAAAAGAAGAGGAGGAGGAGGAGGAGGAGGAGGAGGAGGAGGAGGAGGAGGAGGAGGAGGGAAATTTATTTATTTTTATTTACGTGTGTGTGTGTGTGTGTGTGTGTGTGTGTGTGGTGTGTGTGTGTGTGTATGTGTGTGTGTGTGTTTCTGGGGATTAAACCCAGTGGTGTTTTATCTCTGAGCTACACCTCCAGTCCTTTTTATTTATTTATTTTTTGTTTTGAAACAGGATTTTTCTAGGTTCTTGAGAGTCTCACTATAATACTGAGGCTGACCTGGAACCTGTGATCTTCCTGTTTCAGCCTCTCAAGTACTGGGATTATAGGTGTGTGCCATCACACCCAGTTTTAAGAGATTTACTGAGCCTCTTTGATGCCAGAACTTTCCCAACACAAAATTATTTTTTTAACTCTCTCAAAAGCCCATCTAAGTATTATTCCCATTTCACAGATGAAAAGATGGAGGGTCAGAGCCACATGTGAGAGAAGCTGGGACTGATTTACCTGGCCAGGTTCCTTGTACTGCTTCCCACATACAAGGAGGCCAGCACCAGGTGGGACCAGGTGACCCACAGGAGGAGGACTAGGTGGTAGGAATGGCTGGCTGCTCCAGGGCAGCGCATGTTCTCTGCATTCCGATTCCTATTAGGAGGAAGGCTTCTTAATCCACCCCTCCCTGGAAGACTGGCCTTGCAGAGTTGGTTTCCAAGGCAACCCACAGGTTTCTAACCTCAGGGCCAAGTTTTAGCCTCAGTACATTGAGTGGTCTCTGTCTGTTCTCCCAGAAGGAACACACAACCACAGACCGGCTGTATGTGCACCAGGGTAGAGCTGAGTGGTCCAGTCAGCAGCGCAGCTGTGTTTTGGGCTCCTAGAAGGTGCCTTCTCACCGAAGCCAACTTCAAAGGAAGTTTCCAGATGTACACTGTCACCTACATGGCAAGGGATAACAGGCCGTAAGGATGAGGAAGGCCCTGGAGATTCCCAGGGTCCCTCTATGAGAGCCTAGGGTTTGTCTGGGGAACATCGACCCACTTCCAATAGAGGTTTTGCTTATACTGTGGTTGGCTTAGCTACAAAAGGGAAAATAATCAAATAAAATAAATTCTATATGCCAAGCAAAGTCTCTATTCTTTCAATGAACCCTTAAAACAATAACTAAAATTCACCAATAATGACTAACAGCAACAACTATGTGCCAAGTGCTATCCTAATATCTCTCTCTCTCTCTCTCTCTCTCTCTCTCTCTCTCTCTCTCTCTCTCTCTCACACACACACACACACACACACACACACACACACACACATTTTTGGTGGTACTGGGGATTGAACCCGGGGGGCATTCTACCTCTGAGCTACATTCTACATTCCCAGCCCTTTTTGTGTTTTACTTTGAAAAAGGGTCTCACTAAGGTGCTGAAGGTCTAGCTAAGTTGCTGAGATGAGGCTCAAACCTGTCTCAGCCTCCAAAGTACTAGGATTACAGGTGTGCTTCCATGACACCCGGCGTATTGTCATCTCTTTATAAGCATGTGCTAGGATTACAGGTTTGCTCCATGACACCCAGCTTACTGTCACCTCTTTATAAGCATGTACTAGGATTACAGTTGTGCACCATGACACCCGGCGTATTGTCATCTCTTTATAAGCATGTGCTAGGATTACAGGTTTGCTCCATGACACCCAGCTTACTGTCACCTCTTTATAAGCATGTACTAGGATTACAGTTGTGCACCATGACACCCGGTGTATTGTCATCTCTTTATAAGCATTTTCTAATTCAAACAACAAAGACACAACTATTACCTGTTATCAATAGATGAGAACCCTGGCTGAGAGGAGTACAGTAACTTGGCCAGTGGCCATTCAGCTACAATGGCAACTGCAGGCACTGGGCACAGATCATATGGCTCCAAAGCCCGCAGCAGCAGCTCCCTACAGGAAGGGGGGATGCTCAAAGGGAAATCAAGCAAATAAAAAAGAAAATTAGGACTTTCTCTAGCCTCCAGCAAATTCAACTTTGCTTCAATTCTAATCTATTTAATTCTCCCAACATCCTTGGCATTTCCATTTGATTTTTTTTCTGACAATCTAAAAATTTTAGTGTTCGTCTTCACTGTACTTGTGCAACTGTTAGATACTTTAACAAATGGAGAGGTTTCACCATTGCAACCAAACAGTCACAGTGGGCATTACCTTGCAAACTGTGAGGCAGCTCACATGTGTCCCCCAAATTCATGCGTGGGGAAACTTAACCCCCAAAGTCCTGTGTTAATGATAATCAGAGGTAGGGCCGCTGGAATTTTGAAATTTGGAATCTTCTCATTAGAATTATAAGAGGTCCTAAAGTGGGATCCCTAAAGATAGTGTTAACAGCTTTTTTTTTTTTTTTCTTTTGTGGTGCTGGGGATGAAACTTAGGGGCAATCTATCTCTGAGCTACACTTCCATCCCCATTTTTTATTCTTTATTTTGAAACAGGGTCTCATTGAGTTGCAAAGGCTCTCACTAAGTAACTGAGGCTATCTGCAAATCACAATCCTCCCGTCTCAGCCTCCCAAATTCTGGGATTATAAGCACGTGCCACCACACTCAACCCTTAGGTAGCTGCTGCCTACAAGTTTCCCATGGCACAAAAAGCAAGGACAGGGATGTGTCTGAAAGTTCCACTGATCCTTTTTTCAGTTCTACTCATTTATTTTTTGTAAACAAAGGAGAAAAAAAGACTCAGAAAGGTAGAGGGAACAGTAGTGTTTGAAAACTGCATTCACACTTGGTAGTCGAAATCCTTCTCTTAATCTTCCCATCCGGTTCTACCTACAGACAGGCAAATCACTGTTGTAACAACACCAAGACCACAGAGATTTCTATTTAGTGTTAACTTAGGTCAGAGGTCTCAATATGCTCAGAACATATAAGTCAATTATCATCTGATCATTTGTTCACTCAACAAACACGGACTGAGTGATTTACTGTGTTTCTCCATGGTTTCGATCACAGCAATGCCACATTGATCTCGGTTTCAAGGGAGACGCTAGTCTGGTGAATACTATATGATGTATAACACTATGAATTAGAACTCGTGATAATTCTTAAAAGTGATATCCCATTCTCGACTTTCTTTTTACCCTTCAACTGTTATTTTATCTTCTATGTTAGTTTTGTTTGGATTTGTTTTGTTTTGTCCTTTTATTGTGAAAAGATTCCATCACTATTCCCTGTGAAATGTCATGCTTGGCCCCTTCTGGACATTTCCTTCTCAGAACATTGGCTTCCACAGACATTCATCACTCACTAAGGTACAGCTCATGAGTCTTTGGGGGTTCCTCTCATCACCTCTCATTCCCTCTCCCCCTCTTCCCCAGTTTTCTCCTTCTTCTTTATTTATTTCGACCTCCTTCAGAGAGAATGAACTTACTCTGATTTTAGACTACCAACCTGCCTTGTATGATGGGAATCACAGTACCTATCCATTAGTGTGCTTCCAAGTAAGAAAGGCCTTATTGTGTCTGAGGGATGAGGACATCTTGAACTGCAAACTCTAATAATCCTAGAATTACCTCCTGGGTGCTGCCCTGTACTCTCAATTTCTTCTCTCAAGGCCTTCACTAGTTGGCATATAAGCACTATGGCTTCAACTTGGATATTAAACTTCCATTGCTTTGAAGGAACAAGAGACAGCATCTCCAACAGATGTGGTATAAAACTGATATGCTTCACTATTTCCCAGTGTTCATCAAAGCCTCCTTCCAATCTAGACAGGCTCTTAGAATTACTGAAGGAAGAAATTTTAATATAAGCTCCACAAAATGCAAAGTTTAAAAAACTAAAGCACTACTTCTCCACTATTGAGCTAGCAATACTTTCCTGAATACATCTGAGATATTCAAAGTCCCCCAAAGACAATAAGTGGTGTTGTATTAGTGAAATGCGGCCAAACAGGCTGGTTTAGCTCAAGCCCATCACAGTGTCCCAGGTCAGACAGTCATTTCCACTCTACTCACTTCTCTCCAGAGCCACAAAATGTGCCAAGGAAAAGAAACAAACGCAGAAGAAGAACAGAGTTGGTCTGTTCAATAGCGTAAGAAGCAAGTGAAATCTTCTTGCCTAGCGTCAAGTTTTGCTATAGACGAGAAAGATACAGGACAAACCCTAGTAAGCCAAATATCAAACAGCTATGATCCAGCCCAGGTAAGTGACTGCCATTTCTTCAAGGGCAGCTTAATTGTAATTGGTGGATGAAAGGTGTTTACTAATTTCTCTTTGAACTTTGGAGTGGAGAAACCTTTCCAACAATGATTCACAATCAAGAGGCCGTTAAACACCCAATATATATATAGTGTGTGTGTGGTGTGTGTGTGTGTGTGTGTGTGTGTGTGTGTGTGTGTGAGACTGGGGATGGAACCTAGGGCATTCTACCTCCGGGCTACACCCCAGCCCTATTTTCTATTTTTCATTTTCAAGCAGGGTCTCACAAAGTTGCAGAGGGCCTCACTAAGTAGCTGAGGCTGGCTACAAATTTATGGTCCTCTTGTCTCAGCCGCACAAGTACTGGGATTTCAAGCATGTGCCACCACACTCAACTCGATTCTAAATTTTTATATGGTAAAAATACCACTATAGAGACAAACAGGAGAAAAGACTTCCAAATCAGATCATAGACAAGTGTACCCAAGAGAGAAACAGCTCCTAAATGTTGATGAGAAAAGAAGTGATCATAAAATATGAGGCAAACAAAGAACCTAACAGTTCCCAGAAAAATAAATAAATATTTGACATCGCTTAAGAGAAAAAAAATCAAATTAAAAACCACTGAGACATCATTTAAAAAAAAAAAAAAACACTGACATACTATTTTCCCTTTTCAGAATGGCAAAAATCCAGAGTGTGGTAACACATTCTGTTTAGCAAGACTGGGAAACAGGCATTCCTCACACATCATTTGTAAGCGTGTAACTTGGTGAAACCCCCAGGGAGGGCAATTTGGCAATATCTTCTCTAATTCCAAATGTGTATACCCACTGGCCCTACAATTTCATTCGGGATCTATTCCGTGGATACATTCCACTTGGCCAGATGACCCGTAGTCATCTGCTACAGCATCAGTTTTATAGAACAAGTTGGAAAACAATATAAATGTCCATTAGCAAGAGTGTAATTAAATAAATGATGATATCGTCATATAACGGGATAACACACAACCATAAAAAGAAGAAATAGGACGTTTTATGTTTTGATATAGGAAGATAAACTCTTCACTTACAAAAATTAGGATGCAGAAAACCCTTTCTAGATAAAAGATTGGGGGAGGGTGGGATAGAACTACATACTGGCATCTGCTGGTAAATACATAAATAATATAGAGAAAATGAAGGGATGAAGAGAGTGGTGACCTAGAGTGGGTAATAACTGTGTGGTTGGGTAACAGGACTAAGGAATTTTCTACTGTATACCCTTTGGTGTGTTTGGGTCTTTGAGCCATATGAATGTATTACCACCCAAATCTTAAATAAGTTTCAAAAAGTGTCTTCATTAGAGTATCAAAAGTGTTCTTGGTTGAAAATGTTAATAAACCACTCACAAACCTCAAGTGTTGGGGGAGCCTTGCCAAGCTGCTAGTTAGTGGTCATCATTTGCAGTTCTTTCTTTTGTTATATCTCTTCCCAAATGGGAAGTTTAGATCCTAAAATAGAATCATTCTTTACAAAACCCTTCAGTACCACCTTCCCTTCAAATGATGTCACTTAACTCCACGCCAACATAAAATCGAGTATAAACTTCTTACTCTCCAAGCACATTCACAATTATAAAACCAACATGTGTTTAACACATTAAATACAGAAAAAATATAAAGCCAATAGAAGCCTGAAATAGCCCTGTGAACTTATTGTGAAAGATGAGGCTGTGTGGTTGAAATTAAATTGTCACTTGGGTCAGGAATGTTGAGAGTAGTTGACAAGGTCCAAGTCCTCTGGAGCTCAGCACACTGCCTTGTGTTACCCAGTGGAGTTACTCCACTGCCATTTTTCTCTATAATCTCCAAGAAACCATTGCTTAGTGTGCTATTTACTCACCTGGCTTTCTTTTTCCCTCTTGTATCTTTTACATATTCAAGCTGCCTCTGCCATTTTCTCAAGGGGCTCATAGCAATTGGTTTGGAGCCAAGAAAACCATAAACTCACAAATTGGGAGTCAGTAGTTGATCACAAGGCGATTATTCTGGTAACCCAAAATAAACTCGTATTCAGGACACTTTTGTGTTATTAACAACATAATAAAAATGAAAAAATCAAATTTAACATTTAGAGAGACTCTGAGTTTGTACAGACCCCCAGAAATTCACAGAGCCCAGAGCGCCCAACACAGATACACTTAGTTTATAACCAACTGCCTATAATTAGTTTGAAAGGTAGCAAGTGCCTCCTATCCATGATGTTCAAGCTCAGGGAGGCTCCTGAAGCTTTCTTCACTTTTGATCGCTCCCTTTGTGTCACCACCCACAGCTGGGGGCAGCCTGGATCCCATTCCCATGTCTACTCCAAGATCTCAAACCCCAGCCTGGACCTGTACCCCAAACCTCCTGTGGTTTGGGGTGCAGTGAGAGTATGAGAGTATGAACAAGCTAGGATGACATCCCAATTTAGCACAAGTAATTCTCCACCAAGGACACATACCGCAACACACATTCAAAAGCCTCTTTCACGGAGTCTTGGCAAAACCCAAGAGCTGATTTCAGTACTAAACATCTATGCAGATTCTTGCTGAATCAGCACCTCAGGCATGGGCAGGATGCATATGCTTTCGTATCCTTAATGTCTACATGTGATAAGAATCCACTATCTGTTTCATGGATGAATGAGTCAGTGAATAAATGATAATGACGAATTAGCCAGAGGATGTAAAAAGCAAAATTAGAGCCTATTAACGTACTGCACATTAGTAAACTCTACCTGAGCACTTAGTGGCTTCTCCTTGGTATCTCTAATCTGTCTTTAATTGTATCGAAGCAGAATTACTTTTTTTCTCAATCTTTTCTTTACAGAAAATGTTCTTTAAAAACTCTATTCTGAGCCGGGCGTGGTGGCGCACACTTGTAATCCCCGCGCTTGGGAGGCTGGGACAGGAGGATCGCACAGGTTCGAAGCCAGCCTCAGCTACTTAGTGAGGCTCTCAGCAACTTAGTGAGACCCTGCTTCCAAATAAAATATAAAATAGGTCTGGGAGTGTAACCGGAGGTAGAAAAGCCCCTGGGTTCCACCCCCAGTACCACAAAAAAAAAAAAAAGAAAAAGAAAAAAAAACTCTATTCTGTTGGCAAAATAAGTAGAATTTCCCTATACATTTATGGTAAAGCATTTGCAGACAGAATATAGGGAATTATTCTAATGTTTGGCCACTGACAAGGTTAAAACAAAAACAAAAAGGTCCCACTGATTGAAAGGTAGTGAGAATGTATGTTGTTAAACACTGTTCCAAATGCAGTGTGAGTGGTGAGTGTGAAGGTCACTGGCTACATACCGCACATGTTCTTTTGAAACCATGTTCAACATTAGTCAGGAATGCTGGCCACCGTCCAATAAGGAGGGGAAAGAAATAGAATCCTCTCTTGAAATCACGCAGTGTGTGAGTCACATCTAGATTTTTTTTCAACTTTAAGTGGAAGAAACCACAATGCTTCAAGCCTTTCAATCCAATAAAATTAACCAACTTAGAAAAGGTAGAAATCTATATCCTTCCATGAAAATTCAGGCACAACAGAATGCAAATAAACCTTCAGTGGTGTTCTGAGGCTAATGTGAGAGGTCCTTTTGGCAAGGTTTTGTCTACCCTCTATCCCTAATTCTTAGCCCTTCCCCTTTCTGGATTTTCTCTCTGCCATGCTGTCCCCATCTACCAGAACTATGTCACTGATCGATCATCCTCTCCTGGCTGACAGTTAAGATTTCATGTCAAAACAGAATGAAACAGTGGATTTCAGAATACACGGTTCTCATAACATGGCGTGGGTAAAGACGAAAGCAAGTTAATTTGGTTTTCATAAGACGTTAGAGATATGCAGGGTTTGAATAAACGCCCACTATACTAATGAGTTTTAACTAACGCTGGAGTATCCTGAGGATATAAAGATGAGATTGCGTCAAACCACATTCTTAACGTTCTACTTGCCCATCACAGCAGCAGAGAACCCAATGAAGGCAGTAGGGTAATTGCAGACCCACATGACAGCTGAACTCTCCTTCCTGTTAGTTTATAAAATAGAATGAAAAATAATGAACAGGTTTTTCCTCCCTTCCCATAATCCTTTGTAAAAATCCCCTTGAGCAATTATTTCCTTCATATTTGATCAAGCACTCTGTTTTGAAGAGACATCACAACTGACTTACCCAGATATTTTCTTGTGGTTGCTATGGGGCCCAAAATCTCAAACCATTGGCAAGTGGCAGGGATTATATATTTCCTACATGAATTCTTGGCTAACTGGACACACACATACACACACACACACACACACACACTTCTGTGATTAATACAGCGGTGATAAAAATACCCAAGATGATCAGCTTGTAAGGAGGAAATTTTTATTTGGGCTTATGGCTTTTGAGGGTCCCTGGTCACTGGATCTTGCTGCCTTTGGGCCTTGTGGTGAGGCAGTAAATCACGACAGCGAGCGTGTACCAGAGGCACCTGCTAACCTTCTGGCAGCTAGGAAGCAAAATGAGAAAGGAAGCAAAATGAGAAAGGAGAAAGGTTGGAGAGTTCCAACCTTCTCTTCAAGGACACGCCCCCAGTGACCTCACTTCCTCCTGCTAGGCTCCACCTCTTAAAGGTTCCACCACCTCCCAATAGCACCACAGGCTGGCGACCAAGATTTCAACATATGAGTCTTTGGGGGATATTTAAGACCCAAACCATAACAACCTACGTTGTCCCTTCTCACGACTTCAACCCTTGAGTACTAGTCTGGCTCAAGGGGGACACCAAAAGTGTTTTCCTTTTGAGAGTTCAGCCTTTGACATGTGTGGTAAGTCAGCACAGGCCCATCATGAGTAACTCTTCCCATCAATTCACAAGGACAATTGCTGACTCCTGCGGCTTGATGCGCTCAGTTGTCAAGTCTGAGAACAAGGGAGCCTGATCAGGAAAAAGCCTTCCACTTGCAGTTACAGGAAGCAGGGGAAATCAGAGATCCATCTTTCAGACACACCGACAGATGATGAGTCTGTTGCAATATCGACTCGAGACTCCAAGAAACAGGTTAAGTAACTGTGTATACATCAAAGGCACCAATGCATAAAACTGACAGGAAGCTGAACACCCAGGTGACGAGTGTGAATGATGGATGCTCTCCATGCCTGAATAGAGAACACTGAGGATGGACTTGTTGCTGCTGGAGAAACCACTGTCCACCAGGACCTGCATGCTATGGATGAACTCAAATTAAAGATACTAGTCCTTTACCCAGAGATGATCGGCTACATGCTTACTCAGTCATGAGGGCATTCAAACTTGAGTTTAAAGTCCCCGAAATGGAAGCAGGAAAGGGAGCAGGTTGCAGAGAGCCTAAGCAGGTAGACTCCAAGCTGACTGCCTGGGTTCGCATACCGCTGCCTCAAACCTCATCGGCTGAGTGACCTCAGCTCAGTCCCCTCCTCTGCAATGGAGGGACACCATAGATACTACCTGGTAAAGTTGCTGTGCTGGAAAACTGAGAGAGCATCTATAAAGTACTTGGCCCTGTGCTAGGCTCCCAGGAAGCGCTTAACATGGATTAATAATTAGGATTAATTATTAGGATTAATAATTATTATGTGGCGTCTCTCTACCCAAAGCCAGAAATGGTCCCCACACTGCTCACTAAAAAACACGCTTCTGAAACCACCAGAATGACTGATCACAGAAGCATAAATGTTTTGCAAGCTGGTGTCTGACTTGGACTAAAATCTTATGTGATTCCACAGAAAAAAACAAAACACACATGTACCCCCGCAAAAAACCCTACCGAACATGTGCAGAATACTTGGTGCATTCAGATTCATTACTTTTTGGGCTACACAAATATCCTGAGGAGCAGAAATTGTTCTCACTTTACACTTAAATGAAAAACCTGAAGCTAGAGGAATTCATTCTCAAAGCCGATCCCTCTTTCTTATTTCATCTTTTTCCCCACTATACCCAAGGAGTAAATGTTTCTTAACTGGCACAGTAGACACCCAAGCTAAATAGAATTTAAAAAAATGACTTCAGACTTTCACTTCTTTGGGGTAAAAGAAACCACAATACCTCAGAATGGAGCGGACGCCTCGGTGTTCCTCCCTATTCTCACTCCATCTTCTGTACCTCCATCATCATAGCCATTGGACCTTTTTCGGGATATTTCAATACACACTGCTCTAAAACACTTGACATTTGCAAATCTACACAGCCCGAGTACGTAGGTTACTTTATAGATGGGGAGACTGAGGCTGGAAGACTTGCCCCACATCACTCCTGGGTGGAAATGAGAAGTGGATTTTGAATTCAGTTCTAGAGCCATGGCACACAGTTTCTGCACAAGAGGGATGGGTGCAGAAATCTAGCCCCAGCCAAGGGACATCTTTTTCTATGTGCACAATGTTCTGGGAAGGACCAGCTCAGGTACTGGTTCCAACTGGTTCCAAAGCCAAAGCCAGGTTCTTTTTTTTTTTTGCGGGTCTGGGGATGGAACCCAGAGGCATTTGACCTCCGAGCTACACCCCCTGCCCAATTTTTTTTTAATTCTTTCTTTTGAAAGAGGGTCTCACTGCGTTGTAAAGGCCCTCACTAAGTAGCTGAGGCTGTCCGCAAACCGCGATCCTCCAGTCTCAGCCTCCCAAATGCTGGGATTACTTGAGCCTGGCTCAAGTCTACACTCTTAAACACTAGACTGCACTCCCTAGAAGAAGAACCAATACAAAATATAAACTCAAAAAAGTATTGACAAATGTATGAATAATGCATAACACATAATGGACCCTGAGTTATTAAAGGGAATTTAGGGTACCTTCCTCTTTTCTGGCTGACTTCCAGAACAGCAAGTCTCCAGTGACAGTTGTCAGTCCTTATCAGGGACCCGTCACTGATCTTGTTTGGAAAGAAAGCCAAACACTAACAGCTATCTTGGTACAGTTGCAAATATATTTAAATCTGCAAATATATTCTGCTTAGATATTAATGTAAAATATCTCAAATGTGACTGCCGCCTGCAGTCAAGTACAGCAGAGACTGTGGGCTGTGAGGAGTTGACTCCTGTCCAATCAGAAAGGTACAACGACTGGGCTGGTGGCTGATTTTCAGCGTTCAGAAAGCAAATGCCCACTCCCAGTTTTATATTTGGAGCCCACTCATCTCTCCATTCACCTGTGAGGATGGAGAATAAACAAGGAGGACCAAGGTGCCACCTGTGAGAGCTGCCCACTCCACATTACAGAGAATCCTCCTGAGGAGCCCGAGAGGAGACCTGCAGGGCAGAGGCGAGCCAGGCCAGGCGGGGTGGCGCATACCTGTCATCCTGGTACATGGGAGGCGGAGACAGGAGGATCCAGGGTCTGACAACAGCCTCAGCAACTCAGTGTGACTCTCAGAAAACTACTGAGACTCTGTTTCGAAACAAAACATAAGACTTTGGTGTGTAGCTTGGAGGTAGAAAGCCTCTGGGTTCAATCCCCAGCACCAAAACAGGGGACAGGCAGAATTCAGGCCATGATCTATCCTCATATTACATTCAAATAGTGCTGTGGGCTCTTTGTTCAACTAAACTTTGTTGAACAGAAAAATTAAACCAATAGGCAGCTTGGTGCAGCTTAACAAATCTTTATTACAAAACCAGTAGGAAATAGAAAGAGAAGAGAAAGAAAAAGCAGCATGCTGGCATGCATGCTGGAGAGCCCGAAAATGGAACTCTCCCCCTTCTGGGACCCCAGCGCTTAAGTAGATTTTGTATTGGCATCTTCTTATCAGCATTACCAAGGCAATGGGCCAGAAACAGAACTCATAGGCAGGTGTGCGGTGCCTCTTTGTCTCCAGACAGTGTACTTACTAAGTGCAGGGGCAATAATCTACCTGGCCTTTGCCTCTAGTGTATTGGGCAGTGTTGTTGCTCATCAACTGTGGGTGCTTTGAGCAGCACATGGAGTTTACCTTTCCTATACTCAGGCCAGGTCACAAAGGAGAGGAGATAAACCGAGGCACTGATTGTCTCTATATAATTTTAGGGCTAAAGGCTTCAATTGACTCTAAGGCTTTTACTATAGGTTAATCATTAGAAGGAAGGGCACAGAGAGAGAGAGGAGCACTGCATTGTAACAGCTGCCACCCCTCCCTGCCCGAGTGCCTGTGCAGCGCCCAGGCCCTGACTATTTTTTATATTTTGGAAATTAATACCAAAGCAATTTTCCAATACCGGCACACTCAGACAGAGGCAGGACCCCCACACACATCTGCTTACTTGCACCTGATCCTTCCATTCTCCCTTCTCCATCTGTCTGTCTCTTTGCTGTCCTCCCTGTGGGCCCTGTGAGGTCAGGCTGCGTGTGAGGCCTGGCCAAGTAGGTAGAGAACCAAGAACTCCAGCAGTGGTGGAAACTGACCCTCACCGACTCCCTGCCCCCAGCCCAGAAACCTACCTGTCCAGCCTTGTCAAGACCACCAATGGGGAAAAGCCATGACTATGTAACTACCCCTCCCTCCTAATGCCCTGACTCTCTCCTGGTCAGGTGCCTGCGCCCAGATTTATCCCCAAATAACCAAATAAATCTGTTCCTGCTGTTTAGCTGTGCACTCTTGGTCCCGATATTTACCAACATATGATACCAACTCTTTCTCTCTCTCTCTCTCTCTCTCTCTCTCTCTCTCTCTCTCTCTCTCTCTCTCACACACACACACACACACCTCCCTACTAACTTCCCCTCCATAAGAAATTAAGAACCACAGCAAAAGAACCCCACCTTTGAGGATAAGGCTAAGAGCACGATAGAAGCACTGACATTTTTATTGTTGTTGCCAAAGACAGTGTAATATTCCTATTGTTCAAATAACATATAGTAAACTGAACATTTCTAACTGGTTGGGAGGCCAAACAATTACCTAGAAATGGTCCAAGACTCCTTACAATTTATAGTCATCTTGCTGCGAGCACAATAATAAATTCCTGAAAATCGCTTTGGCGGAAAATTCAGAGTTGAGGAATGTGTAAGGCTTCAGGGCACCGGCTCTTAATGTTTTGAATCAAAATCCACTTTAAGGAGCTGTAGAAAGTGGGGGAACCTCGGGCCCACAAAAAGACCCTTCATTATTAATTCCATAAATCTTATATGTAATTTCAGGTTGCTCAAGGACCTTCTGAAATCTCTATCGGTTTAACAAATGTCTAAAACATAAAGCAGTTTGAAGATCCAAAGTCTATACTAAGCTGCCTGGACCCTGGTTGGCTGGATTTAACCAGCCACCTGTATAAGAAATCGGCAAATGGTGTAAAAAGGAAAAATGAATTTAATGAGGTCTGGACAAAACTGGGAAGAAGCAGTCAGCCTGCTTCTCCACTGGTCCCGTAGAAGCAGATACAATTTATAGTAATGAAAGCCTGAAGATGTTCCTATGCAGAATTAGCTAGGCTGTGCCAACCAGAGAAATGTGGCACCGTTACTATTTGCCTAGGGGTAGGAGGGGGGCTTCTCAGTTTCCATTCTCAGGATGAAGAAGTTGGGGGGTGAAGCTTTTAACAGGAAGTTGGAGGGGGACTGGAGGCTTTTAATTTTAATGGGGCCATTACAATAACATCTGATCAAAGCCAGGTGTGGTAGAGCACACCTGTAATCCCAATACTTGGGAGGCTGAGACAGGAGAATTGCAGGTTCCAAGCCTCAGCAATTTAGTGAGACTCTCAGTAACCTAGAGAGACTCTGTTTCAAGACAGTTTTAAGCAGGCATGGTGGTAGACGCTTGTAATCCCAGCATTTGGGAGGCTAAGACAGGAGGATCGTGGTTTCTGGCCAGCCTCAGCTACTTAGTGAGGCCCTTTGCAACTCAGTGAGACCTTGTTTCAAAATAAAGAATTAAAAAGTAGTGCTGGGGGTATAGCTTGGAGGCAGAATGCCCCTGGGTTCCATCCCCAGTACTGCCAAAAAAAGTTTTATGCCCACCTAAGAAAAAAAAAAATCCCAATACATAAAACCTGTATGTTGCCAGGCGTGGTGGTGCACGCTTGTAATCCCCGCGCTTGGGAGGCAGAGACAGGAGGATTGCGCTGGTTTGGAGCCAGCCTTGCTGGCTTAAGAGACCCTGTTTCCACATAAAAAGGTAAAAAAAAAAATAGGTAGGTCTGGGAATGTAGCCTGTGGGAGTATATCCTGGAGGTAGAAGGGCTTCCAGGAACCCCAGTACCACCAAAAATAAAAATAAGAAAAATCAAACCTGTATGTTATGGAACACAAATTACATTAATAAAAAACCAAATACAGCATGTTACATTTACATTTTTCTTGTCTTAACTTTTTGAGATTGAACATTCTCACAATAAGCATAGAGAGCTTTCTTGGGTCCCTTTACAAATAGGAGGTCTTTCCCTTGTCTGGCCTTCCATTCAAACATTAGTCCTAACTTTATAACTCGGGATGACACCATATTTTGGTGGTCACCCAAACTGGTACAATAGAAGGCTTGAAATGAAGAAACTCTGCAAAGCTTTTTTTCGGAGGAGAACCCAAAAATAGTTGCAGACTCCCTCTCCTTGGCATACAAGTAACACATCCACAACCCACGACAGCCGCTAGCCAGTGCTGGAGCCCAGGGGCGCTGCAGCCGGCTCCCTCCACACTTGGGATGGCCATTTAGGCCTCAGGCTCACTTTGCCTCAGTTTCCCTTAGCTTTCCAAAGACCACATTCCAGGTCCTCTTTCTTTCTCCTTTTTTCCTTCACCTACCCTTTTAACCCTTTTTTCCTTTTCTAATAGAATCAAAACAGAGGGCCGACCCAACCTCTCCCTCTTCCCAGCAGGGTGTCCTCGGGAAAGAGCATCGACTTCTCCCAGTGCTGTTTCCTCATCTGTAACAGAGAGAACTGTATCTGACCTACAGGGCTCTGAAGAAAAGTCATCTTTACGGAGATATGAAAAAGTCTCAGCAGAATGCCTGAGCCGCAGAAGGACTTCAGCAAATGTTAGCTTCTCTGCCTTTGTACTCTTTCAAGGCTAGTTGTAACATTACTTTTTAAATGTCATGTATGTATGTACAAAACAATGCAACGGTAATAAAGTGATATTTGGGGATTTACCTTTAGACCACATAGATTTGAAAATATATTATAAAGATGCTTCTAGTCATCATTCACTACAACAACGGATAGAAAGGTGCTAAAATGTGGAGGAGTAGAGAAGAGTCAGTGAATCAATGAGTTCCTGTTATGCTCTAATTACAGAAACCAACTAAAAATCTGTTGAGTCCTATTTAATTTTTTTATCAAAGTTAGCACAAAGATTAAAAAGTTCACTTGCACTACTGAAATGTATTAAGAAGCATTAAAGGCAAGTAATCTAGAAAAAAAGAACTCGATAAGCAGATAAGCAGATAGTTTTGTTTGTAGTGTAAACAGACATCCAGTCTAGAAGGTTCTACATGACCTTCCCTCTAGCAAATACCTGTCCAGCCAGCTTTAGAACAAAAGGAGGAGGGTGGGAGGGGGCTGTGGGGAAGGGGAGCACTCATTTCCGGACATGGATCACCTCCTGGCCTCTTCACCTAGTTGTGTGCTCCTGTCACCTGGGCAGAAAGTAAGAGTTGATTTCATGCCCATGAAACTGTCTAATCTAGATCTCTGGATGCCAGGAGAAGCTTCCTGTGTTTCTCAAATGGATCCCACAGCTCAGACAACCCAGCCACCTAATACTCCCTGAGAGGATGTGTTAATCAAATATCCTGAGATCAAGGCTGTGAAATGCCATTTGTAACAAACTAGGGGCCGGGGCGATGGCCCAGAGCTGTACAAAATGACTGGCCTAAAAGTGTGTTAATGGCTTTTTCCTAGCTTACTGGTTCAGCCATGTTTCCAAATGACAAATCCTTGTCATATACACACACACGCAATGATAGACACACAGACAATGGTGCACATACAATGATACACACACCCGTGTGTGCACACACATGGAAAGAGAAAAGGTGGCGCTTCCTCTGTCTCCCACCCAGTCTTCCCCCGTGACCCTAGTTTGCCATTATCTGAGAGAGAAACATGTGAAGGAAGAGGGAGAGAGAAGAGAGGAGAGGATGGAAATAGGTAAGAAGAAGAGGAAAAAGAACTGATTCTGTCTACTGGCAAAGCTTTTCATTTTTACATTTTTTACATTCTTTTTAGTTTTTGGTTGTACTCTTGCTATAACCCAAGGGCTTTCTACCTCTGAGCTTATCCTCAGCCCTATTTTATTTTTCATTTGGAAACAGGTCTAAGTTGCTGAGAGCCTTGCCAAGCTGCTGAGGCTGACCTTGAACCTGTGATTCTCCTGTCTCAGCCTCACATGTACAGTATTACAGGTGTGCACCACCATACCCAGATCTGGCAGAGTTTTCAAAATGTGGAAGGAAGGAAGGAAAAGAGGAATAGAAGGAGGGAAGGAGGAAGATAGGAAGGGAGTGAGAGAGAGAGACAGGATCAAGCTGTGTAGAAACAGTCAAAGTTGCCGGTCAAAAATTAGCTTTTCCAGCCGGGCGTGGTGGCGCACACTCGTAATCCCCGTGCTTGGGAGGTGGAGACAGAGACAGGAGGATTGCGCAGGTTTGAAGCCAGCCGTGCTGGCTTAAGAGACCCTGTTTCCAAATAAAAAAGTATAAAAATAGTTCTGGGAGTATAGCCCAGAGGTAGAAGGGTTTCCAGGAACCCCAGTACCACCAAAAAAAAAAAAAAAAAAAAAAAAAAAAAATTATCTTCTCCCAAAAGCCTGAATATCTGAATTTACTTTGTTAAGCAGCCCAAATATCAAACAGTCATATCCATTTGCTTTAAAAGTATGCTTAAGCAGAGTGTGGTGGTGCACACTTGTTATCCCAGTACTTGGGAGGCTGAAACAGGAGGATGGCAGGTTTGTGGTCAGCCTCAACCACTTAGTGAGGCTCTCTGCAACTTAGTGAGACCTTGTTTCAAAATAAGGAATAAAAAAAATATGGCTGGGGGTGTAGGTTGAAGGTAGACTGCCCCTGGGTTCAATTCCTAGTACCGCAAACAAAACAAACAAAAAAACCCAGTATCCTTAACAACAAAAAAACAAAATTTCCCACACTGTCTGCAAACTGCTGCACTCTTCAGTAACTCACTGTTGTGAACTGGAGCCAGTGGCCTCCCAACACCCACTGCAGAACATCAACAAGGCAGGAGGGGTGATGGGCAGTCGTCCATGACAGCTCTTTATTTCAGTATTTTCTGAGTTAAATGGTTAGTAAGCGACTCTTTTTTTTACCTCCAGGCTACACTCTGAGATATATATATATATATATATATATATATATATTTTTTTTTTTTTTTTTTTTTTTTTGAAACAGGGTCTCTTAAGCCAGCATAGCTGGCTTTGAACCTGCGTGATCCTCCTGTCTCTGCCTCCCAAGCGCGGGGATTACAAGCCTGCACCACCACGCCCAGCAGTAAGCACCATTTCCGATGAGAAAGTCCCACTCAAAAACTTTGCAAAGAGCTTGACACTTTGCGAAGCACATCTTTGGTGAAGCGGGCAGCTGCAATTTGAATTCGGTTGTTGGTTACTAATGGAAGGACTAGAGAAGAAACGAGTCCAGTGAGCAGATGGTGAACACAGAGAAGCTGGGCGAAGATCAGCCTTTGCTTTTCCAGTTGGCCTCTGGCTCTCCCTCCCTGCCAGGCGCCAGGAGGCCCAGGTGGGCTTCAACCTCCAAGACCAGGCAGCCCCACCTCCGCCTTAGAAGCTGCTCGGTTTCAAACTCCAGATTCCTGATTTGTATACAACTGCAACACAGGCTTCTATGAGCAGGCTGCGGAACCCTCCCATGATTTCCAGCCTGACTCATAAAGCAGGTCTTGTCTGTACACAACCAGGACAGGACGAGGGCAAGCAGGACACTGTATGCAGTGTTCCCAGAGCAGGAAGTCGACCTCAGCCTCTCAAATTCCTCACATGTCTGCAGAAGCTTGGACCAGTTTTTCCTCTGGTCTCGTTGGATCGAGATCCGTTTACATACACTCAGAACGTGTCCAGAGTCACCTCAAATCCTACACTAATTATAAATGTTTGTTCTTACTGATTCATTGCAGGGCAAAGCAAAGTCTTAAGACAGATTGACAAGGGTTGACTAAGTAGTTCTGTGGACAAAGTTCTCTTGAAATTGATAATAACAAATAGATGGGGAGGAATAATTCGTAAACTAAACAAACGAAATCTGCTTTTGGCTAATCATGCTTCTCGCTCACAGCACTCGCTTTTTATGGGAGTTTTACCAGCCACCATCATACAGGGCTATAGACTACCACCCACCTCAATGCACAGAAGTTCCCGACATTAAGCTCCATTAGCAATGACGTTGAAATGTAACTGCTTTTATCCGTTAATTAAAAAGTGCATCCAGCAGCAACTTTGCTAGCACTAAAACTCAGAAAGATGAAAGCCTTCACCCTACAAAGACGCACCTACTGGCCAGTCAGGCAATCAAGAACATGGCTTTGTTATTTCTCTCACCACTGGAAAATCTTTGCTTATTTGACCACCGAATGAAGAGCTTTCCCAGTCGTAAAGGTTTCCATTGGGTGGGAGAAGTGAAGTCCCTGCATAGTCAAATGTCCCAGCCCTGATAAATGATTCAACGCAGCTTTAACCTCCCTGTCTGTCTTCTACTCTCCTACGTGTCCAGTTGACACCTGGGATGGTCAAGGCTCAGCAACAGGAACCTGCCTTTTCTTTCTCTCACATCTCTGTAAAGTTAACACCCCAAACACAGCTGGGACTCAAACACGAGGCGATCGCAGTTCTGATCTCGTGTCATAAAAATGAGCCTCCACCTTTGGTGACAGCCTCTAGTCTAAATGCCCTGTGTTCTAACTCACCTGGGATCCACGCAGCTCTTAAAACTGCAGAAAAAGCTCCGGAGTGCTTTAATTTTTCAGAGATAGAGTCCATAGCTTTTGTTTTGTTTTGTTTAGATTCTTGGTGGGGGTGCAGGGGTTATAAAGAGAAAAGAATATTAACATACACATTATATTAAGTCTTGGAAAAAATGTTAAATAGCTAGGCATGGTGGTGCATGCTTGTAATCCTAGTACTTGGGAGGCTGAGACAGGAGAATCACAGGTTCCCAGCCAGCGCGGCAACTTCTTAATGTCCTCTGCAACTTAGTGAGACCTTGTTCCAAATTAAAGAATAAAGCCTGGCGTGGTAGCGCACGCTTGTAATCCCCGCGCTTGGGAGGCGGAGACAGGAGGATGGCGCAGGTTCGAAGCCAGCCGCGCTGACTTAAGAGACCCTGTTTCCAAATAAAAATATAAAACAGGTCTGGGAGTGTAGCCCAAGGGTAAAAAGGGCTTCCAGGAACCCCAGTACCACAAAAATAAATAAATAAATAAATAAATAAATAAATAAATAAATAAATAAATAAGAGGGCAGGGGGTGTAGCTCAGAGGTAGAATGCCCCTGGTTTCCATCCCCAGTGCCACAAAAAGGGTGGCTGGAGATGTAGCTGAGAGGTAGAATGCACCTGAGCTCAATCCCTAGTACCACAAATACACACACATACACACCACGGATGTTAAATAAATATAAAATCATCAGATAGGCTCCCACTTAATGCCGTGAGACCTAGTGCAAGTCTCTGCTCTCTCTAAGGTTTAGAGTTCTTCTGCATAAAACAGGGATCATAGTAGCATCTGCCCTATGAATGACATAGCCATCGGCAACATGCACTCCTGAGAGCAACTATATAAGGTGGATAAAATATACTTGAAAAAAAATTGAAAGAGATAAATGATCACATATGGAGAAAGAGAGTTTTGAGAGGAAGAGTCCAAATTGTTGGGAGACAATTTATTTGCCTCTTCTAGAGGGTGCTGCTGGGCAGAGACAGCATGTGCTTCTACTAGAACCCAGACTGGAGAGAGCAGAGCAGGGACAGTGCCACCAAGAGGCAGGGAAGCTCAGGGTGTCTTCTCACCTTGGACTGGATGCTCGAAGGATGCGGCCGAATTATAACTCTCAATCTTAAGTCAGCAAAACCACCCAGGCTGAAGCTCAGTTCTGAAAAGATCAAATCCCAAATCCTAAACAGAAAGTGACTTTTGCTTCCAACTATTAAAAAAAATCTCTCTTGCAGAAGCTACTGATATTAACTTCTACAAACCAGGTGCAGTGGCGCACACCTGTTAACACTACGCTGGGGAGGCTGAAACAGAAACATCGCAGGTTTGAGGACAGCACACAATCACTTAGCAAGAACTTGTTCTAAAATTTAAAAAAGCAAAAAATAAAAAATAAAATAAATACAAAGGAAAAGGGCTGGGTATGTAGCTTGGAGGCAGAATGAGCCAGGTTCAATCCACAGTAACACACACACACACACACACACACACACACACACACACACACACGTAGCCAGGCATAGAGGATGACCTTGCAGCATGAATGAAAATAAAAATACCAGACAATAGAACAGATGTTCATGGGCTCCAGAGTGACGTTAGCAGAGACTTTAAAAGAACTCTATTTGCTCAAAAAACACAAAACAACAACAACAAAAAAAAGAGCAAGATCAGGAATTGTGGCTGGTGTAACTTATAAAAATGAACCAAATGGAAATTTTAGAACTGAAAACTAATTTAGAATGCTTAGGCTTAAAAGGAGATTAAATGCAGCTTAAGAACTAGTGAATTGGAACCTGGATCAGAAGAGAATGACCCAAAGTAAAAATCAGTAGAAAATACAGTATAAACGTCAAACGTCCATGTCATGGGAATGCCAGAAGAAATGAAGAAAACAGAGGGGAAGCAATATATCTGAGTAGACAATAATCGAGAGGTTTCTAAAACCAACACAAGACAGATTAAAGAAATCATACTACTCCACAGCAGGGTGTGTGTGTGTGTGTGTGTGTTTTACTGGGCACTGAACCCAGAGGCATTATACCTCCAAGCTACACCCCCAGTCCTTTTTATTTTTATTTTATTTTATTTTTTGTGGGTCTGGGGATGGAATCCGGGGGCGTTTGACCTCTGAGCTATACCCCCTGTCCTATTTTTTATTCTTTATTTTGAAACAGGGGCTCACTAAGTGGCAGAGGGCCTCACTAAGTAGCTGAGGCTGGCCGCAAACTGCAATCCTCCTGTCTCAGCCTCCCAAATGCTGGGATTACAGGTGTGCGCCATCATGTCTGGCTCCTTTTTATTTGCTTATTTTTTTTGAAACAGGTCTCTCTACGTTGTTGAGAGTCTCCCTAAGCTGGTGAGGCTGGTCTCAAACCTGCAATACTTCTGTCTCATCCTCCAACTACTGGGATTGCAGGCATGCATCACCACATCCAGCTCCTAAGCAGGATTTTTAAAAATCTGTAAATTACTTGATCACAGTAAAGCAACAGAACACCAAAGTTAAAGATGATAATGTTGGCCAGGTGTGGTGGCGCACGCTTGTAATCCTATTACTTGGCAGGCTGAGACAGGAGGACACGGGTTTGCGACCAGCCTCAGCTACTTAGTGAGGCCCTTTGCAACTCAGTGAGACCCTGTTTCAAAATAAAGAATAAAAAACAGGACTTGGAGTGTAGCTCAGAGGTAGGATGTCCTGGGTTCCATCCCCAGCACCACACACACACACACACACACACGCACACACACACATACACACACACACACACACACGGAAAAGAGTGTTAAAAGAGTGACAGTTTACTTCTCAAAAGAAGCAATATAAATCAGACAATGGAACAGAATTTCCACCATGCTTAAAAAATATAAACTGAAAACCATTCAGGGAAAAAAAAATCCTTCAAGAACAAAGATATAATGAAGCCATTTACAGATGTATAAAAACGAGTACGTGTGTCATCACCAGACAGTAAAGGATGTTTTTAAAAACATCCAAAAACGTCAGAGATGGAAGAAAAGAATACCACTAAAATGAGAACTGTGTGCAAATCTAATTGAATACCAAATTTTAAAACAGCACTAATTATATATTCTTGAGTGGAAACAATGTTAAGCATTAAATATGTGACAGGCACATAGGTTGGGAATGGAAGTAGATAGTTAAAGTGTTCCACGGTCCTTTTATTCACAAAAAGCAAAAGAAAAATAAAAAGAATTAAGAGTGCTTACTAATAATAGTAAATGAAACCAAAGTATAAATGGACAATATATTTTGATAAGTCAAAATGCCTTTGCAATTTTGAGGATAACCATTAAAGAACAATGAAATGAATGTAAAACCTTTAGCTAATGGAGCCTTTAACAAATGTAGCATCAATTACAAAGTAACCCTTGTATATCAATAGAAGGTAAAAAGGCAAATAAAAACACAGGACAGGTAGAAAAAAATAGAAAGTACTTAATATAATAGTAGATTTAAATCCACACATGCCTTCTACCAGGAGGCAAAGATTTCAAAATGGATTAAGAAAAAATATCAATTATCTGCCTATTTATAAAAAACATCCAAAACATAGGGTGTATAAAAGTTCAAAGTAACAATAAAGAACAGATACCATATGACCAATAAATAAATCTTTTGTAACTATGACAAGGAGGTGTTTAGCAATTCTGAAAAATTGGCAAATATTTAATAATAATAAGATGCTCCATTTGCCAGGAACATATTAAAAGTATAAGTGTGTATACACCTAATATTATAGCCTCAAATCATATGAAACAAACATGCACAGAAGAATAAAAATAGTCAAAACCATAATTATGATACAAGAATTAAATATAACTCTGTAACTTCAGAATTAGAAGATTGAAAAATTACTTAAGATATGGAATACTTGATTAAAAGTTCTAAACTTGATCAACCTAATATAAATGAATAATTTATACAGCAGCTGCAAGATACAAGTTTCTCTCATGTTAAATATCTTACCATTACAAAAAATTGGCCACCAGCACAGCATAAATAAGTCTTAATAAATTTCAAAGTATTAACATATAAAATATGATTATTGGTTCTGATTGCACTTAAATAAATATAAAGATGTTTGGAGATTAATAACTATATATAAAATAACTCAAAATTTTAAAAGATGAAAATGGAAACTATTTTGAGTGAAATAATCATCAAAATAATATGTAACAAAACTTAATTGCAAAATGCAAACAAAGTCATGCTTAGGCATAAATGTATGGTCTTGAAATGTATATATTAGAAAGTAAGACTGAAAATCAATTAACTAAGTGTCATTTACTTTTTCAACAAATGTACATCAATATGTTTAAAAATCTGGATGAAAATTATAAACTCTAGAGATATATAACTTATAGAACCGAGAGTAAAATAAATGTTTAAAATATTCGAAAACTGCTATACTACGGAGCCTGCCAAGGGGTGAGGCCGGTGCCAGGGCCAGTGAGGCCGGGATCAGAATCTGCTGTGAGGCAAGGCCGGGTCTGGGGCTTCTGAGGCTGGGACCGGAGCCTGCTGAGGGGTGAGGCTGGGATCAGAGCCTGCCATGAGGCAAGGCCGGTGCTGGAGCCAGTGAGGCCAGGATCAGAGTCTGCCAGGTGGCCAGGCCAGTGCCAGGGCCTTCAAGAGTGGGATTGGAACTTGCAATGCGGTGTACACAGAGAAATATCTCAGAAAATAAAAAATCAGATGCTTTCCCTAATAAACAAAACTCGGAAGAAATGGGTAATAGGAGGAGATCTAGTTGAAGAAAGGGCCCTATGGAGGAGCAATTAAGGTGACCAATCAGAGGGGATGGGATGGGGGAGATAGAATCTCTTTAAAACACATGATATATGTAAACAAATATATCAAAGTTAATCACCAAATCAAGCATGGGATCAAGGGAGGGGGAGGGAATGGGATGGGGATTGGATAAAGGCTAATTGGATGATGTGTGCTTGTATATCCTCACAACTCTTGTATTCCATTGTGATGTTTGACTACAAAGCACCAATAAAAATATATATAAAAAAGAAAAGTGCTATGCTATTCAAGGAAAAAATATTACCACAAAGGAATCTTCAAGGCCAGGCAGCCTCACTGATAGATTCTGCTGACCATGTAAGAATCAATTAATACTGATAGAGTGCACACTCCCCACCTTATTTCTTAAGGCCAATATAACCTTGGTTAGATTGTCAAAATTTGACAAGGATGTAATAAAAAAATACAGGCTGATATATAAGGACACAACAATCCTATGCATTAGAAAATAGTATTGATAAATATATAAAAAGAATAACATATCATACCCAAGTTGAATTATTGTATACATGCAAGTTTGATTAAACACTTGAAAATCAGGTAATAAAATTCACCAAACAGATTTTTTTTAAAAAAAAAAAAAGAGAAAATCACACTTCATTAAAGACAGAAAAGTACTTGAAAAAATTCACCATCCATATAATCACTGTTGGCAAACTAGTAAAAGGAATTACCTTAGAGTTAAAGAAAGAAAAATACCTACAAAAATCATCATACTTAGTAATGGACAAATATTTAAAGCATTTTTTGTGAGGCTTAGAAAAGGGACATGGCTATGCGCAAGACCCGTGTCAATTCACAATTGTATATGAGGTCCTAGCATTTGAATAAAAGCAAATAAAAACTTTTAACACCATAATGATTAGGAAAGAAACAAGACTCAGTATTATCAGATGATTTGGGCGTAAATATAGAAAGAAAATACAGATAAATCACTAGGATTCTTTTCTTAAGTTAGCTACAGTCTAGATGCAAGGTCACTATAAGAAAATAATTATTGTATATTTCTATATCCCAGCAAAAAAAAACTTAGAAAATGAGTTTTTAAAAAGAATCTCCAACAAATGAAAAAAATGTAAACACTTAGGAATAAATCTAGTAAGATGTATAAGACCTACCATGCAAAAATTATAAGATATTATTTTGAGAATTTTTAAAGAGATAAATAGAGGAATATACCATGTTCATGAACTGAAAGACTTGATATTATAAAGATGAAATTATTTCCAGAATTTATTTATTAACTCAAGGTAATACCAATTAAAATCCCATTGGTTTAAAAGTCTTTGTTGCTGATGTTGTTTTGTTTTGTTTTGTTTTTGCGGAACTTAATAAAGTGATCTAAAATACTGTACCAATGTAAAAGTCAAAGAATAACAAAGAATCTTAAGAGAATGTGATCTACTAAAACAAATTCTTATTATAAAGCTACAGCATGAGTCAGGCATGGTGGTACACACTTGTAATCCCAGTACTTGGGAGGCTGACACAGGAGGATTTCAGGTCCACCGTCAGCCTCAGCAACTTAGTGAGGCCCTCTGCAACTCAGTAAGACCCCATTTCAAAATTTAAAATAGGGCTAGAGGTGTAACTTGACTTATAACTCACACAACACGCAAAAAATTAATTCCCAGTAAGAATTATATGTAAACTTGGAAGTTAAACTGTAAAGTTTCCAGAAGATACTATAGATGAGTATCTTTATAATCTTAAAGTAGGAAAAGACTTCTTAAACAGGGCACAATGAAACACATCAAGGAAACAGAATCTATATAGGTTTGGGTGTTAAAATTGAAAGCTCTAGGCAATCAAGAGAACAATGCAAGAGAATAAAGATTCTGCCACACACTTAACCGATAATGGGCTCATATCTAGAATTAAAAAAAAAAACCCTACAAATTAGTAAGAAAGAAAGAAATAACCCCATTGAAAATGAACAAGAGACTTGAACAACCATGTCACAAAATATTTCAAATGACCGATAAACGTATAAAAGTATGATGCTTACCTTCATTAGCCAGGAAAAGCAACTTAACCTCACAATGTGATATTATTACCCAACCAGCTCAATGGCTAAAATTACAAAGACTGGCAACGTTCGCAAGCATATGGTGCAGAGGGAATTCCTCGATGCTGCTGTGGAAGTATATTGGTAACTACTTTGGAAGTACTTTGGGGTTATCTATTAAAGCTGATGATACACATATCCTAAATTCCAGAAATTCCCCTCCTAGACATGGACCAGATAAAAAATGTACACCACAGGTGCCAAGATATGCGCAAAAACAACCTTAGCTAAACTATGCATAATGTCCCCTAATGGATCATCCAAAGTTCACCAGCAGTACAGTTAGTAAATAGCAAATAAATTATAGTACAATCATATAATAGTTTTCTGCATGGCATAGAGAAATGGGCAAATGAAAGCCACAAACCGCGATATTTATCAATATCACAAACACAACGCTAAGCAAAATAATTCAGGCACAAACACATACTCCATGAATCTTTTTCATTCCTTTCTCAAAAAAACCAGGCAAAACCAACATATTGTGTTTGGGGATATGTTCTTTGTTGAAAAAAAAAAAGTCCATTACAAAAGCAGGGAAGTATTTACCATTTCATTCCTTTAAAATAAAAAAAAAAACAGGCAAAACCAAAATATTGTACTCTTTGTTAGAAAAACTGTAAGAAAAGCAAGGACATATTTACCAAAAAACATCAGGACAGTTTCTACCTTTGGAGATGGTGAGAGTTGTAACAGGGTGGGGGTCACAGGGGCTTCTGGGGCATTGGTGAGATTCTATTTTTTTTTTTCTTTTTTGCAGGTCTGGGGATGGAACCCAGGGACATTTGACCTCCGAGCTACACCCCCAGCCCTATTTTTATTCTTTATTTTGAAACCGGGTCTCACTGAGTTGCAGAGGGCCTCACTAAGTAGCTGAGGCTGTCCGTGAACCGGGATCCTACAGTCTCAGCCTCCCGAATGCTGGGTTACAAGCGTGCGCCACCATGCCAGGCTGAGATTCTAATTTTTTACACGGGTGTTGCTTACAAAGTGTTCACTTTGGGATAAATCATTGGTCTCTACATCCCATTCCTTGCACTTTTCTGTATGCATGTGAAATCTCAGCTAAAAAGCAATGAATCAACACATGCCCAATAGAAGGGTCCACTGCATCAACACCTGTGCATACTGCCTGGGATGGAGAACAACACAGCTCAATTCTGTTTAAAAGAACTGGCAAGTGTCTTCGCTTTGGCCTGTATCTCATAAACTTTAGTGTTAACATCTTGCTAAGTGCCATGACAGCCACACATGAAGCTCTGCAGGCCAGTTCACACTGGACAGGTCTCCTTCCCAATTATCTACCATCATCCATTGGCTGAGTAGATGCAGTCACTGGGTCTAGATAATGTACATTACATACAAGTCTGAAGATCTAGAAAATCTCCAACCACTGATTCCCAGTGCAGGCCCGTCTTTTTCTTTCTTCAGATCTCAGCCCCTGTCACATAGGGACCTCTTTCCTTTGTCCCCATTCTGTCCCTGACTGGAGCTAACATGTTCCTCTCATATGACACTTGCATTAGTCATTTTTGGTGGGCCCCCACCTCCCCACATCCCTGGGAGACTGATCCGGAGGGAACACATCAACAGGACACCCAGCCCAGCTGGCTCCCACTGGGTTCTGTTCATGGAAGCCATGGTAGAAACTGAGAAGGTGGCTAAGGAGGAATCTAGGCATAAACACTCTCCTTGCTCTGGTCCGGGTTTCTAGGGCTGGCTCCTTTCTCTGGGCCCAAGCTCCTCCTCCCTCGCTCAGGCCTTAATGGACTCCAGTAACATCATCCCGGCCTCTTGGTAACAGCTTCCTGCAGCTAGCCTTCACTGACTCTGACAAAGCCCGCCTCCATCTTTCTAATTTGTCTTTTCACTGACTCCCTTCATGTGGACTGGCTTGGGCTGTGTTTTTGGCTGGGATCCTCCACAGTAGTGATCTGACATTACTGGATGTCACTATTTCCCTAGCATCCGTCTTTTTCTACTAAGCTGTTAGCTTCCTGTCCCTTCGGAAGTTGCCAATAAATAGTTGCTAATGCTTTTGGAGTCTAACTCACATTAGACTGAGAACATAGTCTTACATAGTACAAGGATGTTTAAAATGCCCCTGCTACATTTAAAAGTGGTACCCATTTATTAGACCAAACATGTTACTTCTTTTGGCTGGCAATAGCTTGTTAGCAGGAATATTTATACTCGTGGAGATAATTTCAATTATTACACAAATAAGTGCAATAGCTTTGGGTTTGCAGTTTAAAGGATATCATTTTTATCTATCTGAAATAATTCATTCATGACAGGATTATAAGTATACAACCATGAGCTCGTAGACTGTAGTCAGCTGTAACTCTGGGTCTCAGTAGAAACACAATAAAAATGTTACACAGGGGGGAAAAGGCTCTGTATCCTTGAATTTTTCACATCCCATTGCAAATGACTGGGAAGTTTTATACCTAGTGGTTATTGAGATGGCAGAGTTAACTCTAGCGGGAAATGCTGCCACTATGATAAACTATCTACATGGTTCCTAGGTTTAAAGAAGGGTCATCTAGGTTGATCCCAATATTAAATATGCAAGCTACACATTAAGGTTCAGTTTGATAACTCCTACAAAATGAAGTGGAAATATCTGATTCCAGTTCACTAGTCGGTGTTTCCTTAATGGGGCTGGAGCTCTACAGATTTTTCTCTCTCCCGGTAGAAAAGTACAAAATAAAATAAAAACCAGATTGCCTACAGGCTATTTGATGCAACTAGCAAAATCTCTCAAACATATGTCAGTATAGGCTAGACCACATGAGCCATGAATTATGAGAAAACCGGCTTAAAATATAATCACAATGAAAGGCATACCATATCAACAACCTTTATCTCATAGCAGGGCATTGTGAAAGCAAATTATCTGACTCACAAACCCTGAGGGTGAAATATTGTCAACGCTGAAAAGGTTAAAGGGCATCTCTTTTCTGTTTCTCTTTCCTGGTGAAACTTCTATTTCTTCTGCTAACTTCTTGCACTGTAAAAAGTATTCCAGTTCGGTTTGTCCTAACCAGGGGGAGTAGAAGGTTCAGCCTCTCAAGCGCGGTGGGAGTTTAAGGTTATGTGTAACCGCCCACCATACAAACTGGCTAGTTAACAAAGAAAGATCTTTCGGATGTGAAACTCATCCGAGGGGTCTGATGGAGCTTATAATCCCGAATGACAGACACCGCAGGGCTTCAGTTACTGCTGCCTTCATCATAACCTTGGGCAGAGGGGAGAAGTAGCTGAGTTAAAATGAGTAACACAGCCAATTCGGCACAGGGCTAGCTAGATAACCTGCTTTGTTTTAGGCCTAATCATGTGCAACAGAAGAACATTTTTCCTTATTCATTCTCGTCGGTCATATATATAGACAACTCACGTAGGAAATGACAACATCAGTTCCTTACCGCTTCCCTCCCAGAAACTTCACAAAAGAGCCTTTTATACCTGATCCTATTACCAGTAAGACCCTGAAGTCAAAATTAACCACCCCATCGCCCCTTCCCCATACATACTATCAAGCGATGTTTTTAAAGGGGGAGGGGGAGGGAAGACCATTCAATTCCAAAGCGATCTCCCCCAATCACCACCCCAGACTCTCATCAACACCACCCCCACTTCTGGGGCGCCCCGAACTCCATGACCCCTTCGAGTCTTGCCTGACCCGATCAGACAAGAAGAAGCATCTTTTAACCCAGCTTGAAAAATCAGGGCTCGGGAGAGCTTCGGGGCGCAGGTGGGGCGGGCGGCCCAGCCCCGGGGGAGCGGGCGGCGCCTGGTGCCCGCAGCCCAGGGCCGCAGTGCCGGGTCCCATCCCCGTCCTCCCGCAGGGACGCCCGGGGGTCCTCACCCGCCAGTCCGCCGCCGCCGCCCCCATCGCCGGCGTGCCCCTTCCTCCGCTGCAGGATGAAGTAGGGGTTGGCCCTCTCGGTGATCCACAGCGCGTTGGCCAGCAGCACCTCCTCGGGGTTCACCCACATGGTCCCGGCCGCCGCGGGCGGGCGGGCGCACAAAGGGCTCGCGGCTCGGCCGGGGCGCAGGAGACTTCACCAGGGGGCGGCCCGCGGCGCCGGGGCCACGACAAAGCCGCGGCGGGCGGCTGGGGAGCACGGCGAGGACGGCGGGGACGCGGGCCGGGCCAGCAGCATCCTCCCTGCGGCGCCGCCGCCCAGGCCCCGCTCTGCAGCCCGGCCCCGGGAGGAGGGCGCGCGGGAGCGGGAGGAGCGGGAGCTGGAGGAGCGGCAGGAGGAGCTGGAAGAGCTGCAAGAGACGCTGGGGGAGCCGCAAGAGTCGCTGGAGGAGCAGCTGGAGGAGCCGCAGGAGGAGCGGGAGCAGCGGGAGGAGCAGCGGGAGGAGGGCTGCAGGCGATCGGTGCGGTCGCTGGGCGTCGGGCACCCAGTGCAGGGCGCTGGGACCCTGCGAAGGCAGCAGGGCAGCTGGGCTCAGGAGCTGCGAGCAGAGGTCGGGGACGCGGCTCCTCTGCGGGCTCGGAGCCCTGCACCCGGCTGCTGAGGCTGGCTGCTGCGCGGGAGCCTTGGCGGGGCCGTGTGCCAAGCCCTGGGCCCCACGCCCATCCCAGCAGGGAGGACGCTGCGCGCCCGTGTGCGCGCGTGTGTGTGCGCGTGTGCGCGCGCGCTGTGTGTGTGTTTAAGGCTGACGCCGTCCGAGACAGCGCCACCCCTCTTCCCAGGAAATGTATCTCTCAAGGTTCCAGACCCGGAGCCGGGTACCCGGGTGGGAAGTGGACGCAGCCAATGGGCGTCGATGTTTTCGTTTCCTGCATCCCGATGGCGAGTCAGGCGCTGCGACTTGTCGCCGCCGGCCCCTCCCCCTCTCCGGGCCGCCGTAATTAAAGTGGCCGGCTGAGTGCATTACATCACTTCTTTTCCTTGACCTGTAGGGCATGAGCAATGGCGAAGTTGGAAGGGGGCCCAGGAGCCTAGACCAACGAATTCACACACCGCAGCTGCTCCTATAGCAGGCTTTTGGAGCTCTGAGGATGGGGCATGACACAATTCAGAGATTTGCCCACGCTTCAGAGATGGATTAATTTTTTTTTTTTTTTAAGAAAGGGAAACCAGAGACACACAAACCAGGCAGCTTTATCCTAAGAGAGTTTTTACTTTGCCCACAGACAGGAGTCTCCTGTGGCCACAGCCCCATCCACCCGCTTTATCTCTCTAATGACTGGTTCAGGAGGAGCATCTGGGGAAGAGGTCATCACAAAGATGCTCCCTGCACCTAAGGATGCCATGGTGGGCGTTTGGCAGACTCTGCTTTGACCAAGATGTCAGATAACACAGGAAGCTCTCCCCTTTCCAGATGAACACAACAGTCAATGAAAGTCTTGAGTTGCTAGGGTTCAAATGTTGACTCCAAAATTCAGGTATTGTCAGTGTGATCATCTTAAGAGGTCGGACTTCTCTTTAAGAGGTTGGGCCAGAAGGGCTTCTCCTACAGGAATAGGAGTCCTTGTAAGAGGCTTCACCTGGCAGTCTTAGGCTACTTTGCCCTTCCCTTAGCTTCTGTCCCAGTACCACTATAAATAAATAAATAAATAAATAAATAAATAAATAAATAAATAAATAACAGTATGATTACTGATGACACACATATGCAAAAACTGCTTTAAACGTGTTTATAACAATATTTCTGAAGTGCCTCTTTCACGTTCTATAAGTATCAGTTTTATTTTTATTGTGTTTGGTACTAGAGATTGAATGCAGGGGCATTCTACCTCTGAGCTACAACCCCAGCTTTATTTTTTTTATTTTTATTTTGAAACGGCTCTCTCACTAGGTTGATGAGTCTCACTACCTGCTGAGGCTGTCCTCGAACCTGCAATCCTCTTGTCTCAGCCTCCCAAGTACTGGGACGTACAGTGTACTCACAAGTACATGTGCCACCATGCCCGGCTTAACTATCATTTTTAAAAACTCTACTAAGTGCTTTAATTCTATTATTTGAAATGTCTTTATAGTGCTTAAACATGTAGCATGAAACCAAAACCTCTAACCTAATCTTAAGCTGCAAATTTAGCCTTGCCTCTTTAAAATCTGTTGTTGCCAAAATATTATTTACTTTTATAATTCATTCATTCATTCATTCATTCTTCAGCGTGAAATGATTAAATGCTTACTTAAGCTCTAGGTCCTGAGGATAAAAAGTGAACAAACTGTAGAAAAATCCCTGCCTTTGTGATTATTAAAATATAAACTTGGAGAATTCCGGGAAGATGGCGACCGAGAAAAGCGGGGCTTAAGAGCCCCGCTAACAACAAATCTCCATTACCACAAAATCAGCGCCTTTCATAGCCAGAAAACACCATCACCAATGAAACAAAAAATCACCAGGCTCCAGAGAGAAAGCGGACTGAGAACAGAGCCACAGAGGAGATACACCGGCCTCACGCCCGAGGACACGGCGGACGCGGCAGCAGCGCCATACTGCCGGCGGCACCGGTGAATTCACCGGACGGTTACAGCAAGCTGAGGTGAGCCGCTGCGGAACAGCCAGGCGGGATTTCTCCGCGCAGAGAGCATCTAAAGCTCCCAGTGGCCGAGCTCAGCACACGCTGCAGGGATTCAGAGTGGAAATCAAAACCAAGAAGAAAAACACCAGCCCCACAGCCGAGGGCGTAGCAGTGGCGCCATATTGCCACCGGTGGCGGCAGCACCGAATTTAGCGAGGCCAGTACAGCTACATCTGCGTACTCAAGAACAGTGAGTCAAATTGCGGGCCACAGAGGAGAAATCCCAGTACTGTACTCCCTGGGTCTTGACCCAGTGGGGGAGGGGCGGTGGCAGAGATATCACACCATAGGAGAACGTGCAACCTGGCACCCCCCACAGTCTAAAGCAGCCTCTATCGACTCTCTGGGTCGGAGACTCTGATACAACCCAGTAAAGGAGTAGTGGGGTCTGAGATACTACTGACTCGAGATCCAGAACACCTTAAGTGAAGTCATAGTGACCCAAGGGAAGAACCCAGAGAAGGCACAAACATCCAAAATCATGGGAAAGAGGAATAATACCGGAGCAATAAGTGCCCACAACCCCACAACATCAGAACCCGATAAAACAGAAAATCAGAGATTTCTAGAAGATCAAATCAGGAAAATAACTGTAGAAATAATAGAGGTGCTTCGAAAAGAACTCAGAGAGAGCCAAAAAGAGATAAAGGATGCAATTAATGAAGTAAAGGCCTCAATTCAAAGCACAAACAACCGATTAGAACACATGGAGAACAGAATCTCGCTCTTAGAAGATGAGCAATCCAAAAATGAACGCATAGTTTCTAATCTAGAAAAAAATATCCGACAGCAGGAATCTGATATTGAAGAAATATGGGCCCATTTTAAGAGAGCTAACCTAAGAATAATTGGAATAGAGGAGGGAAAAGAAAGTGAAACCAAAGGGATCAACAATCTCTTCAAGGAAGTAATAGCAGAAAATTTTCCAGACATAGAGCAAGAGGTCGATACACAGGTCCAGGAAACTTATAGAACTCCCTTTAGACAGGATCGGAGAAGAGGATCCCTACGCCACATAATTGTCAAAATGACCAATGTGGAAGCCAAGCAGAGAATCTTAAAGGCAACAAAAGCAAAGGGCCAAGTGACATTCAGAGGCAAACCAATTAGAATCACTCCAGACTTCCCAAACCAAGTCATGAGAGCCAGAAGGGCTTGGAGTAACATATTCCAAACTCTGAAAGAAAACAACTTTCAGCCAAAAATTTCCTACCCAGCAAAACTTTCTATCAAATTAGATGGAGAAATAAGAAGCTTCCATGACAAACAGAAACTGAAGGAATTTATGTCTTCAAAACCAGCACTAGAGAAAATACTCAAAGAGATTAACTACAAAGAAGAAATAGGTAACACACACCAGAACCAGAGAAACAAGATTTTCCATCCAACAGACAACTAAGATTGGTTATCTGTGGAGATTCATTACTTATGTTAGTCTTTTACCTATCTCTAAAGGGTATTGTTTGCCTTTATTGTTGTTAATTTTTAGGATTTCTAGTTGGAATATTAATATACCTTCAGATATAGCAATTTTAAATATTTTATCCCATTCTATTAGTAACTGTTAACTCTGTTTACATTGTCTTTGGATATACAATTTTTTTTATTTTTTAGGGAGTTTGTATACTCCTCTGTTGCCTGTGCCATTGAAATCATAACCAAGAAATCACTGCCAATTTCAATGTTGTGAGGTTTAATGACCCAGATTTTCTCCTAAAAGTTTATAGTCTTAAGATTTATATTTAGGTCTATTATCTATTTTGAGTTAATATTTGTATATGGGATTAGGTAAGGGTCCAATTTTATTCTTTTCCATATAATTATTATTTTTTAACAATATTTAGTTAAAAGATTAATATTTCCACCACCAAATGTTCGTGGAAACCTTGTCAAAAATATCTTGACAATATAGGGAAGAATTTAGCTCTAGGCTTTTATTTAACTCCAATGGTTTATATATCTGCCTTTAGAACAGTACTACACTGTTTCAATTATTGTAGCTTTATATGGTTTGAAATCAGAAAATATATATCTTCTAGCTTTGTTCTTTTTCAAGATTGTTTTGGGTACCTAGAGTCCATATTCCATATTAGGATAGTTTTTTTCTGAAAAATAAATATATAAATATATGATAGTTTCACCTAAAAAATAGAAAAAAAATATTCTCTGGTAAGAAAGAAAGCAAAAAGAAATATTGAAATGTTATCTTTAAGTCATCAAAAGCTTGGTATCAGACAAATGAAACTGTTATGTGAGATTATCATTTTTAATTTTAGATAAATTGCCATAATACTAGATGTCAACTACTAAGCCAAGCATGGGAGGGAGGGATAGGGAGAGAATGGGGTGGGGATTGGGTGGGGGCTGACTGGGAAAGTGTGCATGTATGTCTACAAAAGTATGTATCCTACTATGATGTATGAATACAGTGCACCAATAAAATATATATATATATACCAGAATAAAAATTCAGAAAAATAAAGACACATAATTTATAAAAAATAAAAATAAAATAAAATAAAATATAAACTTAATAAAAACCAAAACAAAATTACAAAAATTTGCTTTGAGAACCAGATCGGACACTAAGAGGAAAAAATAAACATTTTTAAATTCTTAGTCATTTTCTAGTTTCTTGGAAGAATTAGAGGATATTTCCAGGAAATTAGTGCTGCTGTTATTAAAATAAATATCAATAATCTATAGTAGAGGCGCATTGCAAAAAAAAAAAAAAAAAAGAAAAGAAAAGAATCAGAGAATTTCAAGGAGTTTGTGGTGACTGTGACTTGCTGGCCCCAGACTGCCAACCACTCACTTATTAAAATCAGACTTTGTTCAAAAAAGTAAAAAGGACAATCAAATAAGCATGAACTGAAAATGACACAAGAATATAATCAATGTGTTCCTCTGTGAAATAGATACATTTTATACTTTTTAATCCATTCACTTTGGTTTTAAGCCTAAAGATAGTTTCAAATCGCATAAAGTTAAAAATAAAAATTCCACAGATGTCTAGATGGAGAAGAGGTATGTATTAGCTTTTATTTTTAATCACTGTGACCAAAGTACTGGACAAGAGCAACTTAGAGAAGTTTATTTTGGTCCAAAGTTGGCTGGTTCCAATGAAAGAAAACTGTTCAATTCATGAGGTCCAGAAGCAGAGAGAAAGAAAGGAAGCAGCCATGGACAGATTTAGTCTTTACGACCAGGCCCCCAGGGGGCTACACCCCACCTCTAACCCTCCGTAATTACCATACACGAGCCTTTCTGGGGGACATCCTATATCCAGACCACAATGGGGTAAAAATGCACACACCTGTCTCCCCAAGACCTCCTACTCCCCTCCTCCAAATGGAAAGAATATAAGGTTCCGTTGGCCTCACCCTTGAGGAATTCATTGCGTTCAATTCTTAGTGGCAGATCTGACTGAGGCCAAATTGTGAGGGATGCTGAGATTGGCAATTCTCAGCCCATCCGTGCAGTTCACAGTAGTTAATTCCTTCTCACCCTCAGTCCTTTTCCAATAAGATCTTAAATGTGTGTTTGTGAGACTTGGCCCGCTCTTGGAGATACCGCCGAGTCTTAGAGACTGGATGTTTTGTGCAAACCTCCACCCCTCAATGCGACGCGTACTCCTTCATGACACAGTTCTCCTAGAAGAGAGGGTAGGAACTCTAGTCTATTGGTCATTTCGTGCCCCAGCGGTCCCTGGAGGAGTCAGCCAACTGAAAACGCAGTTCCAGCTGAAGCAGAGAGAATTCGCTCAGCAGAGTAATAAAGTGCTAATGCTTTCTGGGGAGAACACCACTCCTCACCCGCATCTTCTGTTGGAAAGTCATCTTTCAGCAAGGATCTTTTTTTTTTTTTTAAATGACCCTCTCTCCTTCATCTAACCTGAAAGAATGGTAGCTCTAGTTGGCTATATTTGGACTTCTATCTAGTGAGATTAGCCAACTGGGATACCAAAGAGTAATATTGTTTTGAAGATTTGAGACTTTGCAGGAACTTTGATATCTGATACGAAACCTTTCACAGTGAATTCAATTGCTAAACCAGCTGGAAAAACTAGACCAACCAGTCACCACAATATCAGCTCTGCAAGTAATATAGCTCACTGCTGATGCGGAAGCCACTGCTTGGTTCTTCTAAACATGCAGATATGGGTCTGGAGCCCATCTACAGCCAGTACCATCCCACTCTATGATGTGACTGGAGACAAGAGTTTCCTCAAAATTGCTCTGACCCATCACATTACTAACGTATGCCCACTCATTTAATTACTACTGCACTTTTGAATTCTGAGATGATCCAGCAATAAAAAACTAAATGAATCGGGCGTGGTGGCTCACACTTGTAATCCCAGCATTTGGGAGGCTGAGACAGAAGGATGGCAGTTTGCGGCCAGCCTAAGATACTTAGGCCCTCTGCAACTTAGTGAGACCCTGTTTCAAAATAAAGAATAAAAAATAGGGCAGGGGGTGTAGCTTGGAGGTTGAATGCCCCAGACCCACAAAAAATAATAAATAAATAAATGAAACATGATTTTTTTTATATGTTAGAATCACTTTGGAAAGATGATTTCTGTTAAATACATGTGTGTCCCAGGAAGGGAAGACAGACAGTAACTTCTCCAGTGGGAAAAAATGAAGCAGAGTATTAGCAAAAAAAAAAAAAAAAAAAAAAAAAAAACAAAGATGAACTATTTGTCATTAAAGAGGGCAAGGGTACAGTCTGGCTTAGTAGCCCACGCCTGTAATCCCAGTACTTGGAAGGCTTAGATGGGGGGATCACAGGTTCAAAAACAGCCTCAGCAGCTTAGTGAGGGTGTCAGCAACTTGGCAAGACCCTGTTTCTAAATGAAAAAGAAAATAGGGCTGGAGTGTATCTTGGAGGCAGAACATCCCTGGGCTTGATCCCCTGCACCGAAAATAATAAATAAATATATAAATAAATAAATAAATAAATAAACAAGGCAAATTTAAGTGGATGGGAAAGAATGATAAGGAAAAAAATCTATAACCCACAGGTGATGGTAGGGAAATGCTTATGTACTCCAAGTTTCTCTCTCGCAATTTCCCCGAGGGGTTAGATCATTACTACCCCAAGCTTACCACCTGCGCATTCATGGGTGACCAAGAGGGAGGTGTTTACATGACTACTGAGTTCCTAAACTGCAGTTAGGCTTCCAGATTTAGGAAACAAGGGCCCAAGAGTCTAATGACAGGAAATAAAAGCAGAGGAGAAAGGGAACGGATTAAAGCCACCTGGGTTAATGAGTAACCAAGCAGGGAGTTGGTCTTATTATTTAGATGGATATTATGGAATTAGACTGCCACTGCTTCTTTCTCTACACACTATTCTGAAAACTTTGCCCCTGTACTGTTCTGAAAAATATTCTTCTGAAAAACTAAAACAGTTCATATTTATATAATCCCTTCAGACTGTGACCTCTCATCATGGTATGGAGGTTGGACCATCGCTGACTGTCCAGATCGGAGTCACAGTGGTGGAGGAGAGGGGTTGGTGGGGGCGGCCCTGGGGCAAAATCATTAGACCTAAGAACAAGGGACAGAGTTGCAGACAAGCCTACATACAGAGATCGACACAAACTACTGCTGGCAAAGTGTTTTTTAATGATAGCATTTGCTCGAGTGTAATTTAATATTGTGTAAGCATAACATTTTGTTGTCATTTTCTTGCTGACACATCTAGTGGTTTGAATCTAGAGGAGGAGGAGGAGGAGGAGGAGAAGGAAGAGGAGGAGAAAAAGGAGAAGAAGAGGAGGAGGAGGAAGAGGAAGAAGAAGAAAAAAGAAAGAGGAGGAAGAGAAGGGGGCGATGAAGAGGAGGAGGAGGAAGAGGAAGAGGAGGAAGGAAGGAAGAGGAGGAAGAAGAGGGAGGGAAAAGAAGGAGGGAGCCAGGCATGGTGGCGCATGTTTGTAATCCCAGCATTCGGGACGCTGAGACAGGAGGATCTCAGATAGCCTCAGCTACTTAGTGAGGCCTTTTGCTATTCAGTGAGACCCTGTTTCAACATAAAGAATAAAAAATAGGGCTGGGGGTGTAGCTCGGATGTAGAATGCCCCTGGGTTCCATCCCCAGTGCTGCAAAAAAAAAAAGAAAGAAAGAAAGAAAGGAAAGAAAAATGGAAGTACAAAATAAAAGGAGAGAGAGGAGAGAGAGAGAGAGAGAGAGAGAGAGAGAGAGAGAGAGAGAGAGAGAGAGGGATTTTGTTACAATAACTTGATAAACTAAACTTAGACCAGAAACCTTCAGGAAGCGCTGGTCTCTCTCCTCTATCCCCCCCCCCCAACTTGTGGGGCTCCCTGCACATTTATTCTTTCTACACTGACAAGCCTCTCTGCTTACCTTAGTTGCTGTTTTCTCACAATTTGAGTACACATACGACCCACAATAGCCTCTCTGGTTCCATCACTATTGTGGCTTTCAAGCTATGGCTCCTACCATCAACTGAATACTTTATCTAGAGATTTCTTAGCTATAACTCATGAAAAATGGATTGACTCAGCTTTGCTGTTTGTCCAAGGACCCAGCTGTGTGCCCAGCCTAATACTAGATGCCATTTGGGCAGGTCACTAAGACATGGTAGCTAGGTATGTAAATATATTTTGTACAATTGATACTTCAAAAAGTCTCATGAAAAGTTCATTTTTATTATAAAATAATCTATTATGAGAGTTAGCCTTCACTTGGCCTTCAAATACTATACTAGTTGGAAAATGTCTGCAGTCTCCCCTGTTTTCTAAAAGCCAATCAACCATCTCAATAAAAGCAAAAGGCCCTTAATGTGGTACATAGCTCTGGAGTCTAAGAATTGAAAATAGCCTTCTTACTCCCTTTGGGAATCCAGTTTGATGCTTATTTGTTTCATAGTCGTGTTTTTCTTCTGACAGTCACCCATTTGCTCATGTTCTCTCTCCCTGAAATAAGCACAAACAAAAACATCATCAATAGAATTTCATTTTTTATATAAAAGTCATTTTCATTGGTGACTTATAATTACAAATCATAGTGGGATTCCTTGTTACATATTTGTTCGTGCACATGCACGATTCGGGCAGTTTTACTCCCTCATACCGCCCCTCCCCCTCCCCTCTCTCCCCTCCCCTCTCTCCCCTCCCCCTCCCCTCTCTCCCCTCCCCCTCCCCCTCCCCCTCCCCCTCCCCCTCCCCTCCCCTTCCCTCCCTTTGGTCCCCTTCCTCTGTGCTACTAGTCTCCCTTCTATTTTCATAAGAGGATTTCTTAAGAAACCACAAATACTAGTATCAAATATGTAAATATTTTTAAAGGTACAAAGCAAGTTGGGGCCAGGTAGTGGTGGCACACTCCTCTAATCCTGGCTACTTAGGAGGCTGAGACAGGAGGACGGAAAATTTCAGGCCAGCCTGGGCAACTTAACAAGATCCTGTCTCAAAATTAAAAAATAAATTTAAAAAAAGGCCTGGGGATGTAGCTCATCTTAATGGGATAAAAGATGGTGGAGACATGCATGCACACATCGCCCAATTAGCCCTTACCCAATTCCCTCCCCCTCCCTCCTTCTCATGCTTGGCTTACTGATTGACTTGGATATGTTTGTTAAAGTACATCATGTGCATTAGAGAATTTCCCTCTTTTAAAAACATAATTTTCTCTTTTTATTTCCTTACCCAGCACTGCTCCTCAACCATTTAAAGAACACCAAAAGGGAAGAAACATATCAAACACAAAAATAAACACTCCTGACTTCCCCCTTCCCTACTAAGTGTGGCCCTCGGGGTTTAACACGAAGTCTCCATGAAGAAGCATTTTTGAAGGAAATGAGGAAATCTCTTTTTCACATTTTCCAATAGAAGAGCACAGAATTCAAGATGAGTATGGTTAAGTAGAACAGTACTGTATTAAAGATTCCATCTTATTAAATTAACTCTGCATAGATATTTTAAGGCTGTAGTGGGACCCTTGAAAACTGGTACCAAATTGTACATCTCTATTACCAGTACCTGGAACAATAACCAGCAGTATTACAAGAAGTGTGTGTGTGTGTGTGTGTGTGTGTGTGTGTATAGGGGAGGTCATTTGAATTATTTCACAGAATATATACATATATAATATATATAATTTTTAATTAATATTCCTCTTGATGTCGGATTTTTAATCACATCAATAAATCATACTGTCTTTTGAAAATGTCAACAATAGCCCAGCCCACGCCTGTAATCCCAGGCGCTCAGAATTCAGAGGCAGGAGGAGCACAAGTTCTAGCTTATCTATTAAATCCCCTTTGAATTGGGAAAATCCTTACACTCTAATATCTTTTGTTAGAGTTTACAAGTGCAAAAGTTTCTTGTTACATTCCTCTTCTGTAAGAACGAAGAAAATAAAAAGCCCAAATATCTTTGACTCTCCTGAGCAAATCTTATGTCATCCTTTGAAGTAGTTCAGTCCTGTCCAAGGTGTCGATGAAGACACTGAACATTTTCTTGGAAAATTAATCTCTTCCCCAGACTAATTAATGAAAACTAAAGATGACCTCTAGAGTGGGGTAATAAAACACAGTTCTTTGTTTCTATTCTCGTTCTCTTCTGTTTCTTGGAAGAATCTGAAAAATGGAGTCAAGATTCCAGTGGCATAAGGGTGAAACAGAAAGAGGATCCCAGGCTCTGCGTAACCCCAGGGAGGGCCTGTTTGCTCTGCATACAACATGACTTCCTTGGTGACTCGGCATTCTAGGACTCTCCACATCAGTTGAGCATGATGTTCAGAAGAAGCTTCTATGTCATTAGACGTAGGGAAGAACTTTGACAATGACATCATAGAGAAGTCTACCTGTAGATCCAACTTAGTACCTCCCAATGTCTCTGAAAATGGGGAGAATAGCTAAATTTGGCAATATGTACAAAATACATAAAAATAAAAAATACCTCTGAGCCAGAATCTCAAGGACGGGAAAAAGAAATTATTTGGAGAAGCTGGTTGTTCGCTCTTGACCTGATATTGTTTGTGGCTTTATGTTCTATCATCACCCCTGCCCCCACCATCCTAGCTCCCAAAACACTCTTTAGAGGACCCCAACACAAATCACCTCTTACTTCACTGATTCCAGAATGGGCAAGGTTATCTGAAACCAAGTATAGTTGGTGAAATATAACAGGGTCCTGAGAAGGCAGAGTGTCTCAGCTGTCAGGAGAACTTCCCTCCCCTTTATCCATCTGGAATCTTAATGGGGCTAGGTTTGAACATCATGTCGAGGGCTTCACCATCTCCTATTTGAGTGTCTTCACTTTTATCTCAGCGTTCTGACTGGAAACAATCTTGTCCCATGTGGTAACGAGGAGGTAGAAAAGATCTAGGCAGATAGGGCTGGAGGACCATGGTGGGAAGACTTTCTTTTCTGAGAGGCAACAGACACTAACTTCCAAAACTCCAGAAAGGACCAGACCTCCTACATGTCGAATCTCCTCCTGAGAGTGACCAGAAATTCACAGAACTCTAGTTGTTCCTGCGGATAAGCAATCCTAGGAAATTCCCCGAAAAGTCCAGGGAAGGGTGTCTGGGACCCCAGCTGGAAAAAGAATACACAAAAAGAACACTATCTAAATCCCATTAGGGATTTTGGATGCTGGAGATTGAACCCAGGGGCATTCTACCTCTGATTTTTACCTCCAGTCCTATTTTATTATTTTTATTTTGAAACAGGGTCTAAGTTGCTGAAGCTGACTTCAAACCTAGGAGCTGAAAGGTTGAACTGGGGGTGTTGGGGTTTGGAGAGACCGCGAAGGAGGTAAAGCACCCACAAAGTAACAAAAATCTGCTTTAATCTGAAAGAGCTCAGCACCTTCGGGGTGCGGGGTTCGGGGCAAGGTTAGCGGGTCAGGGAAGGGACCGATGAGCCATCTGCCTAGGGAGTTGCGAGCAGTCCAGATCGGTCAGATGAGTAGCCCACGTGGTGGGCCGGAAATGATCTTGCTTTTAAGCCGGTATTTTGGGGGGTGGGACTAAGCATGGGAACACCGACTCTCTCGCGACATCTGTAGGCTCGGAATCTCAAGTGTGTCTTGCGGTGCCTGGAGTCTCAGGATATCTCTGCCTCCTGTCCCGGCCGTGAGATCACGTGGGGGAGGGGAGGGACCCGGCCTAGCAGGAGCCTCCTGTCTCAGTCTCCCAGGTACTGGGATTAGAGGCTTAGGCCACTACTCCCAACTCAGTAACTCTTAGTTTGTTCCAAAATTGAGGAACAGATTAAAGAGTAAGTTAAGATTTTCACTATACTGTATTTCATAATGAAAATATATCCTGTAGTAGTTTTTCAGAATTTGCAGCATCTTTCTGTTATTACTGTACACACTGTCTTAAGTACTTGTCTTCAAGTTGTTCCTGGGGAAGCGATAGATAGGTAGAAATATGTTGGGTGGGTACCGGGGATTGAACTCATAGGTGTTCTACCCTTGAGCTATACCCTCAGCCTCGTTTAATTTTTAATTTTGAAACGGAGTCTCATTAAGTTGCTGAGACTAGCCTCAAACCTGTGATCCTCTTAACTCAGCTTCCCAAGTACTGGGATCACAGAGTACTTCCTAGGAAAGGAATAGACAGGTCAAAGAGGTTCTGTGAGAAAAATGGCAAATTGCCCTGGCATGGTGTCACAGGTGTTCCCAGGACCTGAGAGGCTGAGACAGGAGGATTGCAGGTTCTTAGCCAGCTTCAGCTACTTACTGAGGCCCTCTGCAACTTAGTGAGACCCTGTTTCAGAAATAAAAGGATAAAATATAGGACTAAGGTGTAGATCAGGGGTAGAATGTCCCTGGGTTCAATCCCTAGTACTGGGGAAAAAAAAAAAAGAAAAAAAAGAAAGAAAGAAAAATGGCAAATCAAGCAAAAAAAAAAAAATTCCATTTTCAGTAGGAAAATCATTTCCTCTTTTGAACAAAAAGATCAGAGTCTTAATATGCCTAAGAAATGCAAATATGGGCTCCTCAGAAGGAGATTCACCCCTCCCCTCAGACCATTTAGGGCTAAAATCTAGGGCATAGCTTCTTCAAGAAACGCATTCTAGACTCTAGAGAGTAAAAAATGTAACCCAACCTGACTCATCTAGTACGCTCCAGTCTCTGGAAATTTCCTGATACAAAGAAGCCGGTAAAAAGAATATAGGGCAGTGGCGGCCAGGTTGAGAGCGCTGGAATTCGGAGGAGACACCCAGACCAAACCTCCAGGATCTTCTGTTTAAATGTCTCCTCCAGACAAGGGCACACCGGTCCTGTCTCCACCTCCAACGACATGTCTCAGTTCAAGAAATCATTTATGAGAATATCAGTTTTTAAATAAAGTACAGCTAAGAAAGCTATTTTCTACTGCATAAAAAGTGCCCTTTGACCTACTATGCCCTCGGGGCAGAAAGAGAATACTTAGTTTTGAATGCTTTTAAATAGGCAACCTGTGAATAGATCGCTTTTTGAATACTGAGTTGGGTGTATCTTAGTGATAGAGGGTTTGTCTAGCACGCATAGGTCCTGGTTCCATCTGTTTCGAGCAAAACACACACACATACACACACACTTAAATTGAATTTAAAAATAAAGTTTGCTGGCCATGGTAGCTCACTCTAGTAATCTTAGTCACTTGGGAGGCTGAGGCAGGGGGAGGGGGGTAATAAAAATTTGACACCAGGCTGAGTAACTTAATGAGAACTTGTCTCAAAAAAAAAAAAAAAAAAGGTTGGGACGTGGCACAGCAGTAGAATACCTTTGGGACCAATGCCCAGTGCCACAGTAAACAAACAAGGAAAGCAATATGAATATGAATATTGAGCTTGAGTCATACAAAAGTAGACAAACATACAAAAGTAGACAAAATTATGGAATTTATGCTGGGCATGGTCAAGGCTGAGGATCACTGGTTCAAGGCCAGCCTCAGAAATTTAGTGTGACCATCAGAAATGTAGCAGGACTTTATTTCAAAATAAATAAAAAAGGCTAGGGGTGTAGCATGGAGGTAGAATGCCTCTGGATTGCATCCTCAGTATTAAAAAAAAAAAAGAAAGAAAGAAAACATGGAAGTCTGATTCCTTTCCTTCAAAAAATATAATTTGCGTATGGGCAGGAATTTTTCAGAGCATATAACATTTTAGGTATTTGGGAACTGGCATACTTTGTTAAAAAAATAAGTAGGGACAGCACCAACTCTGATAAGTTCTACTCTGGAATTAAGTCAGGCATAGTTGTTTCCACTCTAGAACACCCTGTGAACTTTAATAGCACTGAGCTCACACTAACATGTTCTAGATTAAAAACATATTCTCTGTCAATAGTGATTATACTCAATAGAATCTAAAGGTTAGGCAAATCAAATCAAATATAGTCTGGGTAATCAGATTCCATAAATAATTCAAATAGTACATCTGGTTTCTTTTTTAAAAGTTAATATTTCATAAAACAAAATTTGTTCCTAAAATGAGGTGGAGCCAAGTTCTATTCCAACAAGTAAGGTTATCTCTTTCAAACAACTTTTGAGTTTAAATGTATACCGTCTATTTTGACTGATAAACTCATTCTTGCCAATCTAACAATAAATTGATTCAAATAATTGTCTCAACTACTGCTTTCCGTTCAGTCGACTGAAAAACACTGGACCAACTTTTTTTTATTTGATTTGATTTAGTACTCACAACTAAGAGGTTTATTCTTTAAAGATGGTGTTTTTACAATAGTATATTAAATATCAGTGTCTTTCTACCCACCATGGAGGACCGCTCCCCAACCAGGAAATTGGCCAATTTTGTACCAGTATTGGGAATGGCCTAGGAAGATTTGAGAAAGCTCTGATTATTAATAGATTTCAGAAATAATTGTGTCAAAATGGCAGACCTGGAGAGAGAAAGGCTTGGCTTTGGTCAGGAAGCAAACAGCTATTGAAACTTAGATTGACTTGGCTAAAAGTAATTAGCAAGTCAACAGGAGAGGGGAGCTAGGCCTTTCTCTGTCTAAAGACAGATCTACATGGTTAGATAAGCTAGCTAAGATGGGAGGAGGGGTCGACCTTCCTGAAAGGAGACACCTTGCCACACCTTGCTGGGGGAGGTACCTTACAGGGACTTCACTATATCAGAATTATGTAAACAAGATGGAGGTCATAGGTATAAAAAAAGTCCAGCCCACGTGTGTCCCTTTGGTGTATTCTCTCGAATTGCCCCCCCCATGCCATTTATTTCTATCTTTTTAATAAACTTCTTTAAATCTTCAGCAAGAGTCCGGGCTAATGTGTTTTCACCATTAGCTCAGGACAAGAACCCGTGGTTTTTCTGTTTTGGGTTGTTTGGGGTTTTGTTATGGTTTGAGGGAAATTGTGTCCAGGACCCTAATAGGGGTCCCCGGGAACAGTTTCCCCACAACCATAACATTACCACCGCAACACCTCCCACCGTAACAAATTTGACTAGCAATTTCATAATACTCAGGGATTTCCTTATCTAGCACACCATGAGTAATTTTTCTATTTTCTCCCACGGGTAGAGAAAGAACAATGAGCTCTTTATTGAGAAAATATCTGTCATTTTAACCCTGTGAAGAGATGATAATTTCTGATAAAGTAAGCTAACCACCAGGTAGAAGAATACCTATTCAGTATTCAAAGGGGCAGTTTACTGAACAATAGCACAAACAAAATCCTAGGTTGCTAATTATAGTTGAGAATTCAAGAAATATTTATTGGGCACTGAGCACAATAGCAGGTATAAAAAGTAACACAGAGTCTGTAACTTCAGTTTGAGTTTGGCAGGGAGAAGTAGAATGAGCAGACCAATACAAGGAAACCAAAAGTCCTTACTCTACACAAAGGGACATTTGTAGTAAGGGTAATGACTTGAGCCTAATAACAGGAAGTCTCTGATTTAACTTTCTTGTAACAAAAATTGGACAAAAATACTAAACTTATATGATGTAAAAAACAGCATTCACGAAATAACTTTATATACCATAGAGACCCACTGAAACTTGTGGTAGCATTATATATACTTGTATAGGTATCATACATAGATACCTATTTATCATATGCAAACATGTGTATATTCTGTGCTAACCTGAATGTATTTAAAGGGAATTAGAGTATATGTGTTTGGATGGAGGGTTTCAAAGGAGAGAGAATACCTGACTCATGGGTAGGGAGATATATAGCAAGTTTTTATGGAGGAAGTATGTTATGAAATGGGGCTCAGAAAATTAGACCTCTAAAGATGAAGCTGAAGGACTAGGGAAAGGAAAGATGCTTGAGGCAGGAAGAAAAACACTAGCAAAGAGAAACTTGTATAGTGGTCCCAAAGGGCCATGGTTTTTGATGTCCAGAAACACTGTGAATTGGTGAAGAGAGCCAGCCTCTTGAGTTAGTTCATATATCACCACCTTACTAAAAGTGGTCAAGAGAGAGTCAGAAACACAGGCCACCAAAGAATGGTTGGCAGAGCTAGGTACAGTGGTGCGCTGCTGTAATCCCAGGTACTTAGGAGGCTAAGGAAGGAGGATGACATGTTTTTGTTTTTGTTTTAATGGAGGATCACAATTTTGAGAGTAGCCTGGGAAACTTAGCAAGACCTTGTCAAAAAAAAAAAAAAAGAACGGGGACATAGCTCCGTGTTAGAGTGATTGCCTAGCATGCACAAGGCCCTGAATTAAATCCCCCGTACTTGGAAAAATAACAACAGCAAAAAACATAATCTGTGATTAGCAAAATATTGGTCCCATAAAGATGTTAATGTATAGCTGCCAGACTTTATCAAGAAAATGTAGCCTTATGTGGTAAAAGTGACTTTGCAGGTGTGATTAATTTAAAAGTCTTGAGACCTGGCAATTATCCTGGATTAAATGGGTGGATAGGCTCTAATCATAAATAATTCTGTAACAGTAACAGCAGACGTGGCAGTGTTGGAGACAGAGAGAGATAGGAAGATGTTTTAAAAACAGCCACATCCTGGTTTTGAAAATGAGAGATGGAAGAGACATGAGTTAAGCACGTGGGCCTTTTGTTGAAGCTGGAAGAGATAAGAAATTGGATTCTCCCTCCAGCAGACTCTTTCTCAAATAGACCCTGTCGAGGAAATGTAGCCATGATATTCACTCAGCCATTCTGGCATTTTGACGTTCAGTCATAATGGGACAATCTTTCTATTTAGTTTTCAGTCATTATTATTATTATTATTATTAATTATTATTATTACTAGTAGTAGTAGTAGTAGTAGTAGTAGTAGTAGTACTGGGGATGGAACCCAGGGGCATTCTACCTCCAAGCTACATCCCCAGCCCTATTTTTTTTTTTTATTCTTTATTTTGAAACAGGGTCTCAGTGAGTTGCAAAGGGCCTCACTAAGTAGCTGAGGCTGCCCGTGAACTGCGATCCTCCTGTCTCAGCCTCCCAAACGCTAGGATTACAAGTGTGCGACACCACGCCTGGCTTAAGTCACTAATTTTAAGGCACTTTGTTATGGCAGCAGCAACAGATTGAAGAAATCTTGAGAGCTAGAGTAGTGGCGAGACACTGATGCAAGGTTTATGGGGCTGAACAGCTGGAGATGAAGACAGGTCTCAGGAAGATTCTAGTGAGAGTCAGTGTTTGAACACTTTTGATTTTTATATTCCCCCCTTCTTTCATTAACACACACACATATACACAACACACATACACACGTACGCAAGCACGCACAAATTTTTCTTTTCATGTAGTACTGGAGATAGTGCCCAGGAGCACTATCCTCCGGAATGCTGGGACTGCAAGCATGCGCCACCACGCCCAGCTGATCTTATGATTTTAAATATGACTTTGCTGCGGGATAAAAACAAAAACAAAGTCAGATGACCATCTCTCACAATATGCACAGCACAAAATTTCTTCAAGGAAAAAAGGCAGAAGTGCCCTGTTATATTTCTGGAGACACAGCAGGTGATCGCCAACTTCTTCCAAAACTGAAACTCAAGTGCTCATCCTTACTGCAAATGGTGACATTGCACAATTAAATGTGTCACGTGCTGCACACATCTAGATTGTGTGAGTCATCTGAGTTCCACCCAAGGCTTATGATGCCTGTCACTGGCCAGGACACATCCCAGCCTGGCCGTTTGGCTAGGATGGAGCCAGGTGGCAGTGGAGAAGGACCTGAAGCCACACGTCCCAGGGCACTTTTCAGATTTGTGCCTACTGCTCATCTGCATTACTTCCTGTCTCATAAGTAAGTTTGAGGAAGGAAGTCTGGGCTGGAATGGAACCAGGCTTCCCTTTTCAAAGTCGGTCATTACTTTAAGTAAGAAAGTGCTTCTGTGTCTTGGGTTGTCCTTTAGTGAGAAGAAAGGGGACGTGGGAGAGGAATAGACAGAGAGTGTCAGCCATGTGCTGGGTGCTGCACCAGTGTTGTCCTGGGCTCAGAGTAGCGTGAGCAAATACCCTAAGGGTGGATTCCAGGAGCGGCTCCCTCTGTGTCACCTCTGTGTCTCTGGGCAAGAATGAAACAATGCAGTGGGGCGTGGTGGCACATGCTTGTAATCCCAGCATTCGGGAGGCTGAGACAGGTGGATCATGGTTCCCAGCCAGCCTCAGCTACTTAGGTCCCTTGCCACACAGTGAGACCCTGTTTCAAAGTAAAGAATATAAAAATAGGGCTGGGGTGTAGCTTGGAGGTAGAATGTCCCTGGGTTCCATCCCCAGTACCGCAAAAAAAAAAAAAAAAAAAAAAAGGCAACGGTGCAAAGCAATCTATGCGCATTGAGATTTTACTTTGTCCAAACACCATGTTGAGTATTTTACTTTGTATATCTTTTAATTATCACCATGTTCTTATAAGCAAGGGAACTATTATTACTTAATTTGGAGAAACCGAGGTCAAATAAATTAAGGTAGAAAGAATGGCCTAAACATGGAAGGCATCTGAGCTCTGGTGGGTGTCCACGTCCCAGCACAGCCACTGATGAGCTCTGTCACTTTGGGCAAATGACGTCAGTCACCTCCCTTGAGGTACCTACAGCAAACCGGTGCTCGGCATGTGGGGTGCGCTCTGTAAATGCCAGCTGCTGCTGTGACTCAGTCTTTGCTTGTGAAGGACATCGGCTGCTTGATCTTGAGTAACCAAGGCAGGGAGCAGATATGGTACCTTGAGGGCATCGATTAGAGGCCAATATATGCACAGCGCGCACAGGTAGGTACATGGGTCTTTAGGGCTGTACGTGTGCTCACTGGTTTGTCTACACTCAACCGTGGTTCGATGCTCTCTTTCAGTTCCCCTTTGGGGTCTAAGGAGGAATAAATGGGAAGGGGAGGGGCGCCATGCTTGTGGTCTTTCTGAGAAACAAATCAAGGCTGACGGTAATAGGTATCCCAGAAGCTACGAGACCCCGCTAGGCCACCAGCTAAAGGCTACCAGCATCCTGATAGGGGATGGTCCATGACACATAGCACTCCCAATAGAAATAAACCTCATTAACTCAGAATTGTGTGTGTTTGGGGCTCTACTTGTGCTCCAGAAATTTGAATCCCAAATGCTGGGATTACAAGCATGTGCCACCACACCCAGCTTCTTTGCTTTTTTTTTTTTTTTTTTTTTTTAATGAAACACAAAGGTGTTTGTGCTTTTCCTTCTAAGGTGCTTTAATTTTTGAAAGGTTTTCTGAGTACCAACAGCCATGAAGAACTCTGGAGGCTAAAGACCTTTTCCAGAAGCAGCCCATGTTCCCTGCCAGCTTAACAGTTTGAGGAGAGAGGTCTTTGGCTTGTCAGCTCCAAAAGCCCAGAAGCCACTAGAGATCCATGATGAGAAATTCCCCGTATCTGCTTTGATCTTTGATTTTTTCCATATCTCACCCCTTCTCCAGGTCTGACCTGCAGCCTCTTACATCTTTGACCAGATCCTACAAAACAAACTTCAAAGGAGACTGAGTGATCTTGGGAACAAGAGTGACATTGGCAGAATGGTTTCCATGGATTTTCCTTGATATTTGAGCTGAGTATCTCCTAGTGCCCAGAGGTTCAGCATGTTCAGAGCTTCCAATCTGACTGTTTTTGCGGTTCGTAGCCAGTCTCAGCTACTTAGCGAGGCCCTTTGCAACTCCATGAGAACCTGTTTCAAAATAAAAAATAAAAATAGGACTGGGGTGTAGCTCAAAGGTAGAATGCCCCCGGATTCCATCCCCGGTATCACACACACACACACACACACACACACACACACACACACACGAAATAGGTACACTAACAAGCACTCTCTACTAGCCAGTCTTCTGAGTAGAATGTTGAATTACAGTCCTTAGTAAGTGTAAAGTTGAAAGTGAGTCAGGGGTTGCAAAGGAGGAAAACACCAGCACAGTTAATAAAGGCCTCTTTAATTAAAACTGGTACCTTTGGGTGAGGTCTGCCAACCATGGGGGAAGGACCGATGATGGAGCAGCAGAGTCAGGTCAGCAGGGTCACGGTTGGCAGAGTCACGCAGCAGAGAGGAAGTGGGAGTATGTATCTTGGGGTGGAGCTAGCAGCGTGGGAAAGTCAGTCCTCTCACAACATCTGGAGTCTCTGGAGTCGGCCCTGTGATGTTGGGAGATGTCGGGAGTCTCCCAGCATTTCTGGCTTCTGGGGTCCCGTGGGGGAAGGAGGGACCTGACCTATCAGCAAATTCTAGAAAATTCAATTTTTTTTTTTTTTGCTACAAATACTGAATTTTCTTAACTATTACAGACCTGCCAAGTCTTGATAATAATGTTAATAATGGGAACTTGAATTTTTTAGTCCTTACTATGTGGCAAGCACCATGCCAGTTTTTTGTGTTTTATCAATCCTCATACCAATGGGAATTAATCTGAAACCCAGAGAAGTTAAGTTAATTTGCTCCAATTTATTAAGGAGGGGATGTAAAAATAATGGGGCTGTGAGAGGAACCTAGGCAGTCTCCAAAGAATAAGGGATATGGAATAGTTTGAACTAAACCTCAAGAATTATTAAGACATTTAGACTGCTGCTTTTTCAGGAGCTGATATATAAAACTATAAACACTTTTTATGACTCTTATTAAAGTCACAGTGGATCTGAATTATGATAATCAATCTCTTCTGTTAAACTATCAGCTCCAAGAGGTCAGAGAAACCAGCTTGTCCTTGGATTTTTCAAGGCTGGAGAAAAATAAATACCCCTGAAAAATGCCTGTATATATTCAATACCCTTCCTTCTTTACTCACTTCACAACAGAGTTGACTGCTCTGTTTCACTTCTCTGCTGGTCTCAAAATTTCTTCTTTAGTAAATATGGATCCAGCAGCAGCCATGTCCAACAGACATGGGGATATCTTGCTCAAAGCCCCATCATTAGGTTTATGCTTAATGGGAGAAAGAGACACTGATTGGAACCATTAAGATAATATGAAAATGAGAAGGCAGAGGTACCATCTGAGCACACTGGCAAGGGGCCATCCTAACCAGAGGTGAGGAGGGTGCTGGGGGCAGGTGTTTAAGATCAGAAGCTGAAGGCTGTGAGGTATTGAGTCGGAGGAGCAGGTGGGAGCGTGTGGCTGTTGGAGAGTGTCCTGGGGAGCGGGACAGCGTGCTAAGGTGTGAGGAGAAGCAGCACAGTGCATTTGAGGAGCCCCAGGAGCACCACTAGGTTCTCCAACCTACAGGGCAAGAGGGAGGAAGACCAGCCAGGAGACTGGAGAAGGCTCTCGGGTCATCTCTGGAAGGGTCTTGTTAGCAGTATGGACTTAATCTTGGGAGGATTTGATCCAGACTGAACTGGAGAGTGAAGTCAGATCAGAAGAGAAGGTGGGTCAGAGGAGGAGCTGGGGAACAGGAAGGATGGTCGTGAGGTCGGACAAATGAAGAACCTGAGCTGTTAACCCGACCACAATGCTGAGCTGCTGGGCGAAGGGTCAGGCCAGAGCCCACATGCCACTCCTGGGCTCACAGGGTCCCGGGAGAACCACTGCACCTGCCAGCCTCCCGCAGGGTTCCCTGCACTTTAGTCCATGCAGGTCCGGATTGCTACGTGCTACATTATGATGTGAGACTACAATGCACCAATAAAAGTATTAAAGAAATGAAGGCTGAATCCGCCACGAGTGAGGAAGCCATCCCTGAGGTGTGAACATCTTCTTTTAGTCAGTTTTTGTTCTTAAGGAGAATTTCTACCATTACCACACTTCACAAGTATCTGCGCACTGGAAGATCCACACTGTGGTGACAGGATCTCTGAATCAGTGTGCTTCCTGCTGCTATTAGCACAATGCCATGCTCTGGGGACATTATTGAGAAGCAGGTTTGTTTGTTTGTTTGTTTGTTTGTTTGTTTGTTTGTTTAGGTACTGAGGATGGAACCCAAGCATTTACCTTTGAGCTACATCCCCAGCCCTCTTTTCTTTTCTTTTCTCTTCTTTTCTCTTCTTTTCTTTTCCCTTCTTTTCTTTTTGTTCCTCCTTTTTTCTTTCTTTCTTTCTTTCTTTCTTTCTTTCTTTCTTTCTTTCTTTCTTTCTTTCTTTCTTTCGTGCTGGGAATGAAACCAAGGAGCACTCTACCTCTGAAAGACACCCCCAGCCCTAATTGTTTTTATTCTTTATTTTGAAACAGGGTCTCACTGAGTTGCAAAGGGCCTCACTAAGTAGCTGAGGCTGGCTGCAAACCCGGATACTCCTGTCTCAGCCTCCCAAATGCTGAGATTACAAGCGTGCACCACCATGCCCGGTTTATTTTTACTTTATTTATTTATTTATTTATTTATTTATTTATTTATTTTGGTGGTACTGGGGATGGAACCCTTCTACCTCTAGGCTGCACTCCCAGACCTATTTTATATTTTATTTGGAAACAGGGTCTCTTAAGCCAGTGAGGCTGGCTTCGAACGTGCACGATACTCCTGTCTCCGCCTCCCAAGTGTGGGGATTACAAGTGTGTGTCACCACACCCAGCTTTACTTATTTATTTATTTTTTTTGTGGGTCTAGGGATGGAACCCAGGGGCACTCTGCCTCTGAGCTACACCCCCAGTCCTATTTTTTTATTCTTCATTTTTGAAACAGGGTCTCACTGAGTTGCAAAGGGCCTCACTAAGTAGCTGAGGCTGGCTGGGAACCTGCAAACCTCCTGTCTGAGCTTCCCAAGTACTGGGATTACAAGTGTATACCACCATGCCTGGCTGAATAACTAATTTTTTTTTTTTTTTTTGGTGGTGGTACTGGGGTTCCTGGAAGCCCTTCTACCTCCAGGCTACACTCCCAGACCTATTTTATACTTTTTAAAAATTGGAAACAGAGTCTCTTAAGCCAGCAAGGCTGGCTTCAAACCTGCATGATCCTTCTGTCTCTGCCTCCCAAGCGTGGGGATTACAAGTGTGCGCTACCACGCCCGGCAGAATGACTGATTTTTAGGGAATGGGCATACACAATTATGAAGGCTTAGAGTCCAAAATCCAATGGGGTAGGCTGGGGGGCTTGGGAAGGGTTGCAATGGAGCCCAAAGCCCATTGGCTGCAGAAGCCTTTCTCTGGGGTCAGCCTGTAGTTTTGTCAGGCCTTCGGCTGCTTCTGCCATTTCCGACAAGCCTCGGGCACACTTGTGCTCTCGGGCGAGGGGCGTGTGTGGTGTGTCACTTGGAGTCTTCAACTTTTGTCACTTGGGGTCTTCAACTTTTGTGACCACTCACCTGCTTTGCCCAAAGTCCATGAGTCTGTTAATTGAATCCAAAAGAACAGCCCAGAAACATCCGGGAAAATGTTTGACTGAATATCCAGGCACTGTGGCCCTGCCAAACTGACACATCAAATCATCTATCACCGTGGGAGCAAGAGAAAAGAGATGAAGGCATGTACTTTTAAAATAGGGCAACATCGACACCAGCTAGAGTAACAAGCAGAGGTTTTAGAGGATGAACCTCTTAGAAACATCTCCCAAAGAGACCAGAAAACAAACAAACCGGCTTCTCCACACGGGCAAGGTCAGAGCAGAGAGGCGCCATGCGGGCCCTGGCTGTGTGTTTTGCAGGATGCTGAACAGACGGGGACTCCTGATGAGAGCAGAAGGCTGGGCTCCCTGGAGGCTGCCTCCCGAGCCCAGCTGCTGGGGACTCAGAGCTTGCCTGTGGCCCCTGCCCCAGCTGGCAGGCTCCTCTTTGAGCTGGCTGCTGTCTCTGCAGACCTCCTATGGGCACCCACCAGAGAAGCAGGCTGGGAGAGTGTGCGTGTACCGGGGGGAGCCCCAGCTCTCTGCTGCAGGTCTCTGACAGGCAGTGCTCCTCCCGGGGCTCCATTTAGCCAGGTTCATAATCATCCTCTCTCTTTTGGTACTGGGGGTGAAATCCAGGGCACTCTACCTCTGAGCTTCAGCCCCAACCCTGTTTTATTTTTAATTTTGAAACAAGGTCTCCCTAAGTTGTGGAAGGCCTTATACAGTGATATAAACCAGGCACTGAAAGACAAATACCACATATTCTCAACCATATCTGAAAAAATTGAACATAGTAGAATTAGACAAATAGAAGCAGATAGTTGTATAAGGGAACACTGAGGCCCTTGGGAAGATGTTGGCTGACAGATAAAAAGTTTCAGTGAGGTAGGAAGAAACAAGTTAAAGAGATGTATTGTGTGGCAATGTGACTATAGTGAGGAGCCATGTATCAAATACTGGAAATAGCTAAGAGTAATTTTAAGTGTTATCACTGCACACAAAAATGATACATATGTATACATATTTCAATCCATAATGGGTTTTTTGTTTTGTTTTGTTTTTGTGCGTCTGGGGATGGAACCCAGGGGCATTCAACCTCTGAGCTATACCCCCTGCCCTGTTTTTTATTCTTTAGTTTGAAACCGGGTCTCACTGAGTTGCAGAGGGCCTCACTAAGTATTATTAAAATAAGAAGTATTAGTAACAGGAGTGTTGGGTTAAGAGTGTGGGCTTTGGAGTCGTACAGACATGGATTCCTGCCTCTGGCATCTGCGAGCTTTTGGTCAGAGGCAAATTACTGAAGCTGTTTATGTCTAGGTTTTGATCTACTTGAATATAAAATAACTCAAAAATTGTACAAAGATTAATTGAACTCATGTATAGAAAACGTACTAATCACTCAATAAGCGGTAGTTTTATCAGTTGGATTAAAAGCTAAGATAGAAGCCCAAAGCCCAGTGCTGAAAGAAGAGAGAGGTTTGATTGCCCTGTAATAGGCCAGGTCTAGCAAGCCAGGCTGAGAAAGCAGATCAGTTGGCATCCTTGTCCCTCCCCCTGGTGGCTCGACCACCCTGGGGTGCTGTCCTCATGCACAAAGCTGTGATAGGGTTACAGCAGGGTTCATGTTCCAGCCAGTGGGGAGGAGCAGAGGAAATGTAGAATAAGTGGCTTTCTTTTCAGTGACTGTGGAAAAGTGATTGCATAACTTTTCTCGTCCTCAGTTAGGACCTGACCACATGGCCGTCTCCAGCTCTAGAGAAGCCGAGGAATACAGTCTCAGGCTTAGCAGCCTGTGTGGAGCCAGGACTATCCTGCTGCCGCTGCCGTGAAGGGAGGAAAGGAGGGATTGGGGAGCAAAGGTGGCAGTAATGAACGGTCTGTCACAGTGCCTTTGATATGATCGTTGTGGGTTTTAAAACAAACAGGTGTGACTTCCAGCATCTTACCACTATAACAACACTGTATGGTTCTTGAAGGGCTGGGTGTGTTTCATACCATTCTAGTTCCTGTTTTACATTTAAAAATCCAAACTACAAATTTTCCCTTCCTTCCTTCCTTCCTTCCTTCCTTCCTTCCTTCCTTCCTTCCTTCCTTCCTTTGTACTGTTGATTGAACCCAGAGGTGTTCTACCTCTGACCCACATCCCCAACCCTACTTTATTGTACTTATTTTTTTTTTTCAAACAGCGTCTTGCTTAGTTTCTGAGGGTCTCACTAAGTTGTGGAGGCTGACTCACAGCCTAGGCTCCTCCTGTCTCAGTTACACAAATACTGAGATTAGAGTTGTGCTCTCCCATGTCCGGCTTGCTACTTGTTTTAATAATATCAAGCAACACAGCACCAATATAATAATTATACTACAAAAGCTCGGGATTTTTTTTTTTTTTTTGCAGTACTGGGAATGGAACCCCAGGGGCATTCTACCTCTGAGCTATACCCCAGCCCTATTTTTTATTTTATTTTATTTTTTACTTTGAAACGGGATCTCAATGAGTTGCAAAGGCCCTCACTAAGTAGTTGAAGCTGTCTGTGAACCGCAGTCCTTCTGTGTCAGCCTCCCCAATGCTGGGATTACAAGGGTGCACACCATGCCCGGTAGGATCTTTTAATATTTTAAAATATTAAGTTTTAAAAATAAATATGTCTTCACTACGTTGTCTATACAGTAAATACCATTGTTCTAGTTTCCTTTTGTTACAGACTCTTAAAGGTATTCTCAAGGAAATCCAGCAATCTGACTGGTAGAAGAAGAGGAAAAAGAAGGAGGAGAAGGAGGAGGAGAAGAGGAGGAGGAAACATTTTGGAAAGGAAATGATGTAAAACTATAAATTCCTTGTAATCCGGGCATGGTGGTGCACACTGTAATCCCAGTACTTGGGAGGCTGAGACAGGAGGATCACAGGTTCTCTGTTAGCCTCAGCTACAACTCAGTGAGATGCTGTTTCAAAATAAAAAATAAAAAAAATAAGGCTGGAGGTGTAGTATCGTCCCCTAAGACTCCGACCCGCAGGGGCTTAGAGAACGACATAGAAACCTCTTCAGCTGAAATATGAATTCTTCTTTAATGGATCCTTAATTCTTCTTCATAATATCTCTGAATATGTCTTTAATATGTCTTTAATATGTCTCTGACAATGCGTACAGCAAGCACAATATATATCAGCATCATAATCCCTCCCTCTATTCCCTACCAACCCCAAGCTTCCCATGGCTAGGGCATGCACATTTCTGACTCTCTCATAGGCAGGCTGGTGGTAGCACGAGGTGCTGCGTCACTGATCATTCTGCAGGCACGTAGCATGGCACACTGCGCATCCTCAAGGAGACGTCCATCTTGTGAGTCTCATGACTTGGCTGCAAGCCTAGGCGCCATCTTGAGTCCACGCTGGCAACAAGCCTGGGTGCCATCTCGGTCCAGCCGAGTGGGCCCCGACAGTGTAGCTTTGAGGTAGAATGCCCACTGGGTTCCATCCCCAGTACCATAAACAAACAAACAAACAAATAAACAAACTATAAACTTTTTGGTTAAGAACAAGTGAGAATTTTAAAACTAATACTGCATGTAAAATTATTGTAAGCATAGTTCCACAGTAACATTCAACATCCATTCCCCCCTGTTCCCAACATAGGACTGGAGCTTTCCCATGTTTTATGGTGGTTCACGCTTGTGATCCCAGTACCTTGGAGGCTGAGACAGGAGGATCACAAATTCAAGACCAGCCTCAGCAATTTAACAAGCTCCTCAGCAACTTAGTGAGACCTTATTTCAAAATAAAAAAGGACTAGGAGTGTATCTTGGAGGTAGAATGCCCTGGATTCCATCTCAGTATAAAACAAAAAATGTCATCTCTGGCAGTTTGATGTGCTCAGGTCCAGCTTTCACCCAGCTGCTTTCTGAAATACACATCCATGCTTTTTATTTCTGTGTAAAAATATTTCATGGCTCCCCACGGCCATTAGAAGGCTGTACAAATGCTTTGGCAAGGGATTTGACAACCATCCCGCCCTGGCTTTTTCTTTGCAATCTTTTCTCCTACTGACATCTGTTACGCAAGCCACAGTCTGACCCTTTGCCTCTTGGGCATTTCCCCAAAGTGCCTCACAGGGCTGGAGCTCTGTGATTTGCTTCATAGTAGTTCCTCTCTCTGAAATTTCTAAGAAATCACGTCAATGCAGCGAAGGATGAAAAACCAGGAAAACCAGGAAGGTTTGCCAGTGTCTGGTATCATGAGCAGAATCTCTTCTTTGGAGAAAGATAAGAGAGAGAGAGAGGAGAGAGAGGAGAGAGGAGAGAGGAGAGAGAGAGAGAGAGAGAGAGAGAGAGAGAGAGAGAGAGAGAGAGAGAGAGAGAGAGAGAGAGAGCGCTGCCCTGGAGAATATGTGGTGCATCACGTTGACTCTTCTTGGTGGTGGTGGTGGTGAGAGTTATAAGTGATACTGAATATTAGAAGTTTGCAAATCTCAATCTCAAATTTGCCACTTTTGGACCATTTGACTTCGGGCAAATTCCTGGGCATAGGACAGCATCGTTTCTGCTGACAGAAATAGTAGACTTCTGAAAAAGGTTGTGTGAGCCTCGCTGAAGGTTGGTGATCACTGGAAAACACCACCAGAGCAAACCACACCAAACCCAAGTCCCTGCCACTGAGGCTTAAGAGCGCTCAAAATCAGCCAGGTAGGACAAACCAAGGAACTCTCTCTTGTTGTCAGGACAGCAGCCAGCTTTCCTGGAAGGCAAGAGAGTCAGCATTTAGCCACCCAGCAGGTGATCACACAGAGCTTCCCTTGAGGATGAGCAACAAGGGAAAACGAGGATGGAGTGGTTGGCAAGGATCCAGCAGATGATGGAAGCAGCCCCATCACGCACACTCCCAGCATGTTCTAGGTGTCTGGACCGATGGAATGCGCTCTCGGGCCAATGAAAACATTTCTACACCCACCTTCTCCCCAACACCTACATCTCCCTAGTCTTTCTGTCAATGTAAGATGTATGCTCTAAATGTTTTTTTTTTTTTTGAGTGGCTACAAAGACTTTACCAAATTATTGAAAATATTGGCATTTAAGTCTTCATATGTATACATAAAATAATTACATAGACTCTTTAAGTCACTGGGGCACATATGCACACACAGGAGCTCCGCAGGGAAGCAAATGAGACCGGCTTGGAGTCACAGGGCTGGAAAGCTGGATGTCCTTCTAAGGGTCTAAGAACGGGGCAGCGGAGGACAGGCCCCCAGGGATGTGGCATAGCTCCACTGCTCAGATGCCCAACTAAAGAGCCCAGAAGCGTGCCCGTCTTCAGACAATACCTTTATTATTTATTTTCTCACTCCCTAAAATCTTGAGGTGGTGAGCACACCCAAAAACTCATCAGAATATGTCCTTACAAATATATTTATATAAGAGAAATCAAGGCAGTTTGGGAGCACTGCAGCTTTATCTCCTGCACGTACATCATTCTAGACATAAAGTAATCATAGAATGTAAAGTTAGTGAGTATTTTAACTGGGCCAAGGCTGGTGAGGGTATGAAGCAATGGCCCATCAAAACTCTTAAGCCCTGAAGCCAAGGAGCCACCTTCCTTCCTGGTCTGCCTCACCCAGGGGACCTGCCCCCATTCCTGTGGCCCAGGGGCCCAGCTTCAGTGTCAAAAGTGACTTGTGGCTTTGCCTTGGTCATGAGATGATTTCATTTCAAAGGAAGGGAGGTCGATCCCTCCTCGGAAGCTCAGAGCACCTGGCCCAAGGTCCAGCTGGCCTCTAGTGGAAGCCTGAGCGACCTCAGAGACGACCCTGGCCAATGTCACTGCAGAGCCGAGGTGTCATTGGAGCTAATGTGAAATCCTCTGACTCTGCAGGACCAGTGTGGACAGATCAAGGTCTCTGTGGCTTTGGTGGCCCTGCTTAAGAATCCCCACCGTGTCCCTGTTCCACTGGAGGACTGGGACCCTCTGCAGCCCCTCACCTGACCTCAGGGCTGGGGAGGGAGGGGGCACTGTGTGGGGCCAGGCCCTTCTGCTCTGGAGGGTCAGTCTTCTTGGGGACACCGGGCTCTGTACTCAGCCAGGATCCTGCTCACCCGAGGCCAGGTGCCCCACAGGAAAGTGCCTCGCTCTGGGCCTACTGTGTGATCACGTTAACAGGACCTCAGTGAGGGACAGGAACGATTTCATAGTAACTTCATTCAGTTAATTCACTGAGAAGATAATCAATTTTTACTTGGTCTCTAAATTGTTGGCACACACACAAAATTTTGCTTACAACATTCAGCACTCTATTCTCATATGAAGAGTATCTGATTGGGATGTCTCAACAACAAAAATAAGGAGACAATTGCAGACACAGGGACAAGCTCATTTAATAGCCCTGCATTTGGGTAATAAGTCTTTGCCCCCTCAAGATACCAATGGCTTCCTATACAGAGAGGGAAGGAGCTAAAGGCCTTATACCTGCCGGTATGGCAGAGGTGCCTGGGTGTCGTGTCGAAAACTGCCCAAAGAGTCTGTCTGCATCTGGGCTGTGCCATCTAAAAAGCATGCTACCCTCACCTTCGAAGGAAAGTGAGGTCAGTCTGCTTCCGGAACGTGGCGACCCACAAAGCTGAGGATTAAGGATGCCCAAGGCTCGGCAAGGCCCTTCTGATCAGCCCTCTGACCAGCTTGGAAAAAGCCTGGGTAGCTCTTGAGGTGACAGGCAAAATGTTGGTTTTTTAATACAAGGCTTAGTCCTCTGCTTGCTTTGTCTCTTCTGTTTTGTATCTGGGGTTGACAGCACCCCAAGGCCAAAGAAATTTGTAATGTCTTACAAATTCTCTCTTACCCAGAGACCAAGGGGGATCTAGAACAATAGACCCAGCACTCAGTCACCAGTATCTCCCCCCCTACATCAGAAAAAATAATAAGTCTTCATGGGGAATACAATGCTTTAAAGTGTTCTTAAATACATAAGGTTTGGAGTGACTCCTAAGTCTTTTAAATGATTTTTTATTGCTGATATATAAACAACATTAAATGATATGCTTCTTTTGGGTTTGCTTATATATAACAACAAAAGACAGATGTAGAGAATGCATATGTTGATGAATACAGAGAAAGAAAAGTTTGTGAGACTAAGAAAGCATATTGTAAGGTTTATCCTGGTTGTCCCAAAGGGGAAATAAAGGACCAGATAAAAGTCAGAGGGTTCAAGCAAGATGTAAATTATTAATGGAATATTTGTTTGATTATAAATTTTATCCTAAGATTGTCCCATATGGGAAAAAAAGGACCAAAATAAGACAAGAAGGCTAAAGTAAGTTGCAGAAGGGGTATGATAGGTTGCAAAAAATGTCTGTAAAATGTTTGTTTGCATATATGATAAAGATGGATTATTAACAGGATGGAAGTTTCTAATAAACCTACTGTTTGTATATTCCCAAAAGAAGAGTTCAGCAACAGAATATACTATGATACAATTTTTAAGATATGTGGTGAAATAAAATATCCATTGTCTTTAACATTACTTCTTTGACAAAATTAAAAATTGTTGCTGGTTTAGGAGCAGGAATTGCCCTAAACGCAGCCTCAGTGGCTAATTTAACTACCTCAGTGACTCCAGTGGCCAGTGACACTAGACTAAATTGAGACTCATTGGTACACATGGTTTTAGGTCACAGACTGGCTCTTGATTATTTGCTAGCTGACCAAGGAGGAGTTTATGCTACATGTATATAAACTCCTCAGGAACAGTAAAAACTAGAACTGAGGACATTCTAAGACAACCTCAGTGGCTACAAAAACGAGCTACCAAAATTTCTGTCACCCAAATGTGAAAACAGATCCAAAATAGGTTTCCATCCATTACCTCGTGGCTGCTGCCCTTTCTGGGCCCTTTAATCATGTTAATCGTCATTCTCATCTTTGGTGCATGTCTTCTTAACATGCTAACCAGTTCATCTCTTCTCATTTAGAAAAATTCAAGCTACAAATGGTCCTTCAAATGGAGCCTCACATGAATTTCCAAGCCCCAGTCTACCATGGCCGTCTAGATTGCCCACCTCCGATGGGGTCCTAACTGCCGCTGCCCCACGACACCCCCTTACAGCAGGAAGTCGCTAAGAGCGGTCATCGCCCCGTTTCCCTAATGGCAGTTAGGGTTCCCTATTCGGAAGGGGGGATTGAGGAGATAGAAAGGAAATAGGCAGATAGGGAAAAGGCCTTGGTAGAAAAAAGTTAATTTCCTGAGTTCCCTGAGGGGCAACAAATGCCTGAAACTCCAAAGGCTCAGAGATAAGAAGACCAGAGCTTCAGAAAGCCATCCTGAGTTTCCTGAGAGACAACAGATACCTGAAACTCTAAAGGTTCAGAGATAAGAAGGTCAAAGCTTCACAAGGCCATCCTGAGTTTCCTAATCAACAAACCCACCGAGCAAGTCTGGCATTCCTGAAAGGAGACCCTTCAAAGAACTTGCAAATGTCCTATGCAAATTCTCCTTGGAGTCACCCTAACCACAAACGGACTTGCAAGCGGTCAGGCATCGGCCAGTCAGATGGCAAAAGCGGGGGCACTTTCCTACTCGGGACCCCCTCCCCTTTTGGGGAGCTGTTCTCTCTCTCGCAGGTCGTGTTGGCCCTGAGAGAAGGCAGAGTGCATCTGAGGGCACGTGGCTCGGGCGACTCTCGAGTAGTGACCTGAAGGCCTCTGCTGGACATCATGGCTGACCAGGCCCCTAGGGGTGACCTGTACCTCTTTTCTGGCAGATCACGTGGACTCTGGGAGAAAGTAGTTTGCAACTGATGGGCACTTGGCTCGGGCGACACTCGGGTAGTGACACTCGGGTAGTGACCCTGAAGGCAGCTACTGGACCCCGGAGTTCCGACAGCCCCTATGGGGTGTTCGGCCAATTTTCTCTATTCCCTTCTGGCAGATCCCGTGGACTCTGGAAGAAAGCAGCCTGCACCTGAAGGCAATTCGGCTTGGGCTACTCTCAAGTATTGTCCTGAAGGCAGCTGCTGGACCCCGAGTTCCAGCCCCTTTGGGGGAGTTCAGCCACCCTTGCCCCATTCCCTGCTGCTTCTAATAAACCTTTTACTCCCCTTCAAAAAAAAAAAAAAAAAAAAAAAAAAGAGTATCTGATTGGCCTGGGCATTTTAGTTTGCAGAAGTAAATATATTTTTAATTAATTTTTGTTGGTACATTTTAGTTAAACATAGCAGATTCATCGTGACACATTCATATACTCACATAGCATAATTGGGTCTTTTTCCTTTCGTGTACCTCCTCTTTATCCTCCCCCACCCCTTTCCACTATTTTACTAGTCTCTCTCCTGATTTTTATGAAGTCCCTTTTACTCCTATTTTCTCTGTCTTTCACACATGAGAGAAACCACTCTTGACTTCCTGAGTCTGACATATCTCACCTAATACGATCCATTCATTTGCCTGCAAATGACATAATTTTGTTCTTCTTTATGGCCGAGTAAGCTTCTACTGTGTGCACAGACCACATTTTTTAATCCACTCACCTGTTGATAAACAGCTAGGTTGTTTCCATGACTTGGCTATTGTGAACTGTGCTGTTATAAACATGGTGTGCACGCGTCACCACAGTATTCTGACTTGAATTCTTTTGGGGAGATACCCAGGAGTGGTACGTTTGGGTTTTTGATGGTTCCATTCCTAGTGTTTTGAGGATCCTCCTTCTGGTCTCTACAGGAACTGTGCTATTTTACAATCCCACCAACTATGATGTGCATCAGACTTCCTATTTTCCCACATCCTTGCCAGTATTTATTATCATTTGAGTTTGATCACTGCCATTTTAATTGGCATTAGATGGAATCTGAAGGTAGTTTAATTTGTATTCCTCTGACTGCTGAATAGATATAATTTTTTTTTGTGGTACTGGGGTTCCTGGAAGCCCTTCTACCTCCGGGCTACACTCCCAGAACTACTTTTTATATTTTTATTTGGAAACAGGGTCCCTTAAGCCAGCGCGGCTGGCTTCGAACCTGCATGATCCTCCTGTCTCCACCTCCCAAGCGCGGGGATTACAAGCGTGAGCCACCACGCCCAACATAGATATTTTTTGATTGGAGAAAGAGACAGATTTGGAATTGGCTCTTGTGTTCAGAGAATTATTTTTAGACAGCACATCATGCTCCTGGGCATGGTGCAGGTTTTAGCACCAAGAGAAGAACACTTGGAAGAAAATCCTGCAAGTAACAGAAATGTTACACATGTGGTGGGATGGTCCCCATTTTGCTAGAAAGTGCAAACAATGGCTAGCACTGGGCCAGCACTCTCCTGTTTTATTTCTCCTCCCCTCCTCCTCCTCCTCCTCCTCCTCCTCCTCCTCCTCCTCCTCCTCTTCCTCCTCCTCTTTCTTCTTATGGGACTGGGGATGGAACCCAGGGGCATTCTACCTCCAAGCTACACCTCCAGCCCTATTATTTTATTCTTTATTTTAAAACAGGGTGTCACTGAGTTGAAGAGGACCTAACTAAGTAGCTGAGGCTGTCTGAGAACCATGATCCTCCTGTCTCAGCCTCCCAATTGCTGGGATTACAAGTGTGCACCATCATGCCCCGCTCACCACTGTTTCTTATTATCACTGACTCTGCCATTGGGCTGCAAGATGAACACGTCACATGTAAAGTGCAGCTAGAGACAGGCAACCATCCCCATAGTGGGGATGGCTGTGGAGCGGTGGAGGCAATAAGACTTTGCTACACAAAGTCACAGGAGTGTGAGCAAGCAGCTGGGGAGAGGCAGGGCAAGAGATGTTTTGCTGACAGACTGGGTCTGAGAGTCTGATTCTTCTCTCTGTCCTGTGAGCTTGTGCTTGTCTTGGGTGGGAAAGCTGACAAGCAGAAATTAAAAGTAGTTTTCACACCTACGTGACTCTTGGCCATGGCAAACCCAGGGTGAGACTTCTCTCTTAATAGAGAGGGGCAGGGGAGGGCAGCTCCCCACTTGGCAAATCTGTGCAGGTTCAAAGTTGCTTTGGTGGCCAGCTCTGGGGTAGAGGAGGGGTTGACTTTAACTTTGCCTGCAAGATTGTAAAGAAGAACCAGAGCAGAATAGAAAGAAAGAATAGATGTCCAGGAGATGCATTTAATGTGTTCTCTCCCCATCCCTCTAAAAACCTGGGGAAGGGGATAGGGGTTCCATGCAAGTGGGTAAGCATGAACCAGGTAAATGTGTTCTATCAACTCGCTCCAAAAAAGTGCTCCCAAGGCCCTGCAACTTATGCCAAATTTAAGTCATGACATCACTTGAGCGTCTACTGGTTTTTCCTTCCCCAATTTAATTCGGAGGCTTGCAGATTTCATTTGACATAGTCCTGTTAGGTATCAGCAAATCTTCCACATGCCACTGTAAATTTGCTCTTCCAGTAAAAGACTACAAAGATGCACGTTGTTTTTCTCCCGAGTCTCCTGACAACGACACAGCTGTTAAAAGATGAATCTTGAGGTGTGGTTGCATACGCCTGTGATTCCAGTACTTGCCAGACAGAGACAGCAGGCTTGCAGGTTCAGGACAGCCTCAGCAACTTTGCAAGACCCTCAAAAACTTACTGAGACCTTGTTTCGAATGAAAAAAAAATAGAATAAAAAAGGGGGGGCTAGAGATGCAGTGCAGGTGTACAGTGCCCCTAGATTTAATTCCCCCCCCCCCGACACACACACAAAAATTCTGAGAATGTTTTCTAATTCTTCAAAGGCTTGGGAGTCACTTTTACTTTCAAGAATTTATTTATTTCCTTGTTTGTTTCACTCAAGCCATCATCACTAGCAAGAATTTGTAAGATATAGATATGGCCCAGAGAGCTTTCATGGAGCTGATGAGGTTTCTTGGGAAACCAGAACCTCATTCACTGTATGGTTTCTTAGATTTAGTCATGTGTGGTAAGAATAGGCTACTTTCTCTAACAATCTTTAATTAATTATTTAAATCTAACAAACAATCCTTAACTAATTACTTTAATCTTCTGTGAATCTTGGCTGATTCACATAAAAAGTTCATGCTTTGTCTGTGTCGTTGTCGTGGTAGGACAGAGGTCTCTGCTCCAGGTAGCTGGTCAGGAGCCCGGGCTTCTTGCTTTTGGCTTCTCTGCCAGGATGCCTCAGGTCCTCCATCGGGCTCTCTGTGTCCAGCTGCACACAGGGAGAGAAGACGAAGTGGACGACTACGTGGAAAGTTTTAGAGGACAGTTCAGGAAATGGTGCACACCCGGCCTCTTTTACATGAAAAAGAATGGAAGACAAAGAAAATTTGGAGAAACATCTAACCATTTTCGGCCATTCTCCACCCACTAATCCATTTATCTACCTACCTATCTGATTATAGGTTTTCCTTTTTTTTTTTTTCCCACCTATTTGGTGGTAGGCACTTAGTCCATTAGGTGCTCACAGTGTTTTGGAAATAGGTTAAAAACAATGGCCTTAGCCAGGCGTGGTGGTGCACGCTTGTAATCCCCATGGTTGGGAGGTGGAGACAGGAAGATCGTGCAGGTTCAAAGCCAGACACGCTGGCTTAAGAGACCATTTCAAAAAAAAAAAAAAAAAAGTATAAAAATAGGTCTGGGAGTGTAGCCCGGAGGTAGAAGGGTTTCCAGGAACCCCAGTACCAACAAAACAAAACAAAACAAAACAAACAAACAACAACAACAACAACCAAAAACCAAAAACCAAACAAAAAACCCAATGACCTTCATTATAGGGTTGTAGGAAAATATAAACAGGGCATTATAGAAGCATCAGAGAAGGAGGCATGAAGTCGACTGGAGAGCGCGGGAATCCTCCAGGGGTGATGCTCAAGCTGGACTTTGAGGGATGAGTAGGAGGTGTCAGGATGCTCATGGAGGAGACAGCTTGGCCAGGTTGTGGGGTCATGGAAAAGCACCTTGTGCTTGAGCCAGTAGTCCACGCAGTTGGAGTGAAAGGCGTGTTGAGAAACTTCCTCCCTAAGGACCAAGGGGACAACTCATCTTCTTTCTGCCGGATCTTGTTTCCACAGTTCATTCGTTTGTTACCAGTAGTTCCTTATTTCTTTGTTTCTTGTAGTTATTGATTCTCGTTAACAGTAAGCAGCTCCTGTGACCTTGTGAATTCTCTAGTTCTAGGGAGAAGCGAAAATTGAAAATGAGGAACAAAGAGAAAAGAAGGGCCAGTTGTGGCCTATTTCCCTCTGAAATCTAAATTTAAATGTTATAGGGTTACTTAAAATTTTTATTGAGCAAAATTAACATAATGAACAGAGCTGCCTTAACCTAATCTAAAATTAATCAACATCTTCACCTTCCTCTGGGATAAATCAAATCAACCACGATTGAATATTGTAATGTGGTGCACTCCTCTCCTGATTTACATGAAGTTGTTATCTTTAGAAGTTAATTTAATGAGGGGCTACAGAAAGAATGCTGACTGAAATAAGGCTGTTACTTCAGTTTTTCTTTTTTCTGGCTATTTTCCTGTCTTGAGTTGGGCTTTATTTATATGTACCAGGTTGGGGGTGAGCCCTTAATCATTCAACTAAGATTAACTGGGCACTTTCTATATAAGCCAGGCTGGAAAGACACAGTGGGGAAGAAAAGAAATCAATGCTTTTGGAAATATGACCTTGTACTAATTATTTTCCTTTTGGGCTTGAAATGATTTCTCTATTAATTTTGGGGAAGAAAAGCCAGGCTTTATTACTCATTGCTTTGTTATGGAGGTCCTGGGGAAAATATCTGAAAAGATATTAGCCCTTAGAAGCAGAGTGACAGCCCTCCTTACTCTGTCCCCTGTTTTGAGTCTTTGCTCACCTATTCTAAGGCCTATCTTGATCATCCTATTTAATAAAGAAGATGGACCCTTCATACACTCACTTCCCAACTCCCCTTACCTTCTCAGATTCTTTCTTTTATTCCATATCACTTATGACTTTCCAGCATACTTACAGTTTATGATAGTGTCTATCTCCTCTCTAGTTAAATCTGATCCTTCCAGAGCAAGGATTTTCACCTGTTCTTTTTCCTTTCTTTTCTTTATGTGGTATGGGGATGGAACCCAGGGGCATTCTACCTCCAAGCTACACTTCACCCCTATTTTTTTATTCTTTATTTTGAAGCCAGGTCTCACTGAGTTGCAAAGGGCCTCACTAAGTAGCCGAGGCTGTTCGCAAACCGCGATCCTCCTGTCTCAGCCTCCCAAATGCTGGGATTACAAGCATGCACCACCACGCCCGGCTTCACCTGTTCTTTTCTATACTATGGCCTCAAAGCCTAGGGCAGTGCCTGACACACAGTAGATAGGTGTTTAATAAATATCAAACCCATCAAGTCAGGTTTCCATTTTAGGCTCTGCTTGATAGATTGGGAAATTTTTATGAAGAAATAAATATGCAGAGGAAACTGGCTATTGGCTTGGGGGAGGGGAAGACTTGGATTTAATTTGCTTATAGGGCTGAGAAATGAGATGTGATTAACAGATGCTCAATTGGTCAGTGATGGATTGTAGCTGTCATTTTCTCCCGCTTGCTTGTTTTCCCTTGTAGCAGAACCGACAGCCCTCTGGTTTTCACTGGGTCTTAATGAATCTTGGCACATGCAGGCTGAGCAGGCTGATGAGAGCTTGAGCTGCCTGATGATCTGGAATCAGTGGTGCCTAATTGAAATGGAATCAGCAGCCCCTGGCCTTTACCTCCAAAGAAAAGGGAGACGCTGGGAAGCAACAATCGCTCTACCCAAGCAGTTCAGAAAAGTTCATGTTGCAGTTTTTCCAAGCTTTGCAAATAATAGGAAGTAATTATGGGAAGTGAAGTTACCCTGGTCGACCTCACCTTTGGGGTTAACTTTGTTCTCACTTGGGTCTTGCTAGCTCTGATCTTCATGCTTTGACTTATGCATAACTCTTTAGCTAAGCTGTTACCATTTCAATGGGTGTGAAACCCATTAAAATTTTTTCAACTTCACCATTGAACTAAGTTCACATGCACACACATGCAGAGGGTGGTGAAAAGTAGACCTGTGCTCTTTTTCTGCCCTGGCTTTTGTTTGCATGGATTCTACCTACGTGGGAAGAGGGAATTGTCCATGATCATTTCTGAACTTTTCTCTTTTCTTCATCTGCCCTCAGGACTCACTTCTGCTTTCTCTCTCTCTCTCTCTCTCTCTCTCTCTCTCTCTCTCTCTCTCTCCCTCTCTTTTCCCCACCCTCTCTTCTCTCTTCTCTCTCTCTCTCCTCTCTCTCCTTTTTTTGCGGTACTGGGGGTGGAACCCATGCATTCCACTTCCACCCCAGCCCTATTTTTTATTCTTTCTTTTGAAACAGGATCTCACTAAGTTGTGGAGGGTCTCACTAAGTAGCTGAGGTTGGCTATAAATCTGCAATCCTCCTGTCTCAGCCTCCCAAGTACTGGGATTACAAGTGTGTTCCACCATTCCCCTCTCCTGCTTCTTTCTCCTTAGCCAAGGTTTTCATTCATTTCACTTCTGGGGCTGTTTTTCTTTGGAAGTGGTTCCATTTCACAGGCAGATATAGAAGAAATAAAGGAAAAGAGAATCTTTGAGGTCCAGCCCTTCTGCTGGAGTGGTTAATCACTCGTTAACATAACTTCAGGGCTTGCTTCTTTGCCTTTTCCAAGATTCCTTCCATAACAGGTTTGTATTCAAATAAACCTTTATTTACAAAACAAGCAAGGAGCCATATCTGGCCTGCTGGCTGTAGTTTGCTGAACTCCTGTTTTACATAATTTCATTTTTAATATTTTAGATGCTATTATGAACATGGTACTTCCTCATCTAGGATCACTTCCTTAATAATGTTTGTCTATTCAAAACTGAACTGAAGGTCAAAGTCTTTGAAAAGCTTCCCGGCTCATCATTTGCAGCCAAATTTCTTCCTCAGAAGACACAGCCACCAGCATTGGAGGACGTTACAAACTTTACGACGTTTTTCCCAGTAGTTAATTCCCATGCACTTAATTCAAAGTCATATAAGAAAGAGAAATTGCTAAGTAGAAAAAAAATGTTGAAAATATAAAGAATAGTTAAAAACTTAAATTAAAAGATCCCCTGTTAGTTTGATGGGCAAAAAAAAAAATTGAAATTTTATTATTCCTTCAAATTGCACTACTTGGGGGTTGAGCATTCCCTATAAGGCTGCTATCTGTTTCCTTTCTCTTTTCTGACATGTCTGCTTCTGTCTTTTCCCTCTTAGAATCAAGAGATATGTCTCTATTATATTTAACTATGTTTCATAAGTGTTCAGGACAACACATGAAATTGCTCAAGAATATCTTAAGAGAAACGTTTAAATTTTGATTTTAGCTAACAAAGTCATTTTATGTGGCAACTACTGATTTTTATTTTTGGTCTTTTTTGTCCTTTCAAGACTGTAAGTAGAGAGAAACATGCACCAGTTTCTGGCAGCCTATAATCATAGATTTATGTAAGGCAACTTCATTATCTTTCTTCATCTTATTTTTTTTCTCTATAGTAGTTTCTGGTGGCTGCTGTAATCTGCTAACACAAACTCAGTGGCTTAGAACAGCAGAAATTGATTGTATCCAATTCTGGAAGCTGAAAGACTGGAATCAGTATGTCTAAGCTGAAATGAATGTTTATTGCGTGTGTGTTCTGTGCAGAGACCCTTGATAAAGCCAAGAAATATAACGGATTCTCTGTGTTCAACTCTCCCTTTTCAAGATATAGAAACAAAAGCTTAGAGAGGTTAAATGACTTGCCGGAGATCATATAGCTACACGTCCCAGAGCTGGGACTGGATCCAGACAAGCTTTTAATTGCTATGCATGCTGCCTTCTTCTCCTTGATTTTTTTCTTCTGTCTTTTTTATTCTCTTCCTCTCTTCCTTTCTTTTAATTAGCAAAACTTGTTATAGAAAAAATCTGATAAAAGGATATGCCGGTGGCCAAAGCGGTTGCTCTCATGTGTGCACAGCGGGAAAGATGCACGGTAAATAAACCGGCAGGCGAAACAGCAAAACTCAGATGTGATCCATCCAGGAAGCCTCAGGGCACTGCGAATTGGCTCTCTTTTGACTATTTTAGCATTTTAAGATGAACTCCAAGCTGAGCGTGGTGGTGCATAGTTGTAATCCCAGTACTTGGGAGGCTGAGACAGGAGGATCACAGGTTTGAGGCCAGCCTGGGTAATTTAGCAACACCCTCAGCAGCTATCAAGACCTGTTTAAAAAAAAAATACAAAGAACTGCAGGTGCAGGCAGTTCAGAGGTAGAATGCCCCGGGTTCAATTCCCAGAACAACAACAACAACAACAACAACTACTACTACTACTACTACTACTACTACTACTACTACTACTACTTAACTCTAGTGTAGAGCTCCCTCGTTCTTTTTGAATGGTTTGGATGTCTTCATACACAGATCTTTTCCATCTTGGCATGGTTCAAATTTCAGGAAATGATTTTTCTTCTTTTATGCTCAGTCAGATGGGCACAGTGAACACCACATAGAGATGAGCTGGATGGATGGGTGGATGGATGGATGGGTGGATGGATGGATGGATGGATGGGTGGATGGATGGATGGATGGATGGGTGGATGGATGGATGGATGGATGGGTGGATGGATGGATGGATGGATGGGTGGATGGGTGGATGGATGGATGGATGGATGGGTGGATGGATGGATGGATGGATGGGTGGATGGATGGATGGATGGATGGGTGGATGGGTGGATGGGTGGATGGATGGGTGGATGGGTGGATGGATGGGTGGATGGATGGATGGATGGATGGGTGGATGGGTGGATGGATGGGTGGGTGGATGGATGGGTGGATGGGTGGATGGATGGGTGGATGGGTGGATGGATGGATGGATGGGTGGATGGATGGATGGATGGGTGGATGGGTGGATGGATGGATGGATGGATGGGTGGATGATTGGATGGATGGATGGAGTAGCTTTGACTACATGAACAGGTTCTAAACCTGTTCATGGCTTCTGGCTAGTCACAGGCTCCTCCCAGTTACTCTGGGGCCTAGCATAGAGATAATTCCAGACCTGAATCATTGTTCTAAAAGATGCCCTAGGGCCATTCCAAAAGATCAGCTCAGGTTTATAATAATTCAGTATACATCTGAGCAAGCCCTGATACTTGAATATGAGGCTTCCTCCAAGAATTCATGATAGAGTTTACATGAGGAAGACAGGTGTGGCTGAGAGGATGTTTCTGGTGTGCTTATATTTTGGAAATCCTTTTGGAGTTTGTGTGTTCTTTAGTATATAAACCAGGTCAGGCTCAATTCTGGTAGAATCTGCAATGAGCAGCACATATTTTTGAACCCTGCAAATCTGGCGTGGGGTAAGAAATTATAATAATTAGCAATGCCACAATTTAGTTTCTAGAAGAGAGCAGGCTCTCTTGGTACCAGAAAAGACAAGGAGTCTAACACAGTTCTCTATGGATGAAGTGTCCCTGTTGGAAGTTCTGGAAAACTTCAATTTCCTTCTTCTGGTAAAACATTAATTATTCTGTGCTTTGATGTGCATGTGAGATAAATCTGCGTGAGTTGCCTAGAGTTCATAGAAAAGGAATGAAGCTTGTAAAAAATGTTAATACTCCTCTGTGACACCTAATTGTCCACAAAAAAAAACTTCTTGGAAGAAGAGACCGCTTCTTCTAACTTGATGGAAGCCATCATATGTACTTCGAAGTGTTTTCTCTTCATACACAGATTGCTATGCATGCTGCCTTCTTCTCCTTGTTTTTATTGTCTTTTCTTATTCTCTTCCTCTCTTCATTTCTTTTAATTAGCAAAACTTGTTATAGGCAAAATTTGGTACAAGGATACGCCATCACAGTCAAGGTCCCTGCACACCAGAATGGGTGATACAAATCATTTTTTTTCCTCCTCTTCCAGCACTCTGATTACACAAGTCTATTCTAACACAGCCAGTTATGTTCTTCTAGATCTCAGCTGGTGAAGGCCCCCAGAAACACATGGGGGCTTGATTCAATTTTTACATTTCACTTACCACATATTATTTATTAACATGTGTGCAAATCCAGCCAGGTCATGTCAATTTTAAACTTGTACATCAATTTGGGGAGAATTGCTTTCGGTGCTGTGCTGAGTTTTCTGGTCCATGAATATAATATGTGTATCTACTACATCTCCTTGAGTTTCTTTTATCAGCATTTTGTAGTTTATAGGACTGTGTCTAAGTAAGTCCTGTACATGTTCTGCAGCATTTACACTTAAGTATTTCCTTTTAAAAAATGATTGCAAGTGGTACTGTATTTTAATTTAAACATTCATGTGTTCAATACTAGTGTGTAGAGATGTAGTTGATTTTAGCATGCTTGTAATCCCACTACTTGGGAAGTGGAGACAGGAGAACTGCAGGTTCATGGCCTCAGCTACTTAGAGATGGTGAGATAATGTTTCAAAATAAAGAATATATAAAAGATAAGGCTGGGGTGTAGCTCAGAGGTAGAATGTTCCTGGTCTCCATCCCCAGTACTGAGAGAGAGAGAGAGAGAGAGAGAGAGAGAGAGAGAGAAGAGAGAAGAGAGAAGAGAGAAGAGAGAAGAGAGAAGAGAGAAGAGAGAAGAGAGAAGAGAGAAGAGAGAAGAGAGAAGAGAGAAGAGAGAAGAGAGAAGAGAGAAGAGAGAAGAGAGAAGAGAGAAGAGAGAAGAGAGAAGAGAGAGAAAAGAAGAAGAAGAAGAAGGAGGAGGAGGAGGAGGAGGAGGAGGAGGAGGAGGAGGAGAAGGAGAAGGAGAAAAAGAAGGAGGAGGAGGAAGAGGAGAAGGAGAAGGAGGAAAAGGAGGAGAAGGAGAAGGAGAAGAAGAAGGAGGAGGAGGAGGAGGAGGAGGAGGAGGAGGAGGAGGAGGAGGAGAGAGAGAAGAGTGAAAGAAAGAAATGTGGTTGATTTTTATATGTTGATTTTACATCTTGTGACCTTCCTGAACTCACTATTACTCCTAGGAGGTTTTAAAAAATAGAGTCCATGAGATTTTCTATGTAGTCCATGTTATTTGAAAACAGGGATGGTTTATTAATTATTTTCTTTCTGATTTCCATGCTTTTTATTTCCCTTTCTTGATTTACTCCAATGATTAAAATTTCAAGCTTTATGTAACTCCCAGAATTCTGAGGAAAATACTCTGTCTTTTATCATTAGGTAAATTGTGAGCTGTAGCTTCTCTGTCAACTCACTGTATCAAGTTGAGAAACTATCCTCTCTTCCTATTTTTCTGAGAGATTTTTTTTTTAATGAGTGGTAATTGCCTCTTGTTAAATTCTTTTTTGGTAGTAATTGAAACAAGCGTGCATTTTCTCCTTCCTGTGGGGGACGCTGTGGTGATGCCACCCTTGTTATTCCTATTGGCAACGTGCATCTTCTTCCTTCTGCTCTGCCAGGCTTGTTAGAGGTTTGTCAGTTTTATTGATCTTTTCAGAGAACCAGCTCTTTGTTTTATTGATTCTCCTCTAATGCTTTTGTTTGCTACTCCATTGATTTCCACTCTAACTTTTATGATTTTCCTCTTCCTGCTTTCTTTTTGGTTGTTGTTGTTTATTTTCCTCTTCTTTTTCTAGGTTCTTGAGGTTGACGCTCCGATTATTGATCTGAGGCTTTTTCCTTCCTAAAACGTGCATTTAGTACCATAAATTCACTGTGTTTTGGATTCACTGGACCTCTGGGCTTTGTGAAACAGTGTTTTTCATAATTTTCATCTTAACTCTGAGATGACTATTAAACACTTGCAATTTTCTTTATGTCTCTTAACTTTTGTCTCTTATATCAGTAATACTTTGTCACTCACTTCTTCAACGTGATGTCCCTCCTGTTTTTCAGTTTACTTACTTACGAATTCATCTCACTCTAATTTGCTGATATGACCATCTACCAAGTTTTAAATTTTGGACGTTTTATTTTTTTCTTCTAAGAGTTTAATTCTTTAGTATTTTTTTCAGTGCTGAGGATCAAACCCAGTATCTTTGTGCATCACTTAATTCTTTTAAAAACTCTGTTTTTTTACCTTTAACTATAAAAGTACAATTTCATTAATACATTCTCTTTTTCTTTTGATGTTATAACTTTATTTTATTTATTTTATTTTTTTTTGGTGCTACTGGGGTTCCTGGAAACCCTTCTACCTCTGGGCTACACTCCCAGACCTATTTTATATTTTTAAATTTGGAAACAGGGTCTCTTAAGCCTGTGAGGCTGGCTTCCAACCAGCGCGATCCTCCTGTCTCCGCCTTCCAAGTATGGGGATTACAAGCGTGTGCCACCACACCTGGCAATGGTTATAACTTTCTAAACAAAAACTTTAAACATAGTGCAGCTAATCTATATAATTTTAAGATATGAAATATTTGCAATACTCTGTTTCTGTGGCCTTTAGTCACTGGGTATTGTTTATAACTTTTACTTTCCATATGCAGTAATCTTTAAAACATTTTATTGGTGCACTGTAGTCATACGTCTTCAATGGAGTACAAAATGGTAGAGCCAAGCATGCACACTTCACTCATTTAGCCCTTCCCCAGTTCCCACCCCACTGCCCCTCCCTCCTTCTCATGTTTGGCTTAGTGATTGACTTTGATATGTTTGTCAATGTACATCATGAACATTAGGAAATTTACCTCTTCTTCCCTCCCACCACCCCGTTAGGTCTCCTTATTTGCTCATCTATGTTTTCTCCTCCTTTGTCTAGAGTTCCATCTTTAGCTTATACTTGAATGTAGAAATTTTATTGGGTAAATCATCTCAGGCCTAATTTTATTGTCTTCTTCCAGTAAGGATTTACATTTGATTTTGCAAGGTGCCTGGAGCCACTACCAGTTTAAGACAACTTCATCCAGACTCAAGGCCTTTAAACCCCTGAGAAATAGAGAAGACAGGGGAGTTTAACTGGGGTACGTTTCTATGCTGGGACTGGTCTGTATAGTCCAGATTATTATGGGGTGAATTTCCTATAACGATTCTATTTTATGTAGTCTGTGGGCTATACTTTTTCTCATCTCCTCTCAGTTCATCAAAATGAAACCTGGCCGGGCATGGTGGCACACGCTTGAAATCCCCACACTTGGGAGGCGGAGACAGGAGGATTGCACAGGTTCGAAGCCAGGAAGCCAGCCATGCTGGTTTAAGAGACCCTGTTTCCAAATACAAAGTATAAAATAGGTCTGGGGGTGTAGCCCAGAGGTAGAAGGGCTTCCAGGAACCCCAGTACCATAAAAAAAAACCTGAATTTTTTTTTTGTTTGTTCTGATACTTCTCTCTCTCTCTCTCTGTGTGTGTGTCTCTCTGTCTCTCTGTCTCTGTCTCTGTCTCTCTCTCTCTCTCTTTCTCTCTCTCTCTCTGTGTGCGTGTGCGTGTGTGTGTGTGTGTGTGTGTGTGTGTGTGTGTGTGTGCTTGTGTTATGGGATAAATGAGTAATTAGTAGATATTTCATGCTGCATTCCATGTCCTTGAGATTCAGAATTCTCAGTATAGAATAGAAGAGAATAACAGGGAAGTGATGAATTAAAAACCTTTATTCAACTAAAATTGAAATGAAGAGTCAATATCAACTCAAGATATATTTTTCTTTTTCTTTTCTCAGTAAAAAATAAAAATGCATGTATCATGGAAGAGGCTTAGACATCTAATCAAGCCAATACCATGAGCATTGTTACGTCCCACCCTGCATCTTGAGATATTATTTCTTACAGATATGGCTGGTTCCATGTTTGGGGCAGGAGATGTCCAAGATGGTTCTGGAATATCTATTATACCAGATACTGAGGAAGCTCTTCAGAAAGACTCAGAGACTCTCACCGGCAAAGAAGGAGCACTCTGAGCTTTTCATAACAAAGTCTGAGTAGTAATGCTTCGTCCAGCCCAGCTCATCAGACCCCTGCCTTGAGCGCAGCTTCCCGGGGCTTCCTTCAATAGACCTTGCCCACTACGGAGGGGCTGAGCTGAGTCAGGAGCTGAGCTTCCCAGCCTCATCTGATCGAGTTCAGAATGTGTGCTTTTCAGTTTTGTTTCAAACAGTAAGTGCTAACCTGCTTGCCACAGGCACAGGTGTCTTGGCAGATATTTCTTTAGGGTATTTGCTCCTTGGATCATCTGTCTCCAAAATGATACTTTTTTCTTTTTTATTGCAGTGGTACTAGGGATGGAACCCAGGGGCATTCTACCTCTGAGCTACACTCACAGCCCTATTTTTAATTCTTTATTTTGAAACAGGGTATCATTGAGTTGCAGAGGGCCTCACTAAGTAGCTGAGCCTGGCTGCCAACCTGGGATCCTCCTGTCTCAGCCTCCCAAATGCTGGGATGACAATTTTTATTATATGTCATCTTACCACTTATTCTTTTCTATTATTATGTGTGTGGGGGGTATTGAGGATTGAATCTGGGGCAGATTACCTTTGAATTACACTCCCAACCCTATTTTTTTTTTATTTGAAACAGAGTTTCACTAAGTTGCTGAGGCTGGTCTCCCTCTTGAGATCTTCCTGCTTCGGCCTCTCAGGTGCTTGGGTTACAGGTGGTACCATCCTGCCCAGTTTTCCATTATTTTTTTTTTTAATGTTGTGCGGCTCTCATTTAGGTGCTTTTCTTACTACTACATTATTTTTCCAAGTCTCTGGGACAGCTTAATATAATTCCCAAATTTTACTACTCCTGTTTTTTTTTTTTTTGTATTTGTTTTCCATTCTTCCTACGTCCTCTTTCTTCTTCATTATTTCTTTTTAAAATTTTTATTGGTGCATTGTAGTCATACATCTTAATGGAGTACAAGATGGTAGAGGCATACATGCAACATCACTCATTCAGCCCTTCCTTGGTCCCCACCCCATTCCCTCCCCTTCCTCCTTCTCATGCTTGGCTTAGTGATTGCCTTTGAAATGTTTGTGAATGTACATCAGGTACACTAGGGAATCTCCCTCTTACCCCCTCTCATCCCCCTCAGGTCGCCTTATTTGCTCATCTATAGTTTCTCCTTTTTCATCCTGAGTTCCTCCTATGACCTTTTTTCTCCCTAGACTCTACATATTAGGGAGAGCATCCTATTTCTTACTTTTTGTGATGCACTAATCTCACTTAGCATAATGTTCTCCAGCTCCATCCGTTTCCCTGTAAATGACGTGATTTTGTCCTTCTTTATGGCTGAATAAAATTTCACTGTGTGCATTGCTGGACGTTTTATCCTTTTTGGACTGAATGAAAAGTGTCAAACAAGTACAAGTGGGCTAGAGCAGCTGGCAGGGACATGGCCATTCTTTCAATTAATTTTTTCATGAATATTTTGAAATCCTGTTCTAATCCTGGTCCCATGCTAGGTACTGGGGCACATGAAGAAATAAAAACCGTGGACCTCAATCTCTGTAACTAGCTCTAGAGAGAAGAACAGGCATCAATCTAATCACACAAGTGGATCTTTCATGTAGTGCTATGTTGAGCACATGGGCACATCTGTTATTAGAGCTGTAAAGGCAAAGTAGAGAATCGTGTGCAAATATTTAACAGGATTACCTCACCTAGGTATGAAAGCAGTGTTCTTATCCCTTAGTTATGACAAATGTAATAAATGCACCATCAAATGTACCAATGAACCCTGAGAGAGGTTTTCTCAGGAAAGCTATTGAATTGAGGTCTAATGGATAAATAGGCATTCACTAGAGGAAGGGGATACAGTGAGACCAGCCTCGACTAGGAAGGAGCCCGTGTAAAGATGCCGTGGTAGGAGACTGTTCTGCATGTCAGAACTGGACGATGTTAATAAAAATGAATGGCGACGGGACACTTGGAATAACTAGGAAAGTGGAACAAGATAATCCTGGAGAGGTCAGAGGTCAGAGGCCAGAGGGGGCGGGACTTAGAAAACCAGTGAAGGGTTCTGTTCTGTACTGACGTAATAGAATGGAAGACCATTCTATTATGAGAGAATGATTATAATAGATTAATATCCTTCTAGAATGAGAGAACGTCCTTGGGTCAATGTGTTAATGTGTTTATATACACAGAAGCGGCCCTTGTTACTGCATCTCAGTGCATGAGCTATCTTGTCAAACAAGACATTTGTGGTCAATCATGTATATAGGGGATACTGCAAGAACACTCCTTCACCTTGCTATCCAGGAATCAAGTCTCTTCCTGGATAAGGCATTCCTACTTTTATTATTTCTAACCTGTTTCCCTCTTAGGGATACATGGTTTCAACAATACAGAGGCCTATGAACATCCTCAATGACTGTACAGTTTCATAAACCTTCCCTCTTCAGGAAACCTCCCCTACCCCATTAATATGGCATGTTGGTGTTACCTAATATTCCTTTTCTACTATATACATATTACTAGAGAATATTTCTGAACGGTTATTAGTTCTCAAAGTTACTCTATGAACTCTGTTCAAAGTAGAATCCAGGCACCTCTAGGCCGTAGCATCTCTTCCATTTAATGGTCAACAGAGCCCCCTACTGGGAAGAACAGCTCAACTACACAAATCCCAGCACAAAGGGCAAGTGTTCTGAAACATTTGGTGCATTTGGGTTATGTTGTTTACTCAGCCAACGCTAAGTGTAATTACTGAGCACCAGCTGGAAGACCTATTTGTTACCTTCAAATAACTCTGACATATTATTACAAAAAGCAACTTCTAAGTCAGCACATTTTCCAATGATTTTGTGTTGAAAAGTCTTTATAGCAATCACTAAAAATCACAAATAGACAGTCTTAAAAATGCAAGGAGAAGAGCATTTAAAAATTTCAAGTTGCTTAATTCTCTGTCCTGTTCCTAATGTTTCTGGGGGAGGAGATTCTGCAGTAGCACCAGAAGCCAATTTAGAATATTATCATGGAATTTTGTATTTAATAAAGCATCATCTCCTTTTAGAATATGTATAGACTTACAGAAAAGCTATAAAGATAGTATATGGGATTCTTGTGTGTCCCCTTTCCTTATGTCAAATGGTACATTTCTTGTCATCACACATTAATTGTAAACAAGGAATAAATACTGGCACATCACCATTACCATTACTAGGCATTTTTTGGACTTCACTACCATTATAACTTTTCCCTGCTGCCCTCTATCCCAGATCACACCCAGACTTTCATATTACATGAATCTCCTTGTCTCTTTAGACTTCTCTGATCTCCGGCAGTTTCTGTGATTTCGCTTATTTTTAATGGCTATGGCAACTTGGAGTACTTGCTCATGTAGTTCCTAGAATGTCTCTCAGTGTGGATTTGTCTGAAATTTTCTTAATCATGGGTCTACTGGGGTTATGTTATGGGTTTTATGGAGAGGAAGATACAAAGGTCGACTCATATGACATGACGCCACATCTATACCATCGACATGACTTAGCAATCTTGTGATATCACCTGCCTCTGGTAGTGTTGGTTAGATTTCCCCACCACAAAGTTACATTTCGGCTGTTGTTCTTTTTGTGTTCATTTAACTCTCCTTCTTGGAGAAGGTACATATGTTTCCTCTAATACGCCCAAACTAGGAAACACAGAGGATACCAGTGGGACTCCAGATAATGGAGGGGAAATATCAGCAAAGTTTGAATGGAAAGATAGGAGAGGAGGAAGGCTGATCTTGATTAATGAGGGTCTACATCTGAACATGTGTAAAATTATGAATAAGACATGGTTAACCTGGACAACCATTGGTGGGAGGGGGAAAGGGAAAACGGGGGTGGGGGGGAGAGGGCACCAAATATAGTTTAAATGTATACTATTTATGTTCAATAAAAATTGTTAAAAGAAAAATAAATTGAAAATCTCCTTATTTTATAGAGCTAACAAAAGAAACTTGTCAGCTCTCCTTTTAGAAGAGGAAGATAACATACCACCATATTCTGTAATATGGTGGTAAAGAATGGTTTTAAAAACCCTAAAGAGTTGTGTGAACAGTTTTGCCACTTCCTGGCTGTGTGTTCTTGGGCAAGTTACTTTCTGAGCTTCACTAAGAAGATGTGTACAGGGAGATAATAATAGTACTTTCATCAAAGGACTCTGTTGAGGGTGACATGACATGATGTCTACAGAGCACCTCCCTGCACCTGGGGTGCTATTGACGCTCAGGTGTTCTCTGTGGCTACTAATTATAACTTGATAGCAGTGATCATAAGCACTATGAATTTATTTATTTTTATTTTGTGGTACTGAGAGATAAATCCCGGGGCATCCTACCCCTGAGATACACCCCCAAAATGTTTGTAAATGTTTTGTTTTGAAACAAGGTTTTGCAAGGTGGCCGAGAGTCTCACTACATTGCTGAAGCTTTCCTCTAATCTGCAATCTCCCAGTCTCAGCCTTCCTGGTGCTGAGATTACACACATGCACCATCACACCCAACTATTTTAAAGGCACTGTTAAGTTTATTCTTCAAAGTTGCTAGGAGCAAGTCCTTATGCAATCCCTTCCATTAATACAGCAACCTGGACTTGTTGCCTTGGTCCACAGTTACTAATTTAACAATATCCAAGGAGCTCTTTCTAGATCCTGAGTATGTGGTTGAACCAACAGGTACAGCGTGGCTGTCGCCTGAACGTCAAATGGAGTGTTCAGCCAGGGTGAGATCACAGGGAACCCTGTGGATAAGGTATAAGAATAACCTTGTTCATTCACTACCTACCAGACTGTAAAACAGTCTCAAAAATAATTAAAGGCAATCAAACATTTTATAGATGAAATGTGGTCTCCTGCAAATCTACCATTACAAGAACAAAGTAGCTCAACCAAATGGAAAGTATTGTTGTATTTTGATATCCATGACTCTGCTATTGAGCTCAAAAACTGCTCTAAGGAGAATTTTTAAACTTCAGGGTGCATTAGAATCTCTGAGGGCTCCTGAGAGCACTAGGTTCATATCCTGTAGCCAACATTTCCCACATCACCAATCTCGCTGACTCTTCTTTCTCAATATGATTTATTTTCTCATGTTTGCTGATTTTTTTTTGTGTGTGTGTGTGAATTTGTCTTCCCTGGAACTTGGTTTGTGAGGACTTCTTTGAGGCTTGGGTTTGCAGAGTATTCCTCTCACTGTGATATGCATTCAGTTCGATCAAATGCTTTGTCTATCAATCCGGGATGATTTTGAACTAAATTTGTCCCTTCGGTGCTCTAGCCAATGCAGCAGCTGGATTCCGGGCCTTTATCCCCATAAAGGCTTGTGTATGTTTAGGGCGCCACAGGGGATGGGTTTGGAGACAGTGTTGTTTGTCTATCTTTATTTAGAGCTAAGTTCAGCACTGGTGGGCACTTACTCCTCTGGTAGGCATAATTTTACATTTGTCCATGAAGGGTGTCAGCTTTGTGGGCGATAGTTTTGTGCCAGGGTCTCTGCTTCTGACCCTGAGCTTTGCCCTTGCTCTCTAGACGAACAACAGGGATTGTCCAGAGTTCTGTTTTCATATGACCTTTGAGCTAAAAATGCTTTTTAAAAACATGTCTAAATGGCTCTAAAAGAGATGAATGGCCGGGCATGGTGGCGCATGCTTGTAATCCCCGCACTTGGGAGGCAGAGACAGGAGAATCGCGCTGGTTTGAAGCCAGCCTCGCTGGCTTAAGAGAACCTGTTTCCAAATAAAAATATAAAATAGGTCTGGGAGCGTATCCCTGAAGTAGAAGGGTTTCCAGGAACCCCAGTACCACACACAAAAAAGAGATGAATGGATAAAGAAAATATGGAATATGTACACAATAGATTTTTACTCAGCCCTAAAGAAGAATAAAATTATGTCTTCTGTGGGAAAATTGATAGAACTAGAGAGTGTCAGGCTAAGTGAGATCAGCCAGTCTCAAAAAATTTAAGAGCCACATGGTTTACCTAATAATATGTGGAAGCTAGAGAGAAAATAGGAAAGAAAAGTTGAATAGTGCAGGGGGGTGGGGGAAGGGAGGGGAAAGGAGGCCTGGGGGAAGAAAACAGACCAAATAATGTTATGTTCGAATACAAAGGTCTCCCTGACAGTTGCACTAGCATATATGGGGAGGGAGGAGCGGAGAGGGGTGGAGGGCTGTGGGGTAGAGGGGAGCAAGCCAAGAGACGCTGTGTGCATACATGAACGTATCGCTTTGAATCTCACGTCCATGCGTAACTACAGAGCATCAGCACAAAATTCAAAAGCAAGCACAGAGCAACAACAAACGTTAGTAAAACAAATTATACATGGCCCACAAACCCTTAAATATTTATTATCCTCATAATATTTATTTACCTTTAAATAAAATTTTACAGAAAAATATTTGCCGGACTCTTTGGCCACCAAGGATCAGCCCGCGCACCCTGGACAGATCTCCTTTCTGATGATCAGGTCTCTCCAAGATAGACCATCTTCCTTTTCCTGTCATTTCTGGCATCCAGGAGTTTCTCTCACTTTTCCACCAGCTTTGATGTTCATCTTGAAGTGGGTTAGACATGTTTTATCTTGGGGTGTTCAGTAGTTGGGGGGTTTCTTTGGATATCTGGTCTCTGATCTGTGAAAAGAGAAATCCTCCCTCCTTACCTTCTGTCATGCAAGTTTCAGTGGGTGTCTGAGCTGGATAGAAGAGCAGCCTGTTGTCTGCAAGCGAGTTTGGAAAGTACAAAGTATGAGGAATTACACGTTGCAGGGTTGAATCTAGAGAGTAACGGCACACCTTGGGATCTTAAGGAAAAGAGTTTTCTTGCATATAAAAACAGCGTTCACCTTGTGGCTAGGGTGTGTGTGTGTGTGTGTGTGTGTGTGTGTGTGTGTGTGTGTGTTCTGTGCATGTTTGCACATGCCCCTGCTTATGGACCACGGTTGCATCCCTACTGTTTTTCTAGATTGATATCACTCCTGGTTAGGGAGTATCTCATGTTTAGACAGTGATCTTCCAGTCAATATAATATTCTACAACTTTCAGACTTCCTTGCTTTCCATTCTGGAGATTATTGAACAGACAGGAGATGGCTACGCATTTTTGGAAGTAGCATGGTGCCGCCCAAGAACTCTGGAAATGGAGTCAGGAACCCCAAGCGCTGGCCTTGACTTTCCCCTAATTACTGTCCCTTTTCTCCTCCTCCTCTTTGCATCAAACACAGGGAATAAAGACAGGAAAACAGAAGGTGATAAGAGGGAAATGGACCACTTTTAATTTCCCCTATCCTAGAGGAAGCTTTGTGAATTGCATATATTAGGTTATGGGATTATATTTCACTCCCAAGCAAAGTTTTCCTGGAATCAGACTTACTAGGAGTTTTGCGGGTGTAAAAAAAGGCCGGGGCCCAGAGTGATGTGATTCCTTTTTATTAGGACTGACTTTTGTGGGGTTTTTTTTTTTTGGTGGTACTGGGGTTCCTGGAAACCCTTCTACCTCTGGGCTACACTCCCAGACCTATTTTATATTTTTATTTGGAAACAGGGTCTTTTAAGCCAGCATGGCTGGCTTTGAACCTGTGCGATCCTCCTGTCTCTGCCTCCCAAGTGCGGGGATTACAAGCATGTGCCACCATGCCTGGCTGACTTTTGTGTTTTTACATGTTCTAATGCACTTGTCTGCTCTCATATTTATTTAAAGTTATCAATGCCATTTCCAAACTCTGAGTTATGTTTTTTTTCTTGGAGATTTGAGACCTTTGGCTTCCACCAGATCTATAATCTCTGAAACAGCTGGGTTGTGCAAGTACCTCTCATAGCAACCAAGTATTGCTGCCTGCCAAGGAAAGCTGGGTCCGTTTTTTTCCCTTGACTATTAATAAATCATCTGTAATGACACAGAAGGGAAGAATGTTCTAGGGAGGTACAAAAGGGGTGCTTAGTTTGGGGTCCTGTCTATGATCAGACCTTCTGATATCCACATAAGAAGAGGGTGGGAAGTGGCTTTCACAACAGAAGTGTTTGAAGGAATTGGGAGGTTCATGTTTTACTTCCCAGTAAAATACTGTCTCCCACTGTTGGAGTCTTGGGGCGGCAGCCTACCTGTCAGGCTGCTGTGCTGGGACCATGAGGCGGGGTGTCGTCATGTGAGCAGAGGGCCCCTGGTCATTGGTGGCACAGTGGCCTCACTATTCCTTATTCTTCTCACAGCCAAGAAGAAAGGATGATCGCAAGACTCGAGGGAGCAGTTAGTGTGGTCCAGTAAGAGGTAAGATCATTTCTGTTGGGTCACTAAGAATGAATGATGCAACTATTATTTTAAACAACTCACAACTACGAAAGGCCAGCCACCTGGATTTCTCATCAATCGCACCCACTCTTCTACGATGGTGATGCTCACCCTGCAGAGAGAATTCACGTTCTCCCCCTCTCTCCCTCGCCTCCCTCTCCCTCCTGCTGACACACCTTACTCAACCAGGATATGAAAAGGACTCACAATTCCAACTTTGGTTTCAAAGGAACTATTAGACTTGGAAAAGAACTAAACACACTCTCGTGCCTTTGGAATAGTGGTTTAGTTCATGGCTGCCCAGACGTGGGAGGGATTAACAGGATAAGACTCACACGGAGAAGCTGGAGTAGTTAGCTTATAACAGAGCTCTGGGGAGTTTTGAACATTTCATCCTCAAAAGGATGAACATACGGCCTGGTTTCCCCGAAGGCCACAAAGTAGAGTTTCTAGGTGGGGCAGAATTTCTGCTTCCCTAGGACAAGCCAAAGAGTGTGTATATCCTGTGTATCAGTCAGCTTTGCTTTGCTCTGACCAAACCCCCCGATGAGAACGACTTACAGGAAAAGGTTTATTCTGGTTCATGGTGTCTGATGATTCAGTCCATGGTCAGCTGACTTGATTTCCTTGGTGGCAGGCACCGCAGAGGAAAGCTGCACCGCTTATGGCAACTGGGAAGCTGAGGGAGAGAGAGCGAGAGCGAGAGAAGAAGAAGAAAAAGAAGAAGAAGAAGAAGAAGAAGAAGAAGAAGAAGAAGAAGAAGAAGAAGAAGAAGAAGAAGAAGAGGAAGAAGAAGAAGAAGAGGAGGAGGAGGAGGAGGAGGAAGAAGGAAGAAGAAGAAGAAGAAGAAGAAGAAGAAGAAGAAGAAGAAGAAGAAGAAGAAGGAGGAGAGGAGGAGGAAAAAAGGAGGAGGAGAAGGAGGAGAAGGAGGAGGAGGAGGAGAAGGAGGAGGAGGAGAGAAGGAGGAGGAGGAGAAGGAGGAGGAGGAGGAGGAGAAGGAGGAGGAGGAGGAGGAGAAGGAGGAGGAGGAGGAGGAGGCAGGGATAGATATAATCCTCAAAGCCACACACCCCCAGGGACCTACTTCCTCCAGTCACACGCCATCTGCCTACCATTACCACTGAGTAGTCCATTCAAATTACCAACCCATCTAAAGGATGAATCAATGCATGAGGTTGAAGCCCTTATGATCCAATCAATTTATCTCTGAACCTTGCTACACTAGGGATCAGGCTTTCAACACAGGAGCTTTTAGGGGGACAATTTAGATCTGAAGCATAGCCCCATGCCACTGCCCAGGGCTTCCTGGATGACCTGTGCCATGGGCAGCACCCAGTGACCTGTCCTTGGGACACCCTCATTGCAGGTGAAGCAGGCTCCAGGCTGACAATCCAAGCTGTGTGTGCTTTTCTTCATTGCCCAAGAAGCAGGGACAAGAGAGGCAAGGGCCTGTGGAGCATGAAGACAGACAGCTGGGGATACAGTGCCTGGCAGGTTTTGTTCAGTTTGTAGACCAACACGTTCCATTCAAGTGGTCATTTGGCCAGTGCAGTGCTGAAAAGTATAGCCCTTGTAAAAGTGGACTCTACCACCAATCAGCTTTAGGAAAAATTGTTATACAAAGTGAAATTGGAGTCTGGGCAGGGTGACACATGCTTGTAATTCCAGTACTTGGGAGGCTGAGACAGGAGAATCGCAGGTTCGGAGCCAGCCTTAGCAGCTTAGTGAGGCTCTAGTGAGACCCTGTTTCCAAATAAAAATATAAAATAAGTCTGAGGGTGTAGCCTGGTGGGAGGTGGACCGCCTCTGGATTTCATTCTCAGAAACCATCAAAAAAACAAAGAAAAATAAAAACAAAGTGAAATCGGGGACAGCATGATAGTCTTTGCAAAGTTTGTAATAGCTAATGTGCATTGTACGAAGCCTCATTTCAACTTAGCTGATTTAGATGCTGCGCTATCATTTTGAACATGATCCAGCACCTGTCCCACGGGGACTCCTGGTCCAGGGGAGAGCTCTTTTTACTCATCTATGGTATACTGGGGAGAATACAGTTGGCCCTTCATATCCACAGGTTCTGCATACAGGGAATTCAGCCAAACGCAGGGAGAATAGATTCAGAATAAACTGCATCTGTACTAAACGTATACAGACTTTTTTTCTTGGCATTATTTCCTAAATAATGCAGCATGAAATCTCTTTACCTAGCGTTTACATCTTATTATGCATAAATAATCTAGAGAACATTTGAAGCTCACAGGAGGATGTGCATAGTTATATGCCACTACTTCACTATTCTATGTAAGGGACCGAGCAGCCTTGGGTTCTGGCATCTGAAGGGGATGGATTCTGAACCCAGTCCTTTGTGGGTAACAAGGGATGACAGTAATAGTAGTAAAAAATAATAACCACGTCCAGTGGCTACTCCAGTGGCCATTGTGAGGATAAGATGAAATAATGCTCGTGAAGGGCTTAGCATCGACCTCACACATGATACATGACGTAATGGTGTCTAGATCCTGGGTAGCAGCTTCATATGCTTAGATGTGAGCCTGACTGCTGACAATAGGCATCTGGGCAAATTAAAATTGCCTGATGGATGCGCACCAATGTCAAAGGGCCTTACAATGTGGTGTGATTTTACTTCCTGGCAATCCCCTCAGATCCCTCTCCCTGTCTACAAATTTGGCATGGACTGTCCCAAGGCTTTGCCTTCTGGTGTCTACACAATAGTTCCCAGTACAGTTCACAGTACTCAAGAGTGTTTGGGTTTTTCCCTGTGGGTTCTATGGGATCCGTAGCTTCTGGAGAGGAACTTGGCCAGGCGGAAGCTCCAGCCACATGGTGAGCTGCACTTGGCATGCCCAGCTCTGCCTGCTCCTCCAGGGGCCTCGTCAGGGATCTTAGATGGACCCCCAAATCAGGAAGCATTCCAGCTTTGAGTAGGCAACACCAATGCACAAGCTCGCCTTCTCCCCTTCCTGCCCAATCTCCCCAGACTGCTAGCCTTGTATTTCTTATCTCCTTAACGAATGCCTTGCTAATCCTAAGCCACTGCTTTGAAATCCTTCGGATGTGAAATAGGACTTGGTTATTCCAGCCCAACTGGCCACCCCATGGCATAACCTTGCTTAGGAATAGAACCCTGCCTGAGACAGTTAAGTACCAATAGCACCCAGCTCTCATAAAGCAGCACCTTTGGCTAAGTTAGCAGCCGTTGTTCAGAAGTGCTCTAAATCCTTTAATCAATTCACTTAGAGGAGCTGAGTGGAGAGACGTGTGCCTCGCCCTTGACTTACACAAGAGAGATAAGGCAGCGGTTATCATCTCTGGCCTTTTAACATCATCATAACGTCACAGTAAATGCTAATGTTCTGAAATCCAGCGTCACCTCGGGGACTTGAGAGAAAGTTCGGGGAGACGGATGAGACAGCACAATTACCTGGCTCCATTTTATTAAAAAACAAAACCAAACAAAATTCTGCAGTGAGATTCCCCACAATTCACAGTCCTTGTGTTAAAACCTTTATGGATGGGATATATTTTCTTTACCAGTACATAGAACACAATTGTACTTATTTACACCAGAGTCTCCTATATAACAAAAATAGTCATGTCGTACAGTTGAATGCTCTCAACCATCACTCCTAATGTTCTATCACTAGCCCAGTATGAGATGTTTATGCTCTTCAAGCACACAGAGAATAGAATAAAGCAAAATAAAAGTCCATGTCTCCTAATAGAAGACAAATTCCTTTAAAGACAGGGTTTATCCCCCCCCCAAGTTTCTTTGTATTTTAAGATATAAAGTGCTTTTGAAAGGAGCTGGGGAGGTACCTGTGATGGGGAAGGGGAGATTCACAAAAAAACTCCAATAATATTCCTTAACTGATCCTCAAAATATGCACGAGACTTTGTATAGAAAGTGACGTTTGGGTGAAATGGCTATAGAATTCACAAGTATGTTATTTCGGCAAATAAGAGCTAACCAAAATAAAAATTCAGAAGGCCCCATGAGAGTACCATTGGGAGTAACTTTTTGTGGCTTTAGGGGGTCAGATGGCTAATAAATCAAATAAGCTTTGTTTCATGAGGTAACTAGGGAGGTGACCAACAGTTCTGAGACGGGACCCTCGTATCTGTGATCTCTGCAGACAGGCCAGGGAGACTTTGCTGGGAATAGAAGTAAAATGCTAACTGACACATTCTTTTTACAATGAAAGCATACAGTCAGTGTTAGGAAGGAAAAAAGAAAAACGAAATCAGGCTCATGGGGTTTCCTCTTGCTAATAGGAAGCTGCCAGAGGTTGACTTATGAGGTCATAACTGATTATGGGAAAATTATCAATTCATTCTTTGCAGATTTTTCCCCACTAGGAAATAATGATGTGCTAGACAAAGGGGTTCAATTCAATCAAATTACTCCCCACCCTATTTTTATACCGGCAATCGCTGGTTATGGTCTGCAGTCTATGAAACGGGGTGTGTCACATATAGATTGTTTAGGAGACTCCACTGGAAACTACAATAATAATCTTCCTCCCTTCTCATGAACATTTTCTAGAACAGTACCCTTTTTAGCCCCAGGATATGGATGGAATGTAGTTTTCACAAATACAAAATTACTTCAAGTTTTCTAAATAGAAGGGACATCCCACTAGAAAAAATAACAGCCCCCTCCCTACCCTTCCCCACCCCTCAACCGTTCTAATTATAAAATGGTACAACCATTTCAGATTACTACTGTGAACGCAGGAAGTAAATATAGTATGTACATGTACAAAACACGTCAGCATTTCACGCCATTTACATTCATACAAAAGAAGTCCTTTTATTGAACTTCCTTTGTGGTTTCACGAGAAGAAAGTTGATTTAAGTTACAAATCGAGCAGACCCCTGCTTATAACGGCACACACGTTCCAGCCAGAGGCATCTTCTTTGCAAAAGGAGCAACAGCACCCGCCGACATTTTGCAGAAGGGGCTGGAGGAGGTCTTCTGTAACATCTCCTGACCTCTTTTCTTCTTTTAATAAATGTTGACCAAATTCTCCACAATGGAGGAGATTGTGTGATGAATGGCAGGCAAATAAGGAGTTGTGGAGGAAATGGTGACCCAAGTCAAAATGTTTTATTTGCTAAAAGAATATAACGGTGTTATTCCAGCAGAGGGCGTGTTGCCCTTTGCAATCAATCCTACTGACCAGTAAGTACCTTAGATGCCTGCACAAATTGAAGCTGTCCATGTGTTCATCTGTCTTCAACTGCTCTGCTATCTACCAATCAGTACAGGCAGCAGTACGGTATTTTCTTCAGAGAGCAGGCTAGACTATAAAGAGTTAGCTCTTATGCATGAAAATTCTTTGGCTATTTAAAATCTTCACATTCTCAAAGAGAACAATATTCTGAGTTCAATAAAGCGCCAGGTGTGTCTGAAAGTTTTGAAGGAGAAGGGGACTAAACACTAGGTTTTAAAGGTGGTGTGGTACTAAGGCCAGAAGTCATTTACTGTAGATATCTGGATTGAGTAAGGTCAGTCAACAGCTTGCAAAAGAAGACCCATCAAGGGTTCTTGGTTTCCTTCATTTCTCCAACACGCCTTCACTTTTATTTGGGAGAATGTTAGAGGAAAATTCAGCCAGTCAATGAAAGAAACATGTGACCATTTGGATGGTGATAAGTCTTTGGTTTAATAGCACACATGATCCTTACATCTCTACTTCTGTCCAAGCCCATCACTAGAGTCAGGATAAGAAGCCCACAGAGAACCTGGAAAGCAGTGACTATGGGTAGTATCTGAGCTTCATTCCCCACAGAAGTTCTCTCCCTGTGTTCAGACCTATGGACCTCTTAAGAGACGTAAATTCCTGCTTGATCTTTATCATTTATACACATGTATCAGGTAGCCATAGAGTAAAAGGCTCTGTAGTAGCACAAGAATAGAAGATATTTGATGACAGATTTTTTTTTCTTTTAAAGTCACAGAAGACAGGGACAACTGACCTCCGAAAGTTATTGTATAAAAAGCAGGTCTTGCTTTTAAAGGTCTACAACTAAGATCCAGACTTGCTCTATTAGTTCTGAGATGATAATTTAGTGCCATCAAAAGGCTCAAAATGGAAGAATGTGGCTACAGATCTACAAGTTTCTAACATGACTATTTCTATCAGATATGGCCTGGGGTTGTGAGTGGGGAGAAAGGTAGGAATGGGGAACAGGTAAACAATGATAAGAAACTCAGACCTGCTGCTTGGAATTTATTTTTCAGGTTGTCCTGATTTTCTTTGCAATCATGAGACTCTTAATTCATGAATATTTAACTTCTTACCCCTCCCTTAAAACATTTCAGACCAGCTCTAAATGTAGGGGATGAGCCTTTTTTCAGGGAGAACACCCATCGCTTGATTCCACCAGCTCCCTGCCATCCTCTCTTCTAACTTCCTGCTGGAGAACAGCCCCATCTTCTCTGAATTACCATCTTTAGCTACACAGGAAGGGCTTCTGAGGTCCCGAGCACTGTATGAGGAACCATAGAGCCCCACTTTTGGAGGACAGTCTCCGTGCCTCTTTCTCAGTTTCAAGTGGCCCACAGATCACCTAGAATTCACAAATTTTTGTGTTAAGACTTAAGAAGCACGAGTGGGCATCAGATCCAGTACACACACATCTTGACCCTGGGGGCACTAGGAAGGCTATAGGTTCTGGGGGAGGATGATCGCAGATCCAGACAGCATTCTAGAATTTGTTACCTTTTTGCTTAGCTGACAAAGAAGGTAGAAAAAAATTAAATATAAGAGTTGTAGTAGCTTGAGGTAAAATTAGTGTTATGAGAAGTGAAAAGGAGAAATAACGCGTATATGGAGGAGCTTCATCTGCCTTTGTAATAAACTGGTTTTCCTCATGAGAATTAAAAACATAGATCTGACCAGAGAGTAAAAAGAAGAAAAACATCTACGGCTGTACAACGGTCATCACAAGGAGAGAGTGAATCTGTAGATAGGAAGTTACCAGTGTTTTCCTTCCAGCAGGTTATTCGAGTTTCTTTCAAGAAGAGCAATTGAAGAAGAAACAAATGGGATGAGGGGGAAAAGAGAAAAGGAGGAGGAGAGGGAAGGTGGGAAAAGAAAGTGTGTGTATGTATACACAGAGCTAGGCAAAGACACAGAGACAGAGACAGAGACAGGCAGTTAAAGGAAAAGAAAGGCATGGAAAAGAATACAAAAATGCTACCGGCCCAAGGACCACGGAGGGCTGGTTCTAACCCTAACCCCAACCCTAGATCCACCAGGAAAGACTCCATCCCCAGATCTTTGCTAAAAGAGTTTTGATTCTGCGAGGTCACTATATGTTCAGTTACAGTGAGGCATTCAATAGAAACTAATTCTTAGGCTCTGTAAAAATGTTGTGCCTTAAAAATCTCACAAGTAAGACAGAGTCCTATGTTGGACTCTCTGCCATTGCTTTTGTTATTTTTTGTTGTTTTTCTTGTTGTTTTTTGTTTTGTTTTGGTTCTGAAAGTATGGTAGCCACAAAGCTGTCAGGGAGGTAACTGAAATGGCTACAGGTCACTGTGACTTTTGATATGATCACACCTGGGTCTACGTATATCCAGAGATGTTAGTTAGAAACAAGAGAAAATACACAAAGACCCCTTTGGGCCAGAAATCAGCCTTCAGAGGCATGGTCATGTAGACTCTATTACCCTGTGATGTCAACACAACTTGATGCCTTTGCTCCTCTTTTTTTTTGTGGTACTGGGAATGGAACCCAGGGGCATTCTACCTCCAAGCTACACCCCCAGCCCTATTTTTTAATTCTTTATTTTGAAACAGGGTCTCACTGAGTTGCAGAGGGCCTCACTAAATATCCGAGGCTGTCCACGAACTGTGATCCTCCTGTCTCAGCCTCCCCAGTGCTGGGATGACAAGCGTGCGCCACCATGCCTGGTGCTACTTTTATCTTTTTATCTTGAGATTTGACCTCTCCCCTGGCAGGAAGACCAGAGTTGACCTTCCAGGAGTGATCAAAGCCTAGGCAATAATCAATGTTCAAACATTATATTTTCGATTGGGTCTTAGCTCTTCCAACAGGACGTAGCGATTCTTGAAGGTGACCTTAATTTATTGGAGTGAATGTAAATATTATTTCTTTCTCATAGCCTTGAGCAGATGGATGAGGCTGATATGGAGTAGTGAGTTGGTTGCTGGAGACAGCTATGATTCACCACATAGAGGCTGGATGTCACAAGCCCCCCCCCCCCCACCAAGATTTTTTCTCAATAAGGCCACACAAAGTCTTGTATTTGGAATTGATATGTCATTTCTCACAGCTGCCTCCCAAATTCATGAGTTCTAGCTGGAACTATGGGGATAAAGGAGACTGGGATTGGGGGGGGGGAACCTTTTGCCAACTGTGACCAAGAACTAAGGATTGAGGTAAAGTTGGATGACTTCAATCTGGAATTCTCTTTGGCTCCTAAGTGCCACATTTCAGTCTCAAGGTTTGTAAAAGAATTGAGGGATATAATTTTATTTCAGCACCAAATCAACACAGTTGGTGTGACTTTAAAAAAACAACTGGTCAGAGAAGTAGCAATCAATGCTAATGGACATCAGTGGTTAGAAAGTTCAAGTAGAAATTTCAAAAAGGGCTGCCTGAATCCCTATTCATTACAAAATAAATGGATCTCTGGGCCTCTCATTAGGCGACTTGGGTGATGTCTGGTTCTCCCTGGAGGTAATTAAGGTTTTAACTATTTTCCTCTGTGAGGGTCAGGAACTCTTGTGAAAGCATTAGAAGGGCTCTGGACCTGTACAGTCCAACCTGTAACCACTAGACATGTGTGGCTATTGCATGCTTGAGATGTGGCCTGCAAACATACACACCCAAAGTAAGATGTGCTGAGAGCAAAACACACATTAGATTTAGAAAACTGAGTACAAAAAAGAAAAATATTTCATTAATATTTTTTACATCAATTACATGTTGAAATAATATTGGGTTAAATAAAATATATTATTGAAATTATTTTACCTGTTTATTTATTTCCTAAAATATGGCTAGTAGAAAGTTTAAAATTATACTCATGATTTAAAATGATTTGCATTATAGGTCTATTGGATAGTGTTGGTTTAAACCGTTTCCACAGAGAATGCCCATCTGCAAACACAGAGAATGCCCATCTGCAAACACAGATACATTGCATTGCTGGGTCACACTCCCTTTGGCAATCACATGAGGACCACTGAATCTCCAGGTTGGCCTCATCTTTGGGGGAGGTGATGGAGAAGGTTTTGGGAAAAGGCTTTTTCCATTTATTTTGAAAGTAAAACTTTCTGGTTAAACTTTTTTTCTAACTCCTAAGGCCACAGGAAAGAAAACCCTTCAAAACCCCTTGGTAAGCACTGAATTTCACAGGGAGTGGGACTTCCTTGGAGTCAGACCTACAGGCATCAGGGGGCCTCCTGGACTGCCAGTCATCTACTGAGCATCTTACAGGAGCAGCTCTGGCCCTGGATTTCATATGCAGTCAATTCCTGATTTTGCTGGCCATTGGCAGGAAGGGAAAACACTTATCAAAACAGAAGACTATATACAATCCAAGGGCAATTGCTTCCTGGGTATGAAATATAAGTTATATTTCTTTTGCTGTTGACTTATCCTAATTCCACTATACGTAGTGCCAAAATTTGTTTGGGGCATAGCTGACTGACGGAGGAGGAGTAGGTGGTGCAGATCACTTCTGAACAAGAAAAATAAACATCTTTGAGATGAAGACTTCCACACTGAAAGCTAGGATTTGAAGGCCTCCAGAGACTGCAAACCGTAACTAATAAGTTGTAAAAACAAGGCAGCATAAACCAACTTGCACTTGGGCTTCCAACTTGTATCACTGGGTTCTTTGTTCTTAGCAAGAGAGGACTACCGAATCTTAGAAGCTGTTAATATTGTGACCCGTCAAGTCACCGCCTTCCCCAGTTATCTGCAAAATGGATTCCAATCCCACTGGCAAAGCGCTCACTAGTGATCCCAAAGCCAGAAAGAGCTCTGGGAATTACCCTGATAAACTCTTTACCGATGGGGAAGCTGGGCCTCACGAGGGTGTGACTGATCTAGGACTCCTAGGAGTCCTGATTCGGAGTTCTCTCCAGTCCCTCCCCTCTGGCCTTCCCAGCCCTAAAGCCTGGCTCTCATTCCAGGAAGCGCTGGCCTCTGAGGGCGCCCTGACCTTCCAGAAGGTGGTCATGGGTTTCCTGGCTTTGCTGTCTACTTATAAACCACCACATCATTAAAAGTGGTGAGAAAAGACTGACGACCCTTTATTCCTCTGACCCACAATCCACACTCCAGCAGGAAGCAAGGGTTTACAGCAGAAACAAACCGTGTGTGAATGAGTATTAGTGTAATGAGGTGGAAAAGCTCTCATCAAATATGTAAATAGAGTTCAGCTGAGAAGCGCTCTCTTTCCAGCTGATCCCAGCAGCAGCATGGCCTCCGCCAACGGCCGAGAGACAGTAAGGTGGCCCTTCTGATCGTCCAGGGACGCTGATCACTGCCTTAGTGATCTCAGCATATGGAGAGTCTGAATGCAAATTGCCTGCTGGAAAAACCAGCACTTTTCTGTTGTAGTTAAAACAAAAGGAATAAAAAATATAAACAGCTTAAAAACATAGGGGGATTTTTAGGATTCCTTGTATACCTCTTTTCCTTTCTCTCTTATCATTCTCAGTTGGAATAAGATTTGATTTATTAATTTCCCATGATGCAATTTTTGGTTCCAATGATGTATCCAATCATACCTCACTCTTCCCTTGGATTCACCTAAGTCTTTCCATGTGGTCTGGTGAGGTGTAACAGAAGGGCGTCACAAGTCAGATAAAATCTAGGTGTTACTGCAGCCTCTGCTCTATTTGCAATCAGGCTCAAAAAAATATCTGAGAGCTTCTCTAAAGCCTCCAGCTCCTGCAGAACCCACTTGCGGAGTGGATAAACTGCTCTAGTCCTGGGGGAAAACAGTATCAACAGGCATCTTGCTTTCAATGGAAAGATGTGGTATCAGGTTTTCAGTTTAGGCCTGAAGCCCCAGATGCAGGTACAGAAGGTTGGCATTCACACCAGGGAGTGGACTTCTGAGTTCAGAACTTCAGCCAAAGACCCTAAGACCTGGATGAATGGATGTGTTTCCCTGAAGCTTCCTTGTCCTGTCATGGTGAGCTCTTGACCCAGCCTGGCTAGTGGGAGCCAATGTGATGGAGCGTAGATAACACGCAGTGGCTTCTGCAGGTGGAGAGCTTAGTGGTGGGGTCTCTGGGAGCTGAGACTTTTCAAGAACTGAGATTCTTAAGAAAGCTGGTTGTGTTCTGCTTCGGGGTGCCGAGGCACTTCTTCCTCAAAGCCATGCACACTCCATGCGGATAGGTGAAGACCCTAAGTTTCAGGAGATGTCATGGGAACTAACTGTAGCAGGAACTGGTGCTTCTGAACAGAACTCCAAGCAAGAGCTGGGGCAAATCAAAGGAAAAAAAAAAACAAAAACAAAATATACATAGTCTTTAAAACAAAACTGCCAAAGAAATCAAACAATTTTCAAAAACCAAGAACAACAAGACCTGGAGAAATGGAAACAAAATGAAGAAACCCTACAGGTTTCGTTTAGTCTCTGTTTTAGGAGCTTTTGAAGTGCATCTCTACAAGCACAGGGGAGGGAAAATCAGCTTTCAACTTCCAAGCCGCTGAGGCCGAAGACTGCCGGAGACATGGAAAACTGCATCCTGATTGATGAGACGTTGGGTATTGCTTTTCATTACCGTTCTTGAACGGAGCATCCCGGGTTGCCAAGGTGAGCCGAAGGGGTGTGCGCTTGGTTCCAGTCTTGGAGTACTCCTCCCTTCTGGCCTCTTGGGTCCTACTATCTCCTTTTTTTTCTTCTTCTTTATCTGTCATTTCAAGACTTCACTTCTTCACAGTCTTGGTCAGTGGAAAGTTCTACATCAGATAGTCCCACCTCCATCGCCATGATTAATGAGATGTCTGAATCGCTGCTGACGGCTGGCTCCTGCTCACCTGGAAGAGAAAGCCAAGGTCATGGAGAACACCGAGATAGGTACTTGGAGATTGATTATGTTAATACAATTGCTTTTTAATATTTCTTCTAAAGGCCAACCAAGAGAAGGTATAAAACAACTTATTATTCGAAAATTCTAGTTAGAGCCTCATCGCATACTGTGCCCCCAAATAAATTCTAAATGTGTCGACAACTTAAATGTAAACAACAACAACAAAAAACTGATAAGGCTAGAAGAAAATATGTGTAAGCATATTTATAAGTAGAAAACTATTGATCTAATATATCTAAAAGGGCAAGAAGAGCAATACAGCAATTAAGAGTAAAATATTGATAAATGTGGATAAAAATTAAAAAGTTAACACATAATATAAAATCAAAAGGCAAGCTGGGCGTGGTGGCACATGCTTGCAATACCAGTCTTGGGAGGCTGAGATAGGAGGATTGCAGGTTCTAAAATAGCCTCAGCTACTTAGTGAGGCCCTGTGCAACTTAGTGAGAACTTAAAGAATAAAAAATAGGACTGGGAGTATAGCTCAGAGGTAGAATGCCCCTGGGTTCTACTCCCAGTAACACACACACACACACACACACACACACACACACACACCAAAAAAAATTAAAAGACATCTATCAGATTTAGAAATTTGCAAAAATTTCTTCTAAGATTATTGTGTGTGTGTGTGTGTGTGTGTGTGTGTGTGTGTGTGTGTGTTGCTGGGTATTGAACCCAGGGTCATCCTATATTTGCGCTACACATCTAGCCCTATTTTATTTTTTGTTTGGAAACAGGATCTTGCTAGTTGCTGAGAGCCTCACTAAGTTGGTGAAGCTGGCTTTGAACTTGCAATCTTCCTGTCTCAGCTTCCCAAGTACTGAAACTAGAGGTGCACACCATCACACCTAGCTCAAAGGATTGTATTCTTAACATATAGCATGCTTTTAAGTCAATATTCATAGAAGAGGGTATGAATATAGAGGGTGAAAATAAAATACTCCCTTTGGTCTATGTAATCTTCACACTTTAAAATATATCACAGTTGAAAGTACATTGAGACAGGTACATTGATACATTGCATACAGAACTGTGAAATTTTTTATTATGACATAAAATTTGAATATATATTGAATTATGATGTCAATATATGTAAAATGTATATTAATTAAATCATGGTAATAAACATCTCTATCTTTTCAAATATTAATCATATTTATGAGAAATTGAGAATTTCATACTCTTCTAGCCATTTCCAAGTATGTTATAGATTGCTTTAACCAATAGTTACCCTACTGTGCTATGGAAAAACCAACAGTAATTCTTCTAACTCCATTTCGGTACTCCTTTCTGAACCTCTTTCTGTCTTACCACCCCTTTGCCCTTCCCATTCTCTAGTGGTCACCATTCCATTCTGTTCTCCTAAGAGATTGACTTCTTGGAATTGTGAAATTTTCACCTAGCAACTACATTTCTAGCATGTATTATAGACAAGTAGTTGCAGATGCAAGACTATTGACATAAAAATTATTTATAGTAGTAAAACTTTGCAAGTCACTTAAAGTCCAGTGACAGAGAATATCTGGATAAACTATGCTACTTCCAAAGGACAATGTTCTTATAACCATAAAAGTGAAGTTTCTAAAGAATTCATGGTTATTCGAGTAAAGGCTTATTTCCAGTATAACAACAGAGTGTTAATTAAAAACGGAAGGATTCAGAGCTTTACATGTGGTGGACTTGAGGAAGAAAGTTAGCTGGAAGCAATGCTAACATGAATTGGCTCTAGTTTGGGGATTTATTTTTCATTTTCTTAAATGTTTTTTTTCCAGGTTCCCCTTCCATATATTCTACAATGAACCTATATCACACATTCACTGGAAATGTATTTATTGAGTCCCTACTATGTGCTAAAGATATACTGCATGCTAAGGATGTGAGAACAATAAAATTCCTGTCTTCAGGGAGCTCCGTGTCTAGTTGGCAGGCAGACCATTCACAAAATAATCACAACACGAAGGAATAAGCACTTTTAATGGATGACTTACCAGGTCAGGGAGGAGCAGATAAGAAGGTCATTGTATTCATGGGATAGGGTAAAATGTCTACACTGAATCCCAAAGGACAATCTAAATGTTAGTTGGATGAATAAGATGGATTAAGTTTTTATTTTTTTCAGTACTGGAGTTGAAACCCAGGGGCATTCTACCTTCAAGCTACACTTCCAGCCCTATTTTTATTCTTTATTTTGAAACAGGGTCTCACTGAGTTGCAGAGGGCCTCACTAAATATCCGAGGCTGACCACAAACCCCGATCCTCCTGTCTCAGCCTCCCAAATGCTGGGATTATAAGCGTGCGCCACCACGCCCAGCTGGAATAACTTTTTAAGCAATGGTAACAGCATGTACAGATGGCTGGAGTGATAGTAATCCTGGGCAGACAAACATCAGAGAGTATTTAAATATGTCTGGAATTCAGGGTCAAGCCAGGGAGTGTGAGTGGGAGAGGCTGGGGAGCTGGGCTGCTGTGTAAAGACAGCCGTAAACTCTGAAGATCGGGTCTGTTCTATTACCCTGCAGAAGAAACACACAATTAAAAGACCAACAAGAATGTCTGTGTACTAAAGAATGAAGTTAGAATACATTTGCTCTGATAACTACTTCTATGCATATATATACACATACAAACATCTGTATGCATATACTTTTTTTCTTGTCGAGGCACAGTTAAGGATAATATCCAAGTTTCATGAAAGGCAGTGAATTCTTAAGACACTTTGATGGAAACAAAGAGAACTAACACAGCACTATGGCCCGAAGAATCAGTTTAAGAAAAATGATGTGTTTCACAGGGAAGTACCCAACCTAAAGACTAAGCTCTAACATCCCTAGCTCCCTAAGCGCCTGGAGCTCACAATGATGTAACAAGATCCAGGGCTAGGATACAAGTTGGGAAGCATCTCTAGAAAGATACAAGTATTTGATATTTGCAAGTGGTGGCTTTCAAGAAATATTCAATAAAACTAGTCATTTAGAAAAAAGACAAACTACGCCGGGCGTGGTGGCGCACGCTTGTAATCCCCGCGCTTGGGAGGCGGAGACAGGAGGATCGCGCAGGTTCGAAGTCAGCTGTGCGCACTGGCTTAAGAGACCCTGTTTCCAAATAAAAATGTAAAAATAGGTCTGGGAGTGTAGCCCAGAGGTAGCAGGGCTTCCAGGAACCCCAGTACCACCAAAAAAAAAAAAAAAAAAAAAAAAAAAAAAGAAAGAAAAAAGACAAACTAGATGTTTGCCTCCCATTTCACAACAAAAATATATTCTCTCTCCACATGCATTCTGGAGCCACGTGTGCCTTCAGTTCCTGATGTGTGGGGATTTCTCAGGGACACTGTGGGCTGGCTTTCCTTCTCCCTGGGCCCCGCTGCCCTGCTTTCGCAGCGTGGCGTGCTCAGAGCACTTTCAATCTGGTGAGAGTGGCACAGAGCAGGTCACAGCCACCACCGCCAGCCAGCGCAGGGCTTGCTCTGTTTCTCAGGGCTACAATGTCACTGACTGCGCGTCCCTTCAGTCCAGCTGCCCAGATGTTGTCCTTGTCTCTCCCTTCATCTACATGTCCATGTTCACCTCTGTCTTAAAAATCCATTGACCAGCCAGGTGTGGCGGTGCATGCCGGTAATCCCGGGACCTGGGAAGGGGAGACAGGAAGATAGCAGGCTAGAGGTCAGCCTTAGTAACTCGGTGAGAATTTCAGCAACCTAGTGAGACTCCATTTCAAAACAAAAAGAAGAGAGAGGCTTGGGGGGTAGCTTAGAGAGAGAACACTACCGGGTTCAATCCCCAGTAAAACACACACACACACACACACATACACACACACACACACACACACACACACAAACACCCTTTACTATAGTGTTTGAGGTCTCTGGGAAGACTAGAAGTAGTTTTGTGTGTTTCGAACCACTCTGTTTACACACTGGTTTGTTTCTAAAATAAAAACCAAATACACACACACACACACACACACACACACACACACACATATATATATATAAATATATATACATATATTTATTTAAAGTTTTATTTATGAAGCCAGGTGCTGGGGCACATGCCTGTAATCCCAGTACTTGGGAGGCGGAGGCAGGTTTGAGGCCAGTGCATGGTAACTTAGCAAGATGCTGTTTCAAAATAAAAAAGTAAAAAGTACCATAAATGAATAAATAAATAAATAAATAAGTAAATAAACAAAAATTAAAGCTGGGGTAGTTTACAGGTAGACTCTTCTGGGCTTAGTGGGATTAATGTATTATATATATATACACACACATATACACATATACACATATATATGTGTATATGTGTGTATATGTGTGTGTGTGTGTGTGTGTGTGTGTGTGTGTATAAAATCTCAACCAAGTCAACTTACAAGATGTCAAAGATTTTAGCACACAAACTGGAACGCCAACCAAGAGATCATCGACATAGAGTGATTTTTATGATTTCTCTATCAGCATAGTAAAAAGGAGGTGCCTATGAAAAGCTGACTTACAGTCCCACAGAGACAGAGCTCATTGCTACTTGCCAATGGTGGCTTCTCCCCTGAGCTCCTGGCTCTGGGTCAGGAGCCTCTGCAGAGCTCACGGATTCCTTCACACTTAGGTGTTTTCTAAATGTGAACATGTAAATTGGGGGGAGGAGGCAGAGGAGGCTAATTCAGGGGCTGCTTGTAACTACAGGCTGCTAAATGCGTGTGCTGATTTAGAAATGAAGACTGCTTTGCACAGCTCAAGGGAGAGGTGAATTCAAATCATTAAAAGACATATTTGCAGAGATGGTTCAATTCTTATGTTGCGACCCTATATCAACTTCATCATCTAATCACTTTCCATTTAAAAACTACTTTTAAAGACGATATGAAGACATCTAAAAATTCTTTAGTATATCCAGTGTTTTAAATTAAACTTGTCTTGTTCCATAATTTCTAAGAACAGAGTTTTATGCTTAAATCAAGACAGATGTTTTACTTTGAGGCCATAATAATATGAATGCAAAGTTGGCCCCTTAAAACATTTAGAAGGTTTGCTCTTGGTGGTATAATTGGTGACTATGATTAACACAAATGTTCACTAAATTTTTCCTCCTTCCCTGCAATAACTAATATAAAACTAATGAGAAAATAATACCAGCCTTTATTCAATACAATCCTTTGACATAGGTATTACTATTCTCATTTTATAAATGAGAATCATTTTAGTCTACTTGACCTAGTAGTGTAAGATCTACTTGATATACATTATTCTCTTGATTTTTACACATTGTAAAAACATTGATTTTTAACAGGGAATAAGCCTGTCTACTTAATATTTTAAGAGCTCACACTTGCTGCTAGGTGAACAACAGCTTGGCAGGAAGTGAATTGAGGGAATGCAGTCAGGAAACAACTGCTTAAAAACAAATGAAGATGGGCGTGATGGCGCACACTTGTAACCCCAGCATTCGGGAGGCTGAGACTGGAGGATTGTGGTTCACGGACAGCCTCAGCTACTTAGTGAGGCCCTCTGCAACTCAGTGAGAACCCGTCTCAAAATAAAGAATAAAAAATAGGGCAGGGACTGTAGCTCAGCGGTAGAATGCCCCTGGGTTCCATCCCCAGTACCACACACACACACACAAAAAAAAAATTAAGAAAACAACAACAAATGTACATAGAGGCTTGTTGTGGCGATTAGGGATGGGGACAAGAGAACACACAGAAGAATAATTTTAAATAAAAAAAAATCCACAGGAAAGTGGTGGGCTGGTCAATGGCAGCAAGAGTAGAAAGAAGAAAATGATCATGTATACTGAGCGCTGCAGGTGGCATTTACTGAGCCAGAGAAACTAGAAGAGGAACAGGTGTTGGAGACTAGTCCAGAATTGAGCTTTAATTATGCTGGGGATGACACACTCAGGGGCCTCTTAAAGGAGATGTGGGGGTGGCAGCTAGAGAGATGGGTCTGGAATTTGGAGAAGAGGCCATGACTAACATGACTTTGGGAGTCTTCTGCACAGAGGAGGTATTTTAAGCCATGGAAATAGATGAGTATCTCTAGGAAGTGATTGTAGAGTAGGAAGACAGACCCGGGAGAGATCTCCTTCCCACGAACCCTAGGAGCAAGGGCCAAATGCTCCATGACATGTTGTGTTTGGCCCACACAATTTTTTTTTTTTTTGGTGGCACTGGGGGTGGAACCCAGGGGCTTTTTTTTTTTAACTTCTGGGCTATATTCCCAGACCTATTTAATACTTTATTAGGAAACAGGGTCTCACTAAGTTGCTGAGAGCCTCACTAAGTAGCTGAGGCTGGCTTCAAACCTGTGCGATCCTCCTGTCTCAGCCTCCCAAGCGCTGGGATTACAAGTATGTGCCATTGTACCTGGCTGGCCCACATAATTAAAAAAAAAGTGTATTAGTTACCAATATTTAAAAGTCAGGGTGTGTGTGTGTGTGTGTGTGTGTGTGTATGTGTGTTCATAGGGAATGAACCCACTGGCATTCTATCTCTTAGTTACACGCCCAACTCTATTTTATTTTTATCTGGAAACAGGGTCTTGGTAAGTTGACGAACATCTCACTACTTGCTGGGGCTGTCCTTGAATTGGCGATGCTTCTGTCTCTGCCTTCAAAGTACTGAGATTACAGGTGTGCTTCACAATGCCCAACTAAAGTTAGAATATTTTAGATATAAATCTACATTTGATTGGGAGGCTGAGACAGGAGGATTTGTAGCTTCTCAGACAGCCTCAGCTACTTATTGAGGCTCTATGCAACTTAGTAAGACCTTATTTCAAAATAAAGGATAAAATAATAGGGCTGGGGGTATATCTCAGAGATATAATGCCCCTGGGTTCCATCCCTAGTACTGTAAAAAAAAATCTACATTTGAAATTTATATTGGAAAAAGCAACATCTGGCTATATCCACTTGATTTCCAGGTGGAAAACATTGGTGGGGGCTGCCTGTTTGGTTCTGTTTGGTTCTAGGTGGTGGCCACCTTCATCACACAGTCGCCTTCCTTGCTCACGTCACATCCTGGCCTGTGCAGACTCTGAGATCTCACATTTAAGGGAGGGGCAGAAGGACATCAGGAAGGGTATTGCCAAAGGATCTGAAAAGGGCCAGGGTGGTAAAGAGGGAAACTGGAGGAATACCATGTCATTCATTTCCTTCTTTTACATCTATTACTTTACATTTTTACCTCCTTTAAACCCACAAGCAAGGAAATGAGATGTTATGAGGATTGCTGAACCGGGGTGCACTTAAAGACTGACCCCAAGTCATCTCATGCTACGTCTTGAGTCTTTTGATCACCATGTTATGAAGTATCTGATTGGTTGGAGTAGAACTTACTCTATTTTAAATTGGGGTTTGTGACTTATCTTGTTATAACTACTTTTTTAATAATATTTCCAAGCCGGGCGTGGTGGCGCACGCTTGTAATCCCCGTGCTTGGGAGGCTGAGACAGGAGGATCGCACGGGTTCGAAGCCAGCCTCAGCTAGTGAGGCTCTCAGCAACTTAGTGAGACCCTGTTTCCAAATAAAATATAAAAAAGGTCTGGGAGTATAGCCTGGAGGTAGAAAGCCTCTGGGTTCCACCCCCAGTACCACCAAAAAAAAAAAAAAAAATTTCCACATTTGATTCTGAGTAAACTCCATCAGTGGCTTAACTGTAGTTGAGCAAAAAATTCTTAGTGGTAGGGTTTACTAATGCCATTTAGTTTGTAAATCATTAATAGCTTTGGTTTATCTCTTTCCTTTTTATAGAAAATATTACCCCCAAAGCCTAGATTTCCCTTTGGGAAACCTGCTGCAGCGGAAGTCCTGCTGTGGCTTTGATATAATTATCTATTACCTGTTGGTTAGATGTTAAATTTTGCCCAACATGAGAATATAAAAAAGACCGACCCAGAGATCTTCCCTGTCTGGTATTGGTACTATGGTTTGAGTGGGACCTTTAAATTGACCAGGTGGATTGATGCCATTTTTGCAGGAATGGGTTCCTGATATGAAGGACAAGTTTGGCTCAATATTCCCTTTGTTTTGGGCATGATAACTGGCCAGTCCATTGCCGTGTTTAACAAGATGCATTCAGAAGGCTCTCAGCAGATGTGGCCTTTTCGTCTGGATGTCCCAGCCTCTAGAGCCATGAGCTAAAGAAAATTTTATTGCTTACAGTTTTCTTGGTTTGTGGCATTCTATTATAGCAAGAGAAAACTAAGACATTTGGACCTTCCTGGTTTGTCCCTACTAATTCTCTGGTTCAGACCCATTTCATTGTCACGATTCCCATTTCAGAGTCCTACCAGGCTCCTTCATAAGCAGGAGGCCTTTGGTATGTGTTTGTAGAATTAAATTGAATTAATATTTTTCTCTGATTATGTAGGGACCAATTTTTTAAATCACTTTTTTAGTATTCTTAAAAATAGTTAAAAAATACTAAGTGGTTATTGGTTACTTAGTGCATGCCAAGATTATTTTGGGTACTTTAAATGGATTCTTTTTAGTTTTCCTCATTAATGATGACATAGAAAGTATTATTACTTCTGTTTTCAGAGATAAAACCAAAACCAAAAACTGGTAAAAATTCCTACGTTACTTGGTAGTTAGAATTGCAACCAGAATTTAAACCCACCTTTGTCTTACTCCAGAGTCCATGAGCTTGACCATAATCTATATTGTATTTGAGTGATGAACCTTAACCTTAGAATTAGTGGACTTATAGTGGCATGCAGATATATAAAATAACATATAGCTGAGCGTGGTGGTGCACGCTTGTCATCCCAGCATTCGGGAGGCTGAGACTGGAGGATCGTGGTTCACGGCCAGCCTCGGCTACTTAGTGAGGCCCTCCGCAACTCAGTGAGACTCTGTTTCAAAATAAAGAATAAAAAATTGGGCAGGGTGTGTAGCTTGAAGGTCAAATGCCTCTGGGTTCCATCCCCAGACCTGCAAAAAAAATACATAACATATACATTTTTGTGGTTATATACACGCACAGGCCTTTTCTGGTGTCCTGCATTCGATTCTCAAAGAAGCCACAACACAATTTGGTTAAGAGGTTCTGCTTCCTTGGTAAGTTGCAAGCAACAGAGCAGCCGAGTTTACTTATTTATTTTTAAATGCATATTTTGGTTTCCCTTTCCCTGGCTAGGTGTTCTATTAACTTGACATGGCAGCTTTCACTTAATTGTTTCTTCATGGTGGTTATTCAAAGCTACGGCAGAAAATTATCTTTCTCAGAATGAAGTTTGATATTTACTCTGCTGCCTGCCTCATGAGAGAGGCAGAGAGCAGTAGCAGGCTGGAATAAGTCCTCCTCTGTTAGGAATCAACAAACACTGCCCTGGGAATAAGTGCTCTCTGTTTTGAGAGAAAATAACATGGTGGTGACTGCAAACTCCAGGTGCCCTGATTCTCCACAAGGCTTGGTGTCACATGCTGGGAGCTACTTGGTCTCACATAAAAGTTTATTTTCCCTCATGTACTTGAAAAGTGAGGTTTCAAAGAAAAATGGCATCTATCTGTCCATTGCTACTGATGGTTATCTTCTTGAAAGTAGGACATCATATCCAATCAACCCTGTATTGTACAAGAGCCCCAGAGGAGAGACATTTTCAGCCAGACTGGTTGAATTATAATGTTGTAGACCTTTCATCTCCTCTCAGAATGTGGCGGTTCCTTCAGGGTGCCTCTATATTTTTTTCGTCATAATCATAGTGGTAAAATTAATTAAACTTTATATGTAGAGTCTTTTTCAATTGGGAAATGGGATCCTTGCATCCTTTGGCTGAACTTCTGAGAAGATAGACTACTTCTGAGGCGGCTTAAGTTTTCCTCTTTATGAGTAGCATCTTCTGTGAGATTGTCAGGCCTCTGGGCTACTTTCCTTAGACACTAGCCAAGTTATGAGCAGTGATGGCTAGAATGTATTGGCTCCTTCCTATGCGCCAGACACTGTGCAAAACAATGACATAGGCTACGCCTGTTGTCTTTGCAATAACACTTTGAAGGAAGTGTATAATTACCCTATAGCTGCTTCAGGTTATACATAAACTTGTATAAAGTTGGGCACATAGAAAATGGCAGGAGAGGGATTGTAACCCAAGTTAGTGCTGTTTTGAAAAATGTGCTGTTCTGGGGCAGCAGAACTCCCAGATTTCTATTGGGCCAAGCTGTCCTCACAAACAACTCAGTTGCTGTTGGGAACCAAGCACTCAAGGCTTCTGATATCAATTCATCCACTCAGCCAAGCGATTTCTAGAATTACTCAGATGTTACTGGCAATTTTCCCTTTTAAACTCCTGCTCTATAATTGCAAATCTAATACAAGGAAGCCAAATCAGGAATATTCTTTTTCATCTTTCAGAAAGAGAAGTTCAAAACTTTGTTTTTGTTTGAGCTCGGTGAAGGAGAATTCCCTTGAAGGTTGCTTGTATATTAAACTGGATCACATAATTGAGATTTCACTTTGCTTTGATCTCCAACCCATTGGTTTTCTTTCCCTGTGACACTTCATCCAGCAGGAAAAAGATTCTCTCTAGTTGCTTGAACTCTTTACTGATTTTCTTGGCAGTATGTACAAAAAGAAGGGATAACGTGATTTTTGCATTTGTTTTACGTTAGATTTTATAGGGAAGAAGAAAATTTCGTGAATCTTTGTGTTGTCAATAGCTACTTTATAATCCTGTTAGTACCAACTGTGGAGAGCATTAAGCATTAAGCATAGGCTCTTGATAATGGTTTCTGTGAATGGAATGAAGAAAGAGAAAGGGAGGGCTGCTGGCTGGATGTAGACACAGGCTGAGATCGTGCAGATCCATCCATTTCTGCAACTATACAAAATCATCTATAGGTCTCACTTGTTCATCAATTTATTTAATTGCCAATTTACTCAGCAGGTATTTATTGAGCAGTGCCAGGTACACAGCCCTGCTAATGAGCACTGTGGAGAATGTATAGATGAGAGCAATGCAGGCTCTTAATACAAGGTGCCATGATAAAGAGAGGTATACACGAAATGTTAACAAAGGGCTGGAGAAAACTTCAGCTCCAACTGGGGAACCCTGAGGATGCATGAAGGAGGTTACATGTAAACTAGCAGTGAGCATCTGATTAGTACTGGGATACACAGAGATAAGGGCAAGTGGTGTTTCTTTCGGGGGAGCCATGCACAGGCAGAAGTCATCAGAGCAGATTTCAAGGCTTATGAATGGTTTTGTTTGACTGTAGCTTAGTACATGAAAAATGATAAGCCATATGCCAGCTGTAGTCCATGGGTACTTGGCCCCCTTTCTGCCCTCCTGTGTTCTCTTCTGTTTCACGGGGGCTAGAAGGTTGCGAACTACATTGACCAGACTCCCTTTCGAGTCAGCTTTCTCTGAGGTTCTGCCAAGGAATCTGAAAGGCAGAAGGGTTTGGGAAGCCACTGCACTTCTAATTTAGGCACTTTTTAAAATCTACCTACTGAATGTCAATGGCACCCAGCTGTGACAATCAAAAATATCTTCAGGCAATGCCAATTATCTTCCTGGAGGCAAAAGCCATCCTGTAGTGGAGAACCATTTTTATTTTGTCTCCTCTGAATCAATAATTTCAAGTGACTTGCCCCCCGCTTTGCTGATTTTTTTTCTTCTGCTTAATTAGGTCTGCTCTAACAAAATTTTGAACTCAGTCACTATAATTTTCAACTCCAAAATTTCTGGGTTTTTTTGTAGTTTCTCTTTGTTGATATTCTTACTTTGTTGAGGCATTGTTTTTTTTCTGATTTTGTTTAGGCATCCACTCATTCTCTCCTTTAATTCATTAACCATCCTTAGGATCCTTATTTTGATTTTTTTCTTTGAAAATTCACATATCTTTGTTTCTTTAGGACTGGTTTCTGGAGATTTAATTTATTCCTATGATAAGATCATGTTACCCTGCTTATTTGAACATTATTGCTTATTAGCATTTGAAATATGTGCCATCTCTGCCAGTGTTTGCATTCTGGTTTGACACGGGTAAAGGTATTCACCAGTCAGCCTGCCCAGAAATTCTGGAGATCACTCAAGTCTTTTATGGGGTGTGTCTTTTCTAGGCATGTGCATGTAATCTACTTGAAGAAGTTTGTGAGTTTTGCTCAGGGTTTCTTTGGTATCTGCATCACCATAGCCTTTTTCTGGTGTTGTAGAAAGCTGTGGTAGTGGAGCGCCCCCTCGTGTTGGTCTCTGGGACTCTGGTGCATAACTAGGTCAAGTCTTGTGGACCTTTCTGTTTTCCGTGGTTCTTAATCTGTCACTATTCTCGTTTGTGTTTAGATTCAGGAAAGCTAGAGACCAGTCCCTCGGGGAGTGCCCCCACCCCAAAGCCAAAACATTGACCATCCCATTTTTTTCTCTACCCAGAGAGAAGTTTTGAGTCAAGAGTTTTCTCCAATGGTGTTCTGCCATCCTTGGGAAGGGGCTTTGGTCAGAGACTACCATGATTTTTCCAATAGCTTCAATCTGGTTGACTTCATGCTTGCCTGGGGGTACAGGAACCTCTTAACCATTTTCTGTAGTTCTTAGAAACACAATTAGTCCATACACTTTTGTTACATCGGTCAGTGTCTCTGTGAGCAAAGGATAGTCTGGCCTTCCTATTCTGCCACCTTGCTGACGTTACCTCCAAACTATTTTTTCAATGTGGCTGAACTATTTTTCTTATCTAAAAGCAGTGTGTAAGGTTTTTAGTTCCTTTCCATCTTTGCCAATATTTGGCATTTTAGATCCTTAAAGTTCATTTACTCTAATAAGTAGTAGTTGGTTGTAGCGTTAATGTGATGATGAAGGACATTGAGGTTCTTTTCATTTGCATTTTAAGTAGTATGTGTGCTTTATTCCTAAAGTGTCTGTTCAGCCTGTTTGCCATTTTTTCTCAGTAAATGTTAGCTTTCATTGTTTACACTTAACATATTTCCGGCAAAAGTGTGTGTGTGTGTGTGTGTGTGTGTGTGTGTGTGTGTGTGTGTGTGTGTTGGGTAAGCACACTGAAAAATGAGGAGTGGATAAAGTTGAGCCAGGCATTTCATAATGTTTCCTGAGTATGTTACTCTCACACTTTGCCCATTTTTAAATTGGGTTGTTATCTTCTTGCTAAATTGTAAGAATCATTCATATTTTGAATACAAGTTTTTTTTATCATATGTGTATATATACATATAATGCTATATACATTACAGTATACTTATATAGACACAGATGTTATATCTGTCTATCCATATACATGCATATGTACACATATAAACATACACACACACACACACATATATATATATATATATAGTAGGGTGTGACATACATTCTTACATATCACACCTACACCCCACACATATATACATATATATATATACATATATATGTATATATACACATATACACTTTTTCTCAGTTTGTGGCTTGACTTCTCTTTTTTTGTGTGTGGTACTGGGATTCCTGGAAGCCCTTCTACCTCCGGGCTACACTCCCAGACCTATTTTATACTTTTTATTTGGAAACAGGGTCTCTTAAGCCAAGCATGGCTGGCTTTGAATCTGCGCGATCCTCCTGTCTCCACCTCCCAAGCGTGGGGATTACAAGCGTGCACCAGAACGCCTGGCTTGATTTCTCATTTTATTAAAGATGTCCCTCAAAGAACAAAAGCTGAGAGCTTTGGTGAAGTCCAGTGTATCGGCTTTTTCTATGGTTCTTACTTTTTGCATCCTATCTAAAACATTTTGCCTCTCCTAAAATTGCAAACATTTACTCCTATATTTTCTTCTAGTATTTTTAAAAGTTTTAGCCTTTACATTAAAATCTATGAACCGCTTCATGTTAATTTTTATATATGGCACAAGGTAGGGATTTATATTCCTTTTTCCCTAATGTTCAACTTTGTACATTAAATTCTCTTATTCTAAAATACCAAGAGTGATTTCCATTTTTCTGATTGGTCTTGTTTGATAAAGGCAATGGGATTAAAAGGCTTGACTCAGACTGTAGAGAGAGATAAATAGAGATAAATACCAAGCCCAAATTTCAGAACTCTATTTGACTTATGTGGATGGCATTATGTTGGTGTTTAAGAAGTACTTGTTTAGATAAAATGTTGAAAAATAAACTCTCAGCTCCCTCATAAGTAAAGTACTGATGATGATATTCTTTCCTTTGGTAGTCTGCAATGAGACCTAGTAAACACATAACACACACGTACACACAATACTACACATTACATCTGGCACATGCTGTGCAAGTATTTATTTGGTATTTTATTTTCAATTGTTTTGGTATTGAGCATTTAGTGCAGGTGTATTCTATCTCTGAGCTATACCCCCCAACCCTATTTATTTTTTAATTTTTTTAATTTTAATTTTTAATTTTAATTTAATAGGGTCTCACTACATTGCTGAAGGTCTTTCTATGTGTCTGAAGCTGACCTTGAACCTATGATCCTCCTGTTTCAGCCACTCAAGTCCTGGAATTATAGTAATTTATTTACTAAGAGTCTGCTTTGTTCTTTCCCTGTTAAGCCTTCTGGTTTCCTTCTTTGCCCACTAATCCACGTGGATGAGGGCTGCCCTTTCTTTCCCTGGCCACAATCCCAGTGTTTTTGTAATGGTCTATTTCTTCAGTATTATTGGATGTAGGTCAATGTACCACATTTCATGAAGAGATCTTTCAGCATGTGACAGCCTCATCCCTACTGCTTATACAAGTATCACCGTTACCAGAGAGTCTAGCGTGAGAGCCAGAAGAAACCGGAGAACAGGGCTCTGATGGAAACACAGGTCCAGTTTAAAGGTCAAGTCGCAGAACATAGCAAAGTAGGGAATCCTTTGCTTTGCTCTTGGAGGGGTTGGGGCCCAGAAGACAGATTTAAAAATGCTGTATTACATGTGCATTTTCAAAAAAGAGAGAACCACTTTAAATATAAAATTGGTAAAATATTATAGTCCCCAGGTAATACATAAACAAATTACAAAGTGCATAGCTCAGAGAAAACTGGAGATGCAATGTTGGCATGAACACATTTGGTTCTTTATATACACGTATCGTTTTACATCAACCCTTCAGCTGGGCGTGGTGGTGCACACTTGTAATCCCAGCACTTGAGAGGCTGAGACAGGAGGATCGCACAGGTTCAAAGCCAGCCTCAGCTACTTAGGGAGGCTCTCAGCAACTTAGTGAGAAAGACCCTGTTTCCATATAAATTATAAAATAGGTCTGGGAGTATAACCCAGAGGTAGAAAAGCCCCTGGGCTCCACCTCCTGGTACCACCAAACAAACAAAACCAAAACCAAAAAAACCCCCCAAAACCAAAAAAATACATCAACCCTTCAACTACCAAGGTCTATTTAAGGTTTTGCATATGGTTGTCATTTCTCTGCTCTCTCCAGAAAGCAACAGCTTAAGAAGCTTTAGGACTGCAGGTCTTTTGTCTGGAAGAACCCTCGGTTGCTTTCACATCCTTCAGTAAGTGTGATGGAATTCTCTTTGGTTGTTTTGAAAGCAGGTCACAGCTGGTATACTGGATGACAGGGGAAGACAGGAGGTCTCAAAGTGGTGGTACAAATAAGCCCTCAAAAATGAACAGACTCAGTGTTAGATACAGAAATGAGGCCTGAAGGTGTTTTTTTTAATCCCATTAGGATTAATAAGTAAATTTATTTATTTATTTATTTAGTTAGTTAGTTATTTATTATTATACTGATGTTTTGACCCAGAGCATGGGTTGATGTCCCAACAATAAATTGCTGATATTTACCTAGATGGATATGTTTATATACTGGGAAAATCAAATGGATTATAACTAAAATATCTCATAGCACAGCTACGGTCCCATCGAGCGTGTTATAACATAACCCAACTTATTTTCTTGGACTCATAGAACATAGTTTCCAGCTCTTTGGATTTAGAACAAAAATGGAATTTATAGCCAATATTTGCCCTTACAATGAGAAGTCCTTGCCATAGTTTTAGGATGAGAATAAAGGTGATATCAATGAGGTAAGCTGCTCATTAAAGTAATGCTACATGGAAAGGCAAAAAGAAAGGAGGGATTGAGCTGAGCCAGAAATATTTTCTCCATTTTGCTTATTGGGGATAGAAACTACTACTGCTCATCTGGTTTCTTGTGCCTTCTGCTTTTTTGTTTCATAACCAGGCTGATAAAGCTGGAGGAGCCGTAGGGATTACCTAACCACTCAATCAAATAAGATAGCACATAGAAAACATGTAGCCCCATTTCTCCTTCAGAAAAACCCTTCCTGAGAAGTAGGCTTCCAGTGGTGATGAGAAAGCTCAGGCTGCTGTTTAAACAGTTGGTCCTGGTTAGAGGAGCCCACTCTGCCCAGTGGTACCCAGGAGGTAGACAGGTAGACGGGTGCTGATCTAAGGCTGCAGCCCTTACCACATCAGTGCCCAGATTAGGTCTTCTGATGCGTTAAGTAGCTCTTTTTAATTGTGTACCTTTCATATTTTTTAAAAGATGTATGGCCTTTGAATAAACATAAAAATCTTATCCCTCTCATAACGATTTGATATCAGTCTTCTTGTCCCCCTTGTTCTTGGGAACCACCACTCTTTTTTCTGAATCCCCACCTGTCGGGAAGAGTCCGTTAAGAGTTGACATTTACAATTGTCAAATTCTGGAACCAACCTAGCTGTCTGTCAACAGATGAATGGATTAAAAATGTCACACACACACACACACACACACACACACATCCAATTATGCTCAGCCATAAGAATAAAATTATGTCATTTGTAGGAAAATGAATGAAACTAGAGGACATTTATGCCAGTTTCAGAAAGTCTAGGGTGATATGTTGCCTTTCATATGTAGACGCTAGAGAGAAAATAGCAAACAAAAGGAACGTCAAATAAATGAGAGAGACCAGTTGAACAGTGGAAGGGCATTGGGAGGCAGATGAGAAGGGGAGGAGGACAGAGGAAGGAAATAGCCCCAGCAATGCCATGTTCATATACGAAGGTGTCACTACCAATCTCACCAACACGTATGGGGAACGAGAGAGGGGAGTAGGGTGGGGTACAGGGGCAAATTTGCCAAGTGCAGTGCACAAGTGTGTTTGTATCACTTCGAATCTCACTAGGATGGACAATTACAATGCACCCATAAAAGTATAAAAAAAAGAGTTGGCACTTAAAAGACCATCGACGTTTTCTTATTTCCCAATACATAACTGTCATTGCTTTGTGAGATATTTTTTCCCAAACACATTCTGCTCTAGCTCTAACCTTTGGTCTAAAAAACTAATTATGGCTGGGTGTGGTGACACACGCTTATAATCCCAGCACTTGAGAGGTCGGGACAGGAGGATCACACAGGTTCGAAGCCCTGTTTCCAAATAAAGTGTAAAAAAAAGACTGTAATTATTAAAAGCTTCATCAGAAGTTGGTACATCTTTAAAAACCTCATACCACTCTGAAGCAAATATTTTGGGGGGGGGAAGAAGAGGGATAGAAAATTTTTTAAAAATGCTACAAGGCTGGGTGTGGTGGGGGACACTTGTAATCTTAGCATTTGGGAAGATGACACAGTAGCATCCGGGTTTTGAAGCCAGCCTCAGCTACTTAGTGAGGCCCTTTGCAACTCAGTGAGACCCTGTTTTAAAAAACGAACATAAAAAATGGGGGTGGGGGTGTAGCTCAGAGGTATAATGCCACTGGGTTCTCTCCCCATTACTGCCAAAAAAACAAAACAAAACAAAAAAAACAAAAAAACTCTACAAAAGTGCAGGGAATAACACAGTCGGCTAAAATGCTCTGTCTCCTCACCAAACACTGATGTTTACTGACATTCAAGTTTAACGCCTTAATGCCAGTTCCTCGAGTAAAACCCTTCTCTATTATCTGGCCTGATAGCCCCCATCACCCTCAAAGCTCTTACCTGGACCCTAGTTCAATTTTATTTTCATAGTCATATCTCAACACTTTATTCAGTACTCCTTCTGTCTTATATCAGGGCCTGCCTACACCACCACAAATACCCCAGTACAGAAAGGGAGTGCCAGAATTATTCTAGGCTCTAAATAGATACTCACTGAATGAATCGTGCTCTATTTAAACCTATCTTTTTAAAGGGGTTCTTTTCTTTTTTGTCTTTTTGGAAACGGGATGGAACCCAGAGCGCTAAACCTGCAAAGTAGGCGCTTTGCCACTGAGCTACATCCTGGCTCCTGTAAACCTATCTTTTTAGTAAAGCAAAACGAAAACCAACTACAAAACCAACATTTGTTCCCTAATACCCAAAATGACATAATCATTGTTATGATTTGATATCAATTCTTACAGTACATTTTATACACACATAGGTATACACACCTGTGTATCTGTGCAGACAATAAATAAAATCATGAGAAAGGCATTATTTTTGTGTTACTTTTTTATATTAACGAAAGCTTGTGTTTTTATGCTATTCCAAAACATGTTTTTCTCTTGACCTTATTTTTCAGATTTAATCACATGATAATCACATGATTAATAACTACCATTTAATTTTTTTTGTGGCACTGGAGATTGAACCCAGGGGTGCTCTACATCTGGGTTATACCCTGAGATCTTTCTATATTTTATTTTGAAACAGAGTCTCAGAGTTTCACTAAGTTGCCCAGGTTGCCTTTGAATCTGAAAATTTTGTCTCAGCCTCCCAAGTACTGAGATTCCAGGCATGCACCACTGTGCCTGGCTCAATTAACTCTTATTAATCAACTTGTTCATGTAAGAATATATATGGTATATTTCACTGGTCCTTTTCCAAATCGATATATTTTATTTATAATTTTAAATTGTAATAAAATTTTCTTGTGTTTCTAAATTAATTTTGGAGGACCCATAACTTTAAAGATGTGCCAGATTCAATGGATCCCCTAAAGTTAATATGTTCAAACCAATGTTATGATATTGAAGGGTTTGGGGAGGTGATTAGGTTTTGAGGATATACGTTGGGGCCCCATGATAAGATTAGTGTCCTTATGAGAAGGTTAAGAGACTGAAGATGGCTAGACATGGGGGTGCATGCTTGTAATCCCAGTACTTGGGAGGCTGAGTCAGAAGGATCACAGGTTCAAGGCCAGCCTCAGTTACTTAGTGAGGCCCTCCACAACTTAGTGAGACCTTGTTTCAAAATGAAAAATGAAAAATAGGGCTGGGGGTATAGCTTGGAGATAGAATGCCCCTGAGTTCAACCCCCAGTACTACAAAAATAATAATAAAAAATAAAAATAGAGCTGGAGGGGTAGCTCAGAGATAGAATGCCTCTGGGTTCCATCCTCAGTACCACAATAAACAAACAAACAAATAAATAAATAAATAAATTTAAATATAAAAATAAAATAAAAATAGGGCTGGGGGTGTAGCTCAAGGTAGAATGCTCCTGGGTTCCACCCCCATTACGGCAATAAATAAATAAATAAATAAACAAACAAACAAACAAAACTGGGAGTGGTGGCATAGCCTTGTAATCCCAGCATTTGGGAGGTTGAGACAGGAAGATTGTTGTTTGCGGACAGCCTTAGCTACTTAGTGAGGTTCTCTGCAACTTAGTGAGTCCCTGTTTCAAAATAAAGAATAAAAAGTAGGGCAGGGGGTGTAGCTTGGAGGTTGAATGCCTCTAGATTCCATCCCCAGACCTACAACATAAAAAAAAATAAAAAAAATAGGCCTGGGGGTGTAGCTCGGAGGTAGAATGTCCCTAGGTTCCATCCCCAGTACTGCAAAAGTAAAAACAAAACAAAAGACAAAAAAAAGCCTGGCATTCTCACGCACTCACTTTGCACTGTGGGGACTGTCGTGAGCAGGTGCACAGTGCAATCCGGGTGTCAGACCATGCAACTTCCATCTTGGAGTCCACACCCTCCAGAACCATACGGGATAGACACCTGCTGCTGAAGCCATCCGTTCCCTGGTATTTTGATATTGTAAGCCCAAGTGGACCAATACGATGTGTCGTTTGTCAGCTTCTCCATAAACATTAGCTTCCCTCTCCTTCCCTTGTTTTTAGAACTAAGAATACAAAACCACTTGCTCCTGCTTGGGAAGTGACATTTTGAGGAGTTTAATAAAGCGGCTCCCAGATGTTCTCATTTTGCTTCGGGTTTTCAGAAAATAAAGGTCAAATTAATAAAAAAGAAACGAAGAGGTGTAAAGTACAATGTGTAATCACTGATCCCCTGAGATTAATTATAATAATAGCTGCTCAGATGCTTGTGTCTATTCTTGTAGTCTGTGTTTGATGAAGGCAGGAGGAGCAGGTGAATATCAGCACTGGGAAAAAATGGTAGATCTGGACTGGAACTGTTACGACATGCTTTCTTCCCCAACAAATGCAAGTATCTTTCCTCGTCCTCGTCCTCGTCCTTGTCCTCGTCCTCCTCCCACCTCCCCCTCCTCCTCTTCCTCCTCCTCCTCTACTTATACTTTAGTTTGCAATGCTCTTTCACATATTTAAGCCCACTTTAAAACAGGCTGCATGATCTCAGAAAGGTGAAATCACTCTCTCAAAGTCTCCGGAAGAAGCCAGGCGTGGTGGCTCACGCTTGTAATCCCAGCATTTGGGAGTCTTGAGACAGGAGGATCATGGTTCACAGACAGCCTCAACTACTTAGTGAGGCACTTCGCAACTCAGTGAGACCCTGTTTCAAAATAAAGAATAAAAGCCGGGCGTGGTGGCGTATACTTGTAATCCCTGCGCTTGGGAGGCTGAGACAGGAGGATCACACGAGTTCAAAGCCAGCCTCAGCTCCTTAGTGAGGCTTTCAGCAACTTAGTGAGACCCTGTTTCCAAAATAAAATATAAAAAAGGTCTGGGAGTATTAGCCTGTAGGTAGAAAGCCTCTGGGTTCCACCCCCAGTACCACCAAAAAAAGAAAAAAAAAAAAAAAGAAGGGCTGGGATTGTCACTCGGGGGTAGAATGCCCCTGGGTTCCATCCCTAGTACTGGGCAAAATAAAAAAGTAAAAAGGTCTCTGGAAGAGCCAGTAGGTGGTAGAACTAGGAAGTGGGCCGGCTCTTCTGTTTTGGCTCTAGTGGGATCCAGGGTGCTCTGTGAAGTCGCAGGGGTCTGCAGAGGAACCCCAAGGGCTGCGGGGAGAAGGGCCAGGGAGACAGAGCAGTGACGGGTGGTGATAGTGATGACGACAGCAACGGTACAGAGACCACTGAGAAAGTTCTTCCCAGACTCACGCGTCCCCCTCCCTGAGCACGGCGCGCGGCATCACACAGAGGCAGATGACTAATTAATCGTGTAATGAATTTTTGTCGTGAAACCACTTCATTTACTTCTCTGATCTGATCTTCATTTCCTTTGCTAATCTGGTCTTTATTTCCTGGAAAGTCAAAACAAAGCAAAACAAGCATCTGGTTGCTAAAATTAACTCTGCCGAATGAATGCCTATTCTTAAGGTGAAGCAGTGAGGGCTGAGCACTTTTCACTTATTTATTACCTTACAAAGTCAAAGAGTCTAAACTTACCCCTTCTGCAGTTCAGCGGTGCACACATACAGCCGTCCTTCCATAGGCCTTGGGGCTCCCTCCCAGTACTGCCCCAAGATACCAAGATCTCATAGGAACGGTGTAGGATGTGCATATAATAATCAATACACATTCTCTTACTTTAGATCATCTCTAGATTGCTTATATCTATTGCAATATGAATGTGACGGAAATAGTTATTATCCTTTATTGTTTATGGAATAATTACAAAAAGTCTGCACATATTAAGTAGGGAAGCGATATTCTCCTCCCCCACCCCCATTTCTTTTCCAACTCTAGTTAGCTGATTCCAGTTGTGGAACCTGGAGGGATATGAGGCCTGATTGCATCGGGTGTGAAAGGTTTTTGTAGTAAAAATACTCAAATAAAGAAAATAAGCTGGGCATGGTGGAGCACACCTGTAATCAGCAGTACTTGGGAGGCTGAGACAGGAAGATCATAAGTTTGAGGCCAGCTTCAGCAACTTAGTGATACTCTTATTTCAAAATAAAAAAAAGGGCTGGGTGTGTGTTCAATTCCCAGTACTACAACACACACACACACACACACACACACACACACACACACACACACACACAGAAAGAGAGAGAGAGGAGAGAGAGAGAGAGAGAGAGAGAGAGAGAGAGAGAGAGAGAGAGAGAGAGAAGAGAGAATGGCTAACATCTTCCACACAATTCCATTTGCATCTTGCTAGCTCTGTCTCTGCTGAGTGGATTAAGGTCTTGGATAGCTTGTGTCCTTAGCTCCATAGGTTCTTTACCCTGGATTCAGATTCAAGCAGAGAACTGTACTCTAAATTTCAAGGTCTAGGGATATTGCTGCCCACCACTGAGCTAAAAACACTAGGCAGTTCAGGACCTAGGAACAAAATGGGTTAAAAGAAACCATCGCAAAAGGAACAGAAACAGGGAAGGTTAATAGGATACAGGGATAAAAATGACCAGGCAAGAATGAGAAGAACCCACGACCTGAAAGATACAGATTCAAATTCAGGATTGACACTGGGCCAGAAACATTGAGTCCCCATGGCCCCATCCTGACCAGTTACAATGGGACAGATGGGGAACCACAAGAAAGAATAAAAGAATCTCACTTCAATGGTTACTCTCATTCAGGGACCCTCCCCGTGTGTATGTGGAGGAGCCTTCTTGATCTTCTTTTTTCTCTTAGCTTAAAATTAATATCCATACCTCCATACCTGCCCTTGTATAGTCTTCATTATAGTTGACTTTATTCCTAAATTTTGCAAAGAATCCAATAAGAGGAGAAACCTGCATCCCAGATGGAACAATGAGGGAAGGGACCCGGTGAGGGGAGACTTGGTTACACCATGATCTCCTTTTTCTCTGAAGAGTACTTGCAGTTCCCACTAACTTGGACACCTGATTAGCAGCATGGCTATATTTTCATTATTTGAATATTCCAACCCTGGGATTTTCCTCCTAATTAGAATGGGCTATAATATCTCAGAAGACAGAGGATTATTTTGCATAGACATTCCTAAACCTCCATTCCCAATGATGTACAAATAAAGGAAGTACAGCAGTTACCACTTGGATGTGCTAAATAGTTGAATGGGAAAATCTGGGGGAAAAAATAATATTGCACCAGGCACCATGACACATGCTTGTAATCCCAGTACTAGGGAGGCTGAAACAGGACAGGTTCAGGCCAGCCTCAGTGAGTAGGAAGACTCTGCTTCAAAATAAAATAAAACAAAACAAACAAACAGGGCTGTAGTATAGCTCAGAGGTAGAATGCTCCTGCGTTCAATCCTTAGTATAAATATATGTAGCTGCCTTTACTATCAGCCAAAACATTAGAGAGGGTGAATTATACGTTTCTGAATTCAATACTACACAATATACATCACACCAAGACATCAAGTCCTCAACATAGGCTAAGAAAAGTCAAAGTACGCAATGAGCCCAAGGGTTTCGTCTACTTATATGGGCCAAGAAGCTGCTTCCTGGTCTTTTTCTGCTACCTTCCAAGGTACTTTGTAAGACCATTTCTGGTTTCCTGTTTCTCTTTAATGATTTAAGAACCATGCTCCCCACATCGCCTAAGAAAAGAAACCACCTGTGTGGAATTCTGCTGTGTGACTGGCAGCCATGACTGTGATGAGAAAGCCGTTCCACCAGCAGGCTTCTGAAGCTCAGGAGTGAGGAGGCGAGAAGAATCTGAATCGAGGTGCCATTTATAGTCGGACAATCATAACTCAGTGAACATATCCACAAGAAGCACAGATTTAAGGAAATGCCCTAGAAACTAGCGTGTTTCCAGTATTATGGATGGAGAAACCTAAGATAAAGGTATTTCATCCTAATATTTTTCAATCTGTGTTCAAAAGGCCAAATCTCTTGAATAAATCCATTGGGACTTCCTGGAACTTAACACGGGGGTTCAGGTCTTATATCTCAGTGACCATTCTTCTCTTTCTACTTTTTCAACCAGTGAAGGACACGCAAATCTCTTACATAGACACAGCCTCTGGCAAATGAGACCAAGTTTTAATAAATAGCACTTGGCAAACTATCCTACTTTGTATGCATCTCTTTTGTGTCTGTGAGAATCTAAATTCCTTTAGGGGAGGGGAAATTTCATTCTAACTCAAAATAAGCACTAATAAATATTATACTAAGTCACTGACATTTTTGGCAAGATGGCTTTGTCTAATTAGTGAAACAGATTTCCAGCCAGTTGTTCTAGATATCCTCCAAGTGTTTTATGATTTCTTCTTTTCCTTCTCTCTCTCTCTCTCTCTTTCTCTCTCTCTCTCTCTCTCTCTCTCTCTCTCTCTCTCTCTCTCTCTCTCTCTCTCTCTCTCTTTTTTTTGTGGTATTGAGGATGGAGTCCAGGGGCTTTTCTACCTCTGGGCTATACTCCGAGACCTATTTTATAATTTTTTGGAAACAGGGTCTCACTAAGTTGCTGAGAGCCTCACTAAGTAGCTGAGGTTGGCTTTGAACCTGCGCGATCCTCCTGTCTCAGCCTCCCAAGCGCGGGGATCACAAGCGTGCGCCACCACACCTGGCTCTTCCTTCTTATTCCTTACATGTTTTATGACCTTTCTATTTTACATAAAATCCTTTGCAGAAATGACCCATGTAGATCCTAATTTTATTTTATTTTTGGTGGTACTGGGGTTCCTGGAAGCCCTTCTACCTCTGGGATACACTCCCACGGGCTACACTCCCAGACCTATTTTTTAACTTTTTATGTGGAAACAGGGTCTCTTAAGCCAGCGAGGCTGGCTCCGAACCAGCACGATCCTCCTGTCTCCACCTCCCAAGTGCGGGGATTACAAGCGTGCGCCACCACGCCCAGCAGATCCTAAATTTTGATTTAAAAAAAATATCATGTTGCTGCTCTTTCAAATGACTATCAGTGTTTACAATGACTCCCCTCTTATTTTTTAACCTCACAAATATTTAGGACAGATAGTTATAAACATCTGTCCCAGTGAGAGCACCTCCTCAGCCTTTTGATTGCTACACCCTGTGTTTATCATTTTGCTGATGTTTCCCAGTACCATACAATCAACACACATTTTGAAAAACCTGTAGCCATAGCCACAGGCCATGTCCCGAACGGTACTTTATCGTAAAATAGATCTTATCTTGCAGTCTTCTGATATTTTTTTCTTTTACTGCTTGCAAATGTTTTACATTACTTTACCACAGAAAAACAGCTGCCTGAGACTATGTCTAAAATTTTTCTATAATGTAGGATGTTTTATTAATAATGGCAAACATAGTGCAGAGTGGTCAAAAAACCATAAATCCTCCAAATGATATATAACTTGCTCATCTGGTACTGAGCTGCCCAAATCTCCATGGATACTAAGGAAGCATCATTTTATTAATTAATTAATTAATTAATTAATTAATTTTTGCAGTACTGGGGATGGAACCCAGAGGCATTCTACCTCTGAGATATACCCACCAGCCCTATTTTTTATTCTTTATTTTGAAACAGGGTCTCACTGAGTTTCAAAGGGCCTCACTAAGTAGCTGAGGCTAGCCAAGAACCCGGATCCTCCTGTCTCAGCCTCCCAAGTACTGGGATTACAAGTGTGCACCACCACGCCCGGCTCAGGAAGCATCTTTAATTCAGAGGCAGTTGTAGGAAAAACACTCCCTCACTCCCTAGGAACCCACAGGCCTGGCACAAAGAAACTAGGCCCCTTGAGAACCTCACCTTTGTCCCCCTTCTCATTAACCCACTGGGGACCAAAGCCCAGGTTATCTTTTTTTTTTTTTTTAATGCACCTAAGAGAAAATACCCTGGAGAGGGTCAGGGGCACAGATAACACCTGATTAGGATGTCTTGGAATATATTTCCCTCAAAGGTTTGTAATTCCAGTATCAGGGGTGAGTACGGTTTTCCATCTTACAATTGCATTTTTGAGACGGGGTGTGCTAGAAAGAACCAGGGCTTTGGAGAGTGTGACAGAAACATCCAACCCCAGCCCCGTCACTCCCCCCATGCATGCTCTTGGACATGGCTCCTAGTCTGCTGTCTAACTCTGTTTCTTATATGTAAAAGAATGCTCTTAATTATAAAGGTTAGATAAAATACGGAAAACTCTGCAAGCTTCTTGGCACGTGGTATAGGTTTAGTAATGTGAATCCCTTGGGGGAGTTAGGTATTGGGGAGGCAGCGAAGGACTGGGACTCCCAGAAGGTAAGGATTAAAAAAAATTCCAGACCCCCCAGTATGTTCATCTGATGTTCATCAGATCTGAATACAAACAATGAAACGCAGAGAAGAGCCGAGGTGTTAGGGACCAAAGACCTCTGTGCACCAACCTTGGACTCATGGGCTGTTGCTATGAATAGACCAGAGAACAAAGGCACAGAACCAGCAGGCCCATAACTTTGGGGAATTAAAGGGCATAGATGACAGATGAACTAAGTCAAGAAAAACAAAATGAAAATAAAAACCCTGCGACTTTTTTCCTTGGTTAATGTCTGTACCCAGGGGCTTAGAACATATATGAAGCCCTCTGCTCAGCACCAATATTGTCTATGCTCTCGGGCCCCCTTCCCTGCCTGGAAGCTCTAACCCTGCTTCTTTATGGTGGATCGAATGGACTTTGAGGAAGGGCGGTGTGCAGTTGTGGGCCTGGGGCCTGGGCTATACTCAGGCAGTGCCAGAAGGCCCAGCTGGACTCTGGAGTCCACCAAGGCCCCTAGGGGTGATCTGCATCTCTGCTTTAAAATAAAATTCCTAATTTCACTTTCCTGGCATCTCCGGATTTCATTCTTTTGACTCTGAAAGAATCTTGTAAGAAACTCCATATCAACTTCTATCTTTTCCTCTGTAAAAAACAAGGGCAAACTTTTTTGGAATGCTTATTAATAGACCGGGCCCTTTTCTAAGGATTCTGTATTACATTCAATCTCACTAGGTAAGTATCATTTTTACTTCCACTTTACAGATGATGAAACAGAGGTACAGAGAGGTTGGGCCATTTGCCCAAAGACACATAGGTGGCAGGTGGCAGGAGAATCTGGGCCTTGACTTAGCTTTAGTACCAAGAAGTTATATTTTTTTCAGAGGTATAGACTAGAGACAGGAACTTTCAGTATTTCCTCTTGGTCTAGCAAAGCCTCACATTTCACTTTCCAGTGCTATCACCATTTGACCATGTTCCCAGGTGCCTCAGCACACTGAAAATATTCTTTTAGGATGGACGGACACCTACCATTTTATTAGGCTGAAAAAAATGTTCCATCATAAGACTTGAATGCTAGGAACATACTGTACCTACGATTAGGGACATCTTACTTGTAGGGGAACGTTTGCTTTGTGCATTTATTATGGGGCCTTTACATCTACTGAAGAAACAAAACCCAAATTTATTTGGGAGTTGTTCTCTCTGGTAGGCGAAGTTGGAACTAGTTTCTTTTCCAGCAGTAATTATGAGTCACAACCAGAAGTTTAATTTTTCCCTGGTGAGAAATGGCTGACTACCATGACATAAAGTTGATGGTACCAAGTAATATGTATGTATGCATGTATATATGTATGTGCAGACATGCATGTGTGCCATATACATGCACAGAGACGTGTGTCCATAAAAGTTCTGCTTTAGAAACACAGGTTGACACCTATGGCATCTGTAAACACACGCATATACACATGTATGTTTTTGTGCATAGTACATATGCACACACATTTACTCATGTGCATGTATACATGTTCTGTGTATGCAAATGTTTATATATCCTATTGCATACATTTTATTTCAACTTCACGACAGGAAAGATATGTTTTTTTAATCAATCCTGTCCCTGCATAAAGTTTGATTTTCAAATCCAATTTTCTCATTAACTCCTCATTTAAATAACAGTGGCGGTATTATAACATATTTTTCCTTTAATAAAAGAAACCACGCTCATTCCAGTGTTCTCGCTGCACAGCAGGAGTTTAAGTGCAGCCAATGGGTTTTGTGCTGACAGCTCTGATTAAGGAATAAGCCTTTATTTATAGAAGTGAATGATTTGTTTGATACACTTTTTTGATGGAACTCCAGTCCATAAATCTGCTAATTGTTCCTGCCTGCTGTGAGCATTAGTTACTAGTGAGAGTCCTGACCGTGCACGCGGTTGGTTAGTCAGCACACACCATTTTACTGCATGGATTTACCAGTTGGATTTTTTACAACCTGATATATAATAGAAAAAAAATCATAAAGTGATCTTCAGTTGCTTTGAAACGGTCCCTAAATTTGGGGTTGCAAGGTTGTAGTGAACTGGAGAGCACATGTTTGTTTCAAGAGACCTGTGGACACTCGGGTGGAGCCAAGTGTCGCCGTGAGGAAACGGGGGCCCATGACTGCGGTGTCTTCCAGCTTTCCTAGGTAGGAAATTCAGGTGTGTCTGCAAAAATCTTGTCAGGTTTAAATGGTAGCTCCTATCTGAACTTCATCAGAAGCATTCTGATGACCAAATACAACACATCGGTAGGCGGAGCCACTCGTGGTACCAGTTTGCTAACTCTGCCTAGAATAATTTGGGGGAAATTCCTAGACAACCAGTTCCTAGTGACTTGGGATGACGAGTCAAGCCCCCAGGTGAGGTTTGGTAGAAGTGTGTGCCTGGGTTCATGTGTGCACCTACGTACTGTATGTGAGTGAGGTAGATGGGCGACCTGGCTTCCTTCTCTCTTGGGGATCCTGATGTGTGCTCCATAGGAAGCCTTAGATTAAGGAAGCACAGTTTCCTACCACCCAGACTAAGCGGATGGTATCCCAGATAATAACAACTTCAACAGATATAGGGAGGAGAGTTTGGCTAAATCACTTAACCACAATATATTTTATTTTTTCCCAGACATTTTCCTTGCAAATTTTTACCCCAAAGGGAGGAAGAAACTGCAGTGAGGAGTAGCACAGAAGCCTGTGGGTTAGGTATTTCTGTATTTTAGAAAAATCTTCTAGTAGCTTTTGGATGCATATGTGTGTGGCACCCCTTTGCTTGCAAACACAGGTGTATTCAAGCAGTATTTCCAAAATATTTGCTCCAAGTTGTCCCCTGAATTTCAACTTATGAACACAAGCAAGAATATCAAGACTTAGCAAATCTAAGACTACCAGCTTATCCATAAATCGGTGGTGTGTAGGCCAAAACACTACCTACTATTATAGGTAAACCCACTGTCTGTTGAATTATAAGGAGAACACCACCAGTCCCAAAATATAAAATCTGAAAATTTCTGAACACCCCACAAGTGGGAAAATCCATACCTGACCACACATGACAAGGCATACTTAAAAACATTGTACACAAGTGCTTTCAGGTTACACATAAACAGTGTCCATAGAACATAAATGGGTTTTGTATTTAGACTTGTGTTCCTTCCCCAGTGGTATCCAAAACTGAAAAACATCAGAAATCCAAAATGCTTCTGGTCCCAAGAATTTCAGATAAGGACTGTTCAACCTGTTACAACAGTACACAGCCGAGTGTTGAAAGCATATACACATGACCTTCTAGGGATTGACCCGGATGGATTGCTGATTGATGGTTGGGCTGACTGGTGATGCTACCAGTAGCAGAGTTCTCTCTCTCATTGGTAGGATGAGGCCAGTCCTTATTTTATATGAGGTCATGGTCATAAAGGTGGCAGTTAATAACTCAGGAGCATTCAAACGATAAATTAGTGGAAGAAGCTAAAGAATGACAAGCAAGCTTTCTGACTCAGGCTCTGGTAATTCTGGTAATGGAAGTAGAACTTGGTGAAGTTGGCTCCCATCCCCGCAGGCAGATGGTTCAAGATCTAGCCTAGAGCTATCAAGTCCTCAATATATCCTGTGGAATGTAGCTCATAAAGGTGCTTTGTAGATGTATGTATGTATGTATGTATGTATGTATGTACATACACATTTTGTGGAACTGGGAATTCAACCCAGGGTATTCTTCCTCTGAGCTATACCCACAGCCCTATTTTTGTTTTTTATTTTTGAAACAGGGTCTCACTAAGTTGTGTGTGGGGGCCTCACTAAGTTGTTGAGGCTGGTCATAAACCTATCATCCTCCTGTGTCAGTCTCATAAGTACTGGGATTACAAGCGTGCACCGCCATGCCTGGGTTATATCAGAAAAATTATATCAGACACCTTTATATCAGAAAATTTCAATTGCACCGATAGATACTTAGGATATGTATGTCCAATGTACTTTCTCATGGGGAGACAGTATACAGAGTGGGACACAGTAACATTTATGATTAATAAGTGTCAGGCACAAAACTAGGAATTAAGTTTTCTTCTTTCTTTCTTTCTTTCTTTCTTTCTTTCTTTCTTTCTTTCCTTCTTTCTTTCTTTCTTTTCTTATTTACTTCTTTCTTTCTTTCTTCCTCCCCATCTCTCTCCCTTCCTCCCTCACTCTCCTCCTTTCCTTTCTTTATCTTTTCTTTCTCTTGTGCTGGGGATTGAACCTATGGGTGCTGCGCCTCTGAGCTACACCTCCAGCCCCAATTTTATTTTTTATTTTGAAACAGGCTCTCACTAAGTTGCTGAGACTGGCCTCAAACCTGTAAGCCTCCTATCTCAGCCTTCCAGGTACTGGGATTACCAGTGTGGACCACCGTGTCCGGCTATTTATTATTTATTTACTTTTGGGGTACTGGGGATTGAATCCAGGGGCATTTTACCTCTGAGCTATGTCCCTTGCCCTAATTTATTTTTTATTTTGAAATAGAATCTCACTAAGTTGCAGAGGACCTCACTAAGTAGCTGAGGCTGGCTGCGAACCTGCAATCCTCCTGTCTCAGTCCCAAGTACTGGGATTACGAGAGTGTGCCACTACTCCAGGCGGTGGCTTATTTATTTTTACAATACTGGGAATGAACCTGGAAGCACTTTACCAGTGAGCTGTATCCTCAGCCCTTTTTATTTTGAGACAGGGTCTTAGTGAGTTGCAGAGACTGGCCTCGAACTGGCAACCTTCCTGCCTCAGCCTTTCCTGAGTTGCTGGGATTACAGGTGTGTGCCAGCATGCCCAGGGAACTAGAAACTTTATGCTCATTATTCATCTAATCTTCACTATGAACTCGTGAGATACATTTCATTTTGACCATTTTAACGATGAGGAAATTGAGAGAAAGCGAGTGGGTTATAGCTATCAAGTGGGTGTCTGAGCCAGGATTTGAGGCCAATCCTAAATTACCTCTCAGCTGGGCCATCTCCATTTATCATGCATTAATATAAAATAAGAGGAGTTTGTGCTGAGGGGACAAAACAGAAATGAAAAGCTTCATGTAAGCCTACCCTCGCTTCTGGACATTTGGTTTTATGACACCATCGGGGCATCTGCAGAAATTTATGTGGTTAGGCTTTAGAATCTTTCTCCAAAACATCTCTCCTTTATTGCTGTTTCCGCTCCTTCATCTCTCTTCACTGCTTTTAATTCTCTTTCTGCTGTGTAGTACAATATCAATAATGATAAATAATAAATAATCAGTCCATTTCTACAGGGCATTAGTCTCCCTCCTTCCTTGGGATGAGGGACCAGTTTCACACTATGCTCCTAAGCCACATGGGGGTAGGAGCCTTGGTCTAACTTGATTATCCTGGAAGATACATTCATTCTTTCATTAGCAAACAAAATGCAAGTATATGGTCTCTTTTTGTGGTGCTGGGGATTGAACCCAGAGGCATTGCATTCGACCTCTGAGCTCCACCCTCAGCCCTATTTTATATTTATTTTGAAACAGGGTCTCACTAAGTTGTGGAGGGCCTCAATAACTGGATGAGTCTGTCTGCAAACCTGAAATCCTCTTGTCTCAGCCTCCCAAGTACTGGAATTACAAGCATGTGCCACTAAGCTTGGCACAAATATGTTATAATAAATCTCTTCCACTTTTCTACTGATGCTATCATTGGTTTCCCATAAAAAAACATATTCAGTCATCCACCCATCCATCCATCCATCCATCCCTCCATCCCTCCATCATCCATCCATTCATCCATATTCTATCCATCCATCCATCCACCCATCATCCATCCATCCATCCATCCATCCATCCATCCATCCAATGTTTATTGCATCTAACTGTATGCCATCATTTATACTTGGTTCTAAAAAGTCCAGTCCAGACTTTTGAGAATGTATAAACTTAGCAGGGGTGACAGGCAATTTCTCAAGAAATTCTAAATGAGATACCAGTTTCTGCTTGGAGTAGCAGAGGAGACCTCTCAGAGAAAAAGGCAGATGAGATATGATGAGAGATACACAGGCATTGGCCGGCAGTGAGGCAAGCATGGGGGGCAGAGGGTCTAAAACCAAGGGTGACTTAGAAAAATCCCTCTGCATAAGGCGCCAGGTGGGAGTTGTGACCATCAGGCAGTTAGGTGCAGAGGCAGAGCTTTAATCCCATAGATGATAAAAACACTTTAAGCAACACAGTGGCAGAAATCAGATTTCTATGAAAGATGACTCAGGAGGCAGAATGAGGACAACCTGGATGACAAGGTTAGCAAGAGAAAAGTAGTGGCCTTGGCAAAAACCAAGGGAAGAGATGATAAAGATGGTGGATGATGGGCGAGTCGGAGGGAGGCAGCACATGAAGAGACTCAAAACACAGAATGGATAGGGCTTGGTGATGATCTTACTATGAGAATCAGAAAGAATGTAAGATCCAATCTCAAGTTATTGGCTTCAGAGCTAGGAAGCAGTTTCCTTATCAAAATGGAAGCCCTTGCCAGATGTGGTGGTGCACGCTTGTAACCCCAGCACTTGGGAGGCTGAAAGAGGAGGAATGCAGGTTCAAGGCCAATCCCAGCAACTTAGTGACACCCTCAAAAACTTTGTTAGGTCCTGTTTCCAAATAAAAAATAAAAATTTGTTGGGGGTGTAGCTCTGAGGTAGAATACCCCTGGGTTGTTCAATCCCCAGGACCAAAAACTATAAAAATAAAAATAAAAAATATAAATAAAAAGGAAGTTACTAACATAAAAAAATTAATGGTGTGTCGATGGACTGCTTTTTGGTTTGTTTTCCCTTCTTTTTAAATTTAATTCTAAAATGAGACTTAATTTTTAAATTTTTATTTTACACTAAGAACATAGTTTAACAAGGCCAACAGTATTTTAGCTCTCAAAAGGTTTTATCAGTTAATCATTGTTTGGGAATTTTCAATTATGCTGTATTTCTTAATTTCCAAGAACTATTTTTCTTTCTCTGGAAATCCCCAATGTCTTGTAGCATCTGCTTCTTTTTCGTGGAAACATGACTGTCTTCTAACTCTGCAGTGATACAAATGATAGCTTACAGAATCCTGCGTTCTGAATAGTCTTGGTTTCCTTGGAGTTTCTATTTTGTTACGTTCTCTTTAAATTTACTGGTTTCTCACAACTGTCTAGCCATCCCTGCTCTCTATTCATTCGTTTTTTCATGGGAGGAATCAAGATAAACTGCATGGATAGGGTTGCCACTCTTGGAAGGACTTCACTAGGGGCCTGAGGAAACTTCTGGGTGGCTCAGAATGGGGACAGGACCTGGGGCTGGTCTTAAAGCTCTTCAAAGTCTCTTTCCAATAGTTCTCTCACTTTCTTGCCCTCTCCTCCCACTCTTTCTTCCTCTCTCTCTTTATGGTACTAGGGATTGAATCTGGAGCCATTTTACCTTTTAGCCCCCCTTAACCCCAGCCCTATTTTATATTTTATTTGGGAACAGGGTCTCAGTAAATTGCTGGGGGTCTCACTAAGTTGCTGAGGCTAGCTGCAAACCTGCAATCTTCTTGTCTCAGCCTCCCAAGGGCTGGGATTACCAGCGTGCATCACCCGCCATGCCGCGCCTGGCTACAGTAGTCTCCTCTCGAGAGGATTCCTCTGTCCTGGGACTCTTCATGGCTATGAGTTCAACATGTTTTGCTTTTATCGGTTTCTCCTGCAGAAGGCAAGGTAAACTTCAGCTTTCTCCATTTCCAAGCAAATTCATCTTCCTAAATTTGTTGACATATTGTCTATTGCAATCCTTCCTCCATTCTCAGGTTCCAGGTAGGTTTGTACTTTTTATCCATCTTTGGAGGTATTTAGGTAAGTACCGGAGATAAACCTGGGATTCAGTCTCCCACCTATAGCCAGAAATTCTGAGTAGACTCTAGATGGTTGCTTTGATAAGAAGACCCGCCCTGATGCCCTTGAGTCTTAAATCACCTGATATGGTCATGTTTTACCTAGGTCTTTAATTCTTCTGTATTTGTTTGAAATAAGTGAGCTTTTCTGGCACTTGTGTTTAGGAAATCAGTTTAACCAGTGACGGTCCATTCTTAGAAAAACAATTAGGCTCCAGCAGAAAACTGGATTTAGCTTCTCTGGTTTGTTTTTCCCTTTTCTGATGGAAATTCCTATTTGTGTGAGAATGGAGAATGTTATAAAGACAGAACAAGAAGCTATGGGTGAATTATGTTTTCAGATTTGGAAGGAAATCTCAAGGTATTTCTTTCTACCAGGAGAGAGCTAGGCTCCTGTCTTTGAAAGATGATACTCACATATTTTATTCCTGACATTTCAATAATGAATTGACACTCATTATTATATTTATTTTACAAAACATTTTTCTGTTTCATATTTCACAAAGAAAGAGAAATTTACTTTTTTGCATTCAACTTGTTAAGCAATTAAACCAAATCCTCACTAAGATGTTTGGAGCTTAAATATTTTGGTGACAAAATAAAGTCTTAAAATATTTAGATAAACTGGATCTATTCTTAGGTGATTAACACTACTTTTCTGTACAATTACTTACTTGACAGATAAAGAACACACACAGCACTGACCACCTGAGAACTGGGGTCAGGTGAGAAGATTTCTTTTTCTCCCTTGATTTGAGATCAACGATTCTGAATTGGTACTTGTACCTCTTGTAAAATGGAGAAAATACCAATTCCCAATTATGTCACATGTTTTTTTCAACTATTTCCTCGAGAAAAAGACAATACATTTGGTATTTACTGTAAAAATAAAAGCATTATAAATATACAAACATTATAAAGATAGATAGGATGAATCTAACTACCATATGGTATACATTCATACAAACACATAAATACAGACTTTATACATACATCACTCTAGCGGAGAAACCAATGCTTTTTCCCCCCTATTGTTTGCTATTGCCTAGCACTGATTTTGAAAACAGAATAAAGAAGAATTGCTCTGTGCAATATTTTCATTTCAGCAACAGACCATCATAGCTATCACTGTTAAGGGCAATGCTAAGAGCCGGGTGAGGTGGCACATGTCTGTACTCTCAATATTTAGAAGGCTGAAACAGGAGACCCACAGGTTCAAGGCCAGCCTCAGAAACTCAGTGACACCCTCAGCAACTTAGTGGGACCTTGTTTCAAAATAAAGTAAAAATAAAAATAAAAAAGGGCTAAGGATGCAGCTTGGAGGTACAGTGATTCTGGGTTCAATCCCCAGCTCAAGAAATAGAAAAAAGAAAAATGATCTATGAGCTGAGGGCTACGTAAGAAGTAGGAATTAGTGTTGTGTGAGAAGGCTCTAACTGTATGTTTCACTGTGTGTGTGTGGGTGGCAGAAAGAGTCTGGGACCAAGCTATGGACCGAGGTCAATTGCGTTGCTCTTCTGGCTGCCTCTAAGGCCCTGTATTATTTTTGCAGCCATATACTTTATGGAGATGAGCAGATGCTGGGCCTCACAGTAACCTTCCATTGCCTCAGCAATGCGGTGTGGGGAAAGCCAAGGGCACTGTTCCTAGCAGATGGTCTGGGTGCTGCTGGAAGAAAAAGGGGGGGAGGGCTAGAAGGGCTTATAAGCAAGGATGCAAGACCTTGAAATTTTCCTGGTGAAACTGGAACCCTGCCAAGACAGGGATTCTAACTTTAGTCCCAGAGTTATGTGTCTGGAGAAGGATCTTAGAAGTCACCTGCTAGTACAATTGCCAAATAGAGATGTAAGGAGGTAAGTGACTGGGCCAAAGTCACACTGACAATCGGGGCTCACACATGGCCAATTCCCACACGTCCTGCCTCTTGCTAGCCCCGTTCCCATGATGTCATTTTATAGCAGCTGCTGTGTCCCGAGGGCCACACTTTCCTTTGTTCTCAACCACTAGATTTCATCCCTGAAACACTGTGACTTACTGAACCTCCGACTCAACACAATGTCATCCAAAAGCCATTTATGGCTGTTCCTGCTTTCTTCATCTCGGAATGATGGAAGTCCCTGGGGATTTGCTTTGGCAATGAGTGCAAAGAGGAATAATGTTTTATTTACGGCTCATGCTGCTCAGACATTGCAAAACTTCTGGCCTGCCAACTGTGTTTCCTGCTCTCAGCTGCAACCTGGGTCCCGTGATCCAGGTGCAGCGTGTCTGTGTGGTAAAGTGCCCAGAGAAGATAAAAAAAAGATGAGCCCTTTTCCCAGGCTCATCCTTATAACAGCTGCTGAACTGTGACACTTAGCAAAACTGAGATAGCACTGCAAGGGATTAATCAAATAGGAGATGGTATTGTCAACGAGTAACAGGGCATCTGAGACGGACTGCAGCAATCAGCAGATTTAAGCTGCTGGTACAGTTACTTTATTCCAGAAGATAGGTTTCTCTCATGTCACATCTAAGCTCCAAACACTGATATATCTGCGGTGAAAATTGATTAGTTCTCTTCTGAGCTGTATGTGAATTAGTGGGTCCTCTCTCTTCCTTATCAGAGGGACCAGAAAGGAGAGCCCTGGGAGTCTGGTCCTGGGTGGGCTTCCTTGGATCGGCAAGTGTTTTTCATGGAGGACGCTATGGGGGAACACCCTGTGGACCATGGACTGGGGGATGCGTGCCCATCTGGGCAGGCACAACGATCCAGGCCTGTGCTTATTGCAAAGACCTTGGCTCTTCAGAACAGCTGTAGCTGCCGCTGAACTGGAGAGCTGAAGGGCTTGGAAACAAGGGTGTGATGTTGCTGTAACATTAGGGACATGGAGACAATTGTTGGGAGCAGTGTCACAATCCGCAAACACTGCAGTGGGTCTACCAGTTGTCCCCTGTGGCTTAATTCTTTTCAGAAGGGGATATGACAGTGGGGGCTAAGATCTTAAATAGGCTGGCTGATTCTTTTGTCTGCCAGGCCAGGCCAGGCTCACAAATCAAAGCAATCATCTTTTCCAGGGCTAATGTGAATCTTATGGGCACCAAGGGAAATCATGCTCATGACTGGTTCCAGCCAGCCTATTTATCCACAGTCAAGGCGAGCTACTTTGCCGTGCCTGGTTTTAATGAAAGGCAGGAAAGCAGATGAGGCTACTCACTCTCGCAACTCCCCTGTCAACACTGGAATGCTTTATCTACATATGTTGATTTCTGATCCCATCCTGTGTATTTTATAGTCACGAAACCTGCAAATTACAGTTTTGCAAATGCAGCAGCCGATGGCTGTAGAGCTGAAATAGATATGTGATGTCCACATTAACTTGGCTTCTTTCCCTCAGCTGTTTTGACTCACAGAGATGGAAAATCATCTTCCCTAGAAAAGTCCTGGATGCATAATCTTTTTCTTGTTTTCATGTTCAGGTTGGGGTCAGATCAGGTCTTAGGGGCGTTTAAAGCTTCTGAATATAGATGCTTGGAATGCTTTATTTATTGCTGCCTAAATAAACCTAAAAAAATATGAGCGTATGTCATTTCTGGTCTGATTTTAAGAGAATGTGTCTTTACGAGAGAAAAATCCCCAGAGAAGTGTATATCGAGTTCTTTGAATCAGAGAAAGTGAATCATTAGAGGGACTAAACACAAGCCTTCTCGGTATGAACTCTCTGGAAGTTTGTTTCCGTAATTAGTTTGAATGTTGTCCCTGGAGAGTCCTGTGTGGTTGCAGTGATAGCCGTTACAGCTGGCGTAAAAATGATTTTTGTTTTTAAAGCTATAACTTCAGCCAGGCGTTAATAACTATTTTTGTCTTGTGAGTACATTTTGAAGAATATGACTGACCTATTTCTAGGTTCTTTTAAAAGGACTGTAAGCCAGGCACTGTGGTGCATGCCTGCAACCTAGCTGAGGCTGAAACAGAAGTATCACATGTTTGAGGCTCGTCTCAACAACATAGGTACAACCCTGTTTCAAAACAAAAACAAAAAGAGCCAGGTGTGGTGGTGCACGCTTGTAATCCCAATATGGGTGGCTAAGACAGGAAGATAGCAGGTTTGCGGCCAACCTCAGCTACTTAGCGAGGCCCTTCACAACTTAGTGAGATCCTGTTTCAAAATAAAGAATAAAAACTGGGGCTGGGGGAGTAGCTTGGAGGCAGAATGCCCCTAGATTCGACCCCCAGTACCCCCCTGAAATAAATAAATAAATAGATTAATTATTATTATTATTATTTTGGTGGTACTGGGGTTCCTGGAAACCCTTCTACTTCCGGGCTACACTCCCAGACCTATTTTTACATTTTTATTTGGAAACAGGGTCTCCTAAGCCAGTGTGCACGGCTGGCTTCGAACCTGCGCGATCCTCCTGTCTCTGCCTCCCAAGCGCAGGGATTACAAGCATGCGCCACCACGCCCGGCGATTAATTAATTAGAAAAAAAAAAAAGAGGGCTGGGGTTGGAGTTCAAGGGTAGAATGCCCCTGGGTACAAAAAAAAAAAAAAAAAAAAGTGAAAGGGACTTGAATAGTCCTACCAGCTAGAGATGAGGTCCTTAGGTCAAGATCATCAAGGCATTCAACAAACAATTTCTTTTATACTCTCATAGGTCTCTTCCTGACTCAGTTTCTCCTAAGGAAATGCACAGAGAAAAGAAGCAGGAGATAGATTCTCCTACCTCTACCCATATCTCTGCTCTGCCCTCTCTTAATGGATGGACAATGGATATAAAGGAACCTGTTCTATGATTCTACACGCCATCATCTATTAAGAAACAATAAAGAAGGGGGAAAGGAAGAAGCAGGCAGGGAGGTTGGTAAAGATATTGTCTATGGACAGAGCATCATCATATAGGATCCCACTCCTTTAGCCAAAGATGTTGGGGGGGAACCTCTCATCCCTAAGCTTGGAAGGGCTTGCTCTGAGGAATCCCCCAGAAGGATTATGAAGTATGTTATCTGTGGGTGGGGCTTAGTTAAAACACACTGGAACTTCGGAAAAGCTAAAAGCAGAGGGAGGAGTCTGGTCTCCTTCCTGCCTATAATCTGCAGAGGGACGCCAATGTCTCACGTGGGGCTGGAGCTGGAGATGGCCGCTATTGAGCTGGGAGAGTGTACTCTGGACAAGCGCCGTGTCTCAATGGTAGGCCTGTGCAAAAGCAAGCTGTACTAGGGCCAATATGGGCTCTAAAAGATGTCTAAAAGGTGCTCCTAGATGGATGAGGGTCCTTGGAGGACAGGAGCTTAAAAACGGACTGCAAGATACACGTCAATTGTGGAAGGCCTCACAAATAAGCAACAGAGATCCTTTTTTCTTTAGGTGTAGGAATTAGGAGGGAAGGGGCCCAGCAGGAAAAAAAAAATGTTTATTTTAAATTTTATTTTTTCCCTGTGTTGGGTACCCAAAGTGACTCCGAGAACTGTTAATTACTCAAGAGTAAACTCACAATTCCTAGGCCCACTGTGATTTGCATCCAGGGCAGGAGAATATGACACCTATGCAATACTTTTTAAGTGTCAGTGCAGCATCCCGAAGGCTCCATAAGCCACCTGTGGATAACATATTTAGAGACACTACTGTCTCCCCAAGGGTTGGAGGTGGTGATAGCGAAGGAAGTTTTCCAGAGGGAATCCAGACCACCTTGCCTTTCAACCAGTTGACAAATAGCCCCCCCCCCCCCAATTCAAGTGGATAGCTTCCTGCTGCAGACTTTGAAGAATGAATCTCCCAGCTACTGGTGTGCCAAACACTCTTCACAATGTACTGGAGAAGACATGACACTTTGTTTTTTTTTTGTTTTTTTTTTTGATAGTACTGGGGTTCCTGGAAGCCCTTCTACCTCCGGGCTACACTCCCAGACCTATTTTATATATATTTTTTATATTTGGAAACAGGGTCTCTTAAGCCAGCACAGCTGGCTTTGAACCCGCGTGATCCTCCTGTCTCTGCCTCCTAAGCGCGGGGATTACAAGCGTGCGCCACCACACCCGGCTGACATGACACTTCTTAATTCAGCCCATCTCTACCCTCCAGCCCCTGGGCTGACTCTTGGCTCCTTTTAATTTGAGGTAGAAGGATGGCAAGTGAGTTAGGACCCATAGGCAGCACTACAGGACTACGGTTATTCATTGGGGAACTAGAGTAAACAAAATCTATGCACTTGACCCCAACAGGTGGGAATATTTCAATATTTCCTCTTAAATTCCCTCTGGAGCTTGGTAAAAAAAATTATTATTCATTGCTAATATTTGGATTAGTGGAGGCTGGTGATGCAGCTCAGTCAGCGAGCACTTGCTTAGCATAGAACTCTGAGTTCAATCCCCTGCGCCACGCACACACAAATCTGTAAAAACAAGACAACACTTCACAGGCAAAACAGAGCACTGTCCCTTAGTAACTGAACAAATGCATAGTATTCAGTAGTTCTTTTTTTAAGAATGGGAGACAAATTTCCAAGTCTTAAAAGAAACGTCTTCATTTCTAGAAGCCTTCAGCTATTGATATACTATTAAAATAAGTTCATAACTAGGCATGGTGGCATATGCTTGTAATCCCAGTACTTGGTAGGCAAAGACAGGAGGATCACTTGTTCAAGGCCAGCCTCAGCAACTTAGGGAGACCGGTATTTCAAAATAAAATATAAAATAGGGCTGGGGTGGGGTATAGATCAGAGGTAGAATACCCCTGGGTTTAATCCCCAGTCTCACACACGTTAAAAAAGAAAAGCTGGGCATGATGGCACACTCTTGTAATCCTGGAGTCAACACCTTCCTTGAACAATCAAAGGGAGGTTTCGGGCTCTCCTGAGGTGACTTTGCGGGCACTGGGTATTTCTGGAAGGGTAATGAAGGGTTCTCCTGCAGTGTCCTTAGCTTCTCTGAAGCCTATAAACACCCAGGGCTGTTTCTTTAGCCGCGTAAACTTGGGGAATCAGAAGCAAAGTATGTTTGGCACGATCAGGCCTGCGGACGAAGACTGTGAGGCATGTCTGGGCCCCCAAGGGCCTCAGGCCTAACACTAAGGTGAGAGAGACTGATCGGGACCTGCTAAGTGAAATTGCCAGAGAAAGAGTGTCAGAAACATTAAAAATACATAATGAATCCAGGCGTGGTGGCCTATGTCTGTAATCCCAGTATTTGGGAGGCTGAGACAGGAGGATCGCAGGCTCAAGGCCAGCTTCAGAAACTTGGGGAGGCTCTCAATAACTTAGCGAGACTGTGTTTCCAAATAAAAAATAAAAAATGGCCAGGGATATAGCGCAGAGCTAGAATGTCCCTAGATTCAATCTCCGTTATAGTTTTTATTATATAATAAATTTATAGTTTTTTATATAATAAAAACTATAATGGAGAATGTCAGATTGTTTCTATCACAGTGTTAGACTTGTATTAAGCTTGAATTTCCTTGGCTCTGTATGTACTTTTCTGTTTTTCTTTTCTGGGAGCTGGAGGTGATCTTTTTTTTTTTTTTTTTTTTTCTTTCAGTACTGGGGATGGAACCCAGGGTAGCTGAGGCTGGCCGCAAATGCAAACCGTTATCCTCCTGTCTCAGCCTCCCAAATGTTGGGATTACAAGTGTGCACCACCACTCCCGGCTGTAGGTGATCTTTAATGCAAGATTCTCCCATCTCCATCCAATGCAGGATTCTCCCATCGCCATCCAATCTATTCTATAACTTGACCTCAGGAACGTTGAAATTATTTATGAGCATTTCTTCTCTTTCTCTTTTGATACCAGGGATTGGATCCAGAGCCATTCTATCTCTAAGTTACACCCCCAGCCCTATTTATTAATTCTTTTAAGTTTTATAACAGAGTCTCACTAAATTGCTGAGGCTGTTCTCGAACCTGGGATTACAGGTGTACGCCGTTGCGCTGGGCTGGTTTACACACATGGGGTCTATAGTACATTAGCACTATTTTCTGGGGAAAGGAGAATAGAGGTTGAAATGAGAGCACATGTAGAAACTAAGCAAAATTTTGATCATTTAAGAGATTTTGAAAAAGCAGGAAATAAATTTTAAAAAGTTAGATGTGAGTAAGCTATTGTGTTGGTTCATTATCTGAGTGAATTACAGCTCTGGGGTCCATAGCTGGATTTCGAATTCCAGCTCCACCTGTCACCAGCTTCCAACATTGGATCATTTCCTTTAATCTCGCTGGGCCTCTGCTTCTGCATCAGTTAACCAACAACACTGACCTCAATGGGGGCATTGTAAGCTAGAGCGTGAGACAGGCTTACAAGGGCACCTGGCACCTAGTTGGTGGTATCTATTTGTTAGCTGCTATTCTTTCTTTCATTTCTATACTTTCCTGGGTCTGTGGAGATGTGAGGAAGGAAAGGATAATTTAGAGAAAAGTCAGGTCCAACCTTCACAGGTCTGTTTATTGGCGACTTATAACAGTATTGTGTCTTCTATTAGATTTATGTGTCTATTTACATTATTTTTAGACACCTTTGTGAGTTGATTCCAATAATATTGATTAAAACTTCTTCACTTAGTGTTTGCTCATTTATTGATTAAGTCGTTATTCGAGGAGGGCACCAAGCAATTAAAAACCCTGCCTAGAGCATTTTTTCCCCTTAAGGGATCTACAACTGTTTTGTTAATAGTGATGTTTTTAAAATTCTACAAAATCCCAATAAATAAAACTAATCAGAAAAATATGACCTAGGAAAATTTTCGGTGAGAAAAATTCCATTTCCATGCAAGGAAACTGGTATCTCTCGCTACACTGATATTTGCACTCAGTCTTCTGACTAGATGTGTTCTTTCTCCCACCCCTTCACCTCACCCTTATCAATACCTTCCTTGGGCATGACTTGGCATTTTTCCTTCTGTTCTGGTCAGAAGGTTTGTTCTTCAATCTTTTGACCTCCAGGCAGTCAATAAGCAGCTACCAAATGCCCGTTGTCACCCAAACACCCTGATTCTAGCCTGTGCAAAGACAGTTTGGAGGTTATAAATTACATGAATACTGCCTATCGTTTTCCGTTTCATTTTTGGATGGATTTCAACACACAATATACTTATATCTATCTCATTTGGGATGTCATTTATCCTCCACAAAAAAACCTCATTAAAATGCTTTTTCATTTGTCATCTGGGCTTTACTGAAGTGTGTGAACTGAGTGGCCACTTTCCCAATAAAGACCTGCCAGGCAACACCCTAGCTCCCGAAAATCAAACAAAATCATCATTTTATTGCAAGGGTATTGATCCAATTTTTTTTGTTGTTGTTGTTCTGGCGGGCTCAAAAAATGCTGATGCCTTAAATATTTTTTGAAATCTTCAATATCTTTGAATCAGGTTTTCCGATAAGCTTCACTAAGGTCAGTAGTGGTCATGTGTCTGAGATTGAAAGACATTCAATAAATGGAAACATCATCAGACCCTCTCATATGCCAAAGCGAAGACTGACTGTTAGACCTGAGCCTGTCATTTGTTATTGAAGTGTAGAGATCTTGCTACTCCTGGAATTAAAATTCTATCATACCTGTACCTAAGTGGCTCCTTTGGAAAGGAAAGTTTGGAAGATCATTTTGTGTTAGTGAGCTACACATGGACAACTACATATGGTTCAACTCCGACATTCACAGGTGCACTTGAGTAGGCTTCGAGTCTACATACACATGCACAATACAATATACAAGTGGGCAGAACAGTGTCCTTTCCCAGCCTTCCTGGAACATCCTTTGCAGTTGAGTCATGCAGTACTGTGGCGTGTGCACCCTGGTGTCGCTGTGCGGGCACACAGAGCTGAGCCTGGCACTGATATACTCACTCGATTTACATATTTTTTTCTTCTGGAGGAAAGGAATCAAGGAATCTTTTCCCAATTCCTATGGGGCAACAGCCCCTTGGACTATGACGCTCTGAAGCACAGTGGCACTTACTGTTAGAAGTAAAGGTGACTTCTCCCTCATGGGGCGTGGGATCTGCATCCTGGACCACCTGTAAGGCTCCCACCGTCCGGACAGCGGGGTCCAAAGTGACGGAGCTTTCATTTACTGTTGTATCGCTGGCGCCTGTGATCTGGTTGGTTGGCAGGCCTCCCAGGGAGCCCTCGAAGTCCGTGGGTAAATCGTCCATGCAGTCGGCATTGGGCTGAGGCAGAAGGAAAAGATCCGCTCTTAGAGCACGTCATCAATTCAGAAAGGAAAGGTCTACAGCCTAATATTTAGGCTCAGTGAAAATTAAGATGCGCTACTGCTTTCTTCTTGGGCCACTTAATTTTAAAACGGTCCATATGTAGTTTCACTAAAATGAAATAATCTTCCAAAATTTCCTTTCCAAAGGAGCCTCTTAGATACAGGTATAATAGAATTTTAATTCCAGGAATAGCAAGATCTCTACACTTAAATATTAGTTAAGAAGAATACATAATATTTACTTATGATGATAGAATTTCTTTGTATATAACATTTATGTCCTACATAGGATGAAGCTGGCAGCCTTATCATTATTTCTTAAAACTCATACATTGTTCATAAACACATTAATGATAAGTGGAAAGGGAACAGAAGTTGACTCATTGTGAATTGTTCGTTCATGATACACACACATACACACACACACACACACAAACACAGGGAAATTTTGTACAGGGTCAGGTTGATTTTTTATAAATATAAGCCAAAGGCCAACTAGAGAAAAATGTTCCCATATACTTAACATGATGACATTACAGTCAAATCCTTTAACTTAAAATCTTAGAAAACTAGAATAAGGCAATCTCGTTGAATCATTCCTTCACGACATCCTTCCTTTCCTGCTGAATGCCACTGCTCCGCTCCCTTGAACACAGGTGATGTTGGCCTCATCCTGGGTCTCTATCATTGGGCGAAATCTTTCTCTTTTTCAAGCTTCACTCTTTGGTCTTAGTTCTGCTCTATAAAGCAGTGTGCGTGTATTTTCCTCTCTCTCCTACAAACAGCTTCTGAAATGACTCTGGGTTGTTGTGTCTTTACCTGCACATATGAAAAGCATTTTAAACGGTGGTGCTAGAGAGATAATGGTCTTAAGGAATATTAAGAAGAGTTGTGGTTTGAACTTCGACTTTTGTCTTGAAGACCATAATGATGTTATGAATTTTCCACTTGCAATGTAGGCAGAATATGGTGTCAAGGATCAAGTACAGAGACTTCTGAGTTGATATTGAGAGAAAATCTACAACTAGTGGGAAACACAGAGTTGGAGATCCAGAGTCAAACTCTTGGTTTCATTTTCTGCCTGCAGGCTGCGTAAGGCCAGAGTCTTGAGGGCTACACCCCTGTTTCCAACTCTCATTTGTAACCCTCTTATCATTCCACAAACATCTCAAAAGCAGCTCATTCCTCTCTTTTCTTTTTTTCTTCCTTTTGCTTTCTCTCTCTCTATTAGAAATGAGCCAATTCATTAAAACTCAATTTATAAAACAAATGACCAGCCAATTTGCTCTATTTTCTTATTTTAATACTAGGCACGAGCAGACATGTTCATGAACACTCTCCCACATGGTCAATCTGTCTTTCCAGTTTCTTTCAGTCTCTACCCTCACCCGGGCTTTGCTTTTAAAGAAAACTCAGGTATGAGTTTTCTCTTTTCTGCAGGAATGGACCACGAGCTCCTTACTGTGACTCTACGGATGCTTGGCCTCCTGGTCCAGCCTATATTTCTTGCTTCACCTTCAGTCTTTAGACACAGAACACACCCTGGATTTCCTTATCTCATTGCCTTTTTTTATACTGTCCCTCTGCTCCGGATGATAGTTCCCCTAATCACCCTCTCTTCTTTCCCATTGCCAGGTCTCAAAATGGCAAATGGCCCCTGGTGAATTCCTAACTAGTTTTTAATTCCCAGACCAATGTCACCTTTTTTGGCAGAATGCTCCCTCCCAGAGAGCCATCTTTGATTGATCCTGTAGCCCTTTATATGGCGCTTCTCCTACCATGCATGGCTGTCTGTTAATGTGTTTGTCTTATCCTACTAGACCACAGGCACTGTAAAGCGAAGCAACCACATAATATTGATCTTGAATTTCAAGCCTGCCCATAGGGCTGCAGATAATTATGAAGGGCTCAGGAACGTTGGATTGAACATTTTATTTGAGTCTCAGATTTCTACTCTAAAATCCTGGACATATTAGTATCTGCCCAATATCAATTAAAGGAAGATTTGAGAAGATACTTTGAGAACTCTGAAGTTCTGTAGAAAAGTAAGATCTGCGCTATAAGGATGCTTATTAAGCCAAAGGGACTGTATGTGGGTTATCATGGAGGAAAATATTTCACAAGGAAGCATGGGCTGGAAGTTTTTTTCTACTCTAAAAGGGTGATTGTAATCACCTGCAAGAATAACTGATATACTTTTTGAAATATTGATATTGTTTTCTCCTGCCATGCTTTTCTTAGTTTTGATGCAGTGCATTTCTATGCTCTTATTTTGTGGGTCAGAAGGAGCAATACTATACCCTTAACAGAGGAGACCAGGGGAAGGAGTAAAAAGCTAATTGGCTTAGCAAGATTTGCCAGTGGCCGCAGGAATACATATTCTGAGTTGGATATGACATTTCACAGACAATCCTTCCAGAGCCTCCTAGTTTATATCCATTTTATATGGTTAATAGAACAGAATAATACATTGAAAAGAAGCCAAATTGATATACCTCTAGGAAAAGTCACAATCAAAATGTTTAAAAAGTGATGTCAGATGCTATCTGCAAGTGACACTGTAGAGGCATTGAAATTCAGGTTAGCATGGGAAATTCCTCAAATAAATCACTTGTTCATAGAAACTTGTGAATGTAAGAGCAACACAGGGTTTTCTATTCGATCGTAGCTATCCTATTTATGATCAGGATAACAGAGATGGGTTATGTTTGCTGTCATATGAAAGACCTGGGTTCTATGGTATGTTAAAGGAGGATTCACTAAAACTGGATTGTCCTACAAAGACAGACCTAGACTTGATGAGATAAAGGCAGAAGAAGCACTGTAATGTAGACAAAGGACAAAAATACCTCTGATAGGAAAGAACTTTCTGACAGGTACAGTGACGTGTCCCTATAATTCCAGCTACTTGGAAGGCTGAGGCAGGAGGATCACAAGTTTGAGGACAATATGGCCATCTTAGTGAAACCCTGTTTCAAAATAAAAAATAAAAAATAAAAAGGGCTGGGGCTGTAGCCCAGTGGCAGAGCACCCCTGGATTCCATCACCAGTATTAAATAAAAAGAAAGAAATCCCTCCTTTCGGTCCGGTGTTTTATTTCTTTTGGCAAAATATAATGAAAAAAGATATCCACCTGTTATGGGAATTTCATGATCTGTGAGGAATGCTCTCATTTTTTGGCTCACTGTAGATGAATCCGCAATGAAAATGTACGTGTTTCCCAGCTGTTGGCTTTCAAATTATATTTATTTGCCTTATAGCATAGGCAGCCACAGGGCCACTCCATTAAAAACCACGAAAACCCAAAGTACACAAACAAGCAAAAAATATGTCACCTGGATTTGAATATTCTTGTGGATCAAATGACAGGCAAGTCATTTGTGAGTTGATCTCATTTCGAGGGGAATCAGGATTTCTAAATTTGAATGTTGTAGCAGGAGCCCTCAACACTTTGGCTACGATTCTATACATTTATTAATTACTAATTCTAAATACTAAGTATATGTAAGGGATATAGATATCAAGTATGAGAGAGTTGTGGGCTCTTCTTAAATTTCCTTAAATATGAAGAAATGTTGAGCCGGCCATGATGGCCCATGCTTGTAATCCCAGCATTTTGGAGGCTGAGACAGGAGGATCATGGTTCCAGTGTGAAGACAGACTCAGATACTTAGTGAGGCCCTGTGCAACTCAGTGAGACCCTGTTTCAAAATAAAGAATAAAAAACAGGGCTGGGGGTGTAGCTCAGAGGTAGAATACCCCTGGGTTCCATCCCCGGTAGTGGAAAAAAAAAAAGAAAAAAAGAAAAAAATGTTATATACATACATACATACATACATACATACATACATACATATTGTGGGTCTGAGGATGGAACCGAGAGGCATTCTACCTCCGAACTACACCCCTGCCCTATTTTTTATTCTTTATTTGAACAGGGTCTCACTAAGTCGCGGAGGGCATCACTAAGTAGCTGAGGCTGTCGGCAAACCAAGATCCTCCTGTCTCAGCCTCCCGAATGCTATGGATTACAAGTGTTCACCACTACGCCTGGCTCAAAATGTTATATTAAGAGTATAGGAAAATTGTAAGACAAGTTCTCTAAGCTGGATAGAAAGGGTTCAGTCAGTATAGCAAGTCTTTTCTAGTTAAGAAGGCTGTGGGTTTGTCCAGTGATATAGAAGGTTTAAAGACTGGGAGTCATCTCATTAGAATATTTTAGGCATGGTGTTCCCCAATAGCAGAAGAAGATAATGGATTAACACTGAAAATGTCTCCTTTGTCATCTCCTTTGTCAAAATTTCTGACTTTGTCATTCTTTAGAACAAAAGCGGGAGCTGGGGAGGTGGTGAGGACAACCATATGCCTTGGTGCTTTGTGAGAAGGAGTGACCTCCCTGTGCCTCATTCTTCACGGAGGATGTTCTGTTCTGTGGGGCAAACTTGGATCTATATCATGTTCTTGTTTGGCTGGCCTTTAAAATTCCTTGGCAACATTCGAAAGATGCTACTGGTGTTTATTTTTCTGGGAGTCAAGTATGCTAAGTAAAATCCTATCCAGATTTGTTAGGCATCAAACTCTGGCCAGAATGCCCAACTGCTAAAAATTAAGATGCTATTGAGTTTGGGAATAAGTCTAAAGGCCATTGGATAATTATAGTTGAACAACAATTAACTGTGATATTTGCAACTCTTTTGCAAGTAGCTTTCTGGATCAATTACATCTCAGGAAAAGTTTGGAGTCAAAATACATTTAGTACAAAATTTATCTGCAGGGGGCTGTTGTCCTGATCAGAGAAATGAGACTGACGCTTAAAAGCTCCAAAATATTCTGAGTAATGAGAAACATGTCACAAGATGCGAGTGTCTCCTTTTACTTGTGAAGATGCTAAAGAGTTTGGAGATCAAAGACATACATATGTGCGCGTGCACACACACACACACACACACACACACATACGCTCACACATACACACATTTCTCTCCCTTTAAAATAATAATCAGTTACAAGCCAGGCATGGTGGCCTATGTCTGTAATTTCAGTAACTTGGGAGGCTGAGACAGAAGGATTATAGGTTAGAGGACAGCCTTGGCAATGTAGTGAGATTCTCAGCAACCTTTAAAACAACAACAAAAATTTTTTTGAAGTGCTGGGGGAGGCCGGACATGGTGGCCCACGCTTGTAATCCCAGTACTTGGGAGGCTGAGACAGGAGGATTGCACAGGTTTGAAGCCAGCCTCAGCTACTTAGTGAGTCTCTCAGCTACTTAGTGAGATCCTCTTTCCAAATAAAATATAAAATATGTCTGGAGTATAGCCCAGAGGTAGAAAGCCTCTGGGTTCCATGCCCAGTTACCACCAAAAACAAACAAACAAACAAACAAACAAACAAACAAACAAACAAAGTGCTGGGGGAGTAGGTTGGAGGCAGAATGCTGTTCCTGGGTTCAATCCCCAATGCCAAAAAGGAAAAGAACAGAAAAGTCAGTTATGGCCAGAGATGCGAAGAATACAGAGACCAAGTCTGACGTGTGAAGTCTTCATACTCTTGGTAGGAAAGCGGGTTTATACCAGTGCTTGCCATTCACCACCACTGATGTCTACCTTGAAAGCACTGTTTATTTACAACCCTGCTCTGAAAATGTAATGCACTTTCCCTGGAAGCTAGCTCAAAGCCACAGTCACACAATTGATTTGTATTTGGCAAATCAACCGTGCAAAGCACCACACAGCTGGCAGAGAGGGAGCTGGAAACGTAGCCAATGCATGTGCTCATGAGGTATCAGACATGTGCTCTCTGCCAGTCTCCCTGATGTTCCTAATTAGCTCTTCGGCATTAAAGAAACACTTTGATATATGATCTGATCCGTCCTTTTTCAGTGACATCTTGGGACTGTGTGAATTCTTTTTATTCCCTGCCGTTAGTAGCGAGGAGTGACGGTAGTTTGTAGGGTTGTAGTGGCGTAGAACTGGGGAGAGGGCACTTGCTTTCCGCATTCTGTTTGTGTGATTTTTTTTTAGACACTGCCTTGTGTTTTTCTCACGTCCCTCTCTGTGGTCCTGGGATTTGGCGGCCTCATCTGCTTAGAGGGGACGACACACAGCAGCTGGTGTTTCAACAGCCACCATTTGCGGGTTCACTTGATATGGTCCTGGGAAAGCTTCTCCCTGGAGCATGGGCCAGCTGGCGGGATTCTCTTTGCATTCGGGGAGAAATGAAACTTTAGAAACATGTGGATGCAGGGAGCAGCTTGTTGGAGTCTAGACCGAAGGGCCTTCCTGTGTGCTGCAGGTCTCTGGAGAGATCTGAGCTGAGCACAAGTTGTCAGTGTGATTCCCAGCTGCTGTCCCCTGTCCACATCCCATCGCTGGGAAGCACTCTTTACCTCTGGTGGGTAGGTGACCAACGGCGACCCCAGAAAGTGTGGCACACACAGCTTCTTGATGCCCTAGCAGGGCAAAGGATGACCCAAGAGCAGTCGGTGCGCAAATGGACCTTTGTTTCTCTACTGGACGGTACCGGTGGCATCTTGACTCATGGACAAATAAAACAGACACGGCAGAGGGCTGCAACATGCTCAGACTGAGAACAGTGAGGGGAGTGATGTCTTTCAACATGGTGTGCTCCTGGGGCCTCGTGGCCTGATGTCACTGCCCTGTGATGGAGAGGACCCAGGAAGCCCGGACGAGATGCTTCCTCCCTGCCTCGGGGGTAATGCAGAGAGACAGACATCACGATGGTGCAGCTGTGCTGCGCTTACCGGGATCCCTAGGGCTTTAAGAATGTTCATCTTGCACATGGGGCAGGTGCGATGGTCTAGAAGCCAGGGGTCAACACAGGACTTGTGGAATAGGTGCCTGCAATGAGAACCACACAGCTTAGCACGGCCGTAGCTGCAGAGACTGCCTGTTCCCTACAGCCCAGCCACCTGCCCAGGCCACTCAACTGCCGAGGGCAAGGCCAAGACTCAAACCTCCATCCAGCTAACTTCCGGGCCAAAAGGGCTTCCCAGGGCACCCTGGGTGACAGGCAGACAGTGTCTGGATCCAGGAGTGTCCTATCTGATTGGCAACTGACTCTTGGAAGTTTCAGGAAAATATAGAGAATAAAGAAACTGAGCGCTTCCTCTCTTTCTCAGCAGGAAGAATGTTTAATGATAAAAATGCAAGAGCAGAAACTTGTACAGACCTTGCGGGATGATTGAATAGAGGCTATTTTTTAAGCAACCCCCAATTCCCCACAGGTAGAAGACAACTGCAAAGTAAAGCCTGAGGTTTTCATTAGTATTTTTTGGGGGGAGAATCTAACACCCAGGAGTAGAAGAACTCCTGAAAGTATTGAAAAATACACAGGACATGCTAACTGGCCATGGCTGTTGGTTGTCAGAAGAGAAGCCAGGAAGCCCGGCATGGGTGGTACACACTTGTAATCCCAGTACTTGGGAGGCTGAGACAGGAGGATCGCAGGTTCACGGCCACCCTCAGCTACTTAGTGAGGCCCTTCGGAACTCAGTGAGACTCTGTTTCAAAATAAAGAATAAAAAATAGGGCTGGGGAGCTGGGCGTGGTGGTGCACGCTTGTAATCCCCGCGCTTGGGAGGCAGAGACAGGAGGATCGCGCAGGTTTGAAGCCAGCCGCGCGCGCTGGCTTAGGAGACCCTGTTTCCAAATAAAAATGTAAAAATAGGTCTGGGAGTGTAGCCCGGAGGTAGAAGGGCTTCCAGGAACCCCAGTACCACCACCAAAAAAAAAAAAAAAATAGGGCTGGGGGTGTTATTCCATCCCCAGTACTGAAAAAAAAAAAAAGGGAGAAATCAGTATGAAGGGCTCTGGCTTCCATGTGGGGAGGGGCGTGGCTATCTGCATGGATGGCCTGGTTCCCTGAGTGACCCATCTCAGGTACCAGTGAGAGCTTCTGTATGGAGGGCAGGGGAGGGGCATGGGCAGGGCTTCCTAACTGAACTTTTCCTCAACTTGGCTCACAAGAGCCCACTCAGAGAAATCAGGAGCTTGCTGGAGTCACAAGACTCCAGCCTGTGGCAGAAGCAGCCAGCACCTCCTGCGTGGGGTGGGAAGAGAGTGTGGAACATTCCATCCAGCTCAACACTTGCCCCTTAACAGGGCCCTGTTTATTCATCAGTGCATCCATCATGTCCCCTCTCTCTCATCTTTTGTTCTAACCATTCTGAAAAAGCTTGCATTAGGGGGCTTAAAGAGGGGGCTTAAAAAGTGCCCCTAAATTAGAGAAGAATTCAGAAAGTGCTGCCTTTAAATTGAAATTCGGAAAAACTCAAGTGTCAACCATGCCATGAACTGTATATGGAATAGGATCAGCTTGGGGCTTAGAAGGAGGGTAATGCTGGGCGTGGTGGCGCACGCTTGTAGTCCCAGTACTTGGGAGGCTGAGACAGGAGGATAGCAGGTTTGTGGCCAGCCTTGGGTACTTAGGCCCTCTGCAACAGCTTAGTGAGACTCTGTTTCAAAATAAAGAATAAAAAAATAGGTCTGAGTGTATAGCTCAGAGGTAGAATGCCCCTGGGTTCAATCTCCAGTACTACACAAAAAACAGAAACAACCAAAAAGAGAAAACAAAAAAGAAAGAAAGAATGAAAGAGGGTAGGAAGCAGGATGTGTTACTGCGTTTCCAGGTAATTATTTAGGACACCCTGAATATTTACTGTTTGGAAGTTACCTATCACATTCATGCATTCCTTTATCCACTTGATAATTCAGGAAGGAGATTACACCAAGAATTATGTTCATCACTGAGGATAATCATGATAGTAACTCAGGCCTTTCCCAGGGGAGACAGATATCAATGAAATAGTATATAGACTACTTAGTGGAAACAGTGCAAGACACCACGTTAGAGCAGGGAGTCCAGAGGCAGCACTTCTCACTTGGAGACTTATTCAAGTTCAGATGCTCATAGAAGGGTTCCCTGAGGAAGGGACAAAACTGAGATCCGAGGGCTACATGGAACTGCTCACAGGAGAGGGGGTGTCTGGCACCCCAGGTGCATGAAGCTTTTCCTTCGGCCCCTAAAAGCTATCCTGACCTTCCTATGTTCAGCTGCTGTACTCACACAGGACACAAGTTCCCAATCTAAACTTGACTCCCCACTGGTGTTTCTCCCCCAAAGAAAGTCAAGTTCTGTACCTTTTGACTGTTCCCAGGCTGCAGGTATCGCCTGGGTCTCCTGCACGGATGGTGGCAGAAGACATCATTAGCCTCATTGACACTCAGCTAAGTTGCTTAATGCCCTCGGCTCTCAGATGCCTCATTGGTAAAATGGAAATACACCTACTCAAGTAGAGACAACATTCCCAAGTCTCCAGCACACAGCAGACTACAGTTAATCTCAAACACCCACATTATTCCTACAGTTATTCTTTATGTTTTCTTTTTCTTTTTTTTTTTTTATACTAGGGATTCAACCCAGGGATTCTAACTCCAAGCTCTACTCACAGCCCTTTAATAGAAAATTTGAAACAGGGTTTCCCTAAGTTGCTGAGGCTGGCCTCAAACCTTCGACCCTCTTGTCTTAGCCTCTTCAGTGCTGGGATCACAGGGGTGCACCACTACGCCCAGCTTCTGTAGTCATTCCTGTCTATTTTTCAAGACAGTTTTCATGTGTCACTTGTCACTGCTATAATATTATGTCGATGTATAATACCCAGCTGTTCAATCAACAGTAATCTAGGTATTGCTATGAAGGTGTTTGGTAGATATGGATAATATCTACTGTTGGTTGATGTCAACTAAAGGTGATTAACCTCAACAATCCAGGTGGCCTCATCCAATCATCCGGAAGGCTTTCAGAGCAAAGATGAGGCTTCCCTGCAAAGAAATTCTGCTTTAAGATGATAGCATCAGTTCCCGGCTCAAGAATTTGCAGCACCCAAGACCTGCCCTGCAGACTTCAAACCTGTCAATCCCAGCCGAGCATGGTGGTGCATACTTGTAATTCCTGTGCTTGGGAGGCAGAGACAGGAGGATCACACAGGCTCGAAACCAACTGCGCTGGCTTAAGAGACCCTGTTTCCAAAAAAAAAAAAAAAAAAAAGTATAAAATGGGTCTGGGAGTATAGCCCAAGGTAGAAGGGTTTCCAGGAATCAAGGATCACACAGGTTCGAAACCAGCCACGCTGGCTTAAGAGACCCTGTTTCCAAATTAAAAAAAAAAAGTATAAAATGGGTCTGGAAGTATAGCCCGGAGGTAGAAGGGTTTCCAGGAATCCCAGTACCACCAAACAAACAAACAAAACAAAAAACAAAAAAAACTTGTCAATCCTACACCCTTGCAAGCCACTTCCTGACAACACTTCTCTGAACATGTCTTTCTCTCCATCATCTTTATCTCTATATTTCCGCCACTGGTTCTGTTTCTTTAGAGCACCCTGACTGATTTCCTCTAATTAGCACATAAGCTCAAGGAGAGCAAAATCTTCATTTGCTTTATTCACTCTTACCTAGAACCTGCAACAGCTCCTGGCACACGGCCGATGCGGAGCGTTCGCCATGCGAGTGGGCGTTTATTTGTCCCAGGACCTAGCTCTGCTCCCTGCCCGCATGGTCATGGACTCGCATTCCCTCACTCACCCTGGGTCTCTGCCCCATTCATGGCTTCTTTACTTTTCTCAATGTGTCTCTCTTTGTTCATGATCTCATTATCTCTCTCCCTCTGTTGCGTGTTACTGCAACGGCATCTAAGCTGCTCCCCACGCTGCCAGGCCTTTCCTGTTCTCTTCACCCACTCGCTGTTGCCAGATTTATCTTCTTAAAATAGACCTTAGCTTTGTCACCCTCCTGTTCCATTCTGTTCTGTGCTAGGTGCTGGGTACAAAGATGAATAAGACAAAGTTCCTCCCATTCAAGGCAGCACCACGATCCTCCCTAGCCGCCATTCCTTGTTGACTATAATGTAGGGACCACTGGAAGAACGTAGTCCTGAATCCATTGCTTTCTGGCCTTTTACTCTTAGGCCATTTACCTTAGCTCTCTGCCTGAGTGTCTCATTGGTAAAATTTTTCTTATAGATTTGGGATTTGCAAGTGAATGGGTATGTGGTGTGTGTGTGTGTGTGTGTGTGTGTGTTGCACATATGAGAGAAAGAGAGTAGAAAAAGAAAGAGAGACAAGGAGGGAGGGAGAAATGGAGGAAGAGAGGGAAGAGAGGGGAGAGAGAGAGAGAGAAAGAGAGTGAGAGAGAGAGAGAGAGAGAGAGAGAAAGAGAAAGAATGAATATTCCCATAAACCTTAAAATATAAGTCCTGGTACTCCTTAATTGTAAACCTCTATTAATGTTATTAATATCATTGTATTGCTTCTTAATTTTAGATATTATGTGATTACTATGATTTGTACTCTTCAGTATACCATTTTAACACAGAAAGAAACAACAAATTTAAAGAAATTAAAGAGAACTAGGGCCGGGCGTGGTGGTGCACGCTTGTAATCCCCGCGCTTGGGAGGCGGAGACAGGAGGATCACGCAGGTTCGAAGCCAGATGCGTTGCCTTGGGAGACCCTGTTTCCAAATTAAAAAAATATAAAAATAGGTCTGGGAGTGTAGCCCAGAGGTAGAAGGGGCTTCCAGGAACCCCAGTGCCACAAGAAAAAAAAGAGAACTAGGAGTAAAAATGAAACGTGCTGAAAAAAACATAGTGTAGACATGCTTATTATTAAAAAACATTCATTTAGTTTTAACACCCTATTTCTTGCGCCAGTCATCAAATATTCAAGCTACATCCTCATAATTTGAACATTTCTCCCCTTCTAAATGGAAACAGAATAAATGTCACTGAAGAAATAAAGGATTATGGCAAGAATGTGGAGTTCAGTGCAATCCACCAGCAGTTTGGTGAACACCTCTAAGACACGAGTGGCACCCATCCGTGTCTGGCCATTCACAGTAGCGCTCCATACCTTGCCAGATTTGAACAAAAGCTGCATGAGAAAGGATGTACACAATATGCTCTCTCTTAGCAATCCTAAACAACCAAAAATATAAGAGGGGTGACCTATTCTCTTTCCTATTCACCAAAGAAAAGCACTTCAGAAAGAGCTCTGCAAATATATGACCAGAGGATGCAGACAGCTGCTGGATGACATCAGACAGTAACCGGCAGTAGCTTCCCATGCTCTCTAGCGGCGATGACAAACCACACACAACTGTTTTCCCCATCTACCGACTCTTCTTCTCTGTTGTCCCTTCACTGTATGTGTGAGTCTCTCCCCGGTTAAATGACATTTCTTTCCCTCCTGGAGAGGGAAAGGGGCTTCTTTGCCTTTTCAGTTGCACTCAGCTTCTTCCACCCACCATGCTACAGTTGAGATGAGGATTCTGTGCGCTTCGGCACGAGTGCAAGGTGTCTCATTCTCCTCTGTGAGAAACTTTTTAAGGAATACAAGTCACCCAGGTACCTAAGAATCCCATGGTCCCAGGCAACCCCAACTCTTTAAAGAGATACTCAGGGCTTCTATGGGTAGCAGAAATGTGTGTTCAGAGTGTCTGAGCCTTACATGTCAAGTTTTCAATGAAGTGAGATTTAAGTTTTACATGGATGAATGGTACTGACAGTATCTAGCACTTATTGTAGCCCTACTATGGTACAGGCATGTTACATACACAGTTGATTTGCAGGCATCCTTTGAAGACAAAGCTATTAGTCTCATTTTGTGGAAGACAAAACTGAAGCCAATTCGAGTTGATTATCTAAAAAGCTGGTAAGTGATAGAACTAAGACCCAAACCCAGTCCAACACTGGCCATGCAGTCCGTGCCTTTGACCCAGTTCTCTATTCCTTGTTCACCTTTCCCAGTGGTCATGAGTAAGAGAGGTAGCTGGAGGCATCACACTTTCATTCTTTTCCCATGCATATCTGTGGTCCAGCTTTAAGGGTTTAACCTCTCCAAGCCTTAGTTTCTTCATTTATAAGATGCAGATATTAACCGCACCTATCTGAGGCACTTAATATTGCACCTCCAATATGCCAACTCTCCCTCTCTTGGGCACATTGGAAAACGACAGGTTCTCCTGGTGGTAGTTATGGCCACAGACTGATTCTGGCCGGTGAACAGTAAAGAAAGTAATGGATTTTATGTCAGGACATGGTACTTAATTATGCCCTGTCAAGTAACAATGTTGAAAAACTGGCTGCTTTGTTAACCTAAGTGCAGTGAGCAGACTTCGGATATGGAATGGACACAGAGCATTAGTAAAAAAAAAAAAAAAAAAAATCCTTGTTGTGTTAAGCCACTGACAGTTAGGGTTTTTGTTACTGCAGCAAAGCCTGTACTATTCTGATTAGTCAAATAGCATATGGGGTGGTTCTCAGGAGGAAACAAGTATGCAGAGTGAATATCAGGTATGTGTTCAGTGGATTAGAGTGATGTTCATATTTAAGTAATATGGGGGGCATGGCATGCAAGGTGAAAGGTCATGGCATGCAAGGTGAAAGGTCATTATGGATATAAGTAAAACTGCCATGAACTTCACTGAGGAAATCAGGAAGATATGGGATATTGTAAGGCTTTTTGTACAGCCTTAAGAATGGAAAGAATTTTGAGGTGTGGCAATAGGAGGAAAGAAAGCCAAGAAGAGAAAATTTATTGAGATTTAAGGCAAAGAGGCATGATGTATATGGGAAACTCAGGTAGGTTGATATGTAAACCATTTTATGCATGAGAGCATAGAATAAAGTTGGAAAAGATGGGCCTGTGCCAGCATTCTGAGGTGATCTGAATGGAGTGAGTAGAATGATCATGGACCTCATCCCTGTGATGAGGGTCTTTCTGTCACCACATGAGTTTCTTCTCTGTGAATTTATATATCTGTGTCTCCAGCACAGAAAGTCCTTGTGATGGTGAAGATGCAGGCACCGCTTGGGTACTTGGTGTGGATCAAGCCAGGTAAGTGGACACCTGGTCCTTCCTAGCCTAGACTCCCTCCACTGGCCTGACACTGCATGTGGGCAGAATCCTGGTACTGGGCCTGGGCTTGATGGGAAACAGAACAATTATGGGAAATTACATACCCCAACTTCCCTATTTGGATTATGTAAATAAACTTTAAAAGAAAAGAAAGGAGAACCAACGCACTGGTATGTAGAACCAGTACTAACTGTATTTTGGCCTAAATATAATTATTTTGTTGTGACAAGCTATTCTGATGGCAATTTAATATAATAGAGGGGAAAAAGAAAGAAGTGAAAGGAGAGAGAGGGAGAAGAGGAGAATGGGGAGAGAGAAAAATATAATAAAGAAAATTGTACCTCATCTGTGATAAAGGCTGTTTGTTCTGTTTTCAGTCCTAAAGTAAGTTTGGGAAATAAAATCCAGATAAAGTACAGAGAAAGTAAGCTTTTTAAAGCTGGGCCAGATTTGATTTGGTTTTCTTGGGTTACTTAGACATTTGGCTTAGAGGGGGTTGGGGGTGTCTGAGACAGAGTTTTAGCCAAAACCATATCCCCAGAGAGCTGACTAGTTAGTGAACTCCCTCACAGAGGAGGAACAAGGATGGGAAAGGTGTCACTTCAATGGCCACTGGGAAAAGCACCCACCTGGAAGGCAGAAAGCCGGGCTGGGCTCTGGGCCCCGTGACCCCTGGGACATGGGCCTCTGAGCTAAGGTTTTCCTTTGGTAAAATCCAGCCACTATAATGGTGCATCCTCTTTCTATATTACAGGCTGTTGTGACATGCACATTAGACATTTTCTGGAAAAGTGCTTGGTAAATGGTGGAGAGACCCAGTGCTCTATTGTATGAGGCCTAAATAGTATAAAAGAAAAACAATAACAACCAAACTAAAAACAAAAAGCACCCCAAAACAAAAACAAAAAAACTGCAAAACGGACCCTCTTGCTACTGAACTTGATTTCTTTTTGAACTAAAGTGAAAGTCACTGATACTTTGGGAATGGAAGTTAACCTCGAATTGCAGGGCCCTCTTTGTCTAGCGTGTCTCGCTCCTTGGAGTTCTGGTAGAGGAAGGAACTGTACTAAGAACGACTTGATCCTGGTCTAATTATATCACTGAGCTGGGGCAGAAGAGAAGGTGGGCATCCTTTCTGTGTGTCTAGTTGATTAATATGACCAGAGATCAGGACATCTGAAGCCATATTTAACAAAGTCATTACAGTGCAAGGCTATTCTTTTCCTTTGTGTGCGTGCGTGTGTCTGTGCGTGCGCGTGTGCTACTGGGGATTGAACTCATGGGCACTCTACCTCTGAGCTATACTCCAATTTTTTTTTTTTTTTTGAAACAGGACCTTGCTAGGTTGCTGGGAGTCTTGTTATTGTTGCTGAGACTGGCCTCGAACTTGTGATCCTCCTGTCTCAGCATCCCAAGTTTTGGGATTACAGGCTTGTGCAATCATGCCCAGCAAAACTTCTTTCTTAATATGATGTTTGCTTTGTTGAAAGACAACAGAGAGTAACATATCAGACGTGACCGTCCAGCTCTGCCATCCTCTGTCATTTTTCTATCTTGTAATCTCTCAATTGAGTGATAGCTAATCACTGGCAGTTAATACAGGCAGGACATGTAAAAATCTGAGGTCATCAATAGAAAACACCATCAGCAGCCTTTGAACTTAAATATGTAATTTTGACTAGTCTATGAAGTAAATTATTGCTTTTAAATTCTATAGCATGGGTTCTTTGGTACTTAAAATTTTTTATTAGCTGGGCATGGTGGCACACACCTGTAATTCTGGTACTTGGGAGGCAGAGACAGGAGAATTGCAGGTTTGAGATGAGCCTCAGCCATTTAGTGAAACTCTCAACAAGCTAGTGAGACCCTGTTTGAAAATGAAAAATAAAAAGGGCTGGAGGTGTAGCCCAAAGGTAGAATGCACCTGGGTGTAATCCCTTGTAACCCCCCCCCTCAGTTTATTGTACAGTGTATTATATGCAGTAAAATGCACACATATCTTATTTATTTATTTACTTTTGGTATTGGGAATTGAACTCAGAGGTATTGTACCTCCAACCTATACCACTAGCCTTTTTAAAAACTTTTTGTTTTGAAACAGTCTCACTAGGTTGCTGAGAGTATTGCTAAGTTGCAGAGGCTGGCTTTGAGCCTGCGATCCTTCTGTCTCAGCCTCCCAAACACTGAGATTACAAGTGTGTATCACCATGCCTGGATGAATGCATGGATCTTAAGCCAGACTGACGGCTTCTTAGGTGTGAGCATGTTTGTGTACACAGCACCGAGATGAAGACGCACACCACTCTATCACCCCAGGAAGGACTTCCTTGCTCTTTACCAGTCTCTCCCTGCTCCTTCCCACACACCATTATTCTGATCTCTGTCATAGAGGTTACTTTTGCTTATTCTTTGGTTTCATATAAATGGAATCATAAAGCATGTATTCTTTATCTGTTGGCCTTTTTTTTTTTTGCTAAAAATTACTTATTTTTTCTCAGTTCATCTGGTTGAGAAAAAACAGCACTCTGAGGTACATTAATAGATTGTTTCCTTGTATTGCTGAGTAGTATTCCACTGAATGCACGTACCCCAATTTAGTTACAGGGTTTTCTGCACTTAGACCGTGGGATGCTCTCTTTCTGGTGATTAAGACTAAATGGGCTATGGGTGGTCCTATCCAAACCTTTCTGTGCACGCACGTATTTGTTTCTCTTGGTTATGTACATGACCATGGGCTAGCCACGTCATAGAGAAGTGTGTATTTAACACCACTAAAACTATCACACAAATTTCCACACTGGTTGTGATATTTTAAATTTCTATCGTACTAGAAGTTTTTTATTTGGCTGAGTATGTAAAATTACATTTCTGGAATGGATTTAAAATTTTTTCATACATAAGGGGTATTGAATGAGATAGGATAAATCAGCATAAATTTTAAGATATATATGAAGGATGGTGTTAAGTTGATTAGTTATTTCTTGACAAGGAAGTATCAAATTAAGGAGAAATAAATAAAAAAATCAAAAATGTGTGAATACTATTTTAATTCTATTAATCAAAAAGCATCATAAAAGCAAAATAAAAATTTAAGTGAGAAGCAAACATTATTTACCAAGAATAAGAAAAAAAAGTTAAAAGTGCTTAATAATTATATCACATTTTGTCAATTCTAGGCCATATTATCCCACCCCCTCTCCCATTTTAACATACCTGAAATTAGAAGACATCTTAGAACACTGACAATTTACATTAGATATAATGTTATATGAAGAACTTGTCATAGTTATCAGCAATATCCTAGAGAAATCAAAGTTATGGGAGTTAAAACCACTTTTATATTTGGCTATCAGAAGAGAAAGATGCTTTTTTTTTTGTGGGTCTGTGGATTGAACCCAGGGGCATTCTACCTCCAAGCTACACCCCCAGCCCTATGTTTTTTTGTTCTTTATTTTGAAACAGGGTCTCACTGAGTTGCAAAGGGCCTCGCTAAGTACCTGAGGCTGTCTGAACCTCGATCCTCCTGTCTCAGCTTCCCAAATGCTGGGATTACAAGTGTTTGCCATCATGCCCGGCTTGAGAAAGATGCTTTAAAAATATACCAAGACAAGGTTCTAGGGAGGCTAATGCATGCATGGCCCCATCCTGCTACTGAGGTGTGACTTTCCTGAGATCAAGTGGATAAAACTTCTCAAGGCCCCTCAATGTAAATTCTGACCCAGTGAATTCAGGAAAAGATCCATATATTCAGGGTTAAATTCAGGAAAAATATAAGCAACTAAGGTCCTCATCATATAATGATTAAAAACTGTAAACAAAGTAAATCCTCAATAGTTGGAGGGAAGTGAAATACATGATAATGATGGCCTATCATACAGCCACTGAATTAATTTAAAATAATATCTAAAGCTATAGGGAAATGTGCACTTTTTAGCGTAAAATGAGAGGTTAGAACAAAAAACTATAAAAATAGCTTCACTCTACTATGATAAAAATATATAAAATATTAATGCATATGCTTTATAAAAATTAAATATACCAATAATAGTTATCTGAGTAGTGCAATTATTTTAATTTCTTTATTCTTTTCTCTATTTTAAAAAATTTCCAAATTTAGCAACAGAACTTTGAAAATTATTTTTAAAAAGACCACATATGTAAATGAACAGTTATAAATAAGATGTCCCCAAATCTGATTTACATAACATGAGAATGAAAGAGTAAGCCAAGCTGGGCATGGTGGCGAATGCTTGTTATCCCAGTATATAGGAGGCTGGGACAGGAGGATCACAAATTTTAGGTCAGCAAATTAGTGAGACTCTGCAAATTAAGTGAGACTAGAGGTCTTCAGCAAATTAGTGAGACTCTGTTAAAAAAAAATAATATATATATATATATATGGCTGGGGGTGTAGGTAGAATACCCCTGAGTTCAATTCTTAGTACCAACCCCCCAAATAAAAGTAAATCAAATCTGATGAATATAGCTAATAATCATCATTCTTTTCATAAAAAGGAACTTGTTAGAAATCTTGCTAGTCAAGCACATGGCAGGGTAACATCAGGACAAGCCATTTCTGCTGGGCTAGAAAGCATTCCTTTGTTTTCTACTTCACGAGTTATAGGACTCAGGATCTGAATCCTGATCACATTACCGCATTTTATAACATTCTTGTACTTATAAAGATCTTGGCCTTTTTTTTATCCACACAGACGTTTAGTTCATTTGATTCTTTGTTTTTGAATGTAGTACTGGGGAATGAAACCAAGGGCAATCTACTTTCAAGGTACACCCCAGTTCTTTTTATTTTTTTGTTTAGAAACAGGGTTTCACTACATTGCTAAGAGCCTTGCTACATTGCTGAGGCTGGTCTCAAATCTGCCATCCTCTTGTCCCAGCCCCCCAAGTACTGGGATTACAGGTATGTCCCACCATGCCTAATTTCACTTGATTCAGATCTTAAAATCAGACTGATCCCTGGGTTGAAAAATCTTCAAGGGCTAGTTTCTATTTTTAGTGAATTCTGTAAAACTTGATTATGATTCTTTGACTTGTCAATTATTTAAATAGTGTTTGCTGGGCATGGTGGTGCAGGCCTATAATTCTAGTACTTGGGAGGCTGAGACAAGAGGATAAGAAGTTCACAGCCAGTCTCAACAATTTAGCAGGCTCTCTGCAACATAGTGAAATTCTGTTTCAAAATAAAGAATAGAATAGAGATAGGGTGTAGCTTGGAGGTAGAATGTCCCTGGATTCAATCTCTATTAGCGCAAAACCAACAAAAATCACATGCATCTTCACTCACGGCAGATGATACTTTTCCCTTTTGTATCACCTATCATGATCATGTCCTGCCTGGCAGGGTGCATTAATGAGGTTATTCTTTCCCTATAAGAGGGAAGTTCCATCCAGGCATGGTGGTGCACACCTGTAATCCCAGTACTTGGGAAGCTGAGATAGGAGGATCACATGTTCACCACCAGCCTCAGCTACTTGTAAGAGGCCCTCTGCAACTTAGTTTCAAAATAAAGAATACAATATAGGGCTGGGGATGGAGTTCAGAGGTAGAATGCCTCTGGGTTCAATCTCCAGTACCATAAAATAAGAGGAAGTTCATAACTGAGAATCAGAGTCCACATGGAGTGGAGGTAGGTAATAGACCTTGACAATTAATTTGGCCTTTGCTTTCTACTAAGAATCCAAGACATTAAAAGCAAGAGTTCTGAGTAGAATTATGGAGGTTATGGGCTGTCCAGGCACACTTGGTTGGAAAAGCCTCCAATGACCACGCGTTTGTGGTCTTCTCTGCCCTGTTAGTTCAATAAATCTTACTCGTTCGATTTTAGGACCGGTGAGCCTTTGGCAGGCAAGTAACACTTTGAGCCTCCGTATATATGCGTGTTCAGAAAGTTTTTACAGGTGGATCCTTCTAGTTGCCATGTACTTTAAATTAGCTGTCTGCTAGAGCTGCTTTTCTGAAGGGGAAAATGCCACCCATCCTCGGGTACAGGAATTAATGGACTATAGTATTTGAGAGGTCAGTTTATAAATAGACTCCTGTTAAAAATATGTGTCAATCGCATCACTGAAACAGGAGAGGAGCTGACTCTGACTGGTTTAGATGGGCAGGAACTATTTATGAGCATCTTGTCAGCGGTAGACACATGGAGTGGAGGTAGGTAATAGACCTTGACGGGGGAGGGGAGCTGAAAATAATAAAAGAAAAGACCATACTCTCTTCCTTGAATCTGTGGTTAAATTCGGTAATAATTTGTACATGATTTACCTTGGGCTCACACATTTCTGTATCTCTCTTAGAAGCCTTAAGGCATTGAAGTTCATTAATCCTTTTTTTTAGGTCTTTTATAATTAGAAAGCAACACGTTCTCACACACTAACTTGTTTTATTCTTCCACTAGTATTTTTGCATTTGGATAAAGTATGTTCCGTAGAAACGCCCACAATTAGCCAGATGTGGTGGTACGTGCTTGTAATCAATCCCAGTGCTTGGGAGGCTGAGACAGGAGGATCGCACAGGTTCAAAGCCAGCCTCAGCTACTTAGTGAGGCTCTCAGCAACTTAGTGAGACCCTGTTTCCAAATAAAATATAGAATAGGTCTGGAAGTATAGCCTGGAGGTAGAAGGCCCCTGGGTTTTATTATTCCTGGTTTTTCTCTCTCTCCCTCTCTCTCTCTCTCTCTCTCTCTCTCTCTCTCTCTCTCTCTCTCTCTCTCTCACACACACACACACACACACAAACACACACAATGCCCACAATTCTCTTTTATAGTGCTGTGATTTTTTTAAAAAACTGAATACTATTTACTATTCTGCCACATGCAAGTAAGCAGCTGCTATAACCAACTTCCACAGATCCTTTCTGATTCCCCAAAATAAATCAAATTATACAGCAAAGAGGAAATCTCACTAAGGCCTAGATGAATAAAGATAAAACAAAATTTAAAAAGGAAGCTATAGAAACTAGAACACCAAATTTAGGTGTTCAGCAGCCTTTAAAAAAATTCCTTTCCTAAGTCTCTAGACCTATTCATCTTAGGTGCTATGTGACTCAGCCACAACAATGCCATTAGAAATTTCTTCCAAAGTTGGAGCATCTTTTCCCCAGTGTACACGTACAGGCCTCGTTTGTCCCTTCACAATTACTTCTTATTCCACTTTATCAGGAACCATTTGTTCTACTTTTGACTTTTACCCTGGTATATCAATGTGCTTACATCTCTGTGTCATCTTTTAGGACTAATACTGTTTATATTTTTGTGTGTGTGTGGTTCTGGGGAATGGAATCCAGGGGCATTCTACCCCTGAGCTACACTCCCAGCCCTATCATTTTTTATTCTTTATTTTGAAACAGGGTCTCACTGAGTTGCAAAGGGCCTCACTAAGTAGCTGAGGCTGTCCTCGAACTGCGATCCTCCTGTCTCAGCCTCCTGAATGCTGTGATTACAAGCGTGCGCCACCACGCCCACTTGTTGGTCGTATTTTGATGACTATCAACATGCGGCCTTACATTTCAACTTAAAAAAATGTATGATATATTCTAGGCCCCAAGTTTAAAGAGAACTTTTGAACCAATACAGAAATGTAGTCACATTCTTGAACAAGAAGAGAAAGAGTAACATAGTATTAACACATAGTACCACACAATTATCTATCCAGAACAGGCTCTGCCTACATGACCAAGTTGTGGGACATGGGTTTTTTTTTTGGAGGGGAGGTGTTAGAAAACGCTCTGGAGAAAGACTTAAGATAAACCTAAGCTGATCATATGTTTCTGTTGTGGTGGTTTGTTTGTATTGTTTGTGATACAGAAAATCATTTTAGTGCTTGGGATCTCTATGTGCTATGAATTTTGAGTGTTAATATGGAAACTGCTGAATTTTTTTCCATTTAAAATCTAAATGCAAGGACATGACCACGTTTTAAATGCAAATAAATACAGATTAGGCTATTAGTCACCAACTTGAGAAAGAGATATATCTATTCTTTGCTGCTGGTTCCTCCTGAGCCTCTCTGGAATAGGTCCATCTTGCTACAACACAGAACAGATACACAAACTGAGGCCCCCAGTGTTTCTTACCAGGACTTTGCAGCAGACCTGTTTTTGTTTTGTTTTGTTGGTACTGGGGATTGAACACAGAGGCATTCTACCTCTGAGCTACACCCCAGCCAATTTCATTTTCTCTTTTGAAACAGAGTCTCAGTAAGTTGCAGAGGGCCTCTCTAAATTCCCGAAGCTGGTCTTGAACCTGTGATCCTCTTTTCTTAGCCTCCCAAGTACCGGGATTACAGGCATGAGTCAGCACGCCTGGCTCTACCTGGACTTTTGATTCTAGGCACATTCCCTTGATCCCCATCTCACACTGTTACTAGTGGGCTGGGTATGAATCACACACCAAACCTCTCAGGCAGTCCCCAGCATGCATCCACAATCGAGGCCCTTCAGCTGGGCATCCTGTCTGCCTCCTGTCCACCTCACCCCTGACACAGCATGGCACTCTGACACCTCTATGTCACTATATTATTATCTTTGCTTGGTGTAGTCTTCTTAGCTTTGACTGACTAGAAAACTCTGTCAGTACAACTCTATAGACTATGATTAGTCAATTAGAATCATAGCCTCAGAAAAGAGGAAATATTCCCAAATGAGAACTAAGGTTTATGCACGAAGCTATTTATCACAACTTATTGATTATCGAGAAACAAAAGGCAGGTGTGGGGAACATTTGAAATGTTCATTGATAGTCAGGTCAATAATTTATGGCAGATGGGTGTTATGGTTTGGATTTAACTGCTCCCCTAAGGCCCTCTTGGTGCAGGTGTGGTCCTCAGCTTGGCACTGTTAGGAGGTGGTGAAGACTTAGGCCATTGGGGTGTGGACCTGGAGGGGTTAATGGGACCTCGGCCTTTTCCTCTTCCTCTTTTGCAACCTGGTCATGAGGTGGGCGGTTTTCCCATGTGCCGCCACCATGGCGTGCTGCCTGCCTCTCTACCGATCCAAAAGCACGGAGTCAACCGACCTTGGTTTGAAACCTCCAAAGCCATGAGACAAAATAAACCTTTTCTCTTTATAAGTTGATCATCTCAGCTATTTGTTACAGCAACAGAAAGCTGACTAACCCAATGAGACATGATTATGTGCATTTATTGAAGACATGGAAAGTATTCCAGAAAGAACCTAGAACATGAAAATATCGAAGAATATGCTGGAAAAGAAAAAAGAAAAAAAATAAACAAAAACACAAAGAAGAGTCATAGATAAGGCTAAAAATACTTTTAGGCCATGGAGGGGTCAAAAATTTGGTTCTTATATGTTTATCAATAAGCATAGAAAAAATATGGGCAGTATCATAATTTAGTACCTACAAAATAAGAAAATTCCCCTTATTTGATAAAAATAGGCATTCTACAGGGAAATTTTTCTTGTGGGTCTCTATGATGGTTAGTGTGTAAGATCCTAACAAGGAACAGAATGTAAGTTTCCCAAAATGCTTTTTACAGTGATCTCTGACTTAAGCTGTGACAACTGCTTTTAGTAGCCAACTATAACTGGGTCCTGATTCCAAACTGCAGTTCCATAATTGACATTTTCTGGTCAGCGAAAGTCAAACCTAAATTAAATGCGCGCACACACACACACACACACACTCACACACAAACAGAACACATTCTAAACTAGAGACTAGAGGATTTATGGGGAATTATTGTCCAGTAGATTCAAAGTTTGCATTTGGAAAGATGAAAATTTATGTTGGTAAGGGATCACAGTGTGTGACTCGACTTAATGATACTGGATCACACACTTCACAAAGGTAAATTTTTTTTTTAAATTTTGGTGGTACTGGGGTTCCTAGAAGCCCTTCTACCTCCGGGCTATACTCCCAGACCTATTTTATATTTTTGAAACAGGGTCCCTTACGCCAGTGTGGCTGGCTTCAAACCTGCGCGATCCTCCTGTCTCCACCTCCCAAGCGTGGGGGATTACAAGCGTGCGCCACCAGGCCCGGCCTTCACAAAGGTAAGTTTTATGTTATATATGGTTTCCGAACAAATCCAGAAACCAAGTCCAGAATTATCTGATCTAATAAATAATCTTTCTCAGGCACAACTAACCTCTCATTGTCAAGAGCAGGGAGCCCAACCAACCTGGTCCTGTAGAGCTGCTAAGATCTCAGGCAGGCGCTGCTGCTCCTCTACGTACTACAATCATTTTATTCCAGTGTTTAGATATAAATAGCAGGTGCACACTTTTTGATGAGAATGATTTCAGGATCCTGTTAGTTGTTTACTTTATTCAACCAACTCCCCCTGCTCCTCTTCAATGTCTAGGCAGCATTGGCAACCCTGTTTTTTTTTTGTGTTTTTTTTTTTTTTTTTTACAAGTATCCTCTAGGAAACACTATTTACAAAATGAAACTACAGGAAGTAAATTGTGTGCAAGAAGAAAATTGGGGTGCATCTACCAAAAATAATAACTTCAGTCTTAGGGGATTTACTTGTAATTCAACGCTGATAATAACAATCCAAAAGGCCACATAAGAGAATGGTAGCATTAATCTATGAGAAACAGTATCTCTGTTTTCCAAAGCAGGGTGAAATGGTTAAATGTGAACAGCTCCTCAGTGGGTGGTTAACCCATTAAATCCCAAGTTTTCCATTGTGCAAATATTCAGAGAAAACAACACAGGTACATTAAAATAGGTTGGAAATCATAAACAAGACCTTATATATTTTTTTATATTGTTTGCACACATGCATATATTTTCCATCACTCTAACTCATTCACCCATGGCTCTTCTCAAAAAAGTAGGATTCTAAAAACATAATATTAGCCGGGCGTGGTGGTGCATGCTTGTAATCCCCACCCTTGGGAGGCAGAGACAGGAGGATTGCACAGCTTCAAAGCCAGCTGCGCGCGCTGGCTTAGGAGACCCTGTTTCCAAATTAAAAAATGTAAAAATAGGTCTGGGAGTGAAGCCCAGAGGTAGAAGGGCTTCCTGGAACCCCAGTACCACCAAAAATAAAAAATAAAAAAATGAAAAAACATAATATTAATTTAAAAAGTTACCATAAATGATATAGTTGTTGCTCAGTTTAAGTTTTTGTGGGTTTCACATCTATAATAATGAGACTTAGCTAATTAAGAAGGAAGCCCAAGGGGCCAGGATGCATTCCTATTTTACCTCCGTGGGAAGTTCTGGCCAGGCTATGACAAGATGTTCAAGGGAGGGCTCTACACAGGCACCAGTATTCCAGGGTTTGGGGTTGCTTTATGAGAAGAAGAGCTTGTTCAGCTTCTGGCTATAGCCTCAGAGTCCAAAAGAAAGTTAAAACAAGCCACAGATAATCTAGTATGATTTCTAGCAAATTCTTACAGCGATAAATGAAAAGAACTGGACATGCAATAATATTGACAATAATATCTCAAATATGCAAAAAGAGGCATAAGAAAGAAAAGGAAGGAAATATATAAAAGTGTCAGCAGTAGTTACCTGCATGAGGGAATTAGGAAGATACTTAAATATTTCATTTATTTTATGAATTTTCTATAACAAGGACATAAAAGACAAATGAAACCATTGCTTAAAAATAGGAAGACAGTAATTTTTTGTGGGGTCTTGTTTAATGTCCTTGTGCTGGGTGTGATTTGCACCAAATGTACATACATTTATTTGGTTATTATAGTTGCACACGTCACTCTGCATGCTGAGTACTTATTGAAATTCCCATCTCTCCCACTTTCTTATTTCCTTAATGCATGATTGGACCATTTATCTTTTCATCCTTAATAATTCCCTCCACTCCTGTCGCACAGTTGCCATAACACATTTGATTTTCTGAAGAAATCATTTAATAACTAAAACCAAGGGTCTGCTTTTGACTCGGGAACCTTTCATTTTTTCCTCAGCTGTGAAGGAAACTTTTCCAAACCATAGGAAAAGACACTAGTAGAAATGGTCTCAAAAATTCATGCTGATGTTATAGTAATAGAGATATGAAGGAATCTTAGAAGCACACAGGGAAGAGATGTGTATATTGCTTTGCTTTTAAAAAGTGGCAAATGTGGACTTTTGGCCTGCCCAAGGAATTCCTATTCTTTCTGGAACGCTATAGGGTTGAAGTTGGATGGTTAAATAGAAATGATCACTGAAGAATGGTAGGGACACCCTGGGACAAAAAAGGGAAGAATCAGAGTCCAACTTATTCTCCGCACGACAGAGGACAATAAAGTATCCATAAAATGTAAACCTAAAATGCCTTTTATTGCTACAACATAATCACACATACTAACCCAAGTCACAAAAGCAGCCCTAACATACAACATAATGCATATGTTGGCATATGCATGATGTAGAAAAAAAGTTTTTGGAAACACGCCTTAGTGGTGTGTTAGGAGCAGATCTAAAGCGCAAAAGTTAGGCCCGTGTGACGCTAACGCTAACGCTGTACAGGACTGTTCCTCATAGTGTGTGCACGCGTGCAGGTCTGTGCCAGGAGAAGAAAGAACGAGGGGAAAGAAATAGTGGGTGTGAATGTGCATGCCTTAACTTTAATATCCACCATGGCTACAAACCAGACGGGGAAGCTATTTACTAATACATCGTAATGTGTGCGGGGGTTTCAGAAAGACACACACAATCAAAAGAGTCTGAAAAAAATCCTGCTACACGTGCACACCTGGGTGATTTGGAAAGATGTTAAGTGGTAACAGTAAAGAAGAGAGGAGCCCAGTGTATCAGGGGTTATGAATATATAGAAGAAAGTACGAGAGAAGGGACATATTACACTGGGGCATTTTTTAAAACAGTTTTTTGCTCCAAGAAAATGCAAAGAATTCTGTGGATGAGTCAGCCTGGAAATAATAGGAAAGAGAGCCTGTGATTGTTCATGGGAGTTAAAGGTTTAATAATACCCCAGAGGAAATTATCTAGCAAAAGCAAATGCCTCTGCATTTGTTTGATAACATCCATTAGTGCAAACCATCTGGCAGAAGCCAGCAACAGGCATAAAAAATATCCCGATTTTAAAATTAGCATGAAAAAAATGTCTGAGCTATTTAAAGAGTACACATGTGTGACTAGAAGATCGAACAGTAATTACTATAACCTGCATTTGGTAATGCTCGGTGTACTTTAATATTTAAAGCAGGATACACAATAGGAAATGGAGTGGACGAACAGTAAGGCGCTTGAAGCCAAAACGAATGAGCTGAGAACCAAATAATCATGTTAAAAATACAAAGGGAGGAGCCTGAAGCCAAACTGAACTAGGGTAGGTGTCTAGGGTAAGTGCTGGTGTCAATAAAAGTTCCTTTTCTGGTGGTAAATACTAAATACTACTTTTTCTTGGTTAATATTTCCATAAAATTATACTATAAAAGGAGGTCTGGAATAATATAAAAATCTAAATACCACTGAAGCAATGCAATTTTAATAATCAGAGATGGAAATCAGTCAACTCTTCCAAAGCAGGACATAGTAAATTAAATTGTGGTTCAACTATGTCTTGGCTATTACATAGCCTCTGGCAATGGCAGGTAGTAACGTAAGATTTATTCATGACAGAGTTTTAAAAGGATAAATTATTTTATACTGTATGAATAGACAGCTAAAGTAATGTTACAAGTGTGTGTGTGTGTATATATATATATATATATATATATATATATATATATGTAATGATTTTAGCATGGATTTTCTTAATTACATTTGTAAAGTTCTTTGGATTCTCAGAAAAAAAATCAGCTATTTAATTGGTTTTGTATTTTTTTTAATTAGTAGTGTCCTCATAAGGCTCTAAACCATATCCTAGTAGAAAAGTAAAGAAAAATGCTTGCCTGGCTTATAACTATGAGGCATCACAAAACCCTCAATAAAATACTGCAGAGGCAAAAGATGCTAGCAAGTGGCTTCACAGAGTTTACTGACTACTGTTCTTTGCCAGAGTTTCTGGAAGTCATGAAGTAAACACGTAGTTGAAGGTATAGAAAGAATTTCCATAGAGTACATGGATATGGCGGAATCTACCAAGTTTCCATGTGTCCTGATTTATGATTGTGTCCTCAAGACACTTAGGCATCTATAAACTAGGGAAAAGTGAGTGGTACTTTGAGGCTTTGGATGGGGTCTCCCGGGCATCCTTCTCACGGCCCATTTTCTTAGTGCTCAGTTTCCCTAAGAGCATTTCCATAAAGATCCAGTCCCCTTGGGGATTTCAGCATCTATTTGAGTATCCAGTTTTACTTTTTTTTCCTGCCACTTTGTCCTTTTGAGACTGTGAAACAATTTCTAAGGGCATATTTTCCTTCCCTTTGTATTTATTTATTTATTTATTTTTTGTGGTACTGGGGTTCCTGGAAGCCCTGCTACCTCCGGGCTACACTCCCAGACCTATTTTTACATTTTTATTTGGAAACAGGGTCTCCTAAGCTAGCACGGCTGGCTTCGAACCTGCGCGATCCTCCTGTCTCTGCCTCCCAGGCGCGGGGATTACAAGCGTGCGCCACCACACCAGGCTTCCCTTTGTATTTCTAATGAATAGCACTAAAAATCTTCATTGGTTTGTTTCAAGTGGATTTTTTTAGTAGCTCTGTGGTACATTTTTCTTCATTATTTACCTTTAAACTCACTAAGCTTTCAAACCAGTCTTTCTAAGCAAAGAACCTTTCAGCAAGGCAGGATTTCATTTTTATTTTTAGGAATCTTGCATAGATACAAAAGTACTAAAGAGGATTTTCAATTAAGGAAGGTGGCTTTTTGTGAAACTTTAAAGTCCTTGACTTAATGAAAGTACTTAATTTTATTGAATTTTAACAATTTAAAAAGAATCCTGACACCTTAAGAGTGAATTTCAATTAGGGAGAGGAATCAGGGTGACATGACAATCTCTGGGGAATTATCCCAGCTGCTAACATCCTCCTCCAAATTTTAGGATTTAGGGGGAATTTAACTGCCATGATCTCTTTCTGTTAGTAAAAAATTAAGGAAAATGGAATGTACATTTGGTTTTCTACTTCCTGACCATATACTGATTGCCGAGCCCCTTACGACTGTTCACAGCATATGTCCAAAAGCTTATTGTTTAAGGAACACAGCACTGGTCAGAGCCAGAGTGGGTTCTGAGCCTCACAGAGGTGTTGTTTTTAAGATGACTTGTACCTGGATCCGCATCACCACGCTATCAGAGGGGCTGGTTCACAGAGGTACGAAAAGCTTATTGTTTAAGGAACACAGCACTGGTCAGAGCCAGAGTGGGTTCTGAGCCTCACAGAGGTGTTGTTTTTAAGATGACTTGTACCTGGATCCGCATCACCACGCTATCAGAGGGGCTGGTTCACAGAGGTACGCTTCCCGTGATGGGAAGCAGATCCGAAAATACTAATTCCACAAAGCAAAGTGTTTTCAGGGACTAAAGCCATGGGAAAAGAAGGCACGCTATGCTGGCTTGCAGTGTGGACACAGAACTCAGGGGCTCGCTGACTGGGGGCTGGACCAGCAGGTCTGAGCTGCCATCCAGCAGCACCCGCCCCACACCGGCCCGGCAGAAGCAGGCAGCCCGGGACTCACCGGCAGGGCAGGATCCTGACCACGTCGTTGGGCTTGTAGCCTTCAATACAAACTGCACAGTTGTCAAAGTCTGACTCTGTTTCCTGCAAAAGAAGTAGCCCAAATAAGTCTACTGTCTTAGCCTCAGTTCTTGAATAAATACCCAAATAACCCAAAGAGAGCTGGCCCGGAGCAGGCCTTTCAACAGTGTCGTACCAGTTTTCTAAATCAATAATTTATTGGCTCTTGGCTTAGTTCCCACTCTTTCCAACCTCCCCTTTTTGTTTCTCCTCGGTTCCGTTGCAAGTGCTTTTGTGAGAAAACCCATTTTCTCTTGCGCTGTTAGTAATAATGCTATAAATTACAATTAGAGATGACAGATCAGACTCTTGGGGATGAGAAATAATATTTGTGGAAAACTATCTGAATGATATTTAATCCACCGATTCCTCTGGAACCTAATATGTAAAATAATATGTAAATAAAACCCCCCAAAATAGTTTTAATTTTTTCAAGTACAAACATCTCTTTTAATACCTCACGATTTATTATGTAATAATTCATGCATTTTTAAATTTTTCTCTGAGAGGAGAAAAAAGTGATAGTCAAAATGGACTTTAAATTTAGTAATGGTTCTAAAGAAATTTTATCTTTTTGAGAGCAAAAGCCTGTTTGAAATATAGTTGAAAAGTAGTGGTACGTAATTTGTTAAAAAAAAACACAATTATTATACAGTGCCCCCAAGAAGTCTTCCAAACCCACATACTATCTAGTGATCCACTGCTACAAATGTTCCCTGGGAGGTTAACAGTCACCTTCAAAGACCTGCAAGGCCTGGACCGCCCTCCTTATGATGGCTTTTGGCTTCATTCCATCATTTTATAGTGAAGGAGACAGTTGTAATGACTGTGGGTCCTAGACACTACATTTCAGGAAGACTGAACAGACTTCCTGCATTTAACCTGCATCTATAACCCAGTATTCCTTGCAAGAATTTCTGGAAAATCTTTTTCAGGGTCGTAAAACTAGGAATAACGGCTTTGTTTTTATCACGTGGGATACGAATTACATATTGTTTTGAATGCTAAATTTTGTTTCCTCTTTTGCACTGGCTGCTAGAAAGCCCCCATTTAACTTTGAGATCCATTTCTATTACCTGCAATACTTTTGTGTACTAATCTCATCTGGGCTTCAACTATTTTCTTGCTTGCTGACATTTCAATTGTCCATGTTCTGTAGCTAGTGATTATTTTTTGCCCGATGGTATGCACTTTTAAAACTGCTTTAAATAATAATTAAAAAAGCATCACTATCAGATGCTTTGAGTATGCATCTGAGCATGTATTTCCCTTTCTTATCCTTCCTTCTCTTCTGCCCCGGCTGTCAGGAAAGACAACTCCTTTGATGAGCTCCCCACCAGACATGCACACAGGCCGTTACCTTGTCCCCTTTCTTGATGGTCCTGACTTGGAGCTTGCTGATGGCTTTCTTTGCTGCATCTCCCAGTCGGCGCTGCAAACACCAAAAGTTGCTTATTAGTAATAGGGATGTGTAAATTTTTGTGTGTGTGTGGTACTGGGGATGAAACCCAAGGGGCATTCTGCCTTTGAGCTATACTCCTAACCCCATTTTTTATTCTTTATTTTGGAACAGGGTCTCACTGAGTTGCAGAGGGCCTCACTAAGTAGCCAAGGCTGTCTGCCAATCATGATCCTCCTGTCTCAGCCTCCCGAATGCTGCTGGGATTACAAGTGCGTGCCACCACGCCCGGCCCAATGTATAATTCTTGACTTCATTTCTGATGGCATTTCTTTTATTTATTTATTTATTTTTGGTACTGGGGATGAAACTGAGGGACATTCTACCTCTGAGCAACACCCTCAGCTCTATTTTTTTATTCTTTATTTTGAAACAGGGTCTCACTGAGTTGCAAAGGGCCTAGGTATCTGAGGCTGTCCATGAACCGCGATCCTCCTGTCTCAGCCTCCCGAATGCTGGGATTACAAATGTGCGTCACCAAGCCCAGCTTCTGATGGCATTTAATAAGCCAGGGAAGCTGCCTCGGAGTCATGCACACAGGGCATAAATGTTAGCGGTGATGGGGCAGGGACATCTGAGCAAAGGGGCTCTGCTCGTCCAGGTCTACAAAAGAGCAGTGACAAAGAGAGCCCTTTACAGCCCTTGGCTGGAAAGTGGCAGATGACAGCTGGCAGAGAAAGATTCTGAATTAGAGTGCCTTTAGTGCAGATTACTGATATCTGCACAGACTGGCCAAGAAATAAAAAAGGTGTTCACTAATTTTCCACTTAATAGCTGCTCAATTTATAACAAGGAGACAGACAATCTGGGATAGATGAAATAACCCTCATCTCCTCTTTTTGTTTCTGTTTTTTCACAAACACAGCTTATGCTCACATGTTCCTTTTAACTCATGTAGATCTAACCGAGATCTCTCCTACTACATCATATTTTAAAATGCCAATTCACCTCCACTTCATAGGCATGTGGGTTTGCATATACAAAAATACACACACCATCGTGCTAAGGCTAGCAAAGGATTACAGAGCAAACGCTTGGGGAACCGCTATCCTCCATACCAAGAAAGAAAGTATTCTTTATTTAAACATATATTTTTATCGGTGTGTTAGATTCTCACCTCGTAATGTAAATCAGTTGATAGTGACACATGTACTCAGAGCCTGGTGGGCTTCCCCACGCCTCCTCCCCAGCCCCCTTCCCCGGCCCCCTCCCTCCCCCTCCCTATACAGGCTATTGCGACTGACATTTCTCTTCTCACACATGTACATAAAGCCGAGAATATTCTGCCCAATTTTAAATAGTGAAAATTACCATCCTCGTAGGCCATAATTTAATAGGAGGGCAATGAGAAAGAGTGGGAGAGGCAAAGAATTAGTGTTTAATTTTTTTCAAGAAGAATATACCCTCATTAGTGTGCTTGGGAGTTTTCTCCGTGTTTGATTTCCATTCTAGGTGTGTGTACGTTTGGTTTGTAACAGATGTGTAGTTGCAGCAGTGAAATGTATTTGAAGCATTAAAATGAAGAAGGTAAATATTCAAGCAGACTAATTGCTTGATTTTATTAATTTTGTTTCATTTAGAAAAAGTACTCAAACTTCTCTATTTTTTTTAAAGAAATTTAATAATTTTATTCCTTTTGCAGTGCTGAGGATTGAACTCAGGGCCTTGCAGGTGCCCTAGCACTGAGCTACACCTCAGGCCCTTTCTTTTCTTAAAAAAAGTAGGCATGTACTAGTGAATATCCTTGGGACCTTGCTAAAAATTTACGTGTAATATCACCTTTACCTTTACTAAAACCCTAAGAGAAAAATACTACTTTTAGAAAGAAGTGAGACTTAGAGCGCTTTGGTAAATTGTCCAATAAGAGAGTCAGCGGAAGTTTAGTCACAATCCAATTAAATTGTCGGACTTTAATGTCACAGCTATCTACTACTCTTACCTTTATTTGTTAGACAAGCATCTAATCAATTCACTGACCAGCCAACCAACCAGGTAGCCAACCATCCAGTCAACTACCCAACCACCCCACATCTGGCTGTCCAGCAAACCAGTCATCCAGACAGTCAAACAATTAACCAACCAACCCATCAGCTAACCAATCAATCTACTAAGTATTTATCCTGTGACGATTTCCCTAGCACACAGCAGTTTAAGTAATAAAGTAGGAAGGGAGACATTCTCCTTCTTCATTCATATTTCTCTTTGATATTTCATCCTTGGTTTCTACAATAATACTGGCATTTTTAACAGAAGGGCAAATTTTAGCTAACTCCTAAAGGAGATCTATATGTATTTGAGATTGATGCAAAGTCCATGAGTAGCAAGGCCTGATGGCACCTGCCTATAATCCAGGTATTTGGGAGGCTGAGATAGGAGGGTTGTAGTTTTGCGGCTAGCCTCAGCAACTTAGGCCCTCCATAGTGAGACCCTGTCTCAGGGGTAGAATGCCCCTGGGTTCAATCTCCAGTACGCACCTACACATACACACATGAACATGAGTCCATAGCAAGTAAAGATAGCAGGAAAAATTAGAAGGAATCTATAATGATAACTGTGAAGGGTTAGAAGGAAAGATTAGAACTGAGGATACACTATACCAGGATGACCTTTCCTCTACTTGTCTTCTAGTTATTACTTGGTTACCCTTAGGTCTTAACTTAATGCACTCTTCTGGGAGCCCTTCTTAGATATCTCTAAGCAAGACCCTCTCTCCTGACCCCTCTTGATCACTTTAGACCTCTGCTTTATTGGCACCGTCATAGTGGATACTTGACATTTGTTTTTATGATCAATCTCTGTTATACTTCCTGCAAGTAAGCTCCACGGTGTGGGCTTATGTTTATTTTTGCTTCCTGTTGGCTCCCCAGGGCATAGACTAGAACAGCCTCTAATAACTGGCGCTCACTTATTTAACACATATTTTTCATCACTTACTGTGTGCCAAGCACAGCTTTGCATTTCAGAATAACAGTAGGAAAAAAAGACACAGCAATTCCTGTCCTCTGTTCCTCTGTTGCTTATAATCTAGGAGAAATCCCATAAAAGATGTGGGAATAAAATAGTAAGCCAATAGATTTATTTTTAAGAATGAAAAAGAACTTGAGTTTAGCTGGTTAATGTGAAAACTTATAGAGAAAGTATAGTGATATATGTCATAAGGTAAGAAGAGCTGAATTTCTAGCCTTGGAAAAACCAGCCTGAAACATTTACTGATGAAGCTTCAATTCCATTCTTAACCAATAGCTACTATCTAGAGTCTGGGGCAAGAATAAAAGGCCACTACTTACTAGGAACAAATGCCCACAAACCTACACATTAAAAAACCTGGGTCCCAAATAAACAAATATCAATTGTTTTATGTCAAGAGCTCAGATATCTTTGTAGTTATTTTTAATTGGTATTATATAATATTTATAACCCATTTAGTTACTTAAATTGTTTTTATTTTCAAAGACCGAGCAGAAAAAATTAAGTGGAAGGCAGTATGTTCAAACAACAGTCAGAGATTTTACTTAGTAAAGCCAAAATATTTTTAAGCAAATAAGCTAGAAATAATGTTTTCAAAAATTTGATTCATTTAAAATAATTCTTTAAAACACAAAATACGACTTCTTAAGTGTGAATGTACAGTTCAAAAACTAAAATAAACTTTGGCTATGCATTTAGCTTTACGTTTGGTTATATCTGAATAAAAACAGGATAGCTTTTAAAAACATTCCTTTTCGCCGGGCGTGGTGGCGCACGCTTGTAATCCCCGCGCTTGGGAGGCGGAGACAGGAGGATCGCGCAGGTTTGAAGCCAGCCGTGCTGGCATAAGAGACCCTGTTTCAAAAATATAAAATAGGTCTGGGAGTGTAGCCCAGAGGAAGGAGGGCTTCCAGAAACCCCAGTACCACCAAAAAAAAAAAAAAAAAAAAAAAATTCCTTTTCTCTCTTCCAGAGAGAAAGCCCTTTCCATGCCCTATAAAAAGAAAATACAAGCTGCCCTAATTTAAAAAAAATCAGAAATAAAATAACAAAATAGGCAAGTCCATTCAGGAAATTCAAAGCAAGTTGAAATTAATGTATCAGGGATTATGTCTAAAAGGAAAGTTAATGGTGAAGGAATTAAATTCTATTACCGGCACTTGTATGCCTGGGGTCTAGAGAGGTTTTAGTGAAGGAAAAATTCATTTAGGAGATGGGCTTTCCAAATTAGCAGAATTAAGACAGAGAGGCTTGAGTAAAAGAGAAAATAAAGTTCTCTCCAACAGCCAGTCCATGTGGTCTTTCTCCCCAGGAGCCCTGGAAATTCAAATGAGTCAAAAAGGTAGGAAGTCATGTTTTCCCCAATGGAAAACGGACTAACAGTATTCTTCTCCCTTTCCCTTTTGAAGTTCCTTGAGGCCCTTATTCCATATGGTATTAAAAGATAATACACGTATGGCTTTTTTTGAGGTGAAAAACAGAAGGAAAGGAATAGCATTTTCCGGTGGCTCACAAGGGCTATGAAAATCTCCCTGGCAGGGCCAGACATCTGGAGAACATGAAAAAACCAGCTTTTGAAAAAAAAAATATGATGATGATATGGCCAGGCTGCACTAGGTTTACTTTTCTCCTTCTTTTTCTTGTGAGTATTCTGGGAGAACAAAATATAGGAGAAAGCACCGTTAATCCATTTTCATGCGGTCACATTGTTAGTATTGTTAATTGTTTTGAAATGATATGAAAATCACATGAAGAAAAATGATTGTGCTACTTTTGACATTTAAAAAAGAGTTTTGAAAATTTCAATAAAGGTTCTACTTTCAACAATTTTCAAACTGGGATTTCTGGATCTCCAAAATGCAAATTAAAGTGGTAATGGATACAATCATACACTCTTACTGAAATGGCCCAAATAAAGCAGTTGTTGCTTTTGAAGTCCATCTCTTCTGCATTTGAAAAAAAATTTAACTGCATTAAGTAAAATAGGGATTATATATAGGGATATATACTGTAATGCCAGTACTTGGTAGGCTGAGACAGGAGGATTGCAGGTTTGAGGCCAGCCTCAGCAATTTAGCAAGACTCTATTTTAAAGTAAAAAACAAAAAAAAACCCAAAAAAACAAAAAAACTAAAGTAGGACTAGTAGTGTAGCTCAGATAAATGCCTATGGGTTAAATTTCCAATAACAGCGAGGGAGGGGGGGGGAGGGAGGGAGGGAGGGAGGGAGAGAGAGAGAGAGAGAGAGAGAGAGAGAGAGAGAGAGAGAGGAGAAGAAGAAGAAGGAGGAGGAGGAGGAGGAGGAGGAGGAGGAGGAGAAGGAGGAGGAGGAGGAGGAGGAGGAGGAGGAGAGGAGAGGGGAGGGAGGAGAGAGAGAAGAAAGATACAGGTTTTGCTCAAATTGAGTATTGCACAGAGTCTAAACAGGTAATCTTGGCATTGGTACCTGAAGTCTAACATAAAGCAGAATCTTTTCTTTTGTGCATTTCAGAAATGCAGAGTAAAATAATGCTTCTGGGAGACTTAGGGCCATTAGGTAGACCCAGGGACCTGGATTGAAAGTAGCACAATTTTTCTACACAAACTGTAGGCCTGTGTCAGCCTTCTGCTTCAGGGGAGGATTCTTCTCCTATCTTTTGAGTGCTAGTCTGAATGTTCCCTAACCTAATCAGATCTAAATCATGCTTATTGGTAAAGATTGGCAGGGGGTGGGAATCTCAGTTATTAGACTTGTCCATCAACATGATCTAAACAGGTACAAGAAAATATTTATCAAGGTTAATGGTTTCTTGACAACAGTGAAGATCATTGTTTTAGAGAAAACAGAAGAAAAAAGTTCTACATAAATAGCAACAAAGATTATAAACAATACTGACCCCAATTCAACCCATCTTCTAACTTTTAAGGTATTGAAGAATAAGACACTTACTTCTTCATCTCCTCTTTGTTAGAAAGGCAGTGAAAATATTTTCAAAAATAAGAATACAAAGATCCTAAAACACAGTTTGGGGGCTTAGAAAATATCCCCCAAGGTATGGCACTTTGTCCAAATAGCCCCCAAAGTATGGCACTTTGTCCTGCTGTATACCTTACTATTTATTTATTTGTGGTACTGGGGATTGAACCCAGTACCACATTCTACCTCTGAACTACAGCCCTGCCCCCAGGTCCTATTTTTTTTAAATTTTGGAACAGGGTCTCATTAAGTTGCAGAAGGCCTCACTAAGTAGCTGAGGTTGACCAAGTAGCTGAGGTTGACCGTGAACCTGCAATCCTCCTGTCTCAACCTCACAAGTATTGGGATTAAAAGCATGCACCACCACACCTGGCTCATGTTGTGTACTGTAAAATAAAGCTGACTGACGGGCCTGTCAGACAGCCTCAGAAGTAAAGTTTCTCTCTGATATTCTTCTGCCTCCTGATCTCCCAAAGTGACTCATAAGAACCAGAACTCCTCTTTTTCAAGAAGAACCACAAAAACTAAAATCTTATTTCCCAAATACTTCTATATACTCGCCTCTACTCCTAGTATTTGGGAGGCTGAGACAGGTGGATCACAGGTTTGAGGCCAGCCTCAGCAACTTAGCAAGGTCCTATTTCCAAATAAAAAAATAAAACAAGGCTGGGAGTGTAGCTCAGAAGTAGAGTCCCCTTGGGTTTCGTCCCCAGGAGTACAACAGAAACTGAATTTATATTCTCCCCAATTCATTTCATTGGCTAACTCTGTATCAAACTCACCCCCCTTTGTAACAACTATATTTCATAATTGTATTAATTACCATCATCGCCAAGTGGAAAAGTAACTACCCTTATGTTCTGGGAGAAAGGAGAACAGGATTAAAGGAAATAGAACTGGTCTCTGTCTTCCAGAAACTCAAGTGGCTGTGGGTGACTCTGGTCCCTCAGGTGCCCCCACACATAAAGGCGATTCGCCCAGGGTTGGCTGGCTCGCGGCACAGCCGGTCCAATCAATTGCCATGATGTAGAAAGGCTGTTTTGATGGCTGTGACGATCTCTCAGAGCAGTGACTGGAAGCTGCACACTCACTATGTGAGGTGAAACTTTGGGGGAATCGCTTCCGTGGGAGGTGATGTAAAGAGACAGTGACGGCTGATTACTTCACTCCCTACTTCAGGATGAAGGAAACTTTGGGGCTCTTTTCTGTGGAAGGCGATTTCCAGGAGATGGTAAGAGATGATGACTCCATGCCATACTTCATGGATGCAACGTGCGCTTTTGACATTTTATGTCCCCCGAGGGGTTGGCACTTTATTCAAGAACTTCCAGGGATGATTTAAATTGTTATTTTTTTCTGACATAGATGATTTTCTGCCTAGAATCTTCCTGGGTGGTTGACACTTGACGTATTCCTCTCCCTTCCCTTTTTATTTTTTCCGGTACTGAAGATGGAACCCAGGGGCATTCTACCTCAGAGCTACACCCCCAGCCCTATTTTTTATTCTTTATTTTGAAATGGTCTCCCTGAGTCATAAAGGGCCCAAGTAGCTGAGGCTGTCTGTGAACCTCAATCCTCCTTTCTCAGCCTCACAAATGCTGGGGTTACAAGGGTGCGCCACCACCTCTGGCTCCCTTTTCCTTTCCTTGTGAAGTTCACGTTTGTCTGAAATTTCATTATTTCTCTTGTTCTAAAGTAGCTTGAACACCAATTATTTGAAAGAAGTCAAAGGGATGTGAACATGCAAACACTAGGGAAAGGTGTTCTCAGGGAGGAAAAATATCCTTCACATAACACCACACAGATACAGCTAAATAAATACAACCCCCTAAATACACAAAACCATGATAACAACAACTGGAAAGCAGAAAAATCCAAATCCTTCGATTTGGAAATATATAAAAATATATTCAGGAAAAGTACAAAAGTGCCCCCACTTAGTTACCATGTTGTGAGGAGCTCCCATGTGTCATGGGAGAGAGTTGCCTGGTTTTCAGGTAAGGACCAAATAGTTGTGTTTGAGATAAATGGGAGCCGGCATCCTAGGGCATCACAAGATAGGGCTTATTTGCCAGAGCCATGGCAAGAGCACTGCTGCTGGGCTTGGTCGGCCATTCTGGGGGTTTTTCCTGTGTATACGGGAATACAGGTAGGGCAGCAGAGTGGCCATCCTGGGCCTCCTGGTGGGGAGTGGGCAGATGTCCACGGTGCACACTGGCATTCAGGATCAAGAAGTCTGTCATGCATCTGGTCTCGCACTTCTAGGCTGAAGAAGCAGTCAATCACTAGATGGTAGGTCATTAGGTGGGTAGAAGGGAGGTGAATCATCTGGGATGGGGAATCTTACATTGGATACTATAAAGGATTTTACAATTGCCTCTGACTTCCAAAGCCAAAAAGAGTAGACTCTCAATGTTAGATGGTCCAGAATGTTTCATTTTACTGCCATGACTGGGGTAGAAACTGTCAGCCCTCCACGTGTACTGTCTTCTCAAGGTTTTTGAGGTAATGACATCTTGAAATCACCGACCTGATATTGTGCTCTTGGGAGAAAAATTACTTCCCATTTCTTCTCTCTTTGAAATTCATTGTACTGAACGGCCCTTTAAGTTCTAAAAACCGTAATTCCGGGATCAGGCAGTTGGCATTCTCGAGTACCTGAGTGGACGTACAGCCCGGTGATTTCTGCCTCCCAGTTCTTAGGACTCTGGCTTCTCATCCATGGCCTTTCTGGGAATAGAGTCCTCAGGGCTGTCCTGAGAGGGTTCCAGGCTCTGTGGGTGTTCACACTGGAGGCATATTGGTCTGGAACACTTTCTTTTTACCTTTTGGCACTTGCAGGCTGAACCTTGAGGAATTCTACTTCAGGCTGCACCCCCAGACCTATTTTATTTTTTAATTTTTAGACAGGGTCTCATAAAGTTATGAAGGGTCTTTCTATATTGTTGAGTCTGTCCTTGAACCATCAATCTCCCATTTCTGCTGCTCAAATATTAGGATTACAGGCCTGAGTCACTACATGCAGCAAGGGATATTTTCTTAAAATATTCATAAGGGGCATTACCAGGGCTTGTGAGGAGGAGGAGAGCTCTGTCACAGTATATCACAGTCACCAAGGCATGTGTTAAAGGGCCAGTAATATGCTTTCCCTAATCATTATAGGACCTTTTGTTCACTGAGAAGTAGAAGAAACTACCTTCTTGGAGCCAGATCTCCTGCCCTGTCCCTTGAAGAAGTGAAAAGGGAGATAAGGTCTCTGCTCACCTCAGCACTACTGCCCAGCCTTCCTCTCCTGGCCTGGCCTGCTTTCTTCTGTCCTGCTTGACTACTTATCTTTATGGGTTGGGTCCAGATCCTAATCCCACACTTGCTATGATGGATTGACTTCTTGCTTCATGACCCTGTCCCATGCAAGACTCAGATTTTTCTTTGCACCCAAACCACAGTTAGATAGAAACCCTTTAAGTGTTTCAGCTTCTGAAACTCCAGCTTAGACAGAATTCTAGATCCTCATTGAGATGCCTGAGGGTTTCCCATTTATGTCCAAACTAACTCACATGATAGACTTCCACAGGCTCTTGAGTGTCACATGGTGGTTCAGGAATGGAGAACAGGGGTCCTTCCAGGAAGTGGCGCTCTGTGCTCAGAGAGCTTGGAGCAACCAGTCACTGGACTCTGGCACACGCAGGTCATCTGACAGCTTAAAGTTCCCAAAGAGAAGGGACTCAAGAAAAGATAATGGCGCTAGACAAACACCAAACACCGGGAGTGAGACTAGCTGTAGAGGAGTTCCCCTGATCAGGGTGCCTGACATTCAGATGGATGCGGGCTGCTCTGGGTCTCTGCCACCCAGCCTCCTTGGATCACCTTCCTCAGCAAGCCTGTGCGCCCTGGAAAGATGGGCATAAAGCAAGGAGGTTCAGACAGTGAGAGTCTGGAATAGTGACAGGAACCTAGCAGAAAACAAAACAAATGTATAAAATTAAGTGATCCAGAAGGACAGATCAGGGAGAAGGCGAGACTATGTGTATATATCCCAGGGACAGGCTTCAGACCTCTTCTCTTGGGATGCCCCCTCTCTCTCCAGATGAGCTCAACTCCCCCTGCTGCTTTAAATGGCATCTGTTTATTGATGACTTCTATGTTTTTATCTCCAGTTCTGTCTTCTTTCCTGACTTGCTTATTAAAAAACCTATGTGGCTTCCCTGCTTCCATATCAAATATGCTTCTAACTTTAATACTGTAGCCAAGTGTGGTAGTGCACATTTGAAATCCCAGGGCTTGAAAGGCTGAGATTGAGGATCATGGGTTTATGGCCAGGCTCAACAATTTAGTGAGGCCCTCTGCAATTTACTGAGACTCTGTTTCAAAATAAAAAATTAAAATAGGGCCGGGTGTGCTGCTCGGGGGTAGAATGACCCTAGCTTCAATTCCTAGTAAAAAAAAAAAAAAAAGACTAAATTTAATATTACAAAACCTGACTTCTGGGAAGATGGTGACTGAGAAAAGCAGCGTTTTAGAGTTCTGCTAAAACTTGATCTCTGTTGCCACAAAATCAGTGCTTTTCATAGCCAGAAAACACCATTAGCAGAGAAATAAAAAATGTAAACACAAGGGACAGAGAAAAAAAAGACTAGAAGAACAACTAGAGACCAAAAATCAAGCCTGCAATGCGGCGGCGGAGCTAGCCGGCACCATCTTAGCTCACAGCACCAGGCTCCAGAGAGGAAAGATAAACAAGGATCTGAAGTGAGCCACTGCGGATCATTTGGGTGTAATTCAGCAGCCCTTTCAGCGCAAAGAACGTCTACAACTCCTAGTGGTCAAGCTCATCACGCCTTCCAGGGACTCAGAACAGAGTTCAAAACGAGAAAAGAAATATGCTGGCCTCATGGCTGAGGGCGTGGCAGCAGAGCCATATTGCCAGCAGTGCCAGCCTCACGGCCGAGGGCATGTCAGCGGCGCTATATTGCCAGCAGCTACAGAGAGTTCGCGGTGCACTGCCACAGCTCCAGATCTGCATGGACAATAACCGTGAGTGTAATTGCGGCCCCTAAAGGAGAAACCCCTGTACTATACTCCCAGGGACTTGTGGAGCTTTGATAATCTCATTGGGTCGGATATTTTGCAGTCTAACCCAGTGAAGGAGTAGCAGTGGCAGAGATACCACACCCTACCCACAGCTCCCTGTGGGAAAACACCCAGCCCGGTACCCCCACAGTCTCACGCAGCCTCAATTAACTTCCTGGGTTTGAGACTTTGAGATACAACCCATTAAGGAGTAGTGGCGGCTGAGATTACAACAGACTCGAGATACAGAGCACCCTAAGTGAAGTCGTAGTGACCCAGGGAAGGCACAAAATTCTGAAATCATGGGAAAGAGGAACAACAATAGAGCAATAAATGCCCACAACCCCACAACATCAGAACCTGATAACACAGAAATTCAGAGATTTCTAGAAGATCAAATCAGGAAAATAACTGTAGAAATAATTGAGGACTTTTGAAAAGAATTCAGAGAGAGTCAAAAAGAGATAAAGGATGCAATCATTGAAGTAAAGGCCTCAATTCAAAGTATAAACAATCGATTAGACCACATGGAGAATAGAATCTCGCTCCTAGAAAATGATCACCCCAAAAACGAACGCATAATTTATAACTTAGAAAAAAATCCGACAGCAGGAATCTGACATTGAAGAAATATGGGCCCATTTTAAGAGAGCTAACCTAAGAATAATCGGAATAGAGGAGGGAAAAGAAGGTGAAACCAAAGGGATCAATAATCTCTTCAAAGAAATAATAGCAGAAAATTTTCCAAACATAGAGCAAGAGGTCGATACACAGGTCCAGGAAACTTATAGAACTCCCTTTAGACAGGATCGGAGAAGAGGATCCCCACACCACATAATTGTCAAAATGACCAATGTGGAAGCCAAGCAGAGAATCTTAAAGGCAACAAAAACAAAAGGCCAAGTGACATTCAGAGGCAAACCAATTAGAATCACTCCAGACTTCCCAAACCAAGTCATGAGAGCCAGAAGGGCTTGGAGTAACATATTCCAAACTCTGAAAGAAAACAACTTCCAGCCAAAAATTTCCTACCCAGCAAAACTATCTATCAAATTAGATGGGGAAATAAGAAGCTTACATGACAAACAGAAACTGAAGGAATTTATGTCTTCAAAACCAGCACTAGAGAAAATACTCAAAGAGATTAACTACAAAGAAGAAATAGGTAATACACACCAGAACCAGAGAAATAAGATTTTCCATCCAGCAGACAACTAAGCAAAAAATAATATATTCATGTGTTTATAGGTTAAAATCTTTGGAAATTCTTTATATATTTCAGTCTTTTACCTATTTATAAATTGTATTGTTTGCTTTTATTGTTGCTAATTTTTAGGATTTCTTGTCCCGTCCCTAAAGCTCCGTCCTGCAGAGCCCCGGGAAAGAACACACAAACGTCGAGTCTGCTGATGATGCTTCCTCTTTAATGCTTCCCCTCCAATGTGCACAGCAGGCAAATATATATCAGTCTCATAACCCCTCCCTCATCACTCCACCAACCCCAAGCTTCCCACAGCTAGGGCATGCACATTTCTAACCCTCTCATAGGTGGGCTGGTGGTAGCACGAGGCGCTGCATCACTGATCATCCGTAGGGCGCCTGATAGGGCTCACTGCGCAGGCTCAGGGCACGGCCAGCCTCGTGAGCCAGGTGACTTGGCAACATGCCTAGGCACCATCTTGAGCCACTGCCCCATCCCGGTCTAGCTGAGTGGGCCGTGACAATTTCTATTTGGAATATTACTATACTTTGGAATATTAATATACTTTAGATATAGCATTTGGAAATATTTTATCCCATTCTATCAATAACTTTTAACTCTGTTTACATTGTACAATTTTTTTATTTTTTAGGAAGTTTGTTTATTCTGTTGTTGCCTGTGCCTTTGAAATCATATTCAAGAAATCACTGCCAATTTCAATGTTGTGAAGTGTTATGACCCAGGTTTGCTTCTAAAAGTTTATAGTCTTAAGATTTACATTTAGGTCTTTTATCTAGTTTGAGTTAATATTTGTATATAGTGTAGGTAAGGGTCCAACCTTATTATTTTTCATGTAATTATTATCTTTTAAGTATTTAGTGAAAAGATTACTATTTCCTTCACCAAATGTTCTTGGAAACTTTGTCAAAAATAACTTGAGCATATATGGAAGAATTTATTTCTAGGTTTTTTATTTTACTCCAGTGGTTTATATATCTGCCTTTATAGCAGTACTATACTATTTCAATTATTGTAGTTCTATAAGTATTGAAATCAGAAAATGTACATCTACTAGCTTTATTCTTTTTCAAGAGTGTTTTGGGTATTTAGAGTTCATATTTCTTGTTAGGATAGACTTTTTCTGAAAAAAATAAATGTTTGATAGTATTATTAAAAATAATAATATTACAAAACCTAAATTCTTGACTCTCCAGTCCCTCTGAATCTCTTTTTCTTTTCTCTTTTCCATTTCAGTAGATGCCTCGAGGGCTGACTTAATCACCACATCTTTGAGTTCTTTCCTTCTTGCAGACATAAGGCAGCTGTATGACTTACCATCCAAACTGGAACAACTGTGAGAGTAAATTGGAGCATTGATACTAATTAGGCTGTGTGATGTTGTGATTATATAATGGGAAATATATATTTTGTCCTTTATCCCAGGTCCTGGCTAGATCTCCTAAATTACCCTTGTAATTTCTTAAGTAGAGAGTGATAAAGGTGAAGGACAGTCTTTTGAAACTCCTAACAAGCTCCTTTCAAATACACCTGACTTTCTTTTAATGAGGTAATGTTATGGAGGCTGGTTGTCTTGGGAACCAACCAAGAGGGTTGGAATTTTCAGACTCATGTCCACTACCACCCCACCCAAGTGCAATATTATCTGTTGATGGTACTATAACACAAACTTTGTGCAGAGTCTTTGTCTATGTTGAAAATACACACACACACACACACACACACACACACACTCACACACATGCACATACACGCACACACACCATTGGGAAAGGAAGTGAAGGTTGATTTGACCATTGATGGCCAATGATTGAAGCTTCCATAAAACCCCTAAAATACAGTATAGAGGGCTCTAAGTTTCTGGCACTTGCAGAAATGGGGTGGAAGGCTCTACACTGCTCCCCTATTATGCCCAGATCATTGTTTCATGTGGTGGTTCTCATGTCTTTAATAAGAAAGACATTATTTTCCTCAGTTCTGTGAGTTGTACCAGCATAGAATCAAGTCTGAAAATTGGTTGTGAGACCTCATTTTTCCCATCAGCCAGGGCACAGTGCAGAACCTGCACATGATCAAGTCTGCAGTGGGGCAGTTTCCTGGAAAAGAGTCCCTCATCTGTGGGTCTGATGCTACTCCAAGCAGACTTCAGAAGGGAGTTAGACTGTAGAACACTTAGCAAGGTCAGGGAACTGGTTAGTGTGTGTGTGTGTAGGGGGAAAATCCATGTATTAAGTGATAGAGGTGTTCTAGCTAAGTGAGAGTACAGGGGAAGGAAACAGGAGTTTCCCCTACTATACAGCCTGTCCCAAAAGGTAAAAAAAAACTAGTTATATTTTATGTTCAACATTGAATTCATAGGATGTGAAAACATTGCCCTATTATTTGACCCCCTAAGTGACCCCTTTCTTAGCCATTCACTTTAGTCCAAACTCATGGTCAAACCCATTGCCTGACATAGGAGCTCTCCAAGTGGACTCCTGCCTATTTTCATGTATATATAACTTATTGATGTTACATTAATACAAGTTTTATGAGGATGGAGTCCTTGCTTATGTAACAAATGTGAAAAATAACTACATACACACACACACACACACACACACATGCGCGCACACACAAAGTACACAGGGGGATGTGTTAAGCACTGGTGTCCCTGGGCAGAGATGGAGGAAGGAAAGTTGCTAAAAAGAGTTTGAGGTGGGAAAAGAAAACTTCCCCTTAAATGCATAGATTTGTTTATTATTATTTTAATATACATATATAACTATTCCTAATTAAAGATCAGCGCTACATATGGGCGATTTAAAGAAAGCCAGATTCTTCCTCTGTGTATTTATATGATTCCCTTTCCTCCTAACTCTAGAAAATAGAAAAAAGACCCAGTGTTTTAAATGGTGTCATCAAAGCTAAAAATCCTATATCTAGACTTAATTTAACTCTCCGTGGGTTCTGTAAGAGCTGAGTTATTTACATCAGAGGAGGAAACACTATTTTCCAAGGATTCATTTGTCCATGAGAGCGACCTCATTAACAACCCTCTAATGATGCCACACATTTTCTCTTTGCATCCTCACAGCAAGCCTATGGGACTGACATGTTGCCATGCCACTTGACATCCTAAGAAACCTGGGCACAAGTGGTGAAATAGCTCTATGAGGATATACCACTAAGAACCATCAAAGAAAAGATTTGAACTCAGAGCCATGTGACTCCAAAGCTGAGCCTGTAACCACGGCTTCGCACTGGGTTGACTTGGCACGGTGGCTTAAGGAAACAGGGCACAACACCCAGAGGCCCTTTTTACTTTTAGCTTGTACCCTCATTCTCCATGTCACCTTTTAAACGGCCTCACTGTGAACAGCTAGCAGATCTTTCTCCATGGGAATCTGCACTGAAATGATCTTCTTCTAGTACAGTGTGGTAAGAGAAAGTCACTACCATATAAGGTGCTTGCTGGGGACTGCCTTATCTAATTGTGGTCCACAGGAAGCCAAGCCGACTCAGAGGTGCTTATTGGGTTAACTGAAATTCAGTCTCTCGTCACATCCCTTAATGGTTGGATACTTTGGTGATGTAAAATTAACGCCTTTTCTATTCCATTTCAGGCTGTGATCTTACATCTAACTTGAGAGTCACTCTTTCTGAAGGTCAATGATGCTTTAATACGAATAAATGATTTAAGTTAACCTGATGCTTATTATAGATATAGCTTGCACGGCTGTAACTTTCTGTTGAATAGAGCAGAACATTGCCCATCAAAAGAGAATCTATACTTTTCTTCCCTAAGGGAAATGGTATGTCCTTATTCCATCCACCAAAAAGATAAAGTATAAGTGGCCATTTGGATCAGGAAACATTGTTAACTTTGATCATGATCCCAATTCATTGAGTGACCCTGATGGTGACATCCTGTAATTCAAGGAAAGTTAATAAAATGGAACAGAGTGAAAACTTAAACCTCATGAACCATACCGTACCATTCCCATACCATCACCTTATGATTTGTGTTTTACATACATCACAGAATACGCATGTGCTTAGATATGCAAGCTATGTCTATTGGCATAAAGTAAAGTGGTTGCCATAATGGTTGCTCAACTAATTCAAGTTCAAAATTTCATTTCTGTCTCAACTACCTACTGCTCATTTGGATTATCTGTAGACTAAAAAACATAGAGATGCAGCTAGGCATGGTGGCTCATGCCTCTAATCTGGGGAGGCTGAGTTAGAAGGATCCCAGTTTCAAGGATACCTCGGCAACATATGTATGAGGGGTTATAATGCTCAATTGTTAACAATTCAGCAACGGGAATGGGGTAATTAGCTTCTACTTTCAGTGATTTTTTTATGGTTGTCAAAGTTTATTCAAGTGAGTATATATCATTGCGAGATTCAGAATAAAAGCAGTAACAATGAATAAAAGAACTGTTCCAGAAGCCCCAGAAAATCTAAACAGACCAATTGCCATAAAACAAAGATCAAAGCTGCCCAAAGGGACCTTCTGCAAGAATGGAAATGTCAGAGCCATGCACCGCCAGGGGCAGCCACGTGGGATGTGTCTGTAGTGACAACGGAATTTTAAGCTTTATTTTACTGAAATAATTAAACACAAATAGCCACACATGGCTAGGGACTGCCGAATTGGACGTTATAGTTCTAGATCAGAGAAAAGAGAAGTCGGTCAATCTTTGAACAAAGCCATAAAAATCACTACCTGGAAATGATAAAAAACGTAAACTATGGATAAATTTTACATATGAGTATCAAGGTAAAAAAGAAATAATATACTAAATGAAATATTAGTAGATATAGTCCAAGACAGACTAGAGAAATAGTGTATACTTGAAATTCAGGAATCTCAATATTGGGAAAGCCATTCCTTTAAAAACAAAAAGACAATGAAGCTGGGCGTGGTGGCGCACGATTGTAATCCCCACGCTTGGGAGGCAGAGGCAGGAGGATCACGCAGGTTTGAAGCCAGCTGCCCTGGCTTAAGAGAGCCTGTTTCCAATTAAAAAATATAAAATGGGTCTGGGAGTGTAGCCCGGAGGTAGAAGGGTTTCCAAGAACCCCAGTACCACCAAAAAAAAAAAAAAAAAAAAAGACAATGAGAAAACTTAGATCACAGTTATTGCAAAGCCTTTTGTTAGAATTAAACATTGATTCTTGACTAAATCACTCTTATTTTATGGTACTAATGATCAAACCCAGTGATGTTTTACCTCTGAACTAATCCCCCAACCTTTTGTATATTTTATTTTGGAACAGGGTCTCAGTAAACTGTTGAAGGTCTTGCTTAATTGCTGAGACTATCCTTCAACTGTGAGTCTTCCAAGGACTGGGATTATAGGATTGTGCCACCATGCCCAGCTTGGTTAAAAAGTCTTAATCAAGTAGTCCTGACATTTCTGATATTTACATATATTGTACCACATGATAAAAATATATATATTAATCTAGAAAGCTTCATGAGGAAATAATGAAATGAAAAAATAAAAATAATTTTCATTAAATTGAGGATATTCCCATAAGTCCTAATAAATGCAGATATTTTCACTATATTATTTTAGCTTATCTGGTGTTTGTTTTACAAGTCAATAAGATTATAAAATGTTTAAAAGTTGGAAGAACAAAATTATCACTAACTGTGGATGTTATTAATGTAATCCTATTAAATTAGTACACCTAATAACAAGTATTGCAATGTAGTAGTTAAGAGCATGGACTGAGAGTCAGGACTAGCTGTGTGATTTTGGGAAAGTTGCTTAACCTCCCTGTACTTAGCTTCCTCTTCTGTATGAAGATAATAAAATTTTCTCACACAGTTACTAAGGGTATTAATATATAAATTTATAAAGAGCTTTTAGTGCATGCCTGTATATAATAAATACTTTGCACTATTGTAATCATTTTAAGGTGATCACAATGAAGTTATTAATAATGTAAAATATACAAAAATAAAAATATTTCTGCTGGGCGTGGTGGCGCAAGCTTGTAATCTCAGTACTTGGGAGGCTGAGAAAGGAGGATGGCAGGTTTGCAGCCAGCCTCAGCTACTTCGTGAGGCCCTCTGTTGCTTAGTGAAACCCTGTTTCAAAATAGAAAATAAAAAAATAGGAGCTGGTCGTGGTGGCACATGCTTGTAATCCCAGCATTTGGGAGGCTGAGACTGGAGGATTGCAGTTCGCAGAAAGCCTCAGCTACTTATGCCCTCCACAACTCAGTGAGAGCCTGTTTCAAAAATAAAGAATAAAAAATTGGGCAGGGGGTGTAGTTCCAAGTTCAAATGCCTCTGGGTTCCATCCCCAGACCTGCCACCCCCCGCAAAAAAAAAAAAAAAAAATAGGCTTGGGGGTAGAATGCCCCTAGGTTCCATCTCTAGTACCAAAAAAAATATTCCTATACAAAAATATAATTACATTTATAAAGCAAGATACTATTTAACTATTTAAAATAAAGATAAGAAGAATATGCAAGATTAATAAGAATAATCATATTCTATTAGACAATATTAGACAACTGAATAGGGGCAAAATAAATTATTCCTGGGTAGGAAGGAAACATCATAATTTCTCTTAAATTACCCAATGAATTGACATACTTATGTAGTAACTTGATTTACATGAAGATGAGCATTTTAGGAGGCAGAGAGGGCAATGCAGGAAGTTAGCACAAGCAGATAAGAGAATTCTAGAGTACTCCAAACAGTACTGTCCTGGAGTTTGAATGGGCAGATAGATCAGGGGTATCGCTCAGAAAGCACAGGGACGGAACTAAGTACATAAGGGTATTTAACATATGCTAAGAGGGAATGCTTCTTATAAAAATGGTGGGCCACCTGAAAGCAATATTGGCCCTCTGTACCATCCTTCACACCGAAACACATTTTCTAAAGTCTTAACCATAAAAATGAAATAAAAGTATGGTGGATAGAAACACAGAGAGCCGGGCATGGTGGCGCACGCTTGTAATCCCAGCATTTGGGAGGCTGAGACAGGAGGATCGTGGTTCGCTGACAGCCTCAGCTACTTAGTGAAGTTCTTTGTAACTCAGTGAGACCTGGTTTCAAAATAAAGAATAAAAAATAGGGCTGGGTATGTAGCTTGAGGTAGAATGCCCCTGGGTTCCATCCCCAGTACCACGAAAATAAATAAATAAATAAATAAATAAATAAATAAATAAATATAAAGAAAGAAACATAGAGGATGCTTTTCTGTAGTCTTGGCCTGTAGAAGACCTTATTATGTAAAACCTGGCAGCTATATAAAAAAATGATTACTTTGTAGCAAAAAGCACTGTACATAAATCAAAGACAGTGACCAGCTGGGGGAGGGATTAAATTTTATATCACAGGAAGAAATTAATTTCCTTGACTGAAAGAGATTTTTTCCACACTAGTAAGAAATTAACAATTCAACTAAAAAATGACTGGATAATAGAAGCAGGCACTTCACAGAAACAACTCCACTTTTTCTATTGTAATTGAAGAGATGTTTAATGTTGCTTGTCACAAAAAAGGATGTAAGAAAATTTCTTTTGCAGTGATGATTCTTGAACCAAAGGCCTAGGCATGGCAGGCAGGGGCTCTGCTGTTGAACCATCCCCTCTATGCCAAAAGGGTCATAACATTTTTAATTAACAGATCACACCCAACAAAAAGCTATAATACATACCTTTTGGTGAGGAGATGGGAAACTAATTTTTACATACTGTTGTTTGAAGTGGAAACGGATTCAACAATTTTTGGTAGACAATTGGCCAGTGTCTATCATACTTGAAAACACATATACTATTACCCTAGATTTTTCTTTTTCAGTAGTGGGATGGAACCCAGGGGCATTCTACCTCCAAGTTACACCTCCAGCCCTATTTTTTTATTCTTTATTTTGAAACGGGGTCTCACTGAGTTGCAAAGGGGCTTCCTAAAGTAGCTGAGGCTGTCCGTGAACTGTGATCCTCTTGTCTCAGCCTCCTGAATGCTGGGATTACAAGCGTGGACCACTGTGCCCAGCTGGGCAGATAGTTTTTATGTTTATACATATTAACCTACAAGATAATTTCTAAGATGAAGTGAGAGAGAAGGATACAGAGTTCAATGTGCTATCATTTCTTTAAAAATATTTGGATATTTAACTAAGCATACTTGTATCTCTAGTAGCAGAATATCATTTCATCTTTCCTTTCTCCCTTTATTCTGTGCCTAATTCATTAAATAATTGTCCCAAAAAATGAGCAATATAAATGTGGGGCAAATTATTTATTTATTTATTTATTTATTTATTTATTTATTTATTTATTGGTGGTACTGGGGTTCCTGGAAGCCCTTCTACATCCGGGCTACACTCCCAGACCTATTTTATACTTTTTTATTTTTGGAAACAGGGTCTCTTAAGCCAGCGCCTCCCAAGCGCAGGGATTACAAACATGTGCCACCACACCCAGCAAATTATCACTATTTTATATAACATCAAAATAGGGAAATATCTGAAACCTACACCGGACATGTTACCAGTGTTTGAGTGGAGGTAGAAGCCACAATTTTGTTTCTGTCTTGGCATTTTCTGTGACTCCCAAAGTTTAAACAGGAATGTGGATTGCCTTTGCAGTCATTCTTAAGCGTTAACATTATGTTTTTGACTTTTGGCTACTCACCTGGTTCCTGTCTCTGGCATTTGCATATCGAAACCTCTGGATATAATAAAAGACCAGCCATGCGAGGGAAATGATCATCAGGACAATGAAGGAGATGGAGACAAACACAACCGAAGTGCGGCTCACATATTTCTGCAAGTTCCGTGTCCCGATGGTGATGTACATTGTCACGGTGATGTTCCTCTCCAGGAGGCTCACTATCTCCTTCCCCTTGGGCTCGGGAATCATTATGGCCACGATGTCTTCTACACCTATGGAGATGGACAAGAAGGGCCAGTTGGGGTCAGAGGGAGGAAATCGTAGTGAAAGGTCTGGCTGAAGTTCCATGCCGGCAGACGAAGCCTATACTTTGGAGAAATCTATGCTGGGCTGAGAACACCTAACAGCTAGAAACTGAGTGGTAGTTTCTGTTTCCATAGCTACCTAGGGATGCTGTTCTCTTGTACACGAGGAAAGAACATGAGCTGAATCCAGGAGTTGGGTACCAGTGAGGCCATGATCAGGCTACACTTTGACTGTAGGGTGTTGACTCTGGGTCTGGTAGTGGTGAAGTCTTCTCAACAAGCCCACTTTACAGTTACATGTTGTATTCTATAGATCCTCTGAGAAGGGCAAAGAGCACTTTTCTCTCAAGGCCAAGGGTAAAATGCTCAGGGCTATAGGGTTATGTCACCTATCTGAATGTTCTATCCACCATCACCGCCAGACACTATGAATACTCATATATTCATATGAGAATTATAGATCTCTGTATACCCTTTTTGGGGCTATAAGGTATAGCTCAGAACTAGCATGGGAAAGACCCTGGGTTCAACCCCTAGAAACAACATCACCCACCCCTAAAACCCAAAATAAACAAACAAGACAACCCAACAACAACAAAAAAACCCAACAAAACCAAAATTACTAAGAAAAAGAATTTCCTAATAGTGAGAATTCATACAACCAATAGCAAAGTTTCTTTTCTTTTTCTTTGTTCTTTTTTTTTTTTTTTGGCAGTGTGGGGGATGGAACCCAGGAGCATTCTACCTCTGAGCTATACCTCCAGTCCTATTTTCTAGTCTTTATTTTGAAACAGGGTCTCACTGAATTGCAGAGGGCCTCACTAAGTAGCTGAGGCTGTCCTCGAACCGCAGTCCTCCTGTCTCAGCCTCCTGAATGAGCCTCCTGGAATTACAAGTATGCACCACCACGCCTGGCTCAGCAAAGTTTCTGAAAGAGCTCTAAGATGATTTGCTAACGTGCAATTCTGTCTCAGAGCCTTTTTTTTTTATTTGCTTATTTCTCCCAATTCAGTGGACATAGCCGTGCGATCTCATCTCAAGCAAAGGAAAGATGGAGGTGGATAATTCTTGAATGTTTTACTTGCCTTCCCAAATACTTCTGCTACATGACCCTTGTCCCTGGAAAATTTGGGTCAAGTGGGTCTGGCTATATGGATCATTGTCCCCATGCTTTGCGACAGAGTGAGGGGCAGCCTTTTGCAGAGTTCTGAGGCCTGCAGCTGGGGAGACTTTAACAAAGACATGACACCCAATTCAAAGGCCCCAGCCCAACTTATCACTGGGGATAAGAACTTCCATTTCGATAGGCAGGTCCTCAGTGATGACTCTATTTTAAATCCATGGGAAAGACACAAGAGGATTGGACATGCAAGTTCCACATGGAAATATCCCATTACCTGAGGCGTCTACAAATTCAAGAGGGCGGGCCATTTGCAGTTAGAAGGTTGTAGATTCGGGACAAAATTAAACCCTGCTGGAGTTACATGCGGAGGTCAGCCAGCTAGACAGGACCAGACGACGTTTGCTCAGGGTATTGTAAGTCTCTGAGAAGCCTCTTAGGGCTTTCATTTCATCTCCATCTCTATGCAGATTTTCAAGTCTACATTCCTTGATGGTGTTTCACTCCAGGAGAATAAATACTTTAAAAGCTAACCACATTAGAACCATTTGTTCATGACTGAAATATTTTTATACCGATACAAAAAAGCTAACTACACACCAAGCTATGTATGCTACATCAATTATGTATTTTAAAAAATTCCTGCAACCTTCTCATTGGTCCAACTGTAGAGATCATCAAGCCGTACAGTGTTCGGGTACGGTTGCTTGTTTCTGAGAATTACTGAAACTGATGGCCTGAATTGCAGCTTTGCAAAATTTACTGACAATCCTGTAGCTCCTTCTCCTTTAGTGTTTACTCTGGCTAAGGTGCATGCGGTCTGGGGTTTGAGGAGGGATTAAGGCTACTGGCAGGTTTTGCCACTATAGAAACATGATCTTCTTTGTACACTGGACTAATCTGGCCCAGGGAGGTTCATCCTGGTGCTGAGACTATTTTAGAGTTATTTAAGTAATGGTAGGATCATAATTTTTCATTTATTTTCCTACATTCTTTAAGCATGTGTATGTGAGGCTCCAGAATAAGATTTTTTCGAGGATAGTGTCTTGGGGTTACTGAGATTTTATGTGCTCAGATACGCACAGGTTTTAACATTTTTAGTAGCCAAATTTCATATTTTCATATATATATATTTTTTTTTCTTTTTTTTTCTTTTTGTGGTACTGGGATGGAATCCAGTAGTATTCTACCTCTGAGCCTCACCCCAGCCCTATTTTTGATTCTTTAATTTTGCAACAGGGTCTCACTGAGTTGCAAAGGGCCTCACTAAGTAGTTGAGGCTGTCCGCAAATCTCCACCCTCCTGTCTCAGCCTCCCCAATGCTGGTATTACAAGCCTACGCCACCATGCCTGGATCTCATTAATATATTTTGAATGGCTTCTACTTTTGATATTCTGCTTAGAAAGTTTGTCCTTACCCAAGAGCATAAAAACATTCATCTAAAATAATTTTTTTGAAACCGGATAGCTTTACTTTCTTCATTTAAATCTTAAAACAATTCAAATGTGATTCAATAAAAACACACTATTTATTGAGTTATTGCAATCCATAGGCAGAAGAAAAGGGCCACAGGCCTTAGGATGAGATTTATTTTCACCCAAAATTCTCAGCTATCTTTGGGCCTATTTTGACTTTTTCTTTTTCTTTTTTTTTTTTTTTCTGTGAGGTTGATCCATCTTTCGCTGAACCTGTACCAGGCTTTTAGTTTTGTAGCTTTTGACCTATTTCCTATGTGGTAGTCTAAATGTTCCTGCACTATTCCCCTGCCCCCACTCTGCAATTCTCCAATTATGTACTTATGCTTAAGAGACCACAGAGTCTGACAGTTAAGAGCTGGTCTCTGGAACTGGATGGCATGTTTTAAGCCCCAGCTCTGCACTTTAAAAATAAGCAATCAAGCTTTGGATCTGCACAATGCTTTAAATTACTCATTGCCCATTTTCAAGGCCTGGAGAAAACATTTTCTCTTCCAGCAGGGCAAAATATAATTAGCCATTCAAAGCATTTATTTTTAACTTAAGTGCTCAGTGATACCTCTTGGGCTGTTTGTACCAATGCTGTGCCTTTGTGACATCTAACATCCACTGAAAAAGACAAAAAATGCCAATGGAAATGGAGCAGATCTCTTTGTCCAGATGTCCACCTTATTCATTTTAATATTCATAATTATCTGGGCATGGTGGTGTACACCCATAATCCTAGTACTTGAGACCCTGAGACAGCAGGATCACAGGCTGGAGGCCAGCCTCAGCAATTAAGCAAGACTCTCACTAAACTAGTGAGACTCTTTTTCAAAGTACAACATAAAAAGGGCTTGGGGCACAGCTCAGAGGTAGAATGCCCTTGGGCGTTCAATCTCCAGAAACACACACACACACACACACACACACACACACACACGTGTTGTCCTAAGTAGCTATGTATATGTACCTATGACACACTGGTGGGCTTCCAGACTCAAGAAGGGAAGTTAACAAACAGCATATTTTGCATGGGTGAAATCTTCAGAGGCCCAGGTTTTAGCCAATGCTGTGTTTACTACGATGCCCGGTCACTCTAATACTGACTGCATTTTTTTGCAAAATCACATCAGCCTAACATCTCTGTTCCTCTCAAAGGCATTTTATACTTTTGAGTGGGGAGTGATTGCTGTTGTGCAATCACTGTGGATTCTGGAAAAGCTCTTCCTTCCTAGGGGAGAGTGTGTGACCGGGACACAGGACCTGGCTGCCTGACAAAGCAGGAGTGTCTTGGGTTTTCAGTGCTTCCTTTGCCCAGGGGAAATGCTTGGCTGCCAAATCTAATTTGGTATGTGCAGGTAAGTAAACAATTAAAAGAAAAAGTTCACAAAGCCAAATAAGGTTTAATAAGAAGTAAAACCTTTATGTATAAATTCAAGGAGGGTTCTTTAAGAGTGCATAAGAGGAATTTCTAGAACATCAGTAGGGTGTTGGCCACTGTACAGAGTCTGAGGTCTCATTCTTTCCTTTGTATCTTGAAGGGTCTGAATGTCCCTCCATTAGGTTCAAGGGGTAAAAATTCCTATTCCAACACACCCTCCTCAGGCTTCTCTTTTCTGTAATCTGTACCTGAGTTCATCTTACCATTAGCTCTCTATAACTCAGGCAATTATAAGAAAAGCATGCCGGGCATGGTGGCGCATGCTTGTAATCCCTGTGTTTGGGAGGTGGAGACAGGAGGATCGCGCAGGTTCGAAGCCAGCACACTGGCTTAAGAGACCCTATTTCCAAATAAAAAAGTATAAAATAGGTCTGGGAGTGTAGCCCGGAGGTCAAAGGGCTTCCAGGAACCCCAGTACCACACACACACACACACACACACACACAAAAGCATGCATTGATCCATGTGAAGATATATTTATGTGCTTAATATCAACTCATTTTTTTAGTAAGCTTTGGATTATGATCTATTTTCAAGCACGAAAATGCATGCAAAACGGCTTTAAAACCTGAAAATACCATCTAAATATAAAGTGTTTTTAGTCTTTTCTGTACCAACAAAAATATTTTTAATAGACACACATGCAAAAATAGTAAATAAAGCACTCCCAAAGAGCAGAGATGATATGGCAAACCAATTTTCAGGCTCAAGTGGGATTTTTATCTGGGAATGTGAGGATTATTTAATGTCTGAAAAATATTTTTAAGGATTTTAGCACATTAAAGGAATAAAGCATGAGCTTATCTTGTGTAGATCCACCAGTATTTAGTCTGTCCTTCTTCTACGGAAGTGGTGCTTAACAGGCACAGGCTGCTTAGCAAAAGTGTTAAGCTCCCGCCTCCCTTGCAGCTAGAAGTGGTTATGTGATTAATTCAGCCACTGAGATGTGAGTGGAAGTGATGTTTTCCATCCTAGGTTCTCATCCATACAAAGACTGAGCATTCGCTTCCCAAGTCCCACTTCCCTCCCTCTGGCTTCAGACAGATGTGGAGCAGCCAGCCTCTTAGAGTAGGAAGCCACGTGCCAAGGATGGAACCCATTTTCGATTTTTACTAAGAGTAGATGTTTCCTTAATGTGACAGAGTATCATCCAGACGCACCCCATTAAATGGGATAAAAACATCCAGTGTTTCCCAATTGAAATCATGATTAAGACGAGGATAAGCCAACATGGAAAGCGGAAGTCTTAGCTGGGACAAAGAAACCAATGAGAGTGGTAAGTCTTGGAAAGTAAAGGTAGACTGTCATTGTCTGTGATCTCATACTGTCACTGAGGAAAGGCAGGCTAGAGATGCTATTAAAGATGAGAAGTTGGCTTGGTCGAATGCAGGATTCCGAGATAAACATGCAGAAATGAAGCGCTTCCCCATCACTAGTAATATCTAACCAGAAGGTGTAATAAGAAGTTCTATACATAATGACAAAGTTGTAAAATATACAGTAATATGCTGGGTGTGGTGGCACCTGCTTGTAATTCCAGTACTCGGGAGGCTGCGATGGGAAGATCACGGTTTGTGGCCAGACTCAGCTACTCAGTGAGACCTCTACAACTTAGTGAAACCCTGTTTCAAAATTAAAAAAATAAAAGAAATAGGGGGTATAGTTCAGAGGCAGAACACCCCTGGGTTCTAGCCCCAGCACTACAATATATATGCATATAATATATATACAATATATATATTATATACATATATAGTATATATGTATATACAATATATATATCCAATAATAAACCCAATTTACATTTGCCCTATTTGACTAAAGCTGTACAATAAAGTTTCTCTGAAAGATAAAAAATATGAAGAAAAGATTCATTTTTAACCAAAAGGTTGGCTTTTTAGAATTATATATTTAGTTTTCAAACATATATGATTTTTAAAAGTTACCCATTTGTAATCCTTTTTTTTTGTTGTTACATTATGGTCAAGAAATGTAGCCTCCTGAAATGGGTCCTGAATCACCGTTTTTGGGGAGAGTAAATGTTCTACTTGTATTAAAAGTACTACCTGTTCTCTACTGGGGACACATATCTCATTGATTGAGCTTGTTAATTGTAGTCAAAGCTCCCATAGTTCTTGTTAATTTTTCACAGATCAGTTTCCCTCTGAAGCTCTGTCCATTCCTGCTCCATGTAGCCCGAGTTGTCATAGTTAACTGCTGGTGTATTTATGGCAATTATATCTGACACAGAGGTCTGATGTCATCATGACTCTTGTTCTTTAGAAGGGATCTGTTCTTTCTCTGTAACCTTTTGCAGCTGTTTTTTAGAAAAGTACTTGCTGTTCGTAAATGCCATCACATCTATTTATGAGTTATGCATCCGTTATTTTCATAATACATGATCATTTCAACCTGAGTTGTTTCATTTTTTTCATATTTGACTTTACACTTTTCAAATATTTCCTCTGATAATTTTTTCTCTCTTGTAATTCTTAAGATCTTATTGGCAGCCCTCATTCTTCTCCTCCACATATTTCTTATTGCCTCCCACCAAAAAAAAAAGTTATTTTAAAATAATTATAGACTCATAAGAAGTGGTGGAAATGGTGCAGAGAGGTCCTGTGTACCTACCTCTCAGCTCCCTTCAATGGCGTCTTTGTATATAATTATAGCACACTATCAAAACAACAAGATATTGAATGGCACAACTGACTCAATTCCAGAATTTAAATTTCACCAGATTTTGCATGTATGGGTTCTTCAGAAGTGTTTGTCTATAATTCTGTGATATTTTATCACACATGTGGAGTTATGTGACTACTGACACCATGAAGATATTGAGGTAGTCTGTCAACACAGACGATTACCTGTCCATTCCCCTTCATTTCTCTAACCCCTGATCACCATTTATACACTCTTTTATCACTTCTAGAATTTGATGTAAATAGGATCACAGAGTAGTAACCCCCTTTGAGTTTGGTTCTTTTTCCCCTCGCCAAGCACGATGCCTTTAACATACATTCAAGCATGAGTCAGTAATTTATCAGTAGTGTTACAAGTATTGGAATGTGAGGAAACACAGTTTATTTACTAACTGATGGGCCCAGGGTTCCTGCCAATTTGGGGCACAAAAAAAAAACATCTGCTGTATGAATTAGTATAGTTGTATGTGAATATAACTTTTCATTTCCCTGGGATAAATGCCAAGGAGTGAAACTGCTAGGCCACATGGCCGCTGAATGTTCAGGTTTTATGATATTTCCAAGCTGTTAAGATTGGCTATAACATTTTACATTACCACCCATCACCAATGTTCAAACGATAGACTCTCTCCTCAACCTTGCTAGCACTTGATATTATCATTGTTTATTTTTTATCTTGGCCATTTTCATGAGTGCAAAGTGGTATTTCATTGGGTGTTTTATAATTTTTCTATATCCATTTTAGTCAACTAGTGAAGGAATTTCTGTGTCAGTTAGCTTTCTATTGCTGGGACACAATTCCTGAGATAAATCAGCTTAAGGAGGGAAGGCTTATTTGGGCTCATGGTTTCTTGGCACTGTTACCTTTGGGCCTGTGGTGGCACAGTATGTTATGGTTTCCAGAAGAAACTGCAGAGGAAACCACTTACTTCAAGGTTGCTAAGAAACAGAGAGGGAGGGAGGGAGAAGGAGAGGAAGAGAGAGAGAGAGAGAGAGAGAGAGAGAGAGAGAGAGAGAGAGAGAGAAAGAGAGAGGGAGGGGAGGGAGAGGGAGGAGAGAGAGAGAGAATGAGAGAGAAAGAGAATTGAGAGAGGAACCAGGGTGTCAATATCCTCTTGTAGATTACACCCCAATGACCTAACTTCCTTCCACTAGGTCCCACCTTTTAAAGTGTCTGCTACCTTCCAATAGCACCATGAGCTGGTGACCAAACCTTTATAGAGTGGACCTCTGGGGGGACATTTAAGACCCAAACCATAATAGTTTCTCAAACTAAACTTCCAGTTCATCAGTTTATCTTCAGCTGTATCCATTCTGCATTTTGACCCCTTTATTGTATTCTCTATTTAAACAACTGTAAATTCCGTACAACACTTCCCCCATTGGTCCCTTTTCAGAACCCCTTCGGTGCAGAATCTTCCCCTACTTAATATCTGCTGTCCATTTTTAAAATCATTCCCTCCCAGGCGGCACCTTCTCATGTCGTACTATCGCTGACCATGGTGGACTCTTCGGCTATTGCATTAAGTCGGCCTCTGAGCTCATGTTCCCCTGGTGGAACCAGTTTACTCAGCCTGATCCTGTTTACTGGGGAGAAACCAGGTCAGAGGCCTTAGCTCTAGAAGATTAAGGAGAGAGATGAGGAAGTTCAGATGGCTTCAAGTAATGAAACAGAGGCCAACTAACCCCTCGTGCTTTGCTCAGGTTGTCTTAATGTGCCATGGCTTGTGTAGCCACCTCCAGATGAGCCTCAATCACATTTTTGCCTGAGGCCCTCTTCAGTCATGAACTGTCACTCGGCTCCTGTGGCTGCCATGACTCTGTCTATCATCCGATCAGCTGACTTCCCACCCAGGCCCTGCACTTCCTCCTTCTTCTGTGACTCTTGGGAATTTAAGCCTCTGCTCAATAGATTCCCTAGTAGCTTTGGTCTCTTCTTGGAATAGTCCCCTCACTTCCTTGATGGTTCTTATTTTTGCTTTGACTGTTGTGCATGCTCCAAGAGGACACTGCTTTCTCTGCTTTTTGGTTAAAAAGAGACTTTAGTAATTTTTTTTTTTTACAGTACTGGGGATGGAACCCAGAGGTATTGTATCTCAGAGCTACACTCCTATTCCTATTTTTTTAGTCTTATTTATTTTGGAAACAGGGTCTCACTGAGTTGCGAAGGGTCTTGCTAAGTAGCCGAGGCTGTCTGTGAACCGTGATTCTCTGGTCTTAGCCTCCCAAATGCTGGGATTACAAGTGTGCACCACCATGCCAGGCTCAACTTTAGTAATTTTTATTTTAATTTTTATGAAACCGCACTCCATGTACCTGAGGGCCAGAAGACGGTTTGGTGGGTCACTCTATCTCACTACTCTCAGAGCATTACCCCCAGGATCATCACATTCACCTTCAAAAGCCACGTGTTCTGTGAGACCCTCTCAGCTGGGTTTATCATGCTGTCCTCTCCTGGAGCTGCCGACAGCCTCTTCTCTCCCCCCTCCCCCCTTCTACATGCCAGATTAATAATGTCTTCCTTGGATTGGAATATCAGGGCCCACAGGGAGACCTGCCTGGAGCTCTGGTCTGCAGGTGTCTGTCCTCCTCCTCCATGGACTTTTCTGTATGGTCTTTCTCACACACGTTCCCACTGTCTTGTCCTGGAGCTTGTTGCCACTAGATACCACATCAACCATGAAACCCCAATTTCTAAGACATCACTTTCCAAAGGCCACTTCCTGTCTCTTCTAGGTTTCTGCTGGTGCACCCCTTTCTAGTTCCCAAGCACCCTCTCCTGGCTTTGCTTCCTTCCCCATCCCCCGATATCACAGGGTTCATACTTCTTTTTTGAATTTTTTTATTGGTGAATTGTAGTCATACATCTTAATAGAGTATAAGATGGTAGAGGCATACATGCAAATACCCCTTTCTATGCCTTCATTTTATCTTGTGAACATTACTAAGAGAAAATCTCATGAGCCATCTGTTTCTACTTGCAACTTTATGATCCCTGTCCTCAAATGAACACTGTCCGATTCAACTCTGAACCCCCTCTCTTTCCCTTTCTCTCTTTGTCCAAAGGATGACCTCATAACTTTACCTCTCTGGGAACCTCCCCAGCCCCTTCCCACCCACATCCTCAATTAGTAATCTTAACCACAGGAGTCACTGACCAAAAAAAAAAAAAAAAAAAAAAAACCCACCAGCAGGAAATATCCTGTCCTCCATGACATGATGTCATTCACAGTGAATCACTTGGCATGGGGCCTGCCATATAAAACCACTGCATAGATGTTAACTTTTATGAGAACCATTACTGTTGTCCCACTGCTGCCAAATCTACAAACCAGTTGCATTCTCCTCTCCTTACAACGCAGTGCAAGTCCCCTCTGCTATGGCGGCCTAATCCAACGAGTGTAGTTAGCTCCACCTGCTACCGCAGCTGAATCAGGTGCAGGCAGGGCATGCAGACATTTTACTTGACTTATAATGAAAGAAAATGTCCTCTTTTCCCCCTGAGCAACTGTGAGGCTAAGCTCTGGGCATCATTTTAGCATCACAAAGGGGAAAGACCAAGAAAACAGCTGCACTGAAGGAGGAGATCCAGTAACCAGGGCAAACACCACCAATGGCATGAGTTGAGCCTTGATAGGCCACATATGAAGCCAATTTAGATTTGGATTTTGCAGTCATTTTCTAAAGCAGTTTGGGTTGCGTTTTCTGTCATTCACTTTCATATATATATGTACAATATATATGTGTATCTATGTATGTATCTGGATATATATGTATATGTATATGTGTATGTGTATGTGTATGTGTATATGTATATGTATGTATGTATATCCAGATAGTAACAAAAAGCAAAATTCTGAGAATCTGAATTCCAAACTAGATTTGCTGAATCTCATCATATTTCTATGTAATCTTTTAGGTGGTCTCTATTTTCCTTCCGTAAATGTATTTGAATTCACAACACAATTTACCTTCAGTGTTTTTCATACATTTTGGAAAAGAATGCCCTACCATGCTAAATTATTGCTGTCTTCCTGGCATGTATGATTCCAAAACCATCCTAGACTATGAGTTAAGGTCATTCCTTGGGGTTTCAAAGTGAGTTTTGTCAGCTTTTCTAACGCAGGGAGAGGTCATTGCTATCCCAATCCATACTCCTTTTATGAAGTTCATATATTATCACACTTTGGGGGGTAGGGAGGATGTCCTCTGGCACACTCTTACTCTGAGCAATAAAACCAGTATCCAGTCAATTAATCTAAATTCATGGTAGGACTAATTTAGGAGTTCAAAGTTTTATCATTTCGAAGCCAAAGTGATAACCCCGATGAAAACCAACCCATGAGATTTCTCCAGACCTCTGTCTTAAAATACAAAGGTTCATCTGCGTTGTTAAATAATCACTTGTTAATCTGCTACCCAGTGCTCTGCAGCACACTTGAAATCTGTCAAAGACTGTGTTATTGAAGCACATTTTAATTACACACCAGGTCTTCTCAGTGATCTGTCATTAGGGTCAATAACAACTAACGTTTATGGGGCTGAAAGTCTTTGAAGGAGCTGCTAACAATAGCCAACTTTAGCTTCCTTGGAATGGCTCTAGTAACTTAATTAAAGCACTGTCAATTCCTCAGCTGCTCTTGACGTGAGAAATGACTCATACTTTTAAAAATTCATACGTATTCCTACTGTACAAAGTGTAGAATTTTCTATGAATTTGTGTGAACTGTAAGGGAAATGATGAATATAAAACAAGGTATTTATAGCTGGCATGGAGCATTTTCTTGGAACATTTTCAGCAAATCAGACCCAAAAGATAACTTGCAGCTTTTGTGATAACTTTAAATGATCACAAATGACTTTTTATAATAAAGCCCAGGCTAAAATAAAACAAATCATAGAACACTGAATTGATTTTTACAATAACTCAATTCAATTGGAGTCAAGTGTGTGTGTGTGTGTGTGTGTGTGTGTGTGTGTGTGTGTGTGAATTGAACCTATAGGAATTCTACCTCCAAGCTACACCTCCAGCCTGATTTTATCTTTCATTTGGAATCAGGGTTTCAATAAGTTGCTTGGGGCCTTGCTAAATTGCTGAGGCTGGCTTTGAACCTGCGATCCTTGTGTCTTAGCCTCTCAAGTACTGGGATTACAAGCATGTGCCATCACTTGACTAGAATCGTTTTTTTTTTTAGAGCAAATAATCATTCCTCTAAAACCTTTGGGTTTTATATAAAATATTTTAAATCCTAATTTTTGTGCAGACAAAACCTAATATGCATAAAAATATCATTAAGCATTGGATTAATGGAATAGCAGGACAGGAGCCTTTGAGATACTAAGATTCCCTAGCAATTTTCTGTCCCTAAAAATCTCATAAATAAAATTAAATAGTCATTTACCATAACTTCTAGCTGGGCAACCTTAGAAGATTTATTACATCTTTAATAACCTTTAAGCTTCTGGTTCATTGACTATAACTCTAATAGTAAATATAGTTCAAAGGGATGAGTAAGGATTAAATGGAAAAGGGTGCACAAAGAATCTCAAACATTCCTGCTCAGCAAATACTGATGGTTATCCTCATCATTAAAATCATCTCTCAGATAAATATTAAAAATGCTCCAGATAGCATAAAACCTAAATTGAGACCTAAAGAGTTAGGGTGGGAAAGAGCACAGTAAACTTCATTTCCACTGGTAGCCAGAAATCAGAATGAGCTTTGGGACCACTCAGAGCAACTGCATCCTGCAGGGTCCCCTACATGCAGTTGAGGACCAGGAAGCCCAAGCTGGGAGAATTGCCTTATCATGGTTTTAACAAAGACCCACTTGTTACAGCCTTGGTTGTCAGCTGTGAGACCACTGGGAATTGGTGGCACCTTTAAGAGGTGGAGCCTAGTGGGAGAAAGTTAGGTCATTGGGGGTGTGCCCTTGAAGGAATATTGGGACTCCAGCTCCTCCTTTATTCCTGTGTTTGCTTTCCATCTACCATGAGGTGAACAGCTTGCTTTACCATGAGCTCCCCAACATGCTCAGGCTCAAAATAAATCTGCCTGACGCTGGACTGAAACCGCCACAACTATAAACCAAAATAACCTTTTAATCTTTATAAGATGATTATCTCAGGCATTCTGTTATAATCATGAAAATCTGACTAATGTAACCCATTTCTGCAATATTAAAGGACTCTCGATCCACCCACATTGCTCAATGAAAGGGGACTCTAAGGCAGATGAATAGAAAATTAATCTCCAAGGTAAAAGAATGAACACAACACGATTAAAAATTAATGGCCTAGCCGGGCGTGGTGGCGCACGCTTGTAATCCCCGCGCTTGGGAGGCGGAGACAGGAGGATCGCGCAGGTTCGAAGCCAGCGGAGCTGGCGTAAGAGACCCTGTTTCAAAAATATAAAATAGGTCTGGGAGTGTAGCCCGGAGGTAGAAGGGCTTCCAGGAACCCCAGTACCACCAAAAAAAAAAAAAAATTAATGGCCTAGTCCATAGTACTTTTATCAGGGTATTGAAAAATGAAAATTGTACAACTTTTTGTCTAAAACAGTCACATAATCAAAGCAAACATGGATTGTTTCATTGTGCTTTGAACTACTAGGAAAAACTATAATCCCCATTTGATTATCTTTTAATAATCCATGAAAAACAGATAGAATTATAATTTAAGACAATCACAATATCTTGGCTCTAATGAACTTCTTGATATTTATGATATACTATAATGTATTATTGCCTAAGTTAGGAAAACATACATGAAGTACCTCTTTTTATTCATGCATAATATTTATTTTTATACTTTTATTGATGTGTTATAGTCTCATATCATAGCACAGATAAAGTTTATAGTGCTAGTGACATATATGCACATAGCACTTGGTGGGCTTTCCCCCAGCTCCCTCCTCACTCCCCTTTCCTCATACAGGATATTGAAATTGACACCAGTTAAGTATCTTTTCTTACGGTTTTTATTTCTTTGTCAGATGTGATATGGAATTCCCAACTTACTACATAAATATTAAATATCTTATTTCTTCATCCATCTCTGTTTGTCTTTAGCATTCAACAAGATGTCTTCTGTAGTCTGTGAAAAATAGAAGTGAAAACTGTCTTTCTTAAAACTTCACATTGGAAAGTCCCTTTTCTAAGGACAAAGTTGAGCATTTTAGTTTCTACAAGCTGGAGATCCCCACATAGTTTTCTCTATGTTAAGATGACATGGATTATGGATCCAATGAATAGTATCAAGGTCAGCAGAAAGACCAACTATTAACACATTGAGTAAATGTAACAAAAGTGGGTCAAATTTGATGCTAAACCTTAATGGATAATAGATTGGCTTCCCAGGAGCATAGGTCAAGTTCTAAAGAAGTGGAAAATATTGTTCCTTGGTATCTTTTCCAAAGAATTAAAGTCGGAATACTATAGTGATACATTTATACCTGTGATTATATCAGCACAATTCATAATAGCCAAGTTATGGACCCAACCTAGGTGTCTATAAACAGATGAATGAATAAAAGAACACGTGGTATTTATTCACAACGGAACTTTGCATTGCCATTAAACAACAAACTATGTCATTTGCAAGAAAATGGATGGAACTAGAGAATATTATTCCAATATGCTAAGTAAGATCAGCCAGTCTCAGAAAGTCAAGGGTCATATGCTTTTTCTCAAACGTGAAAGCTAAATAGAAAATGGAAACAAGCTGGATGTTGTAATGGCACACATCTGTAATTCCAATACTTGGGAGGTTGGAAAACAAGTAGGTTTGAGACCAGCTTCATCAACTTAGCAAGGCACTTAACAATTTACTGAGAGTGTTTAAAAAAATAAACAAAAGAAAAAGGAGAGAAAGTATAACTCAGAGGTAGAATGCTCCTGGGTTCAATCCTCATTACCATAATAGATGATATGTGCATGTATGATTGTCTCACTTTGAATCTCACCATAATTTATAATTATAATGCACCAATAAAAGTATATAAAAAGTGGAAGACATTGCATATCCTTTGGCCTGATATGTAAATTCCAGGGATTATCTTGAACCATACACACACACACACACACACACACACACACACACACACAGAAAATAGGAACCATGATGTTGGCTCTGAGCTTATTGTATATTGCCTTTATGATATTGAAATATGTTTCATTCTATTCCAATTCTCTCAATTCTTTTAGCATAAATGGGTGTTAGATTTTGCCAAGTGCCTTTTCAGCATCTATTGAAATGATCATGCATTTTGTCTTTGATTCTGTTTATGTGATGAATTACACGGGTTGATTTTCATATGTTAAGCCAGCCTTGCATCCCTGAGATGAATCCTGCTTGGTCATGGTTTATGATTTTTTGATGTGGTTTTGAATGTGTGTTGCTAGTATTTTGTTTAGCAGTTTTAGAATCAAAAGGGACTTCAGATAAATGAAGAGATACTAGTAGAATCATGGAAGTGGTTGGAAGAGGCAAGTGTGGAGGGAAAAAAGAATGGATGAAGGAAACAGTTCAAGTAATGCATTGTCCATAAATGAAGGCATCACTAACAGGTTCATGTATGGGGAGGAAGTGGGAGCAGGGGGGGATGCAGATGGAAATGCATAAGTGATATGTGCATGTATGAATGTATCACTGTGCATCTGACCAGGATTTATAACTATAATGCATCAATAAAAGCGTATAAAGAAGTGGAAAATGTTGCATATCTTTTGGCCTGATATATAAGTTCCAGGGACTAGCTGTGATGGACATGTGCACAACTCTGTAGAGTAATATATAAGTGAATAGTCTACAAATTGCTTTGGTCTTTATTTTCTCTATAGGTAGTTCTCAGGGCAGAGGTAATTGAGTACATTTTACTAGAAATTCAGGTATAGTATAGGGAAAAGAGTTGGACCATTGTGTATATATTTTGAAATAGCAACAAAGATCTGAAACAGACTGCCTTCTCCTTTGAGTCAGACTGTCTGTAACAGGTTTGGTCCAACACCCCGTCTTATCCCCTGGTCCTTGCGGTGCATACTGTCCTGACTCTCAACAGCAAGCACTGCATTGCTTTGCCCCAATGGTCCTCCTTGACCACTAAGCATCATTCTGTGAATGGGCCAGGAGAGGGGGGAATTTCTACTACATGGGAGCGGTCCAGAATTAATGACAGAGGAGGTGGGTGTCTTAGCCCTTCAGCTTCCCCTCCCTGAGTTGGTATAACTCTGCAGCACATTTTAGACACCATTTCCCAAGTGCGATTAAGCCTCATGACTTAGAGTAACTTTCTGGATAGCACATACTTTGTGTGGCATCTTTCTTTCCCTGTTATATTTCTCCATATCCAAGCAGGTATTTTTCTGGAAGTTCTGGAACAAATGGCCTGGCCCTAAATCCTTCTTATGGTTCTGCATCTGGGGAAACCATAAATAAGACTATTCCAAATGTTTTTCTTTTTCTTTACAGTTCTCTGATATCCTCGAAACTGGCTATAATGGCTCATGTTACAACAATACTTTATTTATTTAATTAATTTATTTTCGTGCTTCCGGAGTGAATCAAGGAGCACCCTACCACTAAGTCCCATTCCCAACCCCAGTTTACTTTCTATTTTGAAGCAGGGTCTCACTAAATTGCTGAGGGCCTTGCTAAGTTGCTGAGGCTGGCCTTAAACCTGTGATCCTCCTGTCTAAGCCTCCCAAGTACTGGAATTACAGGTGTGGCCTACCACACCCAGATACTACTTTGCTTTTAAATATCATTCTTTAATTTGCAATTGGTTTGCAAATAGGGGGAAAATCATCAAATATAAAAACATCAATGTTCCTTGTTTTACAACATCAAAAAGAAAGCATCGTCATTCAGTAGAAGTAGCTCTCTGATCTTTTAATCATACCTTCTATGCTCTTGACCTGAAGGTGGCTGCCATCACATGGTGCTTCTATCTAATGTCTGTCTGTCTATCTGATGGAGGGGAGCTCCTGTGTTGCGCACTTCTGTCCTTGGAGAGAGTGATATTCTTTGGATCTTGAGCAGGTAGCATTCACTGAAATTATTTAACTTATCAGATATGTTTTAGGGATTTCTTTCTTAGATAGTGGTCACCAGCCATGTGCTAGTGACTACTGAGCTCCTGAAAGGTAGGTAGGAATTCTGAAGGACTGAATTTTTAGTTTTAGTTAATTTTAGCTAGTTTCACTTAACTTTAGTTTGAAACTATTAGTAGGTTCCACTATTGGAAATATTTTAGAGTAAGTTTAGAACAACTTAGGTATGAGAAACCATTTTTTTTGACCATGAGTTTTATGAAATCTAAATGCAGATCAAGAATTTCTCGTGGAAATTTAGCATGTAAATTGAGACGTGCTGGAATATTTTAAAAAAATGGAATTTGAAGGCCTAGCATACAAAAATGATTAACATTGAGATATTTACAATAATACAATTTTGCAATGAGAAGATACTGAAATAAATTTTAGATATACTGGGTTACATAAAACATTAAATTTAATTTTGCCTGCTTCTCTATTCTTTTTTTTTTAAATCATGGCTCCTGGAATTTTAAAAATTAAATGTGCATATTACATTATATGTCCATGGAGCAGAATTGTTTAGGCATACAATCAACGTATTTCATTTGCTAGCCTCGTGGGTACATTCATTGCTGCATTACAAGATTAAGACAAGAAAATAATACCCACTACTTAAAGAGTTGACATTTTAAAGGGAATGTCACAGGTTCAGTAATATTATTGCAACCAAACTAAAAAAACAGAGGCATAGAAAACTTTCTCAAGGAATGTAGGTATTCCTTTACATGAATAAATTACTGATATTAAAGTAAATTATAGAAAGCGATTTAAGAAATAATGTAACCCTCTCTAAAAATCTACAGAGATTGCTCTGCCTAAGCCTTGAAGTAAGTGCTCTGCCTTGTCAGCTTTCTGGAATCTGAATGGAATAACAGAATTGGGTGACTCGGTCCTGGGAGGAGGTTTCATTGTCTTCTCTGGCGTATCTACTTCTTCATCTTACAGAGAAAGAACGTGATACCTAACCTGGTTGGACGGCCGATTTAAAGCTTAGATATGCTTTTGTTTTTTCTCCAAGAGAAAAAAAATCTCACCAATTCTCAAGTATAATTTATGTTACTCTTAGCAATAAAATATCTCTTTCCATTATTCTGAAGTTCATATGTTAATTCTAGAGGTTCTCATATGCCCACACCACCAACTTTTCTTGAGAGTTTCCCACATATTTCCTTTCATATTTCTAACTCTGATGTTTAATATTTCTTGGCTTATCAATTTTAGATATTTTCTATTGACATCTGCCATGGTAAATGAGGATTGACTTGTACTCACCTCTACCGTCCCACTTCCCTTCTAAGACTTGATAGAACAATAGTCATTTGATTATTGTTCTATCAATATTGATAGAATTATTGTTCATTATAGTACCAGGTGGTACATGACAATTATGTACCTGTTCTTTGTTTTTCTTGGAGTTAATAATTGCCTCATTTTTTATTTGCCCAGCTTTCAATATTTTCATTGTTATCTCCTTCGCAATACTACTCTGTCTCTGCCACGTATATATCAAATACTTTTTCTGTATTTCTCAAACACCTAAGTTTCATTTGCCCCTTTGAACGAAAACTTCCGCTCTAAAACTCACTGTTCTTGAGCTCTCATGTGGACTATCTGCCTTGAAACCTGAAATGTGGCTGTCATCTGGGGGTTTATCTTACATAGCAATCCAGTGGTTAGAAAACTGTACTCCCCAAATCAACTTTATTTATTTACTTATTCATTTTTGGTGGTACTGAGAATTGAATGCAGGGGCATTCTACCTCTGAGCTATACTTCCAGCCCAATTTTTTAATTTTTATTTTGAAACGGAGTCTCACTAAATTGCAGATGGCATTACTAAGTAGCTGAGGCTGGCCATACACCTGTGATACTCCTGTCTCATGCTCCCAAGTTCTGGGATTATAAGCATGCGCCACCACACCTGGCTCCCCAAGTCAACTTCAAACCACCTTTCATTAATGTTTTGCAGACAGAAAGAAGGGTAATTCCAAAATCACTCAGATGTTCCACACACTGAAAATACTGCTTAGTTGTTTTTCAGAATGTTTAAAATAGGAAGTGTGAAGCCAGGCATGGTAGTGCACACTTGTAATTATAGCATTCGGGAGTGTGAGACAGGAGGATCACGGTTCGTGGTCAGCCTCAGCTACTTAGTGAGACCCTTTGCAACTCAGTGAGACCCTGTTTCAAAATAAAGAATAAAAAATAGGACTAAGGATGTAGCTCGGAGGTAGAATGTCCTGGGTTCTATCCCCAGTACTGCAAATAAATAAATAAATAAATAAATAAATAAATAAATAAATAAGAGAGTCCTGTTTTGAAGCTGCCCCTCTGGCAAATGCTATGACAAGCTGTCTCAGCTTAATCTCAGATCCGGTTGCTTCCAAAGTGGCCATTGGGTCTGACGGATACAAGCGCTGGTGCCAGTGGAGTTTCCAGAGTTATTCAGGGCTTTTCTATCAATTTAGCTAGTTTGTCATTGCATGAAAATATGCCCAAGGGGCCTTGACAGCAATGTGGATCCAGTTTACATCTAAAAGCAGGACTTTATTATTGTTATTGTGATGGGTTTTGGCTCCTACTCATCCAAAGGAAGTACTAATATAAGCTGGTGATGGAAGAAATTTCAGATATGGACAGAGCTATTTGAAAGGATGCTGCAGACCAGAAAGTTCTACTTCTAGAAGCTGATCATGGAGAACCTGCCAAATCCAGCCTCCATATTTTACAAAAAGAGAAAACTGAGGCCTGGGGAATTATCCAAGACAAAAAAGAGGGTAGGAGGCAGCCTAGAAGTAAGCATTTAAAACAATTTGAAGGATAGAAAAAACTGACTGCTAACAAATAAATTATGTTCTTACAGATGGATATTGTCATTTGTACAAACTAAGCTTCTTGGAAGAGACAAAACTCTTTTAAATATTCAAATCAGTACTTCTAACCCTTGAGGTTTATCCTGCAATATTATAACAACTGAATGTATAAACGGAAATGCCAAATCACAATGCTTTTACCTCGCCTCTTTTTAACCACATGAAACATAAATCTTAGGGACTTATTAATTATTTATAGTCTGGCTTTGAAGACGATAGTACTTGAAGCAAACTATAGGTTTGCACTTAAAATTAGACTGGTTCTAGAAAGAGCCAGCAGCCACAGGTTACTGAACACAGAAATTAAGAGCATTTTTTTAAACCCTTGTTCAGAGAGAGAGAGACTCACCCTAGATACGCTGTTGAAATCACAAACCTATTTGTGTGTGTAGCTCAACTGTGGCCAGTAACCAAATGGAGAAAGACGTTCCTTTTCTTTGGACCTGGTTTTTAGCATCTATTTGACTATTCTCAACTATAGGTAGGTTTTCTAGACATATCTGTTTTCTGGTTACCCACTGTGGTGCTGGGGATCTAATCCAGGGCCTCATACTGTTCCACTGAGATAATGCCCAGCCTTTGACAATCCTGTGCCTTACAGCTTTATCGTTTGTCTTTGTTGACTTACACATGTCCATAGACTGCATTCTACAGGCCTGTGAGCGAGGCCTCCTCTGACACCCACATCAGGACCTCCATTTGTTGTCTTCACAGCCAAAACAGAGTATTCACTGTCTGGTGCTAATCACTTCCCACTGCTTATTCCAGAAATTACCACTTGTGTTCTCTTTTGCAAGCAACCTGGAAATGAATATAAAATGATAGCTTTCTCTGCCACTTTAACAACTTTCATTTGGACAATCATTTGAAAATCTTAATTCCTAGAGGCTCAGAACTGGGGGCCAATAAAGAATAACCATAAAATGTCATCTCCTCACTAGAAATATTCAGCTCAGAATGTCAAGACTTCAATCTTAAATAAGATTCTTATTAAGGCCAAAAAAGGTATGTATTGGGTTGCTGAGCAACTGATATGGTATCTTTCCAAATCTGAACCAAATAAGTCTATTTTAACTAAAAATTTAGAACAATAATTTATATGGAAGTAATAATAACTAAAGGATAAATTTAGAGAGCAGAGAAAAGAATGATTTTTTCCTAGTGTAATGATAGAATAATTATACAAAATGTAAGACTACAATCGTGTTAATAATCTTCTATTTAGGTAGTTCAGCACTTAATGGTGTCATTTAAGAACTAAACTTCTTAAAATAATATAAAATGTCTCCTGAAAATACATACCATAAGGGAAATATGACTTCTTTCTAGGAGGAAGTGACTTAATTGAAAATATCTGAAAAATTCTTCAAGTTCTCTGATTCTTCACCACCAAAGAATAAGCAGTAATATTTCATTGTGCATTTGGTTTACTTGAAACATTAGTATAGTTTGGTGTACCTTTCTGTACCTTATGCTCAACCTTTACCATTTCTATCTGGGTACACAGAAACTTTAAGACAAGCTTGCTAGGGATAATGGGATGAAGAGTTAACCAGGAATGGAGACGAGATGGCCAGATAAAGCAGAAGAGCTTTCTCTCTGGGCTGGCTCTGGAGACTATAAAAGGCCACAGCCTGGTTGGCTGGGCTTTGTCTCTCCTGGTGCAGGAGAGGCTGCAGGCTAGACAGAAGATGCTGTGGGAAGGGCCACAGTTTAATGCTTTAACTGTGAGTGAAGTTTTCCTGGACTTGACCAAGCTCTCCAACTCCGGTCCTTCCTGAAGGAGAGATAACTCTCAGAAATGCCTATTTCCACGTGACTATGTTCAAGAGACAAGAACATATATTATGTTCATGAGAAATCTCCCTCCTTGTTTTACCCCAGGAGTACAGACTTGCCCCAGGAACAACTACAAAGATTGGCCGTACTATAAGAACATGGTCTCTGCTTTTTGTTGAGGAAAGAATAGGATTTGGTGACATATCAGTGACTCCAAGGCTGCTGGGGCTGGTGTGTTCGAGGCCAGTTGAGATCTCATAGCGGTGACAGGACAGCCTTCAGCTCCTGCACGGGAGTTGGAGGGGCCTGTATAGAGCAGCAGTGCCTAAGAACAGAGGCATCAATGCTGCTTGCAGAGATCCACATGGAGTGGACAGGAAGGTGGATGATGCCCTTGCCTTGGCAGTAACACATCCTCTGAGGAGTCAAAATTAGTCTCAGGGAATGTATTAGTTTCCTTTTGCTGCTGTGACAAATTACATAAACTTAGTGGCTTAAAGGAATACATTTTTAAAAATTTTATAATCTTTAGAGTTCAGAAGTCCAATGTAGGAGATTCTGTGCTCAAATCACCACATTGACAGAGCTGTGCTCCTTTGGGAGGCTTGAAGGGAGACTGCATCCTTGGCTTTCCTTCTACAGGAGGCCTGCATTTCTCAGCTTATGGCCACATAACCCTGACCTCTGCTTTCTTCACCATGTTGCCTTCTCTCTTTTTCATTCTCCTGCCTTCTGTTGATAAGAATCCTTATAATTATACTGAACAACCCGGGGTGATGTCTCCATCTCAGATCCTCAACTTTACCACCTCTGTTAACTCCTTTTTGCCACGTAAGCAACATATTCCCAGGATGTCTTTGGTGATGGCTATTCTGCCTACTATAGTAGGATGCATGTCTGGAGCAGGCCTTTCAGGGGCATGCAAATGGGGTCAGCTTCCCCCATCACAGAACCAATCCCTTGTTTTCCTGGATCATTATGGGGCCTTGTTTTTATGGCCTGTGGAATTAAGATGATGATTTCCCCACGGTTTACACAGAGCTTGATGAGACTCAGTTCAGAACTGATTTCATTCAATGTTATACCATTATTCCTCTGTGTTCAGAAAGAGAGTTGTCTCCTTTCTCTTTCTGCTCCCTAAAAACAAACAAATGAACGAACAAACAAACAAACAAACAAACACCCACAAACAATGAAGAAAGCAAATCCAGGTGCCCCAGCAGGCATTCAGTCAGGATGGCATTTTCAGTAAAGCAGTAATCCTCACTGTAAAACACAGCTAGGAGGGATGACAGGTCTGGTCTGTTTTGGCATGAAACAAAGTTGTGTGTGTAGTATTGTTGGCATAACAGGGATGACTTTGCCTCTGAGGTCCTAAAAATAGTTGCCACCAGCATATGATGGTGTAGGAGCTTTCCAAATAATTCCCTTCTCTGCCTCAGCTCCCTCAAGACCTGCAGAGGCTGCATGGAGACTCACATGCTTCAGTTCCTCCAAGAGAAGAATAAAATAAGAAGCAGCTCTTGGAAGAGTCTGCTCTCAAACAGGATAAACCAAGAATGTACAGATTATCCATGTTTGGGGTGGAAACCCAAGGTTGTTCCTGCTCCAAAACTGCCGAGCCAAATCCTACCACCTGTTATTTATTTTCCTTTTGTGGTGCTGAGGATTGAACCCAGGACTCTGCACATGCGAGGCCAGAGCTTCGCCTCTCAGTGACACCCCAAGTTCCCTGCAAGATTTAAAAGAAGACACAGCGTCGTAGATTTACAAGTCTACATGCAATATGAACTAAATCAGATAGAGCTTAGGCTTCCCTGTGTATATACAGATACTCTATCGCCCTCTTCCAAACGAATTAGTTACTGAACTTTCTAAAATGGCATTGTAACATTACAACAATGTTTTGTTGCACCAATTTTTTTTTTCCAGTACTGGGGATAGAACCCAGGGGCATTCTAGCTCTGAGTTATAACTCCAACCCTATTTTTTATTTTTTTGAAACAGGGTCTCATTGAGTTGTGAAGGGCCTTGCTAAGTAGCTGAGGCTGTCTGCAAACCATGACCCTCTGGTCTCAACCTCCCCAGTGCTGAGATTACAAGGGTGTACCACCACACCCGGCTGTTGAACCAATTTTTTAAACATTACAGTGCAACATTATTATTATTATTATTATTATTAGTAGTAGTAGTAGTAGTAGTAGTAGTATTTTTTTGGCAGTACTGGGGATGGAATCTTGGGGCATTCTACCTCTGAGCTACACCCCCAGCCCTATTTTTTATTCTTTTCTTTGAAACCATCTTAGTTGGAAAGAGCCTCACTAAGTAGCTGAGGCTGTGATATTCTGGTCTCAGCCTCTCAAATGCTAGGATTACAAGCATGTGCCACCATGCCCAGCTGTTTTTCTGAGGCAAACCAAAGGTTTTTGCTGGCTTCTTTAGCAGCATTTGATAGAGGATTATTTAGATACATTTGTAATAGTTAAGGCAGATTGCAAATCCTTTTTTATATCTTAAACCATATACCAGTGTTTGGTTAAAATTGTGTTGGACAAGTTAAATGCATTCTATTAAACAATATGAGTATATGTCTATAAGCATAGTTATATTGAAATAAAGCTTTAAAAAGAAAAATAAAGGCCAAGGATAAGAGTCTCAACCAGATCTCTCAACATTAGGAGTTACTGGGTTGTCTGAAAAGCAAAGGCCCAAAAGCTATGACAGCAGCTGGCCGTGGTGGTGCATGTTTGCAATCCCAGCATTCGGGAGGCTGAGACAGGAGGATCATGGTTCGCGGACAGCCTCAGCTACTCAGTGAGGCACTTTGCAACTCAGTGAGACCCTATTTCAAAATAAAGAATAAAAAAAAAAATAGGGATACAGCTGTTGCTTGGAGGTAGAATGCTCCTGGGTTCAATTCCCAGTACCACACACACACACACACACACACACACACACACACACAGCTATGACAGTAGATGCTACTGGTGCCACGACTTGGGTTCAGGCTGTTTGTGTGCATATCAGACAGTGGACACAGGCTGAAGCTGAGAGTGAAACTGATCAGAAGAGTTATTTATAATAAATATTGATTGTGCTGCGTACACACACACACACACACACACACACACACCACTGCCTATTTAACTAGCCCTAATAAACTGGAGCCAGAGGCTAATATTGAACAGTGACTTTATTGTGGTGGCTGGCCACAAGATAAAAACCACATTTAAAAGGCATCAAGCCCAAAAATAAGGTCTGAGAGTAAGAAAATCTACGCAGTGTAAAACTGGAAAAAGGTTTTATGTATTCCCTGAAGACGGGCACCACTGATCCGTTCGCTACGTTCTCTGAAGCGGAGCGCTGGGAGCTGCTGTGACTAAGTAGTTGTCACTTGGTTTTCACAAGGACCGTCTGGATGGGAGTTTATGTTCCAGCAGTCTATCACTTGCTATAGAATACTCAGCACCACTCAGTGCTAATAGGTGGCAGGGGACAATGGAAAGAAAACTCATCCTGGACTAGGTGAAACTGGGTTAAAAGCCTGGTCTTCCCACTCCACAGCTGTGTGACGTGGGCACCTGCCCCATGGCGTCTCTGTGTCCTCACCTCCACAGTGGAATAATCATTACTCTGGCTACTCCAAGAGGTTGATGAAGGAATAATGTCTGATAGAAAAGTTCTTTCTTACCCTAATAGATGCTGCAAAACTTACAAGAGAAACAAGGCTAAATTTTGATTTCTAAATTTCAGTCTAGTCAGGAAATTGACCAAGGCACAAGAAATATTTAAGGAGCAAAATGGAATTTAGGAAAATGTTACAGTCTTGTAGTCAATTAAATTTCTTCCTACCATGGAGCAAAAGGTTCATGGTGTGAAACACATCAGGGGTCAAAGGGTGAAAGGTAGTCCCTGCGGAAAACTTCATGAGAGGGAAGAGCTTGAAGGATAAGGATGTCGCAAAGAACAGGTAGAAAGTTTAGGAATGTGAAATTCCCGAGACAATACACAGAGACAGTATGAAGGAAATCTGTGTGGTTTCTTGCTTTCAGGAAGCTTTTCCAATTTTCAGACTCACAATCTTCTCTTACAAACCACGGCGAGGAACATTGTGGCTGTTTCTATCAAAATAGAATCCAGGCACCAATGCTACAGCAATTCAGCTTTTAGGAGCTTATACTGCAGAGGGAGATGCAGGGATGTATGTGAAATCATATCTGCACAGAGAGTCACTGAAGCTCGGTTTCTATATTTAATACAAATAATTGTATATTTAATACAATATTTAATAGAAATTATAATTTCAGATCTAGAAATATATTTTACGAGGTCATGAACAGATTGGCTAGAAAACTCTTCCCTATTCACAATGAAATATTTCAGAGATTGTGTAAAATATAAAATATATCAACACGTTAACTCTGTGTGCACTGATTTAGAATAATTGTCACAATTTACCACTAAGTGAAAAAGTGGTTTAGAACTGTATATACTAAAGGCTACTCTTTGTGTAAAAAAAACTCACTATCACCATGAACTAAATTATGATCTGAGACTATAATGCACCAATAAAAGTATATAAAAAGGATGAATAATAAAAGGGGACATACTTTTCACTGTATTTCCCTTTGAATTCCATATTACACTTATATATTGCCTATATAAAACTTACTTTAAATGTGCTGTCTGCTGACACAGTGATTTCACGGACCCCAGATGAAGCTTCACTTTCTGATTCCAATGAAGAAATCACATATAGACACAGTTCCTTAAATTGTCTTTAATTAAAATTGTCTCAGAAAGAAAATAATGCAAAATAAAGATGCTCCACACAGGGTCCCTCCAGCTCCCTGTGCACTCTATGGAGTGCTTGTGTCTGGCATAGACTGAATCATGTCTCCACAGTTGAGATGGTTGCATTTGAAGATGAGTCTTTGAGGTGCTAATTAAGGTTGCCTGAGGTTCAAAGAATGGGGCCTTGCTCCAATAGGACCAGTGGCCTTGTAAGAAAAGGATGAAGCTGGGCAGCTAGACTGGAAGATCTCAGTTTCCAGGGCCTCCTCAAGCAACTTAGGGAGATCCTGCTTCGGGAGAAAAAGGGTCATAGGAGGAACTCTAGACAAAGAAGGCGTAACTATAGAAGAGCCAATAACGCTACCTAACTGAGGGGATGGGAAAGAGAAGAGGGAAATTACCTAGTGTATGTGATATACATTTGTAAACATATCAAAGCCAATCACTGAGCCAAACCTGAGCAGGAGGGAATGGGGAGGGAACGGGGAGGGAACTGAGGAAGGGCTAAATGAGTGATGTGTGCTTGTTTGACTCCACCATCTTGTAACCCATTAAGATATATGACAACAATTCACCAATAAAATATAAAAAGACTTTTAAGGGTGCAATACATAAAATTCAAATAATCATTCATCCATTAATTTACAATAGTATAAAACAATAAATAAAAATAAAAAGAGCTGGAGGTATAGCTCGGAGATAGAATGAATTCAATCCTTAGTTGGTTTAAAAAAAAGAAGAAGAGGAAGAGACCCAGCAGGAGTGCAGCTATATAGAGGGACCCAGTAAACTGGTCACCTGTAAGCAAGAAACCAGGAAGCAGAATCCCACTATGCTGGCGTTTAGGTCTTGGATTCCCAGTCTCCAGAACCAAGAGAAAGCAAAACTCTGCTGTTGAGGCCCTACAATCTGTGGTGTTTTTTCATGGCAGACTGTGGACCATTCAAGTGCCTCCTGGACTCTTGTGCAGGGGGTGGTCCTCCAGCTAGGAGTAAGCTGAGTTCCACTGGGCACCATGCTATCTGCTTTGCAGAGGAGCAGGGCTATAACACAACCACACCAGGGATGCTGAGTAAAATACAGAGAATGAGAATAAGGAGCCCAGGTTCCTAGTGCCTGCGCTGCTACCCAGCACAGCGACCACTGCTGACCAGCCTCTGCAGGATTCCTCTCAAGAATCTCTTCCTTTTCCCAGCTCCTCGGTTGCAGGTTCTATGATATACAGTCAGCAAAGTGTGCCACTTCCAGCAGCCAAGTTAGCTCCTAAAAATAGTGTGGCCTCATATTTGTGAAAGATAAACATAGCAGTCTGTAACTTAGGAGTTCCCAATCCAGGAGAGCAGCTCTACTGTCGACCTCAAAGCTTAGCAGCAGCACACAACACATTTGCTGGCATGCTCGAGGCAGGGGAAATGGCTGTGTGCCACTCTGAGAATTCCCTGCTTTGGAACTCCACCTTTCAGACAAACCCTGGCATGCCCCAAAAGGGAAGCAAAGAGATGCTAGATCTCATCTCAAAGAGACACATCCATGACAATTCCTGTCTCTATCAAAGGAAGAAAGGTAGTGTTAGGCCAACCACTAAAACTCGCATTGACCAGGGGTCATTTTCTCCAAAGAAAAATCAGACTCTTCTGATGAGAACAGTCAAACATAGGACTCTGGTATATTTGGTTGTCAACCCTTAACACCATGTCATAATGAAGAGACCTGTGTAGAAGGGCTGATGGTTTTTCCTTTTCTTCAATGAAACACTGGAAATCTCATCATCAAAAGTATACAAGACAACAATGTCCGAGAACATACATGGTATGGTTTGGGCACGGAATGATCCCTTTAATAACAGGGGTAGGGGAATTTTGATGTTTGTTACAAATACTTAGCAGATATGGTTTCAAGAGATTGGGGGTGACTATTTCAGATTATTGAACTAGACTTGAACCTTGGACAAAACACACACATTTCCATCATATTCATTTTTAACCAAGCTGAAGAAAGGGCCGTGTCAGATAAGGAGCTGAAACAGCTTTGACAGTCTCTTTTGGAAGGCAGCAAGCCTCTGCAAGGAATCAGAGAAGCGAAATGCTGCCTCCAAATCTCTCCAAGATGATATCTCCAAGTGAACAGCAAAATGTTATTGAAATAAGTATTTCACAAACAAGAACAGAAAACATCTCAGCATACATTTCATAATTACACTCTCAATTTCCTGAGCAAGTATATGTAAGAAAGATTCCCAGTTATAGTAGTTTTTTTTGTGTGTATGGTACTGGGGATGGAACCTAGGGGTAACCTCCGAGCTGGATCCCCCAGCCCTATGTTTTATTCTTTATTTTGAAACCAGGTCTCGCTGAGTTGCAAAGGGCCTCACTAAATAGCTGAGGCTGTCGGCAAACTGCGATCCTCCTGTCTCAGCCTCCCGAATGCTAGAATTACAAGCGTGTACCACCATACCTGGTGGTTATAGTTTTTAATATTGAAAAATCTCTGGAATTCTGAATGAAAGAGTGGTTTTCCCCCTTGAACGTTATTACATACCATAGTACATCGAGATATTGGTTTATCAACTAATGTATTCAGCTTTGAGCAGTATCCAACTGCCATACTGATGCTAGAATTACACCTCCTTTAGGATATTATAAGAAAATGCAATAAAACTCTCACATATAAGTCAAAGGATATTGAAAGAATGTCCTCTTCCAGATAAATATAATTCTTTCACAAACTTATAAATTTTGACTTTGTTCTTGGCACACACTTCAGTCAAGACAAAGGTTATAGGATTTGTTGAAAAATGATATCTTCATATGCCAAATAAACCCCTTATCTAAAATCTAATATTTCAATGTGGACTTTATTTGGAAGGCTGAATAAATGTTAACTGCTTGGGACAAGTATTCTCATTTGCAAGTGTGTTTTCAACTTGTAGAATCATAAGTGGTATCACATATAAATAGGTATGACAATACAGAACCTTTTCAGCTCATTTTATACATTTTATATGATAATAATTACTAACAGATCCAAGTGTGGTGGCATACACTTATAATCCCAGCATTTGGGAGGCTGAAACAGGAGGACCGCAGTTCAACAACAGCCTCAGCTACTTAGTGAGGCCCTCCGCAACTTAGTGAGACCGTTTCAAAATAAAGAATAAAAAATACAGCAGAGGGTGTAGCTCAGAGGTCAAATGCCCCTGGGTTCCATTCCTACACCCGAAAAAAAAATAAAAAAAAATTAAAAGTAAAGAATAAAAATAGAGCTGGGGGTGTAGCTCAGAGGTAGAATGCCCCTGAGTTCCGTCCCCAATACCCTCCCCAAATTACTAACAGAATGACTTGTTTATTCTAATTTACCTGTGGCCGTTGAAAATTGCTACATAGAAAAGGGGCTAAATTAATGGGCTTGATTTTACTTATAATCTAATAATGATGTTGAACCATTTTGAGATCTGCAGACTCAACTTATTAAGATATAGGCCATATATTTCATATATCTATACTTGATGACGATGATTAAAAATTTTAAAGAATTATATTCCCATTATGCCCAGTAGTTGTAAACATTCAATGTATCTTTAAAAGTCTAATTGACAATAATTCACAGTGAATGGAAGTTTGGGCTATTAAAGCCTACCTGTTGGAGTTATTCTCTCCCTCTTCGGTCTGGATATTGTTTTATTTATACCTCTCTCTCTGACCATTTCCAACTTCTCCTCTTTCACCAAGTGTTGCCCGTTCTTTGAACACTCTTCATTTATTGTCTTGATTTCTTTCTCTCCTGTATTTTGACCTAGTCATTATTAGAGACTTCTAATTCCAATTTTTAATTGTTAAAGAAGATGAAAGATAAAACCAAACTTAAGACAGGTTTTTCCGGTTTTCTTATTATAGTCTTCCAACTACTCTTTTTTTGCTCTCTACAGAATACATTCCCCTGCCTCTGCTTTAAAACAAAATCAAAGTGATCAAATAGGCGCTTGGATTAGGTGAGAGCACAAAAGTAAGTATTTAATGGAAGAGAAAAACAGTCAAGAAGTGGCAATGAGGGCATGGTCTATTCTATTCTGATTGGTAAAGCTTCTGGAAGAATAAAGATGTCTTTAAAGTTCAAAATTCTAACAATATTATCAACAATTTAAATCCATTCTGATTTTTTGAAAATAATTTTATCCATGTTTTTTCTCAAAGAGAATTTTAAGAAGTTTACAATAAAAATGTATACACTTTATTGTTGTATTTTAGGTTCTTCACATGAACTTTTACTTCCACAGTAATGAACAACATTTTCAAAATAATGGATTTGATGTGATTTGATGGGTGACAAAACCCTTTCATGATATGAATTCCACTTTATACTGCAAAAATGCAATATCTTGGTTCTGGTTAGAGAAAACAAATGTTCCTATTACAGATTATTATATACTCAAAGCAGCATTTAAGAGTTAACAGTTTTGAGTATTAGAAATGCTAAAATTTAAACAGAGTTTACTTTGAATTTTTTATTGATAAAGCAGCATGTAACATGATCTTTATTATACTTGATTAAGCTCACACCAGCACACGCTATCATAGTTCTACCAACAGTCTCTCATTCTAAGAACAGATCTATGATGTCAGCCCTTAATCCACTGCCTCCTCGGCTCCTTCCTCTCCTCAGGATCTTAAACTATGCCACATTGAGCAGTTAAGAGCTTGGGTCAAACTGATGTGGTGATATAAACAAATGCTCACTGTTTCTGTCTGATGAAAATGCCTTCCCTCCACACACCTCTAGGGTAAGAGACTGCATCTCCTTCCGGGGCTTGCGTATACAAGAGTATGGAAGGGCCTGTTGTTACTGATGAGTTGCTAAGCCTCTTATGCAGGGCTGCCTCTTGCACCTGGAGATGAGATTTGAACAGAATCTACAACTTATGAGTGAGCCAGATGTAGTGCAGCAGGGACGAACTCAGAGGCAAGGCTTGGCAAAAACAAAACAAAACCAAAAAAAAAAACAACTTTTCTTCCAGCTCCAGCCGGGCAGGTCACCTTTCCCCCACGGAGCCACTATTTTCTCAAAAGTGAAATCAGCTGTAATGAGCTCACAGTTGTCTCTTGGCTTGTCTATGACTTAAGCTGTTTAAGGAGATCTCTCTACACTCCCCAATGGAAAGGACATTATCGTAGTATTCTCTGAATACTCAGAGCCCACAGCATTGTCTGAGACATAGCAGTTGCTTAAAAGGAGCCAGATGATGACAAGCATGGTGGCGCACGCTTGTAATTCCCGCGCTTGGGAGGCGGAGACAGTAGGATTGCGCAGGTTCAAATAAAAATAGGTCTGGGAGTGTAGCCCGGAGGTAGAAGGGTTTCCAGGAACCCCAGTACCACCAAAAAAAAAAAAAAAAAAAGGAGCAGGTTGAAAAGAATGAATGAAGAGGCAGCTCTACCATTTACGGGAGTGAACACTCTGTAGACAGTGGAATTGCACTGGGTGCTAGCTCAGCTTCAGGATGAATTTCCATCACAGAAAAGCACATGAACCATGTGGTACAACCCTTTTATGAGATATAAGAGAGAATGGCCATACCACCCCGAATGTGTCCGATTTCGTCTAATCTTGGAAGCTAAGCAGGGTCGGGCCAGGTTAGTACTTGGATGGGAGATTTAAAGAGGGATGGAGATTTATCTACAAAACTTATCTTAAAGGAAATCTGTGTTTAAATTTTCTATAGTTTACTTACTAAGTTTTTATAATAGGTGTTCTTAAAGAAAGGCACTACTGTATCATAAATAAAACCTATATTGCTTATACTGCAAAAAATAAATAAATAAAAGAGGGATGGAAACCAAACTACCAAACTAATGTGTGCACATCTACATTCATAGCACAATTCACAATTACAAGACTATAGAATTAGCGAAGATGTCCATCATCAGATGAATGGATTACAAAACTGTGGGATATGTACACAATGGAATTTTACTCAGCCATAAAGAACAAGATTATGACATTTACAGGGAAATAAATGGAACTGGAGAACATTATGCTAAGTGAGATTAGTCAGACACAAAATGTAAGAAATCAGATGCTCTCCCTAATATGTGGAAGATAGAAAGAAAATGGGTCATCAGAGGAATTCTAGATGAAGAAGAAGAATCTGCAGATGAGCAAATATGGTGACTTAGCCGAGAGGAATGGGAGGGGAGAAGAGGGAAATTCCTAATGTACATTCCCAAACATATCAAGTCAATCAGTAAGCCAAATATGAGAAGGAGGGAAGGGGGGAGGGAATGGGGAGGGAATTGGGGAAGGGCTCAGTAAGTGATGGGTGCATGTACGCCCCTACCATCTTGTATCCCATTAAGATGTATGACTACAATGCACCAAGAAAAAATAAAAATAAATAAGAATAAAAGAGGGACCTAGCAGCATCTCCCTAACCTACACACACTGAATTAAATCCCTTGCTAACCTCTAGGACAAACCCTTTGCTGCAGTCTTTGGAGGAGAATAGTGGCCCTGGGTGGGTGGAACGTGAGCTAAGGAAGGTAAATGACTTCTACTTTCTCATTTTCTCATTTTTCCCATTGCCCATTTCCACTTTAGTAACATTTCCCACATTCTAATCTCCTGTGTTTGCACAACCCTGGGAGTCCAAGGAAAGGGGAGGAAGGCAGGCCAGAGATGCACATGCCGATCCTGAGGATCCTGAGAGAACAGGACAGAGGATACAAGACAGAATTGTTTCCTGTGCCACAGGAAGGAAAATCCTGATGAGAGCCATGGGGGATAGAAGCTAAGGATTTTATCCCTGCCTTTATCCAGAGCTCGATTTCTATTCTGTTCCCCTCTCACCTTTCTTGGGGTGAGCCAGTGATTAGGCCATCATAATATTCTGAGATGGGTAGTTTTCAGAATGACCCGAGGGGAAAAGTCCCCCAGCATCAGAGGAGGAAGGCTGATTCTTCATGGGAGTGGAAGAAGAGAGGTAGAAGAGGTGTGTGGAGACTGGTCAGCATCCTAAATTCAGTTTTTCGCACCTGTAACCCCAGTGCTTAGGAGGCTGAGACAGGCAGATCATTGGTTCGAGAAAAGCTTTGGCAACTTAGCAAGACCCTGTTTCAAAATTAAAAACAAAACAAAAAATGAAGGGCTGAGAGTGTAGCTTGGAGGTAGAATGCTCCTGGGTTAAATCCCCAGTACCCAAACCAAGTCAAAACCAAGCATAAATAAAACAACCACGAAGACAAAACCCAGCAAACCAAGAAGACAGACCCAGGTGAGCATGGAGAAAGATTCTGATCAGGGACCCTTGTGCTATGTATTCTGTATCTTGTCATGACCTTTTATTTCTTTTTTTTTTATCATGAAACCACAAAGTGGTTCTATGTGGTTTTCAGCTCATCAGTCAATCAATGAGAACACAGACAGTGGGCCGTGCTGGGCTCTGGGGTACAATGGTGACCAAGAAACAGCAGTGTCTTTGCTCTCACGGGGCTTAAAACTTAGGAAAAGGGGAAGACGTTAATTTAAAAACATATCCACCAAGAAACATACCACTGAAAACTTAGGTGACTAACAGAAAGAAAGGGAATGAGATTCTCTAGGAATGTCCTAAAAAGGAGGTTCTACAGGGCAGGAGTCAGAAAAGACTTTCCAGAGGAGCGACATGAACGCTGAGTTCTGAGGAAGGATTATGGGGAGTTCACAGCAGAGGTGGGGGATGTGGAGAAGGAGAACGAGGAGGCAGACAGTTATCACCCCCTGAACTTCAAAGTCAAGTCTATAATTTTTCTACATTATCTTATTCAGATGTCACGAATAGCATCGTGTCTGAAAATGTTCTAAAAACTGCAGTGGTTGGTGAGAACACTTTGTAAGGGCAAGAAGCTGCAGACCCAGGTGAGCATGGAGGATTCTGATCAAGGACCCTGGTGCCATCCATTCTGTATCTTGTCAGGGCATTTCTTTTTCTCTATCATGCAACCACAAAACTGTCATTATTTTTCCTCAGAATTTGTCTATGAGACATGTAGACTTCAAAAGTTATCGCCGTTGCAATGTAACTTTTAATCCTGGTTGTCACAATAAATTGCATTTAACCTGCTAGTTTATAGAAGGGCTTCAACTCTCAGCTCTCCAAATATCTCGACCTGGGCCCAAATGAATTGAAAAATCAATGACTATGACAGATTACTTTTTTCTTTTAAAGAAATCTCAAGTGAGGAAGTTTTGTTTCGATAGAGTGATCCAAAGCTAAGTGTAAGAAAGAACATGGTATGTTCAAAGAGTTCTGGACGGAAGAGGTAGATTAGGGTTGGGTGTGGTGACACATGCTTGTAATCCCAGTACTTGGGAGGCTATGACTCCACCATGCCTGGGTACAGTGGTGCACATTTGTAAACCTAGTATTTGGGAGACTGAGACAAGAGGATCCGAGGTTCCAGACCAACCTCAGCAACTTAGTGAGGCTCTCAGAAACTTACTGAGACTCTGTTTCCAAATGAAACAATAAAATAGGGCTGAGATGGAACTCAGAGGTAGAATGCTTTTGGGTATAATCCTCCCACACACACACAATGGATTCACCAATTCTTGACCTACTCATCCCAAACAGTGGAGCCATTCTATGTTTGCAGAACATGGAGAAATAAAAATTTGGTGGTGAAACCGTGGTTTGGAAATGAGTTTAAGTTGATTTTGAGAAATTCAAATAGAGTGGATGGATCTATGGGGAAGTTGAGAGGGAAAATGTATATTCAAAGCTGTCAGAAGGTAGATGCTTGCTGGGCTTGGTAGTGCACGCTTCTAATCCCAGCATTTGGAAGGCTGAGACAGGAGGATCTGGGTTCACAGACAGCCTCAGCTACTTAGTGAGGCCCTGAACAACTTAGTGAGACCCTGTTTCAAAATAAAGAATAAAAAATCGGACTGGGGGAATATCTTGGAGGTAAAATGCCTTTGGATTCAATCCCTAGCATCACACACACACACACACACACACACACACACACACACACACACGGTAGATGCTGTTGCTTGAAACATGGTATGGATGAGACTGGGCAGGCAGATGGTATAAAAAGAAAATGGCTTAAGACTCAGGCTGAAAAATTCCACACTTAGTGCTAAGCAAAGGAGAAGGACCCTGTAGACAATAGAAAAACCAGTCATGACAGATGCTACACTTAACTCTGCTAAGAGAGGAAATACTTGTCTCAGGTTTTATAATCCTAGAATAAGTAGGTGGTATGAGAAATAAGAACATATAAATGCTTGGGGCATTTTTCCCAAAGGGCAGACAGAATCTATGCAAAACGTGGCCAACCAATCCACTTTATAAACTGAACTTGGAAGGACATTTGTAATTTGAGGACACCATGCTCTATGATAGGGAACACGTTTCACTTCAGATAGATCTTAAACATTTTGAATGGTCAGGGCTATTAGTTTTCCTAATAGCATTTCATTCTTGGAATTTGCTATAATTTGAATTTCTATGATACACAAAGCATAATGATGATTAAGGTGGAACTTTTAGACACACATAGTAATCCAATTTTATTCACTTTTCTTTTGTCTCAGAATGACCAGTTTGGCTGGAAGCTCTGCAGTCATTTATAAACTAGTCAAATCCTCTCTCCGGTGTGGCAGCACTGAATACAGTCCTTGGGAAGGTAACACCATCTAACAAGGCACAGAGGGGGAATGTGCTGATCCATAGACAAACATCAAGCTTCTTCTAATTTAATGCTCTTGGTAATAGCTCATGAAACTAAACATGGCTGATTAAGTAACAGATGCCTGTTTTATGTGACATTTGGAAACATGAGCCTTGAGCCTCCACCAACATTCTTAACTGTTTCACAGGGACAGGGAGGCACACTGATAAAGAAGAAGTTCTGTATTCTGAGCTGTGATGTGCGCTCACACCTAATGGTGCGCCAACATAGCATGGTATTTCCTATACATAAAGAAGCACTGGAGCCAGGTGTGGAGGTGTACACCTGTAATCCCAGTACATGGGAGGCTGAGATAGGAGGATTGCAGGCTTGTGGTCAGCTTCAGCAATTTAGTGAGATCCTGTTCCAAAATTGAAAAAGAAAGTAGTACTGGGGGTGTAGCTCCTCAGAGGAAGAATGTCCCTGGGTTCAATCCCCAGCACACACACACACAAAAAAAAAAAAAAAAAAATGAAGAGGAAGAAGCAGCAGCATTTTGGAGTTAGAGAAAAATGGAAAGAGAGTGAGAGAGGGAGAAAGAAGAAAAAAGAGAGATAATGAGAGAGAGAGAGAGAGAGAGAGAGAGAGAGAGAGAGGGAGGGGAGGTGACTGAGAACAAGATATACACTTCCAGTGACCTACTTCTTCCAACTAGGGCCCACCCTAGTTTCTACATCTTCCAATAATGCCATCAACTTTGAATCCATCAAAGAATTAGCCCACGGATAAGGTCAGAGCCTCACAATCCAGTCATCTTCCTGAAGGCCCTGTTTCTGAACACCCCTTCATTGGGCACTGAGCCTATCACGTATGAGCTTTTGAAGCCAGACCCAAGCCATAACACTGTGTAAATACACATGACCTGCATGGATTTTAGTTGGGTTGTTATTATATCTATTTATCAATTTTAAGAGAGTTTCTGCTATTGATTAGTAGAGAAATGAACGCTACCATAAGATACGAAAATACCACTCCATACCCACCCCAAAGGACTAGAATTTATAAAAGGAAAGAACTGGTATGAACAAACATTGTCTAGGATACGGGGCAAGTGGGACTTTTTCATGTGGTGTGATATAAATGGATACTCATTTAGGAAAAAATTGGGGGCAATTATCTGTCTATACTAAACATAGCTTATACATCACCCAGCCACTTAACTCCAATCTCTCTTGCGCCCCATGACCAACAGTCCCCCTTCTCTCACATGGGGGATACCTTTCTTCCACAGTGCTGTGGTTTCAGGCACGAGCTCTCTAGTCAGACTGCTGCGTGCACACCCCAGGTCTGCATCTCTGCCTGTGACTGGGCAAACCATGTGACCTCACTGGTTTATGTGGTCAGCAAGTCTCCCTATCATTTATTATTCTCATCTGCAAACTAAGAGGGCATGGTAGATGATCCTTACCTAAGTACACCACAGGGGTGCTGTGCTGGGAGAGCTAAATGAGACAGTCCACAGAAGAATAGTGTGAGGCAATTATTAAGGACCCAGGAAAGATTAGTTTTCATTTTTTCTACTCAGGATAATCCCATCTACTTTTCCAAGGCCTTTCTAGTTCAAAGGGTTTATCCTCTATGAAATTTCCTGCAGATGAAGAGGAAGGAAATATGATTCTGATAGACATCTACTTTCGCACCCTCTCTCCTATCCCCAAGTGTACCTTAATCTTTGATTTGCATACTTAGCCTATTCCACTTGGATTGTGGGTTGCGCTGTTGGTGTCTGTCTACCTCGTTGCCTACTGAAAGCATCCTCACTGCCTGACCTTCTGATTTTTCCTGGTTTTCTTCCCTTCCATGTTCAATGGATGTAACCTTGCATTGACCTGAAGCATGGACGGAGGCCTTGGGTACCTGTGGGCAGTGTCACCTGACCTGTGTGCTTTCCAGGATGCTTGACACATGAATTGTCTTAAATGCCTGAACTCAAAATAGTAGACTCCCATAACCACCATTGTGCTTTCTGTGGTTTTGATTGCTTGCAGTCAGCCACAGTCTGAAGACATCACATAGAACATTCTACATACAAACAACTCAGAAGCTTTAAGTAATTTTATTATAATATTGTGTTACAATCATTCTGTTATTACTGGTCATTGCTGTTTATCTTTTTAACTTTTTATTGGTGCACTGTAACCATACATCTTAATGGAGTACAATATGGTAGAAATATACATGCTTTCCCTAATATGTGGAAGCTAGGGAGAAAATGGGTCATAGGAAGAATTTAAGACGAAGAAGGAGAAACCATAGACGAGCAAATAAGGCCACCTAACTGAGGGGGATGGGGAGGTGGAAGAGGAAAATTCCCTAATGTACATGATACATATTCACAAACATATCAATCAGTAAGCCAAACATGAGAAGGAGGGAGGGGGTACTGGGGAAGGGCTAAATGAGTGATGTGTTTCTCTCTTAATGTACCTAATTTATAAATTAAACTTTGTCATAGTTATGTAGGTTAAAAAAACAACATACATAGAGCTGAGTTTTGTCTATGGTTCCAGGCATCCATTAGAAGTCTTGGACTGAACATGCCTCCACTAAAAAAAGGGACTACTGGAGATAGTTACTTTGCTTCTTTCTCCTTTGCTTCCCTTTCCTTCTCTCCCTCCTCCTCCTTCCCTCTTTCCCTCTCTTTCTCTTACCGTCTCTTCCTTTCAACTGGCTATATTGCCCAAACTATCCTTGAACTCCGGGGCTCAAGTGATACTCCTGCCTCGGCCTCCTGAGTACCTGGGGCCACAGGAGCATGCCACTGTCCTCCAGTACAGTTTCTTCATAAGCTAATAGCAAGACCATCAGCAATTGTGTTAAGATGTGGGGAAGTGCTTTAAATACTGGCATGGAAATATTTGGCATGACTACAGTGATTGTATAATCTGCCTTTATTATGAAAGTTTGCAGTTGATGAATATTTTCCAAATGTTATTTTTAAAGCAGTAACTGCCTCAGTGGATATTAAGATGCTCACATCTTTAACACAGCAAAACTGGAGTTTACATCTTGGGCTTAGTTTTGAGTTTGTGGTTAGAAAAGCTTTGGGTTTTTAATTCCTGTGTTTTGATTTTACTCAGGTTAAATCTAAAGACCAACTTGTGCCAAAGGTTTTATATTTATTTTTATTTTTGGTGGTACTGGGGTTTCTGGAAGCCCTTCCACCTCTGGGCTACACTCCCAGACCTATTTTATATGTTTATTTGGAAACAGGGTCTCTTACGCCAGCGCGGCTGGCTTCGAACCTGCACGATCCTCCTGTCTCTGCCTCCCAAGCGCGGGGATTACAAGCGTGCGCCACCACGCCCGGCAAAGGTTTTATATCTATTGTGCACCGAGTCTTAGATCTTTCAGCCCACACATTTTTTAGACACCAAGCAAGAATACAAATGGGGGTTCCATACCATATCTGTGAACAAAGCTTATATAGTTAAGTAACAAATAACTCCTACCCTTACATGTTTATAAAGATCTAGAAGCAGGCTCAAATTTAGAATTCTCAGGCTGTATGGCATTCTGGACTGGTTTGTGTTACCATGTGGCTTCCTTTTTCTTCCCAACCCTGACTGTGATCGGCCTCATGAGCACGGGTGGATGGACGATCAAAGTTCCATCTACACCACCACTAGGAGCTGCCACTGATGAGGGTTCGCCAGAAACTCAAGTTCCTGACTCAAAAGAGCTGTCCTTTGGGCCTGGGGAAGTACAGAGAGACAGTGCAGTCCACTTCTAGAATACTGACCCAGGGAATAGGGCTGGCCAGCTGCTAGCCCTGAGGATTCTGAGGTTCTACGCACTGTAGCATCTGCCAAGTGAGAAGAAAGTCTATTGGCAGTGTGGACCCCTCCCTTACCTTGTGAGGAGGGGCTTTGACTTGAAGAAGACCAAAACAAGGTTTTTGAAAGTGTAGGAGTCGTCTGTGCTGGATCTAAGGATAGTTTCAATGCTCCTTAAAGGACTTGTATGAAAATATGACTAACAGTGGAATATCCTTATCACAGGATATTTAGGATGTTTCTTAGAGCCGCTAGCATTCTAGTCACTGGTTTACAGCATTAAACAAAATTCTGGAATTACTCTCTTCTCTTCAACAGTCAAAGCCTTAAACTTTGGCAATAATATTGAAATTTAAATAAATAGTTGTTGCAGTGTCAGTAATGGTACTTGTTTTCTTGTTTTTCCTATCATAATGCTGAAGCTCATGTACTTGGTTTCATTTCTATCTCATCCTGACTAATTCAGAAGAATAAGAGACAATGGCATGAATTTTCATTAAAAGCATCCCATAATAGTCCATTGTGGGCAACTTGAAGTGGGTTTTCATTGGTGAAGTTCATCAGAAACGTTCTTCTCTGGTAACTGAGCTGATTCTGCTTCATGGGGCCTCTCTACTCTTTGCTTAAAAACAGCAATTACAACATCAGCCTATCTACATATCATTTGTAGGCAAACAAAAGCCATATTAACATATTCTCTCAGATATTTCCTGTCTCAACAATGTGCCTGTGTAACTAAAAGATAAAAACTGAAGTCAAGTTGATTTGAGTCTCGTTTTAGCTCTGTCACTTTAAGGCGTGTGACAGGGACGTGGGTTACACCCCAAGGTCCATACATCTGTAAAGATGATGTGGGATTTATGTTAAAGGACCTGCCACAGCATCCACATGTTCAATAAATACCCATCATTCCCTCCTTCCCCTTACTCTCCTCACTGCATTCAACTCAAATTTCAAAATCATCACAAAGAGTAGATGAGCAATCACAAAGAGATTATAAGCGCCTTTCCTTCACTCAATGATTATACAGTTCTGTATTAGGACATATTAAACCAAAATTCAGATTCCTGTGCACAAAAATCTCCTTAGAGTGAAAGGAATTTTGGAAGCTTATCAAGGGATGTACCCGGTGGTTCTGAAGAACAAAGAGTCCTTTTGGTATTAAATTGAGCTTCAAGACTTCATCTTCGAAGGCTTTAGCCTTATTCTGGTTATCCTTCATCCCGAGTACAGTTACTCTTTAGAAATCATCTTTTCACTAATCAGGGCCAATCATCTTGAAGTTATTATGAAATAAAGAATCTTTTTTTTCCAAAAGCTGCACTTTGAATCACAACATGAGGCCCTACAAAAAGCTTCTGAAAGCGCCGGAAGGGAGCAGCTGCTTGGGAAGTGTTGCAGATGAGCCTGCAGGCCAGGGTTCTCCCCTGCATCCTGGAAAGGTGTAGAGGGAGGCCGCCGACCATGCTGGACCACTGTCAGGAGCTGGCTCTGAAGTCCCAAGAACTGTTTCCTTCTTCCAAAATATAATTGCTGCTTAAGACTGGGGAGATAGATTGGCTCCTCCCACTTTTACTACAAAAGCATTTTGAGTTTGTATGTGTATGCCAACCTAGCAAAATATGGATTCATGTGAATCCTAAAGAATCCACATACACATGTATGCAAATATTATTTTACATGTCAAAGACATTATGGGTTCTTTATTAAAGAATGGAAAACCACTCAAAGCTGCTTGTCACAGACACATCAATGGTATTTATAGGAAGCGGTCCCTGCTAGTGAATCTCAGGTGTTCTACCCTTAACTCCAGTTGCCAATGTACTGACTACAGGGGGAGGTAATACAGGGAAGACAGACTGAGTGCCCGTGATGTGCCTTAACCTGGGTTTTGTAAACTATTATCCCTTATCTCACATAGTCCTCAGAAGAGTCCTAGGGAACCCAATATAACCATTGGTCTTCTCTGTATCCTAAATGAAAACAAACTACCTATAAAAACCCTAAAAAACTAATGGGAAAACAAGTATGATCTGTTGAGGGGATAGTAAGTGTTGGATGATATAATTTTTTTTAGTTGCTGCAAATGTGCTAATGTCATGGTGGTTAGATGGTTTTACAACCGTCTGTTGTAGCCTGAGCTCTGTATAGCAGTATTTAAAAGTGAGATCACACAATGACTGGGCTGGACAAGAAAAGATTTCGCTGCTTGCCCAAACCACAAGAACATGTGGTAGATAGATGATATGAGACAGGCACTAGTTTGAAAAGTTTGGAAGCTGTGTGATGGGATCAAGGGGTATTATATTTTTTCTATATCTGTTGTATGTATTTGCCCCCCGGCAAATAAAAAGTTTCTTTTAAAACAAGGTATCTCATTAACAAGGAAGGCAACTGAGATTCCTATAGGTTAAGTAACTTGCCCAAGGTCATGAAACTCAGATTGAAAGTTCTTTTGAGTTAATGCCAAGCCTATTCTGAAGAGTGGCTCCTCTATGGCACCTGTGCTGCCCTTCTCTTTTCATTAATATTTCTTTCCATCTTCAAACACTTGTTCTTTCTTTGCTCCAGTCATGGAGGAAGTTGTCTCCTTCCTTCCTTCCTTCCTTCTTCCTTCCTTCCTTCCTTCCTTCCTTCCTTCCTTCCTTCCTTCCTTCCTTTTTCTTTTTTGTGGTACTGAAGATTGAATGCAGGGGGTATTCTATCTCTGAGCTACATTTCTAGCCTGATTTTTTATTCTTTATTATGAAACAGGGTCTCACTAAGTTGTGGAGTGCCTTACTAAGTAGCTGAGGCTGCCTGCAAACCCAAACCCTCCTCTCTTAGCCTCCCAAGTACTGGGTTTACAAGCATGAGCCACCACACCTGGCTGGAAGCTGTCTTTTTTGCCAATGCAATCTCTATCCAGTTGTCAGTCAGGAGAGGTCGTACATACTGTCCCCTAACATCCTTCCCATCAATATCCCATATCAGTGGAATATATCAGCTATAGTCCATGAACCCACACTGGCACATCACTAACAACGAAAGCCAGCCAAGTACAGCAGTACACGTCTGTAATCCCAGTACTTGGGAGGCTGAGACAGGAGGATCACAGGTTCGAGTCCAGTCTCAGCAATTTAGTGGAGATTCTCAGCACCTTAACAAGACCTTGTCTTAAAATAAAAATTAAATAGCTGGGAGTATAGCTCAGAGGTAGATTGCCTCTGATTTCAATCCCCCCACCAAAGGAATAAAAAAGTCCACCATCACGAGTTGTCGTATATTCTGAGGCTTGAAACATGCATGATAGAAACTATCATGTATTGAAACTACAGAATAGTTTCACTGCCATAAAAATCCCCTGTGCTTTGCTTATTTATCTCTCCCTCTCCCCAAACCTTAAGAAGAGTCGGATCTTTATATTCTTGCCATAGTTCACCCTTTACAAAATGGACATAAACTGGAATCACCATAGTATGTAGCCTTTTTAGGTTGCCTCCTTTCATAGAACAATACACATTTACGATTCCTCCATACTTTTCCATAGCTTTATAGCTGATTGCTTATTAGCATAGAAAATTATTCCATTGTTTGGATATACCACCATCTAACCATTTGTCTACTAAAGGACATCCTGTTGCTTCCAAGATTTGGTCAATTATGCATAAAGCTGCTGTAAACATCTGCATCCAGATCTTGGACTTTAATAAGAATCTTCCACAAGCCTCACCTACAGTAATAAAAATTTTGAGTAATGTTTAGGGTTTAAAATACTTAATATATACTATCTCATTTGATAGAGGCATTATCAGTCTTTGCTACTCTAAGCCTTTTACCATCATTTACCTTTGCTGTCTGATTTCAGTAGGTGGCTTCCAGAGACAGGTAGCACAGAGAGTCCTCAGAATCCTCTGTTTGCCAGAGCATCACAAAAGGATTTGGGTAAAAATATCACAAGTAACTTTCCCAGCATTCCGTAAGAATAAACTAAAAAGAAAAAAAAGTTTTGCCTGCATTAAAGGGGTGAGGGGGGTAGATAAAATCATCAGCAAAACTACTAACCTCTTTCTTATCTTTTGATTCAAAGAAGTAAAGAGGGAGAGATAAGCAACTCATAGAAATGTTACACTGAATTTCTTTCCTAAGACTTGTCCCAGTTCCACAGAACTGCTGAAGATTACCTCCCAATTAGTGCTGCAGCTACAGAAAAATTCTTTGAAGGCATTTTAAATCAAAGAAACACAAAAAAGGAACTTTAACCAAAGAATGTTTGATGGGAACTACAATAGAGTTTTAAGTTTTCCTTAAGTGTAATTATCTGCTATGGATGACATTAATATTGGAATCTTGTTTACAAAATGCACATACTCTTGAATATCAGAATGTAAATAAAATCAAAAGCTAGAGTGATAAGATCCCCAAGAGGTATAGGGAAACTATACCCAACAAGGAACAATCTGAGGTGTTTGTGGCTGATGACTTTCTAATGCCACAAAACTAACTTAAAACAATTTTATCTAGTAAGAAAACAACCAAAAAAGATTTTTAAAAAATACTATTGTCAATGCTTTTCAAGATTCTTAGAGAAAAACACTATATATTATTAGAGAATATGAACAATTCAAATTCAAATTCTGACTAAAATAAAAGTCAGATCTTTTATTTTAGTGGATGTTTTATGGTTAAAAAAAAAAATCCCAGAAAAGATATAGCATTTGAAGTGAATTTTTCTCTACATGGGGATTTTTTTTAATGTCTGAAACCAAAATTCTCTAAAACCAAAGCTTCTGAGGAACCACTTCTGCCTGTGTTGCACCCTCTTGGAATTTGACCTTGGCCTTGAGTTTAAGAGCAAGGTCTCTGAGGACACGCTTGCTGACGAAGGTTTTGTCAATGGGGCTGTCCCTATGGTACCTTGTAGGCATGAGGGGACTGTTGTTATAAGCGTACACAAAGGATTCAGTCTTTGACTTCTTGGTGATTCCTTCTTGCCTGTGTCAGTTGTCACTTTGTGGAGACAGTGGTCAAATACAGCTACTAGAGCATGGCTTTAAAATAGCGTCAGGACTTGTCACCAATGTTCCCCACAACAATCCTTTGCCTCTGGACCAGCAACCCCTTCCAGGGTTTCATGAACTTGCCTATTTCTCTCTTTTCGAACATATCTTAATTTGAATAAGTGGTTCTCACAGTGTTTAAAGTAAATGCTTAATGGAACTGTTTAAAGGATTAGGAATATGTGCTAAATTTCTATCATCATTATCATGACAGCTCTCTTCTGCCACTGCCAAACCCCCCAGCATATGTTTAAGAACTAAACTGAGATTTAAATATCTACCGTCTGGAAATGCATATGAAAACCTTTCTACATTTTCAAGTCTGTGAAGAACAAATGTCTGCTTCCTGAGTCTTTAATGCCAAACCGAATCAAGCGGTTTTTCTGAACAATAGATATTTATCAATAGGTTTAGCAGCAAGGCAGTTTCTTTGGTCCTCTAAGGACCTCTCAGCTAACAGAGATGACAGCTTGAAGATACAATAGCATTTAATGGTTAAGTCACAATTAGCCTGGCAAACTCCTTGAATCTCCTGCTTGCAATCTTATCACCTCTCAACTCCTTTCTAGCTGGTGTTTCTCTAGTATCTCAATTTCTCCGGTTATTCATTACCATTGATCAATGATAATTGTCTTTCAGTGCTTCAAACCTTTCTAACATATCCGGCATGCATTCTGTCCACTTCTTAATTATGTTGGGCTCAGGTGTTCTATTTTCTGTGGTGTGATCCACAAATCTCTGGTCAGTGGTGCTGGAGGTTGAACCCAGGAGTGTTTTATCTCTGAGCTACACCCTCAGCCCTATTTTATTTTTTTATTTTGAAACAGGATCTTGCTAAGTTGTTAAGGCTGGCCTCAAACCCACTATTCTCTAGTCTCAGCCTTCCAAGGACTAAGGTTACAGGTATGTGCCACCATGCCCGATCAGTATTAACATTTAAAGATGTTTTCCTCTCCATCCTTCTCTCACACTGTTGTATAGGTGAATGTTCGATTTGGGAAGTTTATATCCAGGTGTAATACAACTCAACATTCCAAGGTAGGTACCGGTGCTCTTTACCTACACAAGAGTACCAGGCTAGGGGACAAGCTGGTGGCAGGGTTCAGACTTAAGCCTTGTTTCTACTGTTTTTCCAGAAACACCTTCCTAAGTGTCTTGGCTCTGAAGAACACTGTTCCTTTGTTTGACAGGTTGGCCAGGCCTCTTCCTACTGCTCCGGGGACCTATGGGTGATGGGCATCTTTACTCCAATCTATATATTCCGGGGAACTAGAGCTGGCTGTACAAATCCTCCCTCCTCAGCTCAGACTGCCAGTTGCAGTCAGGCTAAAGCTATGGCATGTGCTTTTCCCTAATGTGTTTATTTCAGAAGCTCTTCATGATGCAAGCTGTTTCATCCGGTTAGATTACCAAGTAATATCCAGGGGGGGTTGAGGAGGAGATCCTGGCTAGATCAGACCTTTCACATCGGATATGAAAATAAGCACTCTGGTTTAGCTGAATCCAAGAAACCCGGGGCTGGCTTCATAGTAAATTTCATTTGGACTATTGCAATAGAATAAAGAAAACCTCAGTATTGAGCTGGATTTAACTCTAAGAACAGTGAAAATTTATAACCAAGGATCAAGCTGAAGGTCAGCGGAACTGGAAATTACCAGAAGAAAACATTGGGGGGAAGCTGGGATTCTGGCTAAACCAATTTAGTGGGATCCTTGGTAAGACGGCACAATGCAGAGACTAGCAGAAAAATCCAAACATCTTTGCCTACTTGAAGAATAGCTCAGGGGATCCTGAGTAGACTTTGGCTAACGAAGCATACCTTGTCACAGCATCAAACAGAAAAAACGCTTTCTTATCCTCTCTCGCATGGCTGCAGGCTCCAGGAAAGCACCCTGTCTGCTCACGTACACTATGGAGTGGTGTCTGCAGTCGGGGTGGGGGGGGGTCAGAGGTCACAGAGAAAGAGGCATAACCACTAAATCCACCCCTCCTCTTGGTTGTCAAGGCCCTTTGTTTCTCTGGCTTACAATGAAGGCATAGGAACGATATCTCGCCTGCAAACTGGAATGCTACACATGGACCAAATCAGGAAGACATCTGATAAAAGTTACAGACAATTCAACATCAAAGAGTTATATTTTCCATTTGCACAGGCTTTCATCATTCGACGCACATGCCCATCTCCCCAACATAGGCCCCCCAGGGCACAGATGTGCCCCATTCTCACAGGTCACAGCCCAACACTTGGGAGTCATACGATCAACAGTACCAAAGTCCTTCTGTCCCTGGTGCCTCACATCAATATTCTAAGCACTGGAGCAACTGTGAATGAAATAAACGTCTTTGATGGTGTGCACATCTTAAAAGGGAAAACACAAGATCTTAGCTGAGCTGCACAGCTTGACCATGGCCCCGTGCAACCAGAAAACCCTGGGAAATGTGCATCACGAGTCCTGCTGGCTCCTAACCGAGCAGAATGCTGAGACCGGTGGCTGCAATCACAATAAGGGCTGGAGGCCCAGCAAATGTGTGAACATACTCGTGCCAAGGTAAGAAAATAAGGGACGATTGCACTGGCAAAGATGGTCCCCGGGGACAGGTGGCTGGTACACGATTTGGAACCAAGATATAGGATTCCTTTGCACTGGTGTTTGTTCTGTGGACTGGTAGAATAACAGCTCTCGGAAAGTTCCAGGCTTTCAGCTGATGTTTCTCTTTTATGATTTTACGCCCCCTCCTCCACCACCCGGCTTAGAGGAAGAACATATGGATTTTGTTAGCGGGCTGTTGGGAATGTGTAAATTGACAAAGGCAAAGTACCCTGAGAAATGCCCCATGAATGGCTTCATGGCTATGGACAGATGGGAAAAAGGTGACGTTTTAGTAAAATGTGCACTGGGTTGGCTGACTTTACCCCTGACGGCTCACTTCTCAACCCCCAAGGCAAAATGCCACCCAGGGACCAAGCATGTTTAATAAGAATTCTGGTATAAAATCAATACTGTGAGCGTGTGGCACTTATCTTATCCCACCTCCCTTTTTTCCATTCTTTATATTTAAATGATGGATGAACGAAAGGTGATTTAGGGAAGGAGGTTGGCTAAAATATCAGAGAACAGCCAATATCAAGTTGAGAGCGAGTTTTTAGTTGCATTTTTTAAAAATTCTTTTTCTTAAGTGGTTTTCATTATATATCATGTCAAAACTCCTCGACATCACTTAAAATGTGACAGGAATGTTCTGGAAGAGATTTCTAGAATATACATTTGCTGTTCTCCTCAAGTGCTTGTCAAAAGCCTTTAGCTAAGCTCCTTTCCCTAATTACCTTCCATGTCTATCTGCCACACTGCAGAGAAGTGAATTCTCTTCTCTCGCGTCACACTTCCACAGATTTCAGATTATGAATGGAAAGTGTTGGCAGGTATCATGGGATCCAACATACACCAAGTTTCAGGATAATGAGACATTTTGAGGTACCGACTGCTTCCCTTTATTTATTTATTCAACCTGTATTTATTGTGCAACTACAACGTCCCCTACTGCTGGCCATCCGAAAGAAGAAAGCCACAAACACTACATGTTTTAGGAGCTGCATAAAAAAAGAAAGTGGTCAAATTAATTTTAGCATACTTTATTTTACCTAACATATCCAAAATGCCATCTCGATATATAATCAATTGTAAAAATTACTAAGATAGTTTATATTCTTTTTTCATACTGAGTTTTAAAAATCTAGTTTCTATTTTGTGCTTTCAGCATGTCACCCTTTTTTTTTTTTTTTGTATTGGGGATTGAATCCAGAGGCTTCTACTTATGAGCTACACCACCCTATTTCATTTTGTATTTTGAAACAACGTCTCACTAAACTGCCGAGGACCTCGTTAAGTCACTGAGGCTACCCTTGAACCTGTGATCCTCCTGTCTCAGCCTCTCAAGTAATGGGATTACAGGCATGTGCCTGGCTAGCATGATTTCATGATTTCCCCTGAAATGGAAGAGTGGGACAGAGCACTCCTCCCTGACCCCCTCACACAGAGTATGTGGAAACATTCCAATTTAACTGGTCTCTTGGGAATTTGGATGCGATATTGATTTTCAATCTTCCCTGCAGCAGGGCTCTTAATGACCACCGGATAGCTAATGAGCTTGAAACATTTTTCCCCCAACCCTGCTTGATCAAGATGTATATCTGGTGCAGAATAAATCTGACAAGAAACTTAAAACTGGAAATACAACAGATGATGGATTTTAGGGCCGAAACTACTCTGCTCCTGATGGAGACATCATTAAAACTTTGCTTTGCACCACACCGCATACACAGTGCTGGATCAAAAAAAAAAAAAAAAAAAAAAAAAACAACCCTCTGCAGAATTAATCATGCTACTGCGTGGAACCCCAGATAAGTGCACCATTCAAATGCCACTAATGTCATGTGAAAAAAAAAATAAAGGTTGAAGGGCTCACATTTGACATTCATTAAGAGGCACTGGCTGGGATTAGTCAGAATCCTTGGAGATTAATCTTTGATATGCTTGGCCACAGATGGCGTTTGGTCCCTTAGCCAGCTATTTCTTACTGTTCCTCCTTGAAGGACTGGAGCATGTCTCACAAACCATTTGCTTAGTCATTTAACCAGAGTGCTTGCTTTTGCCAACAGGCTTGACAGTTTAAAAAAGAATAAAAGCCTGTTCCCTGCTGGAAAATTTTGGAATTTTGCCATAATCATTACAGACGGTGCTCTTAGGAGATTCTAACTTTATGGCTCATTAGACAAATGGAATATGAATTTTACTGTCAGTAGAGAAGACAAAAAGAAAGAAAGAAAAGAAAGCATTAATGTAGGATCATGCTATTTCGTGTCCTTTTCTAAAATTAAGTATCAATTGTAACTTTGCAATTTATCTTCAAGTCATAACTGGTGAATGTTCAAAGTCCTAAATGTTAATTTTAGTGTTAGGATTACAGTAAAAATTAATTGCCTCTTAACTTTAAAACACTATAAAATTCCCAAAGGTGAGATTTCACTTTATTTCAGGTTTTCAACAGTAAAAATATTTTTCAAAAAAAAAAAAAACCGAATTGCAACAGTAAAGCCCATTGTTCTTAAAGATAAAAACTATTTACTGATCTTTTTTTGATACCAAGACATTAGTTTAGAAAAGACTCAGAAATTAGCAATCAAAAATAACATCTATATTCACTCAAACCAACACCATTTATCAAAATATGCTACAATCATTCAAGATTATTTCTTTTCTCCGTGCTCAGGAAATATTTGATTCTAAGAATGGATGTCCCAGATATTGTTTATAGCTATTCTTGCAGTCACCCAAGATCTAGCTGCATTTTAATGGAGAAGCTGACTATATATAACTTGCAAACACACTGACATTCCCTGAGATGAAAGGTTCTGTAGAAACCACTAAATTCATGTATTTCCAAGAAGAAAAAAAAAAGGCAAAAATTTTCTCCTGGATTCAATACGAGTTCCCTGGATTTGCTTGATATTTATAGAAACAGGTTTTGTCACCATGCAATTTCAATTAACTTCCAGATCCTCCTTAATTATTCTTTCAAGAACTACTAAAAGGATTGCATGATACAAACCAGACCTCCTCCTTCACAAACCCAAGTCAGTCATACCAGGATTATGGTCAAACAGCCTCTCTGCACCCCACTCCAACCCTTGTTCCATTTACCAGGCAGTATATTCTTTCTTTAACAACACACACTTGTATGGTTAATAGAAGTACATGTGCTAAGTTTCATATTAAAGGTTTAGTGTATAAGAAAGGTGTAAACCATCCTTCTTCTTATTATTGTTAGACTTATGGAAGTTGCATAATATTATCATAGAATTAGACCTCAGAGTAGGTATTTATACAGGTAGGAGAAACAGTAGGTTATTTCTCAACAGACCAACCAAGAAAATTCTGCATAATTTATAGAATCAAATACCAAAGCCTTTCTTATTGGTCAATATCACTAATTATAAGCAAAAAAGTAAACCAAGATCACACTATGTCACCTTATACCCAACAGGATGGCCACTGCAAAATAAAATAAAATAAAATAAAACAAACAAATAGGAAAAAATAAGGGCTGGTGAAGATGTGGGAAAAAAATTAGAACCCTTGTGGACTGTTGGTGGGAATGTAAATCGGTATTGACATTATAAAAAACAGTATGGAAGTTCCTTAACACATTAAAAAAAAAAGTTTCACATGATCCAGACATCTCAATTCTGGGTATGTAATCAAAACAAACACAGGGTCTGGAGAGATATCTGCAGCCTCATTTTCATTGCAGTATTGTTCAATATAGCTAAGATATGAAATTAACTGAAGTTTTCATCCAAAGATGAATGGGTAAACAAAATGTGGCATAGACATTCAAAAGAATATTATCCAGTCTTCAAAAGGAAGAAAATCTTGTCATATGCTTTTACAAAATGAATAAACCCTGAGGACATTTCAACAAAGTGAAGTAAACCAGTCACAAAAAGATAAGTATAGCATGATTCCCCTTATGTGATATATCTGTCAAATTCATAGAAAGAAAAAAAAGTAGAATGGTGGTTGCCAGAGGCTGGGTGAGCAGACTATGGGGACCTGTACTCATTAAACTACAGAGTTTCAGTTTTGTAAGAAAAAATTTTAGATATCTGTACCACAACAATGTGAGTACATTTTATCCTACTGATCCATACACTTAAAAATGGTTAAGATGGCCGGGCGTGGTGGCGCAGGCTTGTAATCCCCGCGCTTGGGAGGCGGAGACAGGAGGATCGCGCTGGTTCGAAGCCAGCCTCGCTGGCTTAAGAGACTCTGTTTCCACATAAAAATGTTAAAAAATAGGTCTGGGAGTGTAGCCCGTGGGAGTGTATCCCGGAGGTGGAAGGGCTTCCAGGAACCCCAGTACCACCAAAAAAAAAAAAAAAAGGTTAAGATGTTGCCAGGCGTGATGTCACAGGCTCCTAATCCCAGCACTTGGGAGGTTGAGACAGGGGGATCACACAGGTTCAAATCCAGCCTCAGCTACTTAGGGAGGCTCTCAGCAACTTAGTGAGACCCTGTTTCCAAATAAAGTATAAAATAGGTCTGGGAGTATCGCCCAGAGGCAGAAAAGCCCCTGGGTTCCACCCCAGTACCACCCAAAAAAAAAAAAAAGTTAAGATGTTTTTACTACTATTGCTTTTAGGAATACCAGAGGTACTCCAGATAATGGAGGGGAAACTTCAACAAAGCTGAAATGGAAGGTGAGGAGACAAATTCAAATATATGTAAAAGTATAAATATAGCATGGTTAACCTGGACACTCATTGTAGGGGGGGAGGGAAAGGGAAGCAGGGAGTGGGTAGAGGGCACCAAGCACAGTCTGAATGTATGCCATTTTCAATATGTTCCACATAAAAAAATAAAAAAATTAATTAAAAAACACTTACATGAACGCTTAAAATAGTTAAGATAATAAGTTTTGTGTCATACAATTTTAATACAAAAAAACATGCTAAGAAAAATAACAGTGCTACTAGGCAGTCCAGGAAACCAGCACAGTTAGAAAAACTGTATTAGAATTCCATGGTTCCTACCCAGAAAAAAAGATTCACACATTTATAGTCAATTGATCTTTGACTGTAAAAGGTGCCAATAGCACACAGTGGTGAAAAGATAATCTTTCCAATAAATGGGTCTCGGGAAATGAATATCACATTCAGAAGAATGAAATTGGATCCTTATATCTCACCATGCACAAAATCAACTCAAAATGGATTCAAGACTTAAGTGTAGGAACTGACACCATTAAACTACTAAAAGAAAACTCTATGATATTGGTTTGTGCAAAGATCTGTTTTTTTTTAAATATGAGCTCCAAAGCACATATTACAAAGTGAATATAGACAAATGGAGTTACATCAGACTTAAAAGCTTCTGCCACAGCAAAATAACAAAAAACAAAAATAAAATGTGAGGGAGAAAAAGGGTCATAGGAGGAACTCTAGATGAAAAAAGATAAACTATAGATGAGCAAATAAGGAGACCGAACTGGGGGAAAGGGAGGGAGAAGAGGGAAATTCCCTGATATACAGGACATACATTCACAAACATGTCACATCAATCACTAGGCCAAAAGGAGAAGGAGGGAGGGAGAGGGAATGGGGTGGGAACTGGGGAAGGGCTGAATGCATGATGGGTGCATGTATGTCTCTACTATCTTGTACTCCATTAAGATGTATGACTACAATGCACCAATAAAAAATTAAAAACAAAACAAAACAAAAAACAATCGACAGAATGAAAAGGCAACCTACAGAATGGGAAATTATATTTGCAAGCCATCCATCTGATAAAGCGTAATATTCAAAATATATTCGAAATTCAAATACTCTGTAGCAAAAAAAAAAAAAAATCCAAATGACCTGATTTAAAAAATTGAGCAAAGAGTCTGAACCGGTTTTTCTCAAAAGAAGACATACAAATAGCCAACAGGGATATGAAAAAAATGCTTATCATCACTAATCATCAGAAAAATGCAAATTAAAACTCAAATCAAATATTCCTTCATTCTGGTTAGAATGGCCACCATGAAAAGGCTAAAAGGACTGGCAAGGATGTGGGAGAAAGAACCCTTGCACACTGTTGGTGGGAACAGAAATTAGTATGGCCAGTATGGAACACAGTATGAGGTTCTTCAAAAAATTAAAAATAAAGCTACTATATAATCCAGCCATCCTACCTCTAGATACATAAATAAAGGAAGTGAAATCAGTCTATCCAAGGGACATCTGAGGATCCATTTTCATGCCAGCACTACTCCCAATAGTCAAGATACAGAATCAACCTAAACGTCCGTTGACAGATGAACAGCTAAGGAGAATGTGGTAGAGGGTGTGTGCGTGTGTCTGTGTGTGTTAGAATATTATCAAGTCTTAAAAGAGAAATTCTGCCTTTTGCAACAACATGGATGAAGCTGGAGGATATTATGCTAAATGTTCCAGATGCAAAAGGATAAATAGTGCATGATTCTACTTACATGTGGAATCTAAGAAAGGCAGAATTCATAGGAGAGAGTAGAATGGTAGTTGCCGCAGCGGTAGAGGGAGGGAAATGAGGAGATGTTGGTCAAAGGGCCCAGAGCTTTAAGCTGTGTATGGTGGCACACACCTGTAATTCCAGGCCTGGGGAGGCTGAGACAGGAGGATCGCAGTTTCCAGGCCAGTCTCAGCAACTGATAGACTGTCAGCAACCCACCAAACCCTGTTTCAAAACAAAAAAATAAAAAGGTGGGGGGGTGTATCTCGTAGGTATAATACTCATGGGTTCAATCACCAATAACATGCATATACACACATACATACATGCACGAACACACACACACACACACACACACACACACACACACACACTTGTGCACATGGCGCACAGTAAAAAGTTTTATTTGGATGAGAGAAATTCCGGAGATCTCCTGAACAGCATGGTGATTATAGTTAGTAATATTAAAGTTTGTACTTGAAATGTGCTACAAGCACAGGTCTTAAATGTTCTCTAAATATTGAGGTGGTATATCAATTAGTTTGATGGTGGATATCATTTACAATGATACACCAAATATCACATTGTGCCCCATAAATATACACAACTTTTATTTGTTCATTATACCTCAGTAAAATTCCATGGGTATTTAGGGACCAAATCCTGTGGCTCCTAAAAGGCAGGGCTAATAGCTTTTCATCTGACCAAAGCAAGCTTTAAGGTATTATAAAAGTATCTTTCTTTTTCCCCCTTTTGAGAGAGGGTCATGCTAAGTTGCCCAGGATGGACTCAAACTCCTGGTCTCAAATGATCTTCCTGCCTCCACCTCTGGAGTTGCTGGGCCTACAGATCTACTTGAAAATATCTCGTACTTTCTGGAACTTACTGTGATTTAACTCAAAAAGCCATAGCTCCCACATGTTTAACAACTCCCAAGTTGTTAGGTTCTCTTCCTTTTAAAGCTGGGTAAAGAATCAAAGGTCATAGTGAAGAATGTTTACTTAAAATGAGTTGTTAGCTCTGGCCCCGAGGAGTGGAGGAAGTGACTCTTACTCCTATGGTTACGAGTCCTCCTGGTGCGAGCCAGAAGGCAAAAGGGCTAAAAATCAGAGCGCCTTTCTGTCGCTGCTAACCGGTTCCTGTCACAGCCCTCGGTGTTATGGACGTGGGAGTCCTCATTACAGCTTGTGGAAAAGACGATGCCATGATGTAAATTATGCATTTAATATCAGTAGGGGGAAACGTATGTGTTCCAATGTTCCGACATAAAAAATAAGTCTGACTCCCCTCAAATGTTACTATTGCTCCAGGAGATGTGTTGGTTACGAGGGCATGGTACAATCAGGCAGGAACCATCGCAAAGTATAGATGGCTACACCCCTGCGCCCGTTCAGCTCCTTCACAAATGTACAAGTCTGAGTCCACACGAGACTCTTAATGAAGCATATACGGCAGTTGGTTATATGTAAGTGAAACTATAGAGCCCCAAAAGAAAGATTGTAATTATTAAGATTAAAGTGATGTATTTAGTATGTCCTAGGCAAATATTTTCCAAGAGACTTTAATGGAGTCATTTCAATTTAACAAATGTTCTTTGGTTTCTATTACAGTGTAAAATGCTCTTTCCAACACTTGGCCAGGCCAGGGGGATAAAGAAAGCTAAATAGACAACACAATATGGCTATCCACGGAAGAGCTTCATTTCTGAGGTGACATTTGAATGGCTTCCCAAACGATAGAGGAACTGTGTATGGGTCTAGGAAGAGAGAGGAGTTAAGAAGCTGAGTGAGAGGACAGGAGGGCATTCAGGACAAAGAGCAGATTCTAACAATGCTGTCAAAGCACATACATTGGAAGTATGTGTGGAGGTTGCTAAAGATAGCTATTTTGAAAGCACGAAGAACAAGAATAAATATAGTAGCCCTTTCTACTCTAGTGATACATTAACTTAGGATTTTTGCATGTGCAGCTTTGCTTGTCTTGTTTTTCTGGAAATCTTCTGAAAAGATTTGTTAACTCAATAAGAAAAAGGCGAGCCTAGAGATAGAGCTGAAGGGCCAGATCACAGCTGCCCTCAAACGCTAGGATTCGAATTTAGATTCTTTTTTTTTTTTTTTGGTGGTAGGTACTGAGGTTCCTGGAAACCCTTCTACCTTTGGGCTACACTCCCAGACCTATTTTAAATTTTTATTTGAAAACGGGGTCTCTGAAGCCAGCAAGGCTGGCTTCGAACCTGCACGATCCTCCTGTCTCCGCCTCCCTAGCATGGGCATTACAAGCATGCGCTACCACGCCTGGCTCAAATTTGATTCTAAGCCAGGTGTAGGGGGCACAGAGCTGTAATCCCTGTATTTGGGAAGCCAAGACAGGAGGATCGAAGGTTTGAGGCCAGCCTCAGCAATTTAGCAAGCCTGTTTGAAAAATAAAAATAAAAAAAAGATTGGGGGTGTAGCTCAGAGGTAGAATGCTTCTGGGTTCAATTCCTACTAACACACACACACACACACACACACACACACACACACACACACACACATACACAATGGATTTTCTATTTTCTTGTGGTAAAAAATAACATAAAATTTACTATCGTGACCATTTTAAAGTATGCAAAAAAGTAGTGTTACCTAAATATATAGGTAACATTGTTCAACAGATCTCTAGGACATTTTCATAAGGCAACTTCCCATTTAAAATTCAGAATTTGGCCGGGCGTGGTGGCGCACGCTTGTAATCCCTGCGCTTGGGAGGCGGAGACAGGAGGATCGCGCTGGTTCGGAGCCAGCCTTGCTGGCTTAAGAGACCCTGTTTCCAAATAAAAATATAAAAATAGGTCTGGGAGTGTAGCCCGGATGTAGAAGGGCTTCCAGGAACCCCAGTACCACCAAAAAAATAAATAAATAAATAAAAATAATAAATAAATAAATAAATAAATAAATAATTCATAATTTGTTCTATACACAAAGTGTTTCTGAAACGTGCTGAGAAAGGCTTTCCTACATTTTGGGAAATAACTAGTAAGGAAGGCTAACTAGCAGTAGGTCAGAGTACCAACAGGTTGCGTGAAGGGAGAATCATTGGTCATTCAGGGAGTTTCAACGGTGAACTCACCACAGCTGTATATTCCTGTTCTCTGAATAAAAAGTCTTAATCGCAATATATTTGTGAAGATGTGATACATAAATGTATCAAAAATATTGGTAATGCTTGTTCAAACCACATTTAATTTAATGAGAGAAAAACAAATTACTCAAAATAATACCCTAATACCAAACAGCACAACACAGCTCAGAAAAAACAGTCTTAATTATAATCTACTTATCTTACTCTAAAAGGCCCTTTTGCTCAGAATTGGCCCATGTCACAGAGGGCTGGCTTGAGTTTCCCAGCAAGCCTTCTAGTCCGCATTGGCAGGAGGTCCAGACTTCCACCTTGCATTTCCTTGGCCTTGACCTGGTGCTGACCACAAACTCCTTAGAATTTCATTTATTTCTTCCATGCTGTTTCTTATCAGTGTATAAAAATAAGACTCATATAACATTTTTTGTAGAAGATATTAGAGCCTGGCTAGCTGTCCTTATATAAATACTCTAATAGACACAATATTCTATTTCTTTAAAAAAAAAGTGAACTTCTACCTGCAGAATTTTTCTTTCATTTGTATTTTAAGTAAGATCACTTTTTCTCAGCATCTCCCTCCTAAATTGTTTTTTTAGAAAACATAAAACATAGCACCCATAAGCTCACTGGATTATCCAACCAGCGTAAATTAAACTATATTTTTGTAAGTCAATGCATCATAAGTTATAAGGCATTTAAGAAAGTAGCACACAAAATTCACTGTGAAAACTTTCTTTTAATGTGAGGATAAGCTATAAACAACAAGAAGAATAAATTTCATCAAGAAAAATTGGAGGAAGTCAAGCAACACACACATAATCTGATGAGAACATTAAAATGCATTTTCTTCTGATGGAAATAAAACAGCTCAAAAAGACTTGGGATTTCCAAGTTGCTTTGAAGGCATGTTAGTCCCCATGTTCCAATAAAATATCATTTATTTTGGGTTTTTTTTCATCATGTAAACAGAAGCCTGAATCATTTTTACAATAAACTGTTGGATCAAGAAAAGCATTTTTTTCCCAAGATAGGAAGCTAAAGAGCTCCACGCCAAAGACTAAATTATTTCCAGCTGTAAAAGTAAATTCCACTTTTCCTGGGAACGCTGGCAGTAGCCAAATTCAAGCCATTTGTATAATATATAAAAGACAACCCAAAGAAGATAAGCAATGCAAATCAGTTAATGAAGTATCACGTATGCACACTTAGAGATTTTACCTAGATTTAACAGTGGCTGGAGAAAAATATTTAAATTTCTACCTAGTAAGTCTATTTTAATGAAATGTACGCTTTAAAACAGCTGGCATGTTAAAATATAAGTGAGTAATTTATTCATTAAGCACCTATAGCTTACAGATTTTGAATTATATAAAATGTCTTAATACATGCAGAGAAAGATACACCTCTTCTACCCCAGTCCCAGAAGCCTGGGCCATCAGAATGGTCATGTTGGGGTCCTGTTTGTGTGTAAACAGGTAAAGAGAATGCTTGGCAAAACTCCTCAGCAAAGAGGGAACCACACAAACTACCAGCCTCTGAAATGTGCTGGAGACAGATCTAGCACTGCTTAAACACCCTTCAGCCCTGGCCAGAGGACTTAAGCTAAGAAATCGAGGACAAGGGCTCAATAACACAGAGGGCAACCACTTTCAGGGGCCTAGGTGCTTCAAAAGAAAATATGCTTTCCATTTTGATGGTGTGCTTACTCCAGGACCTGGAACACTGAGAGGTGAAGAGACACCGACAGAAGTGGAGACCATGGTCCCCGACACAGAATAAATGAACAGCAGCAGAGGTCCTCAGGGGAGCCCCTGTCCAACAGCGCAGAAAGGGTATGAGCAGGCTCAGGACATTAGCCTCAGAGAGCTGGCTTCTGAAGACAAGAAAGGAAGCTCTGGTGGTCACTTCAAGGTCCGACAAGGATGACATATTCAGTACTCAGGAGGGCGAGGCTCCCTGTAATTGGTAACCAAGCATTCCCAGGACAACGACGCACTTGGACAGAATGCAAAAGCCCAAAGTTATGTTTGTGTGGTGGGTTTGGTGGGTAGGCGTAACATATTCAGAAAATAATGTAGAGTTCATAAGAAAAAAATTACTATACAGGAAATAAAGAAAAGAAGGAAGGAAGGAAGGAAGAGGAAGAAAGAAAGAAAGAAAGAAAGAAAGAAAGAAAGAAAAGAAAGAAAGAAAGAAAGAGACAGAGAAAGAAGGAAAACAAAGGGGAGGGGGAAGAGGTTCAAGAAGGGGGGGGAGAGAGAGAGAGAGAAAGAGAGAGAGACAGAGAGAGAGAGAGGCACAGAGTATTTAGGTTTAGTGAAACAAAAGACCTATTTCTAGTAAATGGGTCATGGCAAAAAAGGAATGTGTTATAAAATTAAATAGTTAGTAAATCCTTTTTTTTTTTATTTTGGGTACTGGGAATTGAACCCAGGGGCATTCTATCTTCAAGCTACACTTCCATCCCTTTTTATTTTTTTATTTTGAAACAGGCTTTCATTAGGCTGTTGAGGCTGACTTTGAACCTGTGATATTACCATCTCAGCCTTCCAAGTACTGGGATTACAGGTGTGTATCACCTTGCCCAGCTTAGGTAACAACATCCTTTGCAATAAATCCTAAAACTTGTATGCCCACAACATCCCCCAAAAAAGAATTTCGTAGAGCAAAAGTAGGCAACTAGTGAGCATTGTTGACTTTCAAAGTGACTCCAGAGGACAGGTGGTAATGAACCTGTTGATACCAGAACAGGTCATATTATAACTCACTGTAATTATGGGATAGACACATGTATACATATACACACATTTGATTAAGTAGTAATATTTTAGTGGCTAGAAATGATAAAGCAAACTGTGTACCACTTTGTACATAACAAGAAGTGAAATCAGATTTATAACAATATGAAATGGGGTGAGGCACTTAGAAATAGAAATATTAATATGCTTCTAACATTTTCTTTTAAATAATCTATGGGTCAAGATAAAACACACAATGCAAATATCCACCTATGAGAAGGATGACTATAAAATTTATTGTCAGAATCAATTTAATTCTAAGAGCAAAAGAGGAGGCTCATCATACTAGAATAGCAGGTATAAAATGGAGCAATCCTGGGCAAATTGACGATCCTGATCCTCTACACAGTATTAAATAGCACACAGTGGCCTCCTGCGTATGAACAATGAACTGTGGGACATAGAAGTATTATTCTAAGCACAGAGACCCCCATGCCAAACAAAGACAGGCAATAGAAGGATACTCTGTACACATGTATGATGGAGCTTTCATTTAAAAGTGTCTATAGACAGTATTATGTTTTACAAAATTCAAGTGCACACCAACATTTCCACATTCATGGTAGATCCTGATGACTGTATTTTCTTAGCAATGGCTCCTAAGAATACCATCAGCATCATGTTGAGAAAACTCTTTAATTTTTAAACGTATTTGTGCTCAGTTTTTGGTCACTATCACCCAAGGCATTTACTAACCTGTTTAGTAATTGTTGACTATTATTATAAATATTCATTTATTTAAAAACCATAACCATCATTTAACCACTTATATCATATTAAGCCTACATAGCTAAAACTTTGAATGTTAGTAAATTCTGATAACCCATACCATCGGATCAGCCTTCAGGGAGATGCAAATCAAAACTACACTGAGATCCCATTTAAGCCTAATCAGAATGGCAAACATCAAAAAGTCATAAAACAATAAATGTTGTTGAGAATGTAGGGAAATTTAAACTCTTCTATACTGTTGATGGGCTTGTAAATTAGTTCAGCCGCTATGGAGATCAGTATGGCAATTCCCCAGAAAACTGGGACCGGAACCACCATATGATCCTGCTATACCACTTCTGGGTATCTTTCCAAAGGGACTGAAATCAGAGAGGTACAGTAACATATTCATACCCATGTTCACAGCTGCACAATTCACAATAGCCAAACTATGGAACCAGCATAGGTGTTCATCAACAGATGAATGGATTACAAATTATAGTATATAAACACAATGTAATTCTCCTCAGCAATAAAGAAGAACAAAATTATGTCATTTTCAAGAAAATGGAAGGACCCAGTGAACATTCTTAAGTGAGATTAGTCAATCATAGTAAGTGAAGGGTCATACGTTTTCTCTAATATGTGGAAGCTAGGGAAAAATTGGGAACAGGGATAATGGAGGATAATGGAGGAGAAACCTCACTGGAGGCAGTCTAAGGGAAGGGGAGGGAGAGGAGTGAGGCTCATTAATAGAATTACTATCATTGAGCCGGGCTTGGTGGCGCACGCTTGTAATCCCAGCATTCGGGAGGCTGAGACCAGAGGAGCACGATTCGCAGACAGCCTCAGCTACTTAGTGAGGCCCTCTGCAACTCAGTGAGACCTGGTTTCAAAATAAGTAATAATAAAAAAAAGGGCAGGGGGTGTAGCTCAGAGGTCAAATGCCCCTGGGTTCCATCCCCAGACCCGCAAAAAAAAAAAAAGAAAGAAAAAAAAAAGAATTACCGTCATTGACTGTGCATATATGTGAAAACACTAATGTCAGTGTCAGTACTTTGTATTGAGAAGGGGGAGGTGGGAGACTTGGGGAGGGGCACCGTGTGGATGTATGTTGATGTCAGCATGATTTACCGTCTTGTCAATGTCAACATGATTTACATTATGAAATGAGATTATAATGCACCAATAAAAGCTTATTAAAAAATAAAACTCTCAATCTGCTGGGCTGGGGATGTAACTCAGTGGTGGAGCACTTATCTAGCATGCACGAGCTTTGGGTTCAACCCTAGCGCCACAACAAAAATAAATCAGAGAGTGATACTATTCCTGAGAAGGTTGAAGACTACTTAGAAAAAATCTCAAACAAACAATTACAACCTATTGTGTTAAGTGCCATAACATAAATATAAGCAAGTGTTATGAACGCCTTATTTAAACAGAGGAATCATAATGCACCATGGCAAAGTGACAGTGAAATATAATGCAGGGATCGAAGGTCACAGAGGAGGGGACAACCAACTCAAGCACAGGAGAGGAGGGCAAGAGACTGGGAATGGCGTTGAATAGCGCACAAAGGGGAGATGCAGCGCAATTCCCTAGAAATAGTATCCACATGAAGCCCAAATCATTAAAAAGGCGTGTTTCTCACACAAATGCAGAGCGGCATCTGGACAAAACCAAGACTCTTACCAAATACAACTTGAAAAATCTCTGATCGGGAGCAGAATTTTTCTTCTGTGGCTTGTTATAGCTTAAAAGAGAAAAGTTCCACAGATGAGTTTTTGCTGCCACTGGGAAGAATTAATGCAAAGTACATTATTACACTTGATGAGATGCCAGTAAGATATTTGTTTTAAGTCAAAAATAAAGAGAAAAATAGCTGGGCGTGGTTGGCGCACGCTTGTAATCCCCGCGCTTGAGAGGCAGAGACAGGAGGATCGCGCAGGTTCGAAGCCAGCCGCATGTGCTGGCTTAGGAGACCCTGTTTCCAAATTTAAAAAATGTAAAAATAGGTCTGGGAGTGTACCCGTAGGTAGAAGGGCTTCCAGGAACCCCAGTATCACCAAAAAATAAAAATTAAAAAAAAGAGAAAAATAAAATAAATAAATGCCTTTGAGTATATTTTGGCATTAAATGTGTAAGTAGTTTATGAAGAAGTTCAAGCCTTAGACCATCTGCGAAGCTACATGAAGTATATATAACGAACAAATTATTGGGTAAATATATCTTATTTTTAGGAAATGGTAAACCCTAGAGAAAATATAAGATCTCTCTTATTCCCAGAGATGGTTTCAGGAGAAGTTCTATCTTGATAACTGAAGAATATAAGATTGTAGGTCTCAGTGGGGCCAACTAAAAAGACAGCTATTTTCTCAATGAAAAGTTAATTACTTAAGAATTGGAATCATCAATAAAAGTGAAAAATGTATTTATTGGGCATTCTCCATGGACAAGAAAATCAACCAATAAATCACTTAGTGAAACAGATTTGGGTTACTTAATTGTGTGTGTCAAAGGAAACATCCATATTTAGAGAATACTAGTCTTGCATCAAATGTCAGATACTTTTATCTAAAGAATAAAATTTTTCAAGACAAACAAAATTTAACTTCAATGGACTTAAATAAAGGGCAAATCAACACCTCCAGATCTCTTTATTTTGCCATCCAACTCCTTTGACCTAATTATGAAGGAACAAATGATTCCCAAAGTTCTCTCAAAAACTGGCTCCGTTCTAAAATTCCAATTAGCTTAATTCCACTTAGTTTTCCTTCCTTGAGGCTTTCTCTATGCAAAATGAGATCAGTCTGAAAAAATGCAATTTGGCTCCATTACTGTAATCCATAATTTTTTTTTACTGTGTTCTAAAGAAACCAAATCTTAAAAATTGCTTTGGAAACTAAAGATAGCAGCAAACCACCAGCATCAACGATAAACAAAGCTCAACACTACAAAATCAATTTCTACTGATGGTTGGATTCTTACCTCCTTTACAGACATTCTAATTTATTTCCCGATATTTACATATTCATTCTCCTCCCTCCTCTTCTGTGTGGCAAGGGCTTTTTTCCTTATAGCTATACCAAATGCACACATATAAATTGCCCTCAGGGAAATTTTTGGTGTTCCTGAACTTTGTATTTAGCATGCATCTCCAAGAAAATGGAGAAAAGTATTACATATTTCAGGAAAAACTTGGTATAACCATGATTGTTGTGGGATCAAAATTTGTTCCAGTGTTCAAGTTATCTGTGAGAAATTCTTTGACTTACTGTTGTTGGGAAATATAATCTGAATATTAATATGTAGAAAAATTCCAATATTATTTCTTCGTGGGTAGTGAGCTTATACATAATGAACACGGTCTTATTTAGAAAGTAAAACTGGAAATCTTCCCAAAAATGTTAGGTAGGCAAATAGTACGGAGCAGAGGATAGTTTCTAACACACAGAAAATATGGTGTGTTTGTCAAGGAGAAGGGTCAGCCGTGCCTGAAATCGGGATCTTTCTGATGTAGGCAGGATGCCAATCTATGCTCAATACATATGAGATCAGAGCATGCTTTCTTGAAGGAGTTCAATTATGAATACAGAAAAGGTTACTATTTCTTTAAAACGCCATAAAATCTTCACTCCTACCAAATGGCTGGGCAAAATGTTTGTTCCAAAAGGCTCAGTAATATTAGGAAGAGAATGCCAAAATCTTGTCAGACCTTGTCAAATTCACATGATATATGAGTTTTAACATCTTGTCCAGGGAAATTCTATGTAAGGAGACTAAAAATATATAAATGTTTTCTTCTTGTAAGTGTGGTTTTGGCATCTGAGTCCAGGTTTAGATCCCCATACCCTTGTATCATTATCTGGACCAGGCAAGGATACAGGGGCAAAATCAACGGAAGCCAATGACCGGGACAGCCAGTGATGGAAAGGGTCAGTGACCCGGCGATTTTTCAATCCAAAAAATACAATGTTTTGACTGGGAATAATTCCTTCTGTCTTATAAAATAGAGACAAAACAAGGTTACCCTACAAGTGAAAGCATATGCAAAGGTAAAAAATAATACTCAAAATACACAGGCCACAGCTCTGATTTCATATCCCCAAATCAATCATCTCCTCACTCCCAATACACACCAAGCAGTGTCATGGCTATCTGGAAGGACCATGGATGAGTCAAAGCAACTAATGTTTATGAAGTCCTTAGGTTCTGTATTTATATCATCTCTTTTAATTCTCCTAACATATCTCTTGGTCCATGTTCTGCGGCTATAACCGAATTTACGAGACTGGGTAACTGATGAACAGAGATTTATTTCTTACGGTTCGGAGGGCTGAGATGTCCAAGGTTTAGGGGCTCACTTCTAGGGAAAGCCTCTTTGCTGTGTAATTCATGGCAGAAAATTAGAAGGGCAAGGGAGGTCCATGGTAGAGGAAGCAACATTGAAGTCATCCTAGATAAGGAGGCTGCTCCTGCAATAACAGCCTTGATTGATTCATTCTTGAGAACTCTGCCCCATAACCTGATCACGCCTTAAATGTCCCACCTCTCAACATGGTTGCATTAGGGATTAAGTTTCTAACTCATAAACTTCGGAGGACACATTCAAACCTCTGTAACAGCCTGATAGGGTTTGTAGAGTAGAAGTGAAGGTGTACTATCACATTTCTCAAGATTTTTTTATTATTTTTTTTCTTCTGAAAGCTTAAATGAGTTTATTATTACAAAGATGGAAATATGGAAGACAGTCTACAGCTCTATACTATCCTGGGATGGTATAGAGGGATGGCTTGAAAAGAAGTCACCAGAGGCTTCTGGACCCAGAGAATTTTATACCAAAAATCTTCTGACCCATCTAAATCCGCCCTTTCTTTAGGAGTAGGTCTTTTGTTCTAGATTTCTTTGTTAGGACCAACCAAAATGATCCACAAGGTCAGGGGCCCTGTGGTATCTCCTCCTTCTCCTCTTTATGTAAATTAAATGCACACATGCAAGGAAACTGCAGGTATTCTTAAAGGAGGCATGTTCACTGAATATGGTATATCATACATTTAGAAGAGATGCTTTCTGGAAGAAGGAAGGACTACACATGCGTAAAGTGTTATCAAAGCATATTAATAATCTTTAAAAAAATCCTTTAATTAAATGACATCCTTAAGAAACATGTACTGTTATGATCTTGACCCTTAAACCCAAGAGCAGACCTGAGTTCAGTGACACTTCCTGTCAACAAATTTTATACTGAGCACTATTCAAAGGCTCAAAATGGTGTACTTGACAAAGGAACTCTGAATCTGCAGATCCTGGTAATGGAGAAGAAATTTCTAATTTCATTTTACATAATAGCACATAAAAAATGAACACATAAATTTTCTATAAACAGCTCATTCTCTTAATCTCCTATGATGAACATTTATACACCATAATTATTTGATAGTTGCAAAAGAAAACAGTAGGCAGAAAAATTTGGTCTTGGACTAGAAAATATGCTTTTTTTCCCCCACTCAGTGGTAGAAGATCAAAAAGGACTAGTTATTAGGACCCAGATAAGAAGCCAGGCACTCCATCAACTAATTCAAATTCTATATATCTAAACCTTCACATTTAAAGTTAATCCTTTACGCATGCTTCTGGAACTATTTTCACAGAAAATCAAGTTGTAAAATATTGCAGTAGGAAAGACACACACACACACACACACACACACACACACACACAACTTGAGTAGGCTTGGGAGAGTTTGGACTTCAAAACTCTGTTGACAACATGACACATCTCACCGGAGCATCAAGTGATCTCCATATTTGTTTTATTTTGGAAATGGGAATAATCTGGTAATATATGAATGGGTTTATTTTTGGCTATTAGGTACCGAGCTAAGCATTTTAGCATGCCCCGCCTCTTTGAGTTCTCACAATGACCCTGTGGGAAACATCCCAATGGTATTCCGATTTTACGAATAAGAAAATGAGCAGCCGTGTGCAGGTAGGAAACGTGCGCAGAGGCACTGAGCTCTGGAGTGGAGGTTCCAGAGCTGGATGGCTATATTTGAAATCGTTAAGCTACAGTGAGATTTCTAATGCTGATAGACTGAGCCGCATGCCCCAATTGTAAATGAAGACGGATGACTTCCCAGAAACACGCTGTTCAGTGATGAGCCACGGGGCCCTTTCGCTCTCTGGTGTGGATAGGTGTGTTTCAGAGAAGCACCAGGAGGATGAGCTTTGCCAAAACCGTTTCCACGCACACAGCAAATCCTGAGTTAAACTCAGTGAACACTTACCAGGCTCCCCTCCATGCTGGGCTCCCTCCTCTGGATTCTGGGATGTAAGCCTTTGTGCATCTCTTCTCTGATATCAAGCAACTAGGCCACTACAGCAACCTGCACAGGTCCACTGGCTGGTTTTATTTTTTTTTATCTACCAACACATTATTATTAGTTATTTTTGTTTTGCTTTGTGTGTGTGTGTGTGTGTGTGTGTGTGTGTGTGTGTGTGTGTGTTAGTACTTGGAATCAAACCCAAGGGGGCTTCTACCTCTCGCTACCTCCTCCAGCTTTATTTTTACTTATTCCATTTCATTTTACTTATGTTTTTGTGGAACTAGAGATTGAACCCAAGGGCATTCTACCTCCAATCTATTCCTCCAGTCCTAATTTTTATTCTTTATTTTGAAATAGGGCCTCAGTAAGTAGATGAGGCTGACTGTGAACCTACGATCCTCCTGTCTCAGCCTCCCAAGTACTGAGATTACAAGATGTGGGACCACAGCTGGCTCTATTTTATTTTTTTTATTTTGAAAGAGGGTTTTGCTAAGTTGCTGAGGCTGACTTCAAACCTATGATCTTCCTGTCTTAGACTCCCAAGTACTAAGAATACATGTACTCCCATCCCCAGCTAGTAGTCACTTACGGACAAATAATCTCAATAAAGGTTTTCAGCCTTACATATAAACATATTTAAAATATATTCTAAAATAAAGTGAAATTCATATATGACATACTTCTTGGTCAAGGTCTCTACCTGTAAGCAGAGTTGGAATAAATAATAAGTGTAAAGTAAAAATGACTTAATGGGTTGGGTGTGGTGGTGCACTCTTGTAATCCTAGTACTTGGGAGGCTGAAACAGGATGATCACAGGTTCCCAGCCAGCATTAGCTACTTAGTGAAGTGCTCTGCAACTTAGTGAGACCTTGTTTAAAAATAAAGAATAAAAAATAGGGCTGGGGGTGTAGTTCAGGGGTAAAACGCCCCTAGGTTCCATCTCTAGTACTGCAAAAGATAAAAGAAAAATGAAAAAAAAGACTTAATGGGAAAGCCACAGAGAAGGGTCTAATTATATGGGGGAAATACAGGAGGCAATTGGAATATAGAGCGCATTTTATAATTAAAAAAGTGTTGAGATTGTGATACTGAGATGGGACTCAGCCAATGAGTAAATGATGGTCAAATACAAACTTGGTCTGATTCAAAGCTGATAAAACATTGTCTCTCTTATGACCTTGTATGGCCCCGGGGAGGAACTACTTCTCTACATACCACTCCTGTTTTCTGTCTCCTATCTACATTGATACCAACACGCCTCCTTTAACAGCACAACCTTCCCCTGCTAAGCTGAGGAGCAGTTATGTAAGCTTGTTATTGAAGTACTCGAGGAAACACAAAACCAGAGTCCGGGAGGAAGCTGCCGAGTAGATTCTGCTTTCATACAAGTGTTGTTTACTGACACCCACCAGGGCCAACCCTGAGGTTCACGCCCATGAGTCAGTGGCCCCGCATCTTGGGAAGCATGGTCCAAGAAGAATTCTCAAGCCGCTGATTGCTTTCTCAGCTTCTGAACATCTGTGTTAAATGAACATCTTGGTTCCCATGATCATTTATTTTATTCCTTTTTTTTTTTTTTTTTTTTTGGCCAGCTGAAGAGTAATTCAAATCAAAAGGCAATCCGTCATGCTCTGTTTTTCCTACGTTTATTTCACCCATTGAGGGAATTACAGCCCTCAATGAACTCGTGAACTGCAGCTTCACGAGTACCGAGTCTAGGTAAGAGACCGTCTGCTTGTCATTCGTTATAAACAGCTATTAGATAAAGGGAGATATCTCCTTTTTCCCTTTTGTCTTTTAAGGCTAAGCATTTGCCCGAGATACCATTTTTTAAAAAAATCACTACATGAAAAAAAAATCTTAAACTTAGTTTAGAAGTATAATCCAGACCTTCCTAGGCTCACGAGAGTCTTGTGTATGCGTGTGTGCATGTGTGAGTGTGTGTGTGTGTGTGTGTGTGTGTACACGCTTCCTTGCTTTAACATTTCACAGCTTGCCTGTATCTGAAAAGAGCTAGAAAAATACATGTAAGAGATTGGCTATAAATGCTAGTTTTTACACACACTAAACGGCGGTGATAGTATTCTGAATGAATTTACCAATGCCTTCACCCTTTCCTACTGAAGGACTCCCCACCCTTTCCTGCACCCGCAATGGAATAGGACTTCCACTTGCTGCAGAGGCTGGTCCTGCAGATCAGGAATCTGCACGCATTCCTAGAACTGATCAAAGACAGATGCGCAAACAGATGGTGAGTTGCAGGATAAACTTTTCATTAAAAATAAATAAATTCCAAGTCATACATCAGAGGATATTGGTTATAAACCATTTTACCTTGAAAAGAAGATAACAAGGAAGAAATAAATACTTTTAAGTATCCCCCACGCACACAGAGAAAATACAGCTAACCGAGGATACAATGGATGCCAATGGCTTCTTTATTATTTAATTTAATTTTGTGGTACTGGGGATTGGACCTAGGGATGGTCTGTCCCAAAACTATGTCACCAGTCCTATTTCATTTTTTTTTTTAATTTTCAAACAGGGTCTTGCTGAATTGCCACACACTGGCCTCAATCATGTGATCCTCCTGTCTTAGCCTCCCAAGTACTGAGAACGTGGGTGTGCACCATCACTCCCAGCTTGGCAACTTCTTCATATAGTTGACTATATTCTTGAGTCACACACACTTTTCCAGGGTCACGGGTCAGAAGACAACCAAGGCCATACACAAGTTGGCCCTGAAAAGACCCTTACCTATGCTATTTTTGGGGTAGGGACTCTCTTTCCATCCCTCCTCCTTTAAAAATTATATATTATAGAGGCTGAGAAAGGAGGATTGGGGTTCGCGGCCATTGTAATTGCCTGAAAGGAAAGGAAAGCATCTATCCCTTGGATATTTTAAGGCAACCTAAGTTTTTCTTTGTCGAATTGCTTCAATTACATTTCTTTCTCTGTGAACGCCAACCTTAAACTTGAGTGGTTGTGTTCAACAAACTATTTTTGTAGGAACCAGTTAACTCCAAATTCTTGGGGGTTTAACACTAAATTTTCCCCATGATGTTCAATATGGCAAATTTTATTGAAGCCATCAAAGTCCTGCAAATCAGCATGGTTTTACATGAACAGGAAAACCTTTAAATATAAACAAGTGCAAAATAAAACCATAAGAGGCATGAGCCAACCATGACATGCCAGGACAGAGTCCACTTTCCCTCCCAAGGAACAGATCCTACCCAGCTCTCCCATGTTGTAGCCAGACTTCTCTGTTTTTCAAAAAAGGCTCAAACTCTGATGCTTATACAAAATCTCCCAAGTTATGAAACATTGAAATGAAATCAGATCTTTCCACGTTCCCTTCTACTCCAGCTCTGGCAATTTTCACCATTCGATGGTTGATTGGAGTTGGGGGCACCTCTCTGTTTCTTGGATTCTTAACTGAATAAAAATAGGATAATAATAGCCACACTTACCTAATCCAATTGTGGTTAGCCAGAGAGAATAAATGCGATGTGTTTAATGCATTGCTTGTCACGGAAAGTACTACATAAATTCACCAGATTTAGATCACTGAAAATAAGTGTTTAGCATCTGCCCACTTAAAGCTTTCAAAGTTTGTAAGTCAACTGACAGTATTACCTGAAACACAACCCATGCAGATCAGTACTATGAGGATGGAACAAACAGCCAAGATACCTGCTTCTATGAGTCAGATTAGTATCACTATCACTAAATGCCTGAGATAAGCAATGTTGTGAAGAAAAAGGGTTTATTTGGCTTACAGTTCCAGAAGTTCCAGTCCCAGATCGGGTGGACCCATTTGCATGGGCCTCTTGTAGGGGTGCCAGATGGCAATAGTGGGGGTCATGTGGCAGGGCAAACTGCTCCCCTCATGGACAGGAAGCCAGGAGAAACACAGGACAGGGTCAGGGCCCCACAATGGCCCTTGAGGGCATGTCCCAGTGAACTAATGGCCTCATGAAAGTCCACAGCACCTCCTGACAGCCTCAGGCAGGGAGCCACACTTCTAACATAGGTACTTCTGGGGACATTTGACCTATACACTGTAGCACTGCCCTGGTCAATGAAATGAGGACCACAACTCAGGGTGAATGTGCACGAAACCAACCGGAGGAGACACATCAAAATTCCAACAGGATCAAATGGAGATGAGGGGATTCCTAAAGAAAACTGGGATCCTGTAGACCAGGGAGTGAGAGGTCATAAGGCAGGGCCAGGGGAGATCTTGGGTGTTTGGGCAGGGTTCAAAAGAGGACCACAGATTATATTTAAATTGGTGGTAATAATGGGAAAGAAAATTGATTAGGAATTGGAAGAAGAGGTTATTGAAGTCCTCAATGTGGGTGGAATTCCGGAATCAGGCTTCCTGGCCAAAGCAGAGCCCCAGAAAGAGGCGAGAGAAGGAGAAATTAGCCGGGACTCGGGGTGGGGTGAGAAGAGATGAAACCTCTGAACAGCTGAACAGCGATAAAACTAAAAAAGAAAACAAGAGAACTAATCCAGCCTCATTTCCTCTGCTCGAGCTGCCCCTTCAAAATGCTGTCTCTCTCCAAAAGGATCTGTTTGAAATGTTCGCCCTTTAATATCCTGCTGAAAACCTTTTCACACCGGGGAGCTGAGACACCCTGCAGGCACCTGGCCTGTGAGACAGCTAAGATGACCTATATTTCACCACACTTCTTTTTTTCTCCTTTTCCTCACTCCTTTAAAAAAATAAAAAACAAAAATCACACATTTGCTGTAAAAACCACGTAGCGACATTTAAGGGAAGTATTTCAAATGAGTAGAATTACCTTTAACTCCCAAAGCGAACTCAGTTTGGTTCATTTCTCTGTGTTCCTGCCTCATCCACAACCATACGTCTATAAATGTGTCGAGTTATAATCACTGTGCTTACTCAACTCCATTATCCAGTTTGTTCACTTACCATATATTAAAAATTTCCTCTACATTTCTAAGGTCGCCGTTAGGACTTAAACATTCGCATAATAAATTTGTCTAACTGTTGTCTCACAGTTTAATAGACTATCAGACATTTAAGTAACGTCCATTTTTTTTCTATCACAGAAAATGCTACATTATGCATCATTTTGTTCAAAGTTTTCATTTTTTATTTTATTTTATTGCATTATGTTGTTGGGCTATTTCCTCCAAAGACATTCAAAAGAGCAAGAAGACTGGGCCACAGAGTATGAACATTTTAACTTCCATTTAATCTTCATCTATTCTGATGTATACATGAGTGTGAACCGATTATAACACTATTATATAAGGGAATTGGGGGAACTCTGCATGCACAATCAAAGACACTTAGCCCGAAGTGTGATTTATACCAAGTCATCCTTCAATTCTAAAACTGCTCCATGCCCTCATAAGCATCTGAACACACTAGAAATTGGCTTTTTAATAGAGTAGAACTGAATGTCAAGACAGATCTTCTCCACCCTTAATTCCTCTAACAAAGCTAATATGCTGATGGCAAAGACTGGATAGATTGCCCAGGAGAGCCTTGCTAGTAAATCTGCAGGTCTGTAAATTTAATAGATAAGAATTATCTAATACTGAGAAATGTGAGAAAGGCATAGGTATTAGGTACTAATGTAATAAAAGGAGGAGGTGAGTGCAATATCACATTAAAACTATAAATCATACAGAGTATCATAGAGGCTGTTGAAACAAACTGATAATAAAGAACAAAACTAAAGCTAAACCCCTGCAGCATTTTGTAAAATACAATTAATACCATTAATTTAAAACACACAAACACACACACACACACACACACACACACACACACACACAAGAGGATGTCAATATTATTATTACCCAAAGCACAACTGAAGTGAAACGCTATTCGCTATGGTTTTTAGTACAGCAAATAGTAGCAAAAAGTGGTTTGAAAGGAAGCTGGGCATAGTGGCATACACCTGTAATCTCAGTCCTTGGGAACCTGGGACAGGAGAATCACAGGTTCGAGGCCAGCCTCATCAACTTGGCAAGACCCTCTTTAACCTAGAATGCCCCTGGCTTTAGTCCCCAGTACCAAAAAGAAAACAAAAACAAACAAACAAAAATGATGTGGAAGAAGTAGATGTGTGTTTTGATAAAGATGGAAGGCCATGGGAATAATGACAAAGTCTAGTTTTATGTAGCCAATGTGAAAGAAAATTGGTTAGTTTTCTGGTTAATCTCACCAGGCTAGAAGGACTACTTCTGGGAGCTTCATCATTTCATCTGACCATCTGGGGAAATCAAACGTGACAATTTACCACCAGATGCCCATATCCCTTGGTGCTAGGCTCACTGAGCTCATACCTCTAACATGAAAACAAGCAGCCACAGAGAACAGAGCAGGACCAGCAGGACCAGCTTGGCTATCCTCGGCATCAGCCTGGTTGGTAGGTAGCTTCTTCATGGACACAGTGATCCCCACATAGAGCTAAACTTGATGAGTTCAGGTCCTTCTTCTCATAGGCACAGTAGCAATCTGTCTGTCTCATGGCAAGACATGCTCAGCTATAGCTCAGGATACTCGTCTCTTAAAGTTTTTATCTCCAACTACTTCTAGGAGAAACTCTATGTTAAAGATTATACAATAGCATGTAATTCTACTCTTAGTATGGTTTAGATGCTCTGGAGGGTCTTCTCAAACATAAAACAACTAGCATTAAAAAGTTTTATTGCACTGGTGAACTTACAGACTATGAGAAATTTCAGGATAAAAGACAAATATCTAGGAGCTTGAAGAAGTGGTATTTATCAGAGAACAAATGCTTTTTTTCGATGCTACGACATCGAAAACATGATGACAGGACATGAAGGAGACAGGACATGAAGCAGTGCCAAAATAGCAGGGTGAACCACAGATTACCAGATGGAGCCTAAGGTGCTGTGTAGAGACTAAAGTGGCCCTAATTCCCACAATGCAGTGATAACACAGTATCTGAGGAGAAGCATCTTAACTTAGATTTTCCAGTTCTTCATAGTTTATCACCAACCAACTAGTTGGAGGGGGGGTGGGTTCTTGGGGGGTGTGCCTTGGGAGATTATATTTTTTCCCTGTCCCATTCCTCTCTCTCTCCTTCCCAGGTGCTAGGAAGTAAGTAGCTTTACTACCTACCAACCTTCTGCTATAATATACTGGCTCTCCACAGTCCCAGAAATAATGGAGGTGGCTGACTATGGACCGAACTCTGAAACCATGAGCCAAAATAAATCTTTCCTCCTATAAGTTGTTTTCCTTAAGAATCTTGTCAAACAAAAAAAGCTAATACTGAATCCTTAAGAGATATTGAAACATGAAAATATGCAAGCAATGGAATGCAATAAAAACAACCTTGGAGATTAAAAAAATTCAAACTTTAGAAAAATTAAAGATTTAAATTTAAAAAACTGTTGATAATTTAATGCAGTGTATACCAAGAAAAATACTAATCACTACTTACTACCTAGATTCAATGGGACCTTTTGAGGCCTATATTTTGCAGACACTTTATTTTTTTTTTGCGGGTCTAGGGATGGAACCCAGGGGCATTTGACCTCTGAGCTACACCCCCTGCCCTATTTTTAATTCTTTATTTTGAAACAGGGTCTCACTAAGTTGCGGAGGGCCTCACTAAGTAGCTGAGGCTGTCCGCGAACCGATCCTCCGGTCTCAGCCTCCCGAATGCTGGGATTACAAGCGTGCGCCACCATGCCCGGCTGAAGACATTTCTATAAATAATCTGCTGAAGAGTAAGTGATAAAAAGATCCAATGCAATTGTATGATAACTTTAAGAAGGAATAAACTTTATTCTGTTAAAAACATCGTCAATTTTCTCTTTGTGTTTTAGATGACCTCTGTGAGGTAATAAAAAGTCCTAACTTGTCCATTCACAAAAGAGGCTCATGAAAGCTCACAAAAAAACGTTCAAATGCTAAATTTGAGTACAAGGAGCCAAGCATTTAAACAGAGCTTTAGACAGAATTAGTAAACTGAATGCTGGGCCAGATAAAATTACCCAGAATGTAGCACTGGGAGGGAAAGATGGAGACTCAGAGAAACTCTGCAAAAGAGGTTAAGAAATATGGAGGGTAGAGAATTAGAAGGTTTAATAAATACCTAATGAAAGTCTCAAAAGGTGAAATTAGAGTTGGAGGGAGGCCATATTTGAAAATATAATATCTGATGATTTTCAACAACTGATTAAGATAATCCAGATGTACAGGAAACACATTTTTAAACGACTCAAGAATTCACACTTCAGAATATATTTTACTCACACACCCCATGCATGGTTGTTGTATGCTGAAGAAAATATGAGTCATCTTATTTCACCATTTTCCAAGTGACTGTGGGCCAGGAATTGGGTAGGCACTAATAGGTCAGAACCGCTGAGAAGAAATATAGGGATTCCTCTCAACACCGATGGGATAACTGTTGATCCAAAATTCTGCAGAAGTTATTTTTATTGAATTATATTTTAATGGCAGTGTAGCATATTTCTATTTTAAAATATCTTACTACTTAGCCCTTGGTAAAGAGGGGAATCTTTTTATTAAGCAAGTACTGAGAAATTGTGATTTTTTTTTCACGTTATATTTTCTAAAATCAAGACGTAAACATATGCTTGTGAATGCAACTACTTATGGCAAACATAAATGTAAAAATACCTAAACACCTGCCCCAAGTCCTTAAAGGTAGAAGGGTATGTGCGGGGGAAGGGTGTGGCATGCTAAGCGAGAGAGGGCTGAATGTTCATCATTGAACATCTTTGCTGGATTATCATGTTTCTTTTGGGGGGGGGCAGTACTGGGGACTGAATCCAGGACCATTCTACCTCTGAGCTATACCCTCAACCCTATTTTTTATTTTGAAATAGGGTCTCACTAAGTTGCAGAGGGCCTCACTAAGTAGCTGAGACTGGCTGCGAACCTGTGATCCTCCTGTCTCAGCCTCCCAAGTACTGGGATTACAAGTGTGTGTCACCACACCCAGCTTCAAGCTGTTTTTATACACTAAAGAATTTTAGGTTGTTTCTGCTCTCCTTTCTCCTCTGCCTGAAGCTTCCGTGGTACATTTTAAAAACAGATAAACTTTGAATTATTGTTGTCCGCTACACCTAATCTCAATTCTTTCCTTAGCGGAAGATATGAAGGAGGAAAACAATCCCATTTTCTCTCCCTTTCCTTCCTATCAGCATTCCATGTCTCAGGACTGAGCCAGAGAATCACGGTCTAGGACTCAAGGACTCTTGGTATCCCTACCCCTCATAAATCCTTTCCCTTTCACAATTTCAGTAGAAGGGACATGGGATTTGAGGAGAGAAGGAAATCTGGCTATATAACATGTATATCTGGATTTAAAAAATGTTAAGTACGATTCATAACGTAATAGCTTAAAAACAGAGGGCTGAATAAAATACGAGCAAGTGTCCTTTTTTCAAATTATTTAACCTTTTTTTTTTTTTTTTTTTTTTGCGGGTCTGGGGATGGAACCCTAGTGCATTCGACCTCTGAGCTACACCCCCTGCCCTGTTTTTTATTCTTTATTTTGAAACAGGGTCTAAGTTGCAAAGGGCCTCACTAAGTAGCTGAGGCTATCTGTGAACTGCGATCCTCCAGTCTCAGCCTCCCGAATGCTGGGATTACAAGCGTGCGCTGCTACGCCCGGCTGCAAGTTAACCTTTTTAAGTGTTTTGATTTCTTCACCCATAAAATGAGGATAAAAATAGCACCCATTTCATAGGAATTTTAAGAAGCATAAGTAAGTAGCATTGGATTCTGCAGTGCCTAATTTTAGTTTTGGCAATTCGTTATGGGACAGGCAGAGCTTAAAACAGTGCCTGGAATGTGGCAGTCATTCCATAAACATTAATTCTTATTTTTGAAAGATTATATTTACATAATTATAAATTATATCTAATGCATATTTGCATAACTAAAGGTACATGCATAATTATATATGATATATAACTTTTTTTGTGTGGTCGAACCCAGATGGAACCCAGGGGTATTATACCACTGAGCTAACCCCCAGCCCTATTTTTTATTTTTTATTTTGAAATAGGGTATCGCTGAGTTGCAAAGGACCTCACTAAGCAGCTAAGGCTGGCTGCAAACTGCATATCACCAGAAAGGTTCTCTGGTTATTTCTTAGTAAAGAGGTTAACGCTGATTTCTCTCTCAACCCATTATTACTTAATTGAGTTGAATTTATTTGTCTGCAATTAATACAAATCACCAATATACTTAGAAAACTCCATTAAAAACCATAAATAATTGAAACAACTCTCATTTAGTTTGGCTTTTCCAAATATATAGATGTTAAAGGATATTACAATTCCTTATGTAACTAAACTAGTCAGCTTTAGTAAACACCCTAGGCTGTCTCAAAATATTCTTTAAAAACTTACTGTACTGAAAAACATTTCTCTTAAAAAAGATAATGTCAAGCTGGGCGTGGTGGCACACACTTGTAATCTCAGCATTCAGGATGCTGAGACTGGAGGATCACGGTTCAAGAACAGCTTCAGATGCTTGGTGAGGCCCTTTGCAACTCAGTGAGATCCTGTTTCAAAATAATGAATAAAAAATAGGGCTGGGGGTGTAGCTTAAAGGTAGAATGTCCCTGGGTTCCATCCCCCAGTACTACCAAAAAAAAAAAAAAAGATATTGTCATTTTATTTGGCCAATATGTATTTTTTTCACATCAACAAGAAATTTCCTAAAATTCTTATTAGCTATACTGAAATGTAAGGCTTTATAAAACATAGGCCTTTCAACTCTGTTCTTTAATTTTAAATACAATTGATAGTGCAGCTGCTATGCTCAGAACATCACCAACAATGAAAAGGGATATTGCTTGACAGTGTAAAATTTGCAGTTCAATTCTATCTGCAAAACATCAATTGATCACGAACACACGCTGCTGTCAAGAGTAAGGGGGGAAGAGGGAAGAGTGTGCAATCAGATGGGGTGAGGTCTAAGTGGGCTGCTTAATTTAAAAGTGGCACAGGATTGGCCGAGCGTTCAGACTGAATCTCAAGCATTCAGCCTCCCCAGCTGGGTGTCTCTAGTCACTCAGCCCCAACAAAGGAGGGCAGTCGCCCATCAAGTATAACAATGGGAAAAGACAGTGACCGTCACTGAAAAATAATTCTCTTTAGTTTTAGAATGTGATTGGGAATCATCTTTCACATTTATTACCCCAATTCTGGGGGATAAGCACTCAAGTCTCATGCTGAGAAATCAAAATAAGTTGGACCGGATTCAATTTTTTTGAAAATTCATAAAGCAAATAATTGCCTTTAAATAATTAAGAGCAGCATGTTTTGTTTGCTTTTCATGATAAGATTGAAAAAGAATCTGGAAAAACAATGTGCTTGGTTAGTATGTCCTTGAAAAATACACTAGGTGCCCATAAGACCTGGGGAGAGTCACTGAGAGCCACTGGGGTCCTCCCTCCTTCCCGTGCTGAGGGGCCCTTTCCTGCTCAACTGCCCTAGCCTCCCAGTGGCCTCTTTAGTCTTCTGAAAACCCCTCACCTCTTTTATGGACATAGGTGGTTCCTTTTATGGGCTCCTATGTTTTAGTATCTGCTCATCTGCTCCATACACCACAAACCTGGACGAGAGATCAACAGCCCCTGACATCTGCCCCACCGACAGGACCAACCCCACAGCACACCAAAGGAGCCATTCCACTCTGAAAGGAGTGGGTGTAAATACCCAGTTTCACTATCAAGGACATAATATCTTAGGGTGACTTTCTCTTGCTTAAACACAACACTGTTACCTCTTCATAAAGCTGAACTCATTAATTTTTAAGTCACCAATAGGAAGCCCTGATGGATGGGACACTATGAGCTACCTGATGGAGCACACCCTTATATAAAATAAGAAAATAGGCATCACCAACAAATGTATATACACGAGTTGTGTTCTCACCTTGATAGACTATTTATTATTATTATTATTATTATTATTATTATTATTATTATTATTATTTGGTGGTACTGGGGTTCCTGGCAGCCCTTCTACCTCCAGGCTACATTCCCAGACCTATTTTTACATTTTTATTTGGAAACAGGGTCTCCTAAGCCAGAGCTCGCGGCTGGCTTCGAACCCGCGTGATCCTCCTGTCTCTGCCTCCCAAGCGCGGGGATTACAAACATGCACCACCACGCCCGGCTTGATAGACTAGTTAATCCCATTAAGATGACTCTAAAGATGACTGAATAATGGTTTCAACTTCCCATGTATAAGAAATGTGTTTATAAAGGAGCCTTTAATAGCATGTTTCTTATTTTAATATTAGGGCATAGTCATTGAAAATATTTGGGAAATACACAGAGGAAGAATGAAAAAGTGTGGACAAGGAGGAGAGGGAAAAAAAGTAGAAGGAGAAAAAAAAAACACATGAGCAGGAGGGAGGACAGGTGGAGAAGAAGGAAAGAGAGGAAGACACCAATACTGTACACCAGGTTTTCTGCCCTGACCGGGTTCAGATAAACTGGGTCTTGAAGGCATCTGCGGCATCGTTAGAGGCTCAAGGCCTGTCTGAGTCAAAACAAGTGTGTTGGGTGAATGCTTGGCTGGCTGGATGTGGGACTGTGACAACAATTGATTCAATTGATATGTAGGTTTTAGGCAAAAAATTTCTCCAAACATTTTTAAAGTTTCTATTGGATGCTATCAATTGTTCATTAAGAAATCTCATCAGAATTTTAGCTTTAGAGGTAAGATAAAAAGCTCAGGCAACTCACCTGAAAATCTATTTAACTTATGGTAGCAACAGAAATAATTCCTAAAAATAATCAGAGTAGATGCAAGCAGCATTTGAGTCCGGTATGGCTCACCAGTAATAAAATGTAAAACTGATCCACTGAGAGAATAAATAAACACAATGGACAGAAGTGAAGAAATGCCATCAAATTCACTATAAAAATCTGACTTGTCTTAGAGAAAGTTACTGCATATCAAAGAAAAATGTCAATACATTTCTATAGTTGCTTCAAAAGAAGTCAGGCAAAATAGGCTCACTCTGCCCATGGACACAGCGGCAACTACACATGAAAATATTTAATAACTAGCATACCCATAATATGTAACATTTATAATACTCAACATACTTTAAATGAGCCATTAGCAAATTAATTAGAGCATATTTCACCTACTCACAGAAGATCTGCATTAAGCAGCCCCATCTACGTCAGTGGATATAAATAAACCAGCCTACAAAAGTGAAGGAATTGCCTCCCAAGACAGCACAGTTTGAAATCTATATGGTAGGAAGGGAATAAATCTAGCAATTGTGAGAGGCAGAATTCAGAGAGGAGTTGTTAAAAACACACTAAATATCCCCCACAAAACCCATGGCCGAGTTAGCTTTTGATTTCTTTGGGCCCAAAGAATTGGGAGGCTCATGTTTACGCCAGAGCAGAAAAACACACTCATTAAAAATGACACTCATTTAAAAAAATTACTCATTAAAAAACATACTCATGAAAAAAATCCCCGCGCTTGGGAGGTGGAGACAGGAGGATCGCGCAGGTTCGAAGCCAGCTGCGCTGGCTTAAGAGACCTTGTTTCCAAATAAAATGTAAAATAGTAGGTTTTGGAGTGTAGCCCAGAGGTAGAAGGGTTTCCAGGAACCCCAGTACCACCACTAATAATAATAATATAATAATAATAATAATAATAATAATAATAAATAGAAAACAAAATGATTATTTTATTTTGCCAAAGGCAATAGATGATATCAAAAGTAAAGTAAAAAAAACTTATTTTTGTGTGTGGTACTGGGGATGGAACCCAGAGGCATTCTACCTCTGAGCTATACCCCCAGCCTGGTTTTTTACTATTTATTTTGAAACAGGGTCTCACTTGAGTTGCAAAGGACCTCTGAGTAGTAGCTGAGGCTGGCCGTGAACCGCGATCCTCCTGTCTCAGCCTCCCAAATGCTGGGACTAAAAGTGTGTACCACCATGCCCAGCTTAAACTACACTTCTTAAATGTACCAAATGGTGAGCTTCCCAGTCTTTGCATAAAATTGTTGTTTCAAGTTTCTTTGTTATATAAGATAACACATACCTACACTTATACTTTGTGCAAGAATGCATCTTTGCACACATATGTACACGTGTGCCTAAATGAATGCATAAATGTATGTATTGCACACGTGTGTACATGTGTCACTAAATGAATGCATAAATGTATGTATGCACATGATAGAAAAAGTGAATTGAACAGCCACAGTGAGACACCACTGGCAGCGCTACCTCTTAGGCAGCCCCTTTGAATAACACGGCATCCAGCCGTTGACCCTGTTCCTAGGCATTCTTTAGAAAGCCAAGATTCTACCTCGTAGACAAGTTTGTAACCTGTTTCTTCTCAGTATTTGTTCTTAAAAAACCCTTTAAAACAATTTTAATGACTTGTAAATATTCACAAGCTTATACCTGTCAATATTACATTAAATGAGTCATTAGGAAATTAATTTATTTATAGCATATTCCACCTACTCACAAAAAATCAGAATTAAACAGGTGCTATCAACCTTAATTGGTATAAATAAACCAAATATCAATATAGAAGAAAGTGCTTCCCAAGAGAATGTGAATTTCAAATTCAACAGAAACATTCGAGAGTTATTAACTGTCTTCTGTCTTTACACAAAATTAGGGTTGTGAACATTTATCTTTTGTGTGTGTATGGGACTGGGCATGGAATCCAGGGGCTTTCTACCTCTGGGCTACGCCCCGACTTATTTTATATTTTATTTGGAAACAGGGTCTCACTAAGTTGCTGAGAGCGTCACTAAGCAGCTGAGGCTGGCTTCAAACCTTACGATCCTCCTGTCTCAGCCTCCCAAGTACTGGGATTATAAGCATGTTCTACCATGCCAGGCAACATTTATCTTTAACAAACAAATACAGGCATAAATATCTTTGAACTAAAGCTATTATTTTCTTATGGGAGAGTCTCAAAAGTTAAATTTGTGGGACAGATTCTATCAATCCTTTTTTTAAATTTTTTTAATTTTTATTATTTTTTTGGTGGTACTGGGGTTTCTGGAAGCCCTTCTACCTCCGGGCTACACTCCCAGACCTATTTTTACATTTTTATTTGGAAACAGGGTCTCCTAAGCCAGCGCGCGCGGCTGGCTTCGAACCTGCGCGATCCTCCTGTCTCCGCCTCCCAAGAACGGGGATTACAAGCGTGCGCCACCACGCCCGGCTTTCTATCAATCCTTTTTAAGGTTCTTGATTAAAATAAGCACACTGCTTTTCTGAGATACTGTGACACATGATATCACCACTATTTGGCAAAGTTCCGTTTTGTGGTGGACGTTGTATTACATTAGTTCTTCAAGAAAAATGTGAAGAAAAACTGTTGTTGTGCTTCTAATTAAGCAGCTGATTCTTCAGGATATAATATGTACAAGTTACTGTGCCAAACTCCGGGGAATCAAGATTCCTCTGCAGGAATTGACAGACTCTCATAGATTAGAATGTGCAGGCCTATGTGTGTGTGTATGTATGTATGTGTGTGTGTGTTCATGCATATGTGTGTGCGTGTGCTTCTGTGCATCTGGGATGATTAAAGAACTTATAAATACCAAAAATGAAGCAACCAGTAGTAGCCAGGCACTTAATGCAGTAGGCAGGTTGGCCCCAGGCTCTCCTGCTCACAGAGCTGGGAGAACCATTTCAGAATGAATCAGTGATAAAATGTTCTAAGCAACTGACAGATTTAATCAAAGTCTTAAACCCCTTGACTAAACCAAGCCAGTTCGACATTTCTTCTTATTCTTCTGCTCTACTTTTACGGTTCTACTTAATAATCATAAGCACACACTGATCATGTGCCGTGAATCTGTAACTCGTCTAAGCACTCAACTAAACCAATGCTGGCAACCACCCCCTGAATTAAGTCTTACTAACTCCCTCGTTTTACAACTGAAAAAAGCAAGGACAGGGATCCAGTATGTGGCACAGGTGAGCTTTTGAACATCAGCGGACCAAGTAAGAATACGTTATGTAGCCACTCTGTCTGGTAGGAGGCACTGAGAAAACCGGAACCGTTGCTGGCTGTGTGTGCTTATTTTTGGCTTACAACTTGGGGATTATATGAGGTCAGGGATTACAGCCAGAGTGTCTTGTACACGGCGTGGCTTTCCTTCATTAAAAAACACCGAGTTTAGTAATATCCTCAGCAATTTAGTGAGACCTTGTTTCAAAATAAAAATGGAGCTGGAGATGTAGTTCAGGAGTAGAATGCCCTGGAGTTCAATCCTCAATCCAGTCCCCAAAAGAAAAGCCACAAATACTATTTATATCGATATCTATACCTATATATCACTTTGAACTTCACTATGATATATAATTACAATGCACCAATGAAATTATACAAAATTAAAATATAATGATTTTTCCATTATACTCATTAAAAATAACGAAAGAAAAGTCAAAGCAAAAATTGTAACAATGAAGCTGGGTAGAAGGGGCAGGAAGTAGATACCAAGATGTGCAAGGCAGTGTCCTTCCAGCATTATTTGTTGAATTAAAGGCCAGGTAGAGAATCTGACACTGTGATGTGGCTTTGTAAGCTACAGGTTTAATAACTGATATCAAATATTAAGTAATTTCTTTATTATTTAATTATATATTTACTTTTTGCGGTACTGGGGATGGAACCTAGGGGGCCTTCTACCTCCGAGCTCTACCCCCAGTCCAATTTTTTATTCTTTAATTGAAACAGGGTGCCAATGCATTGTAAAAGTGTTCACTAAGTAGCTGAGGCTGACCTTGAGCCATGATTCTCCTGTCTTAGCCTCCCGAATGCTGGGACTACAAGTGTGCACCACCAAGCCTGGCTCTTAACGTATCCTGGCCAGCTGGGTTTCCTAGTTTCATCAATGAGTTCCTGAATCTGTCCTGGGTTTCTGCTATCTCAGGAGCAGCCACAAAAGTCCTACATGTGTATGAGGAGCAGAGGCAGAAAAGAAAAGTAACGGGGACAGATGTACACATAAAGGCACTTTCTGAGATTGTTTTTTTGTGTGTGTGTGGTCCAGAGAACTGACCCAGAAGCACTGTACCTCTGAGCTACACTCCCCCAACCCTATTTTATTTTTTTACTTTAAAACAGGGTCTCTCACTAAATCGCTGAGGCTGACAGGAACCTGGAATCCTTCAGTCTCAGCCTCCCAAGTACTGTGATGACAAGTATGTGCCATGGTGCCTGGCTTCTTGAGATTATTGATATCTGAATGTTTCTGATCCCTCTCAAATAGGAGAAAACAAAACAAAGATAAAAAAAATAAAAATAAAATAAAACCCAACAGTAACTATTGGAATCAAAATATTTTCCAGAATTAAATATGGGAGGAAAATTCTCTCTCTCTCTCCCTCTCTCTCTCTCTCTCTCTCTCTCTCTCTCTCTCTCTCTCTCTCTCTCCCTCCCTCCCTCCCTCCCTCCCTCTCTCCCCCTCTCTCCCTCTCCTTCTGTCTCTTTCAGTAGTGGGGATGGAACCCAGGGGCATTCTATCTCTGAATGACACCCCCCAGCTTGAATCTTTCTCTTTCTTTCTTTCTTTCTTTCTTTCTTTCTTTCTTTCTTTCTTTCTTTCTTTCTCTTTATTTCCTTATTTATTTATTTTTTGGTATTTATTTATATTTATTTATATTATATTTGTATAATATATTTATTTATTTATATTTGGTGGTACTGGGGTTCCTAGAAACCCACTACCTCCATACTACACTCCCAGACCTATTTTATATATATATTTTTATTTGGAAATAGGGTCTCTTAAGCCAGCAGCTGGCTTCAAACCTGCTGGATCCTCCTGTCTCTGCCTCCCAAGCGCGGGGATTACAAGCCTGTGCCACTACACCCGGCTTATTCTTTATTTTTGAAACAGGGTCTCACTGAGTTGCAAGGGGCCTCACTAAGTAGCTAAGGCTGGCAGCCAACTGCAATCCTCCAGTCTCTGCCTCCTGAATGCTGGGATTATAAGCATGCACCACCACGCCCAGCAGGAAAGCTCTCTTATTTGTAAAATATTTCAAGTTTTCTACATTAGTGACTAACTGCTTAGATAACACTTAAGTGATGGCTCTTAATGAAAGGCAAATCTTAAAAGGCAATATGTTGGGCTGTGGATGGGCAAAGACCTTAGAGATTCATTGCAACTCACTCTGATGACAGACTGGATTCAGCAACTTCATAATGATAAATATCTCTACCCATGAGGTCAAACACTGTAAAAACTGACCTCGGGGCCTTAAACCACTAAGGTCACTGAGGTATGATACCAATATTGACCTCTCACAGGCTATCAAACACCAACTTCTTCAGCTTAGCTGACCTTCCTCTGACCACACAAAGCCATACAGCCTGAATCTGATGCCTCAAATATGGGGAATGTGGGATTAGCACGTCCATCTCAATTTGATGTAGAAATAGGCTAGAATCTTAGACCCTTACTAGGAGCCTCAGCAAAGGCTTCTTTCCTGAAGCTGCTTATGTCGAACTAACATACTGCCTGCATTCTCTCTCTGCACGGGTGCTTTCATCTTCTCGGGCCTTTAGTTCTGAATGCCTTCTAACCCCTCGCCCTCCATGAGATTTGATTCATCTGATCCAAGGGTGTTCAATTTGGAGAGGGATAAATCAGCATGAACTTCTTCCTCCTATTCTTCAGTTCTTTCTCCTTATGATCTTTCCTTTCCAGATGCCAGAACAGCGGAGCGAGGTGCAATTGTTAAAAGCCACCATTTGTTCAGCACCTGTGCAAAAAAAAACATTAACCCATTCTGCTGATGTGTTAACGCTACTGTGATAGTTTGAACTTCATAGGTATCTGCCTTTATTTGTCCATAAGATCAGTTCATTTTTTTATTTTTATTTATTTGGCACCAGTAGGAATGTTGCGGTGGTGGTTGTTTTCACCCCTGTGGAGATGGTGTTGAAAGACAGCATTTTATTGTGAAGAAATATGCAGCCAGTAATGTAGACACTGAGGCTTAATCTGAAGCCAGAAACCAAGGCAACCTTAATGGAATTTTCCAGTTACTTTACACTTTTAAAAATCTTCTTCTTTTGTGGCACTGGAGATGAAGCCCAGGGGCATTCTAACTCCCCATTTTTATTCTTTATTTTGAAATAGGGTCTCACTGAGTTGCAAAGGGCCTCACTGAGCAGCTGAGGCTGTCCTTGAACCACGATCCTCCCGCTTCAGCCTTCCAAAAGCTGAGATTACAAGTGTGCACCACAATGCCCAGCTTCTAAAATCTTTTAAACATGCGCCCAAAAATGTCTTGGCACAAAATTAGTTACCTATACCAAGAATTCATGATATTAAAATTAAAATTTAAATCAAGTACCTACGTTCTAAAAATTTCTAAGGAAAGAGTTACAGCACCTAAGTGTGCCGCTGTGACAATTTATAAAACTAAAAAATATGTGTAATATCAGTTCTTTTATATAGTATTTTTCTATCTTTTTCAATAGTATTTTTATATTTTTTCAAAGCAGATTTTCCCTCAAGACACTCAAGATGCACAAAACCACAAAACATAAATAATTTAGCATATTTGACTACAACTGTAAATTAGTGCAAAGTTTGATGTCTTAATAATGCATGCCCACGATATACCATATACATTTAAAATAACTTCAGATTAATTACTTGAAAATACCTCAAGGTTTTGCCCAATTCATGTTTTATGTGGAACTGCTTTAATAATAGACGAAACAATCTGTGCTCTATCAACTGCCTATTCTATATATAATAGTATATATGAAGTAATTAATGTTATCTAAAAATGATCACTTTGCAAAATTTGAAATCAACCTTAAGCTATTAGCCTCCTAATCAGAATTTTCTTCAGGGAGGAAAGAAAAACTGCAGGTCTATTTCAGCAGAAGTATCGCAAACGCTGAGCTAGTGAAGTTCAAAGAGATTAGCTGTATTGTTGCTCGGGCAATTAGTTTGCAGGCTGTTTCTTGGATTCATCAAGTCCAGGTCGGCGGCTGGGTACGCCTAAATAGCAGAAACAATCGGCTAATATACACAAACCAGAGAGTTCTAAGGTGAGCACTGAATGCCTGTCTTGTTATAGTTACAAGCAGAGAGAACATTCCCTGATTAACTGAGTACATCTAATCACCCACTGTTGAAGAAAAACGTCTTTGTTCCGAATAATCTTGAGTGGTTTCTTTGATTAATCAATGTCACCATATAATTATCTAGTTATTTGCTGAAGGACTTGGCTATAAATTACTAAAGTGTAGATGTAGAGCTTTCTGCTTTGGTTTCCATTTCAAGTTCAAAGAAGATAATTTCTTATAAAGGATTTCTATGCTAAAATAGCAATGTCAAGCCCAGAGAACACCAAATATAATAGAGTTTTGATATCATCTAAGAATACAGGTAAGAATTGAGTATCACTATGTAAAATTTTACATGTAAAATACCTTTTCCTATCTTTATAATAGCCAGAACACACTCAGTCAACTAAATTGGCTTCTATCACTCAAATGGGACAGCAAGTTCTGCCTCGGAGACTGAGAAAACCACACACTAAATATATATCATCCTCCCAGTTACTGCTGGTGAACTTTTGTTGATACCTTTAAAAAACCAAATAAGAAAACTGGGCAGAATTTCCAGTTCCATTTTTTAATGCATGAGGACTTCATTTTTATTTTTAAATGATAAAGCTGTAAGAGTTGTACATATCAAATGGGGTGCCATGTAACACTCAGTTTAACTCTTGAGAGTTGAAGACCTCAACTGTTTGTTTGCATTATCGACAAGATTAAAAGGAAAAGAAAAAAGAAAGGAAGACAGGCAGGGATGGAGGGGGGAGTTTATTGTTGGGAAAAGCAGAAAGCAGTGTGGCCTGGAGTTTGATTACTTTAAGATGTGGTACAAACCTACTCATGAGGTTTCTGAGTGTGATACTATTCTCTTAGGAAACGCAGCACCCAAGGGCTCTTGAAAGAACATGTGTTAAGAGGCACTGGAATAATTTTATGGATAAGAGCCACTGACACAGTCTTAGATAAAATAGACATCTGAATCAAAAGCGATCATGTCGAGAGCTCTTGTTCTTCCAGAATAAAGGCCATTTGCCACCATCAAAATCTTGGCAGCTGAGCGCTTCTAACGAATGCAAGAGCAAAAGTTCTAGTGTTTGGGCTGGCACAGTCAAGGCCTGATTGACACTTTAAAAAAAATTTTTTTTTTTGGTGGGTGGGCAGAGAAACAAATCTCCATGAGAGATCCTGCTGCAGTTCAAACAGTTTCTAAGACAATGCTGCTCAAATGTGCATGTGCATGGGAACTGGCTGGCGGAGGGTCTTCTTAAGAGGCATACTCTGAGTTAGTATGTTGGGGTCTGGGATGCTGCCTTGCTAACAGGCTCAGAGGTAATGTGGATGCTGCTGTTTCGTGAACACACCGTGAGCAGGGAGGTTCCAGGCCATTAGCTCTGAGCTCTTTTTCTGCCCACAACTGTGCAAAAGTGTCAAAGGAGCTGTGACAACAGGTCAATGTTCTTTATATTATAAAAGGATGCATTTTTCTGCTATCCACTGACCATTTCTGAAAATCAGAAACTGCATTATCATGAACCTACACTGAAGCTGAAGGTTTCAGGGGAGTTATTACAGATGGCCACACAGCAAGTACAGAATGATGAATATCCTAATATCCATTTCTCTAGTGTTTTATGATTTGAGAACATATGTTTTCAGTGGAAGAAAAATGAAAGGAAGATTGACATATTAAAATATGGCACATTTGAAATTCATCTCATCTTCACCATTCGCCTTTGTAGAACATTCTAACTATGTAGTATCAAGTGATAGTATGAACCTCCTCACACCATTAAGTAGTGTCTATAAAAGATTTACAAATATAATTGCATTAAAACAGCTTCTGCTTTAAATGCTTTTTTATTTTACTTTATAATTCTTTTTGCAGTGCTGGAGATCAAACCCAGGGCTTTGCACCCGAGATAACTGAAGACTCTCCCTCTGAGCTATACCCCGGAGCCTTGTTTAAACATTTTAAAACCGTGAATTATAACACAGAGAGACAGATGTGAAAAGTGTCAATTTAATTTCCCATCTCTTTTCAAAGCGATTTCAGTTCTCGGGTCTCATTTTGACTTGTGCTGCTCTAACCCACCAACAGAGAAGAGCAACACATTCAGTCTGGCTCCTTACTGCCACGGTCAAATCACCACCCAGGACCAGAGCCCCGAAGCAAAGGGGCTTCCATCTTTTATAAACAATGACCTGGCATCCTTCTGAATCACCACGCCTTCCACACTGGAAGTTTCTCCCTGAGGCTCCTTGGTCAGCTATGGCTTGCCAAGGCCATCTGCCTTGCTTAGTAGGGAAACCATCACTAGAAGGACCATGTCATGCGGGTCCCATGGCTGTGATCCCTCAGAGACGCAATCCAGGCATCGTATTTGTCTTGGTACTACTGTCTGTTCCCTGATGATGTTAATCCTTGCTGCAGCAGAAAAGAGCGAGGGGCATGGCACAGACCAGTAGAAGACAGGAGAGAACTGAAACAATGTAGATAGGCCAAGATGAGGGGAAGCCCCTCCTCACTACAGTCCTTCTCAGCTTCCTGTCCAGCAACATGGAAAGCGACAGTGGCCATCACAGAGACAAACAACGTGACGTGTGACCAGGCAGCGGCACTTTTGCTCTCTGCCCAAACTCTGCATCCAATCTGAAACATTGGCTGGAGTCAGGCCTTATCCCCAGGGCAAATGTCAGAAGATCAACCCTCACCTGCCACCAGGGATTTTTAAGCTTCCGTTTCTTAACTTTTATATAGCAATAACTGTTACGGTTTGGGGAAACTATCACCGGGGACCCTTGTTAGGGTCCCAGACACAATTTCCCTCAAACCACAAAAAGACAAAAAGATTAAAAAAAGATAAAAAGACTGAAAAAGATAAAAAGGTGTGGGTTCTTGTCCTGAGCTAAGTATAAATACACATTAGCCCAGACTCTTGCTGAAGATTTAAAGAAGTTTATTAAAAAGATAGAAATACAGAAGACAGTTACAGCCCCATGCCATTCAAGAGTGGCATGGGGGGGGAGTGGTTCGAATGAATTCACCAAAGATACAACATGTGGAACATTCTTATAGTCAGCCCGGCCAGATCTGTGGTATGTAGATGTGCTGCCCTAACTCTAGCCCAGGTATCCGGCTCTATCTCCAACCCAGCCAGATCCTCTCCCTCTGAAGCAGGGTGGGGGGGCAGCTCTGTCTCCTGCACAGATCTCCACACCTGTTGTTACACTCCCAAGATGTGTTAAGTTGCTTATCTGGAATCTGGGATTTCCTTCCATCCTTGAGGAAGTTTGCCTCTCTTTAGAAATGTAAAAAGACCCTTTTTCCTGAAGCTCCTGGCTTTCTTTACTTCCAAAGATATATTTTAAAATTGGAAATCTTTCCCAATACTGGTACATTAATACATTTTGAAACCTCTTCCCAATACTGGTATAATAACATCTCCCCCGCTTCATAGAGGATCGAAATAAAATGATATAACACGGGTGGGAAGGACTCCGCCAGGAGAAATGGGATTCTGTTATTCACTGTGACCAAAGACTCTATCATACTTCTTAGGGCTGTTTTTCCTACTTATCAACTGGATTTTAATGCTGATGTAAGGGGCCAATAGAAATACTGAGCTCTGTGGAAAAAGACTAACAAAACAAAACACAGTAGGAAAGTATAAAGATTTAAAATCCATGTCACTCTGACTCTTGTGCCTGACCAGCAAGGCTGGGTGGCTGTATCCACAATCTTAGCTAGTGTACCAGTATTGGTACAATAAAATAAGGCTGGAAGTGTAACTTGGAGGTAGAATGCCCCTAGTTCAATTTCCAACACAAGCAAGCAAGCAGCTAGCTCAATTTCTTCATTGTTTAGTTCACAACTTGAGGAAGGTTCTACACTTCTAGGCCTTATGTTTCCTGCCTCGGGGTAAGTGACCAATCAGGCTGTCATCTGCCATGTATCAGGACTCTGGGCTCGCTGGGGTTTGCTTACACTGGCTGCCCGCCATGCTGGAGGCAGACTGGCGGTCCACCTCTGAGGACCCAGGGCCTGTGCAGCGGGATGCCCTTTGCTACATGGTCTTTGTCCTGCTTCTTTGACCACTGAGGTTAAGTCGTTTCTCTAATCTAAATTATGGAGTCCTTGATGTGTTCCTGCAGCAGCTTTAAAACAAAACAAACAGAAACCCAGCGGCTGTGGCTGGCATTAATCTCAGAGATTTGCATCAGGAAAAGAAATGAATCATTTTTTTTTTTCTTCTTGAAACCCGAGTCCCAAGAGAAATAGAAACGGTCTCCTCTTGATTTTTGCTTATGAAATTTCATCATCCTCTGGACCACAGCAGACCGGGCAAATGGTGTGAATTCATTCTCTGGGAACTGTATCCTTCTCCAAAGTGAGACCCTGGACAAGTGCACCATCCGTCCGAGGACCATTCCCTGGGCTGGTGGGTGCACATGAAGCGTGGCAGAGCTGCCCTAAGCCACTAGGGACATCAACAAACAAAACCGACCCAAGTGCTTTTTCTCACCTCCTCTCAGTTAAAATCTAAGAGGACTTTGTGGAATTTTATAAAGGTCATTTGGGGGAGAAGTGGGGCTTTGTGAAGGAAATAAGATATCACTGACTTCCATGTTAACCTACTAATGGGCTTACTTTCAGAATCACAGGAGATTGCATCCATTTTAAAAAGAAGATGACGATTAAAGGTCTGTTCCTAAAAAAAAATTTTTTTTCCATTTCCAAATGCAAACTATCTCAGAAAAACTCCCAGTGAGGGCTTTGGCTGAGAGAATTCTTAACAGTTCTGCTGGGTTCGAACGGAAGCAGTGAGTTCATAGATGTACCAGTTCCCCATCAGAAGTGATCAGGAGTATTTTGGTGCTGTGGTGTTTTCTAGAGTTAAGTTACTTGAAGAGTCAACTTTTGGCTAGTAATGCTGTCTTTCTGCTCTCTCAACACCAGCTACTGGTTTTTAAAAAATCCTATCTGATTTTCAACGATAAAATTAACTATCGCTATTATTTATTTATTTGTTCTAAGGACTGAGCTCAGGAGCATTCTACCTCTGAGCTATATACCCCCCCAACCTTTATTATATTTTTTCTTTGAAAACAGGATCTCAGTAGGTTGCTGAGAGCCTCCCTATATCACTAAGGCTGGCCTTAAAGCCAAGATCCTCCTGTCTCAGCCTCCCAACCACTGGGATTACTGGGGTGTACCACCATGCTCAGTTTTATTATTTTGTTTTGGCCAATATTAGGTCACAAATTTCCTAATAAAGCCCTAGGTTGCCTTGATTTTTTTTTTCTTTTTCCTTTCAGTTCACTTTCATTTGAGAGAATATATAGTGATAATTTGGTAGATTAAGTGTCCTTGGGCCTAAACTCCACACCTTCCATTTCATAGTCTCTCTGAGATTCAATTTCCTTCTTGAAAAGTAATGGGGAGGCTGAGCTAGGAGGGCTCCACGTTTGAGGTCAGCATGTAGTAACTTAACAAGACTCTGTTTCAGAATAAAAAATAAATAGGGCTGGGGTGTAGCTCAGAGGTAAAGGTGCACTTGGGTTCAATTCCCAGTATCAAAAAAGAGGGAGAATAAACATACAATTGCCCCTTCATAACCTCTGAGATTTCTTCTAGAATACCCAAGACACCAAAATTCATGGATGCTGAAGTTCCTGACATAAAATGGGTTGGTCTTTGCAAATACCTAGTAGTACCCTCCAATATACTTTAAAAGATCTCTGGAAGAATTATAATCCCTAATGCAATGTATGTGCTTTGTAAATAGCATTAAACTGAATTTCTTAGTGAATAATGTTCATGGAAAAACATCTGTACATGTTCCACAGAGATGGAAGCATTTTTTTCCAAATATTTTGGGCTGACGGTTGGCTGAATCCATGGATGTGGAACCTACATAGGAATGAAAAGAAATACTTACCACTCAGAAGTTAATATACGTGAAGTGCCTGGACTGGTTCCTTGCACATGGTCAGCACTATGTAAGTATAAGCAGCTATTGCTGCTGCTGTTGCTGATAGCAGGTCAACATCTGCTGAAAACCAGCAGTAGCCAGAGAATGATGTACGGGGCCAGGTAGGTCTGATTTGAATATTTACAACATACAGGCTGCTATTTCTCTGGGCCTCAGTCTCCTCTGCATAAAATGGGGCTAAATACACTTCTTAACGGGGCTGTTCAAGAAATATTTAATGCCTGGCACGTGCCTAGAGTCCTGATGGTGTGCGGTAGTGCCCTGGAGTCAGATGTCTGTAAGACACTGGATAAATTGCTAATCTCCCTGAGCTCCAATTCTCTTATAAGTAAATGACAGTAACAGTGGCCTTGATTGATAGCATTGCTGCCTGAGTATATGAATTAAGGCACATAAAGACTAGTCGAGCCTCCATAACCATAGCCTAAAACAAGACAGATGCTGCTCTCAAGGAATCAATTACATTACACTGGAAACTGGAGGAAAATAGTCCTAATTCAAAAAAGACAGGGATCATATACACCCAGAGCCATGGGCAAGTATGTGTGTATCACTTTGAACCTCTCTATGATGTATAATTACAAGGAACTAAATAAAAGCATAAAAAAAGACATGGATAATATTTGGGGAAGAATATTTCTAATTCAAACAGAAGCCACAGATAAAATACACCAAGTTCTGGGCGCACGCTGGTTTGTAACACTTTGAACCTCTCTCTGATGTAATGATTACAATGCACTAATAAATTATAGAAATGCCATAGATGGTGTATGGAGCAAGCAACAATTTAAAATACTTCTCTCCAGAAAAGAAGGCTCTTCCTAAGGAAGCCAGGTGAGTCCAGTATAGTAGGAAGATTCGCAGGCCACTGCAAATTCAGTCCCTCCATAATCTGTCCTGAAATCCCACCAGTGCCTTTGGTAAGCACTGAAATCTACCCCCCCCCCCCGCCGCCCTCTCCCTACCACTGACTTCTCATTGAATTGACTGGTGCATTGATTTTTGTTTTCACTACGAAAGACAAATACAAAACAAATCCCCCTTGCTCATCATCCAGTCTACAATGGCCTGTCTTCTGCAATGGCCTGTCTTCATCACGGCTGCTCACTCACTCCAGGACCAGCTGCAATAATCAATTCTGATTTTGTTTGTCATTGTCGAAACGCAGCACTGTGACAGCTGAAAGCATGTTTTCTAATTCCTTAATTAGCTTCACTTGCTATTCCTGTACTTATCTCAAACACGTCCTCTTTTAACTGTCTCCTAGAAAAAGTTCTAACCCAGAAAAATGCCAACTGCTTGGCTGAATTGCACCTTCTTTTCTTTTCTATTTTCTTTTCTCTCCTGTCCTCTCCTCTTCTTTTCTTTTCTCCTTCTAAAAGAACCTTAAAAGATATTAATTAGGCTTGTGTTAGAAAGGGCAAGGGGAAATTGTCAGCAGCCGCAGCCGAAGCTTCACTCTTTGAAGGGCTTTAGAATTAGTCCTGCAAGCCCGGCACAGTGGTGCACGCTTGTAATCCCAGCATTTGCGAGGCTGAGACTGGAGGATCACAGTTCGTGGGCAGCCTCAGCTACTTAGTGAAGCCCTTTGCAAGTCAGTGAGACCCTGTTTCAAAATAAAGAGTAAAAAATTAGGGCTGGGGGTGTAGCTCAGAGATAGGATGCCCCTGGGTTCCTTTCCGAGTACCACACACCCAAAAAAAGAATTAGCCCTGAGGATAGACAGGCTGACAGTGATTGGAGAGTCTGGGATAACAGAGCCCTACACATCTTGCAGCAGCGAAGGTGGCAGGAGGAAGCACAGGGGAGGCAAGGGGTTTGCCACCACACGGGAGCCTGTGGCCAAGGATGGGAAGTCGGTCTCCAAATGCGATCTGCAGGTTGGGCTGTTTGCTGGACCACAGCCCAGCACTAGCTGTCTGTGATGAAAAGCAGCAGGTGATTTCTAAAATATGATCCTTGGCTGAGCGGCCATCCTCAGTTCAGTCACTATTCTCCTTTACTGTGGCCCATCTGTGGCCTTGTCTTGAGGCTCCCACACCATCAGCCCTGAGAGTACAGACGCTGACACTGTCAGATGCCAACAGTCACTAAGCCATATCCTCAATGCTCATATGCTAGAAAAACCCAGGGCAAGCTAGGCATGGTTAGTACACACTTGTCATCCCAGTACTCAGGAGGCTGAGACAGGAGGATCTGGGTTCACGGCCAGCCTTACCTACTAAGTGAGGCTTTCTGCAACTTGGTGAGACCCAGATTCAAAATAAAGAATAAAAAATAGGGCTAGGAGTATATCTCAGTGGTAGAATAAGCCTGGGTTCAATCCCTAGTTCTAGAATAAAAAAAAGAATAAGAAAAGTCTAGGGCATGTCCTTCAACATATCGCATTGGAGAAATTCCATTATACACATAGCCTGATCAGTCCTTGAACTGAATGACCGTCAGGTGCTACGTGTGCTGCTATTTTAAGTGAGGTCATTTTTACTCCAGTACATTTCTATCAGGTCTTCATAGCATTTCATCTTAATTTTATCTGCCAGGCCACTCTAAGCAAAAGAGCCCAGAAGAGGGCTTCTTCTATCTAGTGAAAGAGAAGGAAAGAAATGAAGCCAAAGGTAATCTACTCTGCCCAAAGCACACCCGAAGACCACTCCTTCAACCAGATGAAGACAAGAAAACAGCACTGGCCACCCAGTCATAGCATGGGATGGATCCTGTGGGTTTCATATTTGGAAACTTTAGATATATGAAATTTCCCTTTTGAAAGAGTTACATTTTTACTTTTCCAAAACTTATGGGAAAACATGAGCCCTGAATACCACTGAAAATAATGTCAAAATGTAAGCAAAAAAAAAAAAAAAAAAAAAAAACTTTAAGAGGTCAGCGAGATTCAAGATTTCTTAATTTTTTTTTTTTTTTTTTTTTTTTTTGTGGCTGGGGATCCAACCCTGGGCCTTGCACATACTAAGCCCATGTGCTACCACTGAGCGACCCTACACCAAACTCCTTCAGAAGAGAATAATAATAATTGAACCCTTCTTTAATGAGTACATCTATCATCTATACTTGAGAGGACAGATTCACAGATTAAAAGATAATCAATGATTCATTTGAAGACAGGCAATTTTCACATGTGATCAAAGAAATATTTAAAGTGATTCTGTCAATAGTATTTGTCTAAACCACCATTCAATTTTTTTTTTTTTTTTTTTTTTTTTTGCGGGTCTGGGAATGGAACCCAGAGGCATTCAACCTCCGAGCTACACCTCCTGCCTTATTTTTTATTCTTTATTTTGAAACCGGATCTCACTGAGTTGTAAACAGCTTCACTAGGTAGCTGAGGCTGTCCGTGAACCACGATCCTCCTGTCTCAGGCTCCCAAGTGCTAGGATTACAAGCATCTGCCACCACCCCTGGCCACCACTCAATATTAATGGAACAGAAACCTTTTCGTTTTCTTTTGGGTGTCTACTCCCTATAGAGGTTGTCTGTTTGTCATTTGTTTCTAAACTACACTGTTCTCTTGTGCCCTCGGATTCTCAGAACTTTATGGTCCTCTGCGTTCAATACTGTTTCAGTTTCAAGCTATAATTATGTGTTCATACCAAAGAAAGCACATTGCAGTTTACTTCCCAAAAGCAGGCTTCAGTTTTGCCATTTGGGTTAATTCCTAGTCACAACACACAGGCTACAGGCACGTCTGTGATCATTTGAGCTGTGAGTTCCTCTGCGGCCCTAAACTCTTTAGAGAAAAAGGACTAAAATAATCCAGTGTAGCTATATGCATTTGAACAATTCCATGAAGGTTTAAAAAAATCCTCAAGGCAATGTACAGCATAATTGAGGGGTTCCAGAGAGATCCCCGCGTAGTTGCTGTGTACACCATGGACTGTGTTTCCTGGAACAAATACAACCAAACTTAGGACCCCATGCACACGGGTCACCGAGCAATTCCACTCAGACCCTGTTCTATCACTGACACAGTATCCCTGGTTTTCTTTGCATTTTCTGACTGTTCTGGTCTTCATTTCCTGACATGAATGATTCTATGAGCCCTCGGTGCACCCCAGATTCTGACTTTCTTCCTCATTCCTCTGCTTGGCTCATGATAAAAAAAAAAAATAAAGGAAAAAAATGTCCTAACAGCAAGATATCCGAAAGGTCAAGATATGTAAGATGAATTTATTTTTAATTAGTACATTAGCTATATCTACAAATCTCATGCTCCAGATGGTTTGCTTACATCTTTAAGTAAAAGGTCTCTATATTTAAAGCAGTGGGAACAATAATTAACCTAAAATATCAATACACAATTTTTTTATGTTTTCACACCTTTTCAGAGGATTCATACACATTTAATCTATTGTTTTAAAGTAAGGCATACTCCTAATGAACCAAGTGGATTTGGAAAACATGGGCAATCAAATAATAGGACTACATAACTCTCCCTTTGAACCACAGGGTGCCTTTTTAAAAACTCAAAATACACACCAGAATAGTCATTTCTTTTGAGTTTGTATAATTAGGAACTGAGATTCTTAGATAAATTACATTTTTTTTCCAGGAGCAGGAAAGCTTTTATCAATACCCATATTAAAAAAATATAGATGAGTCCAATGACTCATGCTGAAAAGTCTCTAGGCTCAACATGACGTTGTGATTTCAGTTCAACCATTTTTTTCTCTTGTTCTTCTGCTCTTCTTTTCTATTCTAGCTCATAACTATAAATAGGTTTGACTTACACGTTGGTGGTGTTGGTTTTCAGGAGAAATTCTGGATCCACCTTTTCAGGAAGTTGGGAAGCTGTGTCATAAGACCTGTTGAACCAAACTGAGACCCAGCATCATGAAAGGACAAGAGAGGGTATGAAGAGCAACGTCATGATCCTGATCGGTAGGAAACCGACATCACAGGAGGCTGTTCTGTTACAGACTCCATTTTGCCTTTCTTTTTTTGACCAAAAACACAGAGACCATGAGAGGGGCACAAAGTTGACTGTGAAATCCTTTCTGCCAGAGTACCAAAATGTGTTCACTCAAGTCACACATACATGCACACAGCTGCAGTTCAAACTCTTCACATGACTTCATGCCTTTCTCTGCACCCATGAATGCTAAAAAAGCAACCCATTAGAGCTTTACTGAAATATACATAAATGAAGATTGAGAGAACATTAAACTTATGCCTTGGGAATTATAAAGAAAAATCAAGTTAACAGATATCATAATACTCCCACTTTATCACTGCACATGTAGATCTCATTTCTATTTTTTTATTTTGATACTGGGTATTGAATGTAAAGGTGTTCTGCCTTCCATTTCCCCTTTTCTTTTTATTTATTTATTTATTTGCGGGTTTGGGGATGGAATCCAGGGGCATTTGACCTCCGAGCTACACCCACTCCCCTATTTTTTTTACGTTTTATTTTGAAACAGGGTCTCACTAAGTAGCTGAGGCTGTCCGAGAACCTCGATCCTCCCGTCTCAGCCTCCCGAATGCTGGGATTACGAGCGTGTGCCACGATGCCGGGCTATAAATTTTGAAACAGAGTTTTACTAAGTTGCTGAGGCTGGCTTCGAACCTACAATCCTTCTGTCTCAGCCTCCCAAATACTGGGATTACAGGCAGGCATGTGCCAACATGCCTCGCTTCTTAATATGTAGTTTAATGTGGTACCGATAAGACTTCCCCTAATATTAATCATGATATTAAAATTCATTTATTTTTCATTTATTGGTGTGTTGTAAACACACAGCATCATGAGGTACAGGAGGGCAGAGGCACACATGCTCGCATCACTCATGCAGCCCTTCCCCAGTTCCCACCCATCCCCTCCCCCTCCCTCCTGGTGTTCAGCTTCGTGATGGCCTTGATATGTTTGTGAATGTACATCATGCGCGTTAAGGTCCTTCCCTCTTCGTCCCTCACATCTCCCAATTTAGGTCGCCTTCTTTACTCATCTACGTTTCTCTTTCTTTATCTAGAGTCTCTTCTATGCCCCATTTTCTAGAATTAATATTCAAGTACAGTTCTTCCATTTCATTCTCTATGCATGAATCACAAATAAAACGACGAACAAATGACAGCCTGTCACTTGGGAACGCTCACTGTTTAAATGACCATTTCAGCTTTGCAGACAACCAGCTCCATGACTTGAAGCATTATCACTTTCTCCTAAATAATTGAAAATATTATTATCATACATCTGAATTTATAGCAATATTATATATTCTGACATATCCATTCAAGCTATAGATCCCAAAAGACAAAGAATATCCAGGATATAACTTTTCCCCAGGAAAAAAAATAAAGAGTTTTTACCCTTTAAAAATTTAAAATAGACTAGTTCCCTACCAGCCGAATACCGGGGCTATAACATTTTGAAAATAATATCAGTGCCTATTTTAACTCAAACAGGCTCTGAAACTATGCCAACTCTGAAGACAAAGACCTTGAAATGAACAGAGAAACACCTTTGCTTTTCCCACCAAATCTGTTTTTGGAGGCTTGTGAAAGTGAGTGGGTCCTGAGGATGCTGAGACTTGATCAGCAGGGAAGAGGCTGACAGACCATCCAGAACAGAGGCAGCATGAATCCAACTAGAGACAGAATAAATCTGGGAGCAGAGAGGTAAAACTTCGGATTGCAACAGCCTCGCTTGGGTGGACCTGGGGTTGGACATGTTAGACTGTATTTGACAAACACACTCTCACAACACACCTCACATTATTAAAATAACAATCTGACATCGCAGTGACTGATGTACTACAACTTCAGTAGGTAAAGATGGAAGAGTAGAGAAGATATAGTTCTCATCCTCTGTGTTTTGTTTTATTGTGGTTTTTTGGTTTTTTTTTGTTTGTTTTTTTGTTTGTTTGTTTGTTTGCGGTACTGGGGATGGAACCCAGGGGCATTCTACCTCCGAGCTACACCCCCCAGCCTAATTTTTTATTCTTTATTTTGAAACAGGGTCTCACTGAGTTGCAAAGGGCCTCACTAAGTAGCTGAGGCTGGCCACAAACCACAATCCTCCTGTCTCAGACTCCCAAACATTAGGATTATAAGCGTGCACCATCACGCCCGGCTGTGGTCTTTTTACAGTGTGATCTGGATATTCCTGTGCAGAGGTGAGGTTTACAGCTCTTTCCTGTCCTGGCTAGTCAGACCTTTGCAGCTTCCTCTGACAGCAGAGCATGGTAGAAACAATGTTCTGTAACTTCCAAGGCTAAATCCTAAATGTCTTGCTTTCCCCTGATTCTCCTTGTTGGGGCGCAGCACCCATGCCATGAGGAATTCCAAGCCAGTCCAGGAGGACTGACTGTATAAAGAGGTCCAAGGCAGGTGCTCCGGTTGACACCCCAGACAAGGTGTCCCCATAACCCAGACACAGTTGACACCCCAAGGTGTCCTGATAATCCAGACACATAAGCAAAGATGCTATCAGACTGTCCGTGCCAGCGGTCACCCCCGGCTTGAGCCTTCTCCTCTGAGACCCTGGCTTGTGGGGATCAAAGACGAGCGTTAGCATGGGTGATCTGTCCCAATTCCCGAGCCACACACTCTACAATCTATAAGCAAACAAATGGTTGCTCTATGGCTCTTATGTTCTGGGGCCCTTCGTTTTGCAGGGACAGTAGCAGGGGCCTGCACCTCTGATGAGGCAGGTGTTAGGTGGGGAACTGTGCCAGAGCCTCAAGCAGAGTGATTTTGTAATTAGGGTTTAAGACACCAGAGGTGATAAGTTAATAACAAGAAAAAAAAATTTAAAAAATAATGTGGCATTGCACTGACTGAGAAAATAAAACTTCAGTAGGAGAAGATGAAAGAGTAGAGAAGATGTATTTATTTGGAAGAGTGAGTAATTCTTTTCTTCCTGTGAGTGTGTGGTACTGGGGATTAAACGCAGGGGCATTCTATCTCCCAGCTAACACCCTAACCACAGCCCTATTTTATTTTATTTTTCAAAGAGGGTCTCACTAGGTTGCTGAGAGTCTTACTATGTTCCTGAGGCTGTCTTTGAACCTGAGATCCTCTTATCTCAGCCTCCCAAGTACTGGGATTATAGGTGTGTATCACCACACCCAATCTTGATGCTAACACGGTTTGAAAGACTGGAATGAGAAGTCTATCTCTTCTCTCTTCTTCCCCTCCCCTCTCCTCTCCTTCCTCCTCTCTCTCTCTCTCTCTCTCTCTCTCTCTCTCTCTCTCTCTCTCTCTCTCTCTCTCTCTCTCTTACCCACCAGATGCCAGTGACAAGCAGGAAAAGAGAAATGACTATCAGTTGCCAGAGGGTGAGAGAAGAAAGATCACTTCTGTGCTAGACCCAGTAAGTCTGTTGCAGTGGTAAAGACAACACGTCCTTTAGGCAACATGAAATCAAGAGGTAGAAACCAGGTAAAGAGATGAGTGAAGACCTAGGTCTCATCTGTATCAAGGGGTTAATTTAAATCACAGAACTGAAGGCACCCTGAAAAGGCACAAGAGAGCCGGCCACTCCCTTAGAGAGCATCTGAGACCCCAGCATCAGAGAAAGGTCTTTTTCATCTGGGTCCCGTTGCATTCAGGATCTCATTGTGTTGTTTCCCTGTTTCTGGAATTCCTTGGCCACCTCCAAGGCAGCTCCCCCTTCACATTCCCTTCTTCACCCAGGTCTCCCTTCCTTCACCCCACAATCCCTCCCTCAGGGAGCACTCATTTCTCTCCTTTTATTTCCTCTCTGTGAACTGAATCAGATCCACCCAAATTCATATGCAAAGCCTAAAATCCCAATGGGACAGTGTTTGCACCTGGGCCTGTATGGAGGTGATAAAGGTCAGCTGTATCCATGAGAATGGATCCCTTCTGAGACATGGCTGAAACCCTGTAAAAAGGCTGTGTGTCTATCTGTCTGTCTATCTTTCTCTCTCACTTTCTCCCTCTCCTCTCTACCTTGTGAGGCCACGGGGAGAAGACAGCCCAAGAGATGTAACAAACCAAGAGATGCAACCTCAGAATAAAAAAGAAAAGATCCCCACTTTATTCCCTTATCCATCTATTCCCTTTATCCACATCATCCACTCTATCCACACCAGGCTCTTTCTACATAAAAGCTTAGTTAATGGATGTGCCCTTCACGATGATGTCTGTATCCTTCAAATGACTTAGGTTCTGTTTGATCTGCTTATTTATCATGAAGCTGTGCTAACACCTTCTACTATAGATGGCTAAAAGTTTCCTTCTGAGTCTCCTATGCTCCTTTTCTTTGTTGAAATAGTGTAGGAATAATGCAAAGCCATGCTTGCAACTTCTTCCTAATGGACTATTCCTGGAGGTAATAAATAATATCTGACTCTATTTCTTTTAACGGTTTAACTTTTATTTTGTTCATTATTACTATATTGTTAGTGATAGGTTTATTTAGTGAAGAGGAATGCATAGGAACAAAAGGAATATTTTGCCATTCACTTAGTATAGTAGAAAAACGATACAAAAATGTTCTTCCTTTCCTCTGTAAGTAAGGGCCTACACTTAAACAGTTAAGCCAGATTTATCTGCTTCATCTGTAGTATTTGATGTCAGTGTACCACTTTTAATGTTCCAGTAAAAGAACGAATCCTTCAGATATAGGTGTCCGGAGTTGAAATTATGTTCTCCATCCTGGTGCAGAGAAGTAAACTACCACTATTTATTTGAAATGAAACAGACACCTCTTTGCTGCCATAGTAGAAGAGCTCAGTGGAACAGGACGTGGTGAAGTTGGTGCACTTCAGGGAACTTTCCCTTTACTCTTTTGTTTCAGCGCTATATATACACATTTTTTTCTAATGCTCCTCTGTATTTCTAGCTTTTTCTTTCCTACTTTATCTACTCCCCCCTTCATCCTACCCTAAAAAGCTAATTATCTACTTCCACCTTAACTTTCTCTCTCTCTCTCTTTTTCCCCCAAGAGACTCTGTCTCTCTCCTCTGTTGTACTGTGGCACAGGGTTTGGTTTTTTAACCACTGGGTTACACCCTTTGCTTTATTTTTATTTGTATATGGAAACAAGGTCTCACTAAAGTTGCTAAGGCTGGCCAAGAACCTGCGATCCTCCTGTCTCAGCCTCCCGAGTACTGGGATTATGGGTGTGTCCCGCCACACCCAGCTTCTCTCTCTCTTTTAGCTTTTACTTCTATGCAATCTGAGCTGTGAAATGCTAGTTGTACAGTTGTTAGTGGATGTTTTCTAGTCCTCTTATTTTTCAAACCAGATAAGCTTGTCTGTCTCTTTAAACACACGTGCTGCAATGTACTATTTTTCTCCCATACTTATCTTGATTTATTTTTAATGTGGCTCAGGATCCCTAGACAATAGTCCTCACCCCCACACATTCAAGCAGGGCTGGAAGACTGTGTCTATGATGATGGTAGTCACTACTTTCATGACCACTGCTTCACAGATATTTTTCATCAACAGGGAAAATTAGATGCCTACAGAATTAATTCTGAATTTTCTGGGCTGGTCATTCTGGGCTGGAGCCTCAGCCGGGATGGGCAAGGTCCCTGCATTTGGTGGCATAAGGCTCTCCTATAAGGAGGGGCAGCCATCAGTAGAAGGAAGAGTGGCGCTGACACCCCAGAGCAGGTCTACATTACTGCTCTGCCGCTTACCAGCCAGCCGAGTGTGGACGAGTCTCTTCAACTTCCAGAGCCTCACTTTTACTCACTGTAAACTGGGTTATTAAAAATTAGTTTGCACTGGGAAACAAAAGAGATTTCAGATAAATGCAGACAAATACCAGAAGAATAATACAAGAGGATTTGGGGAAAAAGTGGGGTAGGGAAGAGGAGACTTGATGAAGGAATCAGTTCAAAAAATCCCATGAGCATTTGTAGAGCTATCGATGCCAATTTTACTATTATGTAGGGAAATGCACCTGGTGCCCGATGCACGTATTTTTCTATCACACTAAACTTTGAGATGATTTATGGTTAAAATGCACCCATGAAAGCAAACTGACAGCCAAAGGTGAAACAAAGGAAAGCAATTAAATGGGAAATTCAACCCCATCTTTTTTTCGTTATTGTCATTTTGTTGGTTGACTGTGAATTTTGGCAGCTCTAAAGCAACCAAGAATTGCTAAAATATCACCCCGGAAATATAAGGTGCAGGAACACTTTGCTTTTTTCTTAACACACATACACACTACAAGAAGAAGGGCAGCAGAGGAAGGGGGAGGAGGCAGGTGCAGTGGAGAAGGGAAAGGGCGAGGGGGAGGAGAGCAGGACCGATATCTTTACCTGGCTTCTACACTGGTCACCATAAAACATGCCTACACGTCCGGAAGTCTAGCTTCCATCTCCCGGGCATTTTCTTAGGGAAGAAAACTCTTCTAACAATGCGCTCTATAATTCTCGAGACAAAAGGGAGAAAACCAAATAGTCACGACCATGTGGATATTTCAAATGCCTGCTAAGAAAGTCTCTGTACAAGACACGGATGCGTGATCTTGCTGGAAGGTTGGTCTCTATGGAGGCGGTGATCGTGAGGTGTTTGGCTGTACCCGGTGCACATTCACTAATATTTCAAAGTCGGTCACTAAACCAAATATGAGACAGAGGGCGGGGAGGGGTTGGGGTGGGAATTGGGGAAGGGCTAGTGAGGGATGCGTGCATGTACTTTTGTACTCCATTAAGATGTATGACTACAATGCACCGATTTAAAAAAAAAAAGAAAATCTTAAAAAATCTGAAAAAGCAGGGTGTGGTGGCGCACGCTTTTAATCCCAGCATTTGGGAGGCTGAGACAGGAGGATCGCAGTTCGCAGCCAGCCTCAGCTACTTAGTGAGGCCCTTTGCATTTCAGTGAGACTCTGTTTCAATATAAAGAACAAAAAATATGACTGGGGGGTGTAGCTTGGAGGTAGAATGCCCCTGGTTTCCATCCCCAGTACCACAAAAAGAAGAGAAAGAAAAGTCCAAAAAATATGCAAAGGAAATAAAGCTAGCATCTGTCTACTAGGTCTGGTTTCTGAAGTCAGAGAAACCATGGATTGGGTCCCAACACAATTCCTTAGTAGAAAGGTGGCCTTGGGCGTATTCCGTGGCCTCTGCAAGATGCAAGTTTCTCATCTGTGAAGTGGGGGAAAATCATAATGCCTTCCCCACAGGGCTGATGTGCACATCCAATGAGGCATTGTGTTGAAACAGCTAAGCTTCTGTTCTATACATTTGTTGCTACACAGAAGTGAGAAGCCTTAAAAAAGGTTTTATAAGCAACCGTAATAGCATTTTACGGTTAATCTGAGATTTCCCCTCAGATTAAAATAAAGATCAGAAGACCACATATTTGCCTTCATATATTTGATTATCTGTAGGGGTGGCTTAGCCTTGTTCATGATGTCCTGGAGCAGGACTAGAAGAAAAAAAAAAAACAATGGGTGACAGTTAAAGAGAGCCACTGGGATCCAGTGAAAGGAAGGAAGCACACAGTCAAATACACTCCTCTGTTTCCAAACACAATATTGTGGCTTATTTTCACTGGAGGAAATTAAACCTAAATTAGCCACTGGGCAGGCGCACAGCTAGGAGGCCAGTAATTGAACTAGTTGGTATAGAAATTAGATAAACTGGACGCTCTAAGTTCCCTTCCAGCCCTGCGATGTCAATGATCCAGTGATATGGAGGCAAATCACATTCAATTTCCCAGACATCCTGTAGGACAGACCCACTGACTTATGTGAAACTAGCTACCTACATACAAAGAAACTGCAGAAATAGTTCTAATATGCAAAAACTGAATCACTACCCAGAGGCCTGCTGATTGTGTGAAACATAACACACACACACACACACACACACACACACACACACACACACACCATATTCAAGGCCAAATTATTTTTGCTATAATCTCAGTAGATATACTAAGCTGTCATTCATTATACTGACTTTTATTTTTCATTTTTTCCTTATCTACTCTCCTCTCCCTCCTTTACCTCCTCCTCTTCCTCTTCCTCCCCCTCTTCCTCTTCTTCCTCCTCCTCCTTCTCCTCCTCCTTATATAGTGAGGATTGAATGCACGGCCTTGCATACTTTAGGAAAGTACTCTACCCAAGAACCATATACCTCCAGCTCTTGTTATATTGGCTTAAACTAAGACTAGTCAATCATAAAAGCTCTGAGATTTGACACTTTATTCCGTCGGAATCAAACAAAAGAAAAAAATATATAACATTTTCAGGAAACCTGTATCACTTATTTTATTTAAAGCCCTTAATGTTAGGTTTCTGACATGTTTATTCTCAGCATCGTTGGCTGAACATAATACCATACTTTTATGGAGTATTTGGTGGTTTATGACTACATTCTGAAAGATAGAGGACTTTATCATTTTTCTTAGAATTCACAGAGAGGCAGGCAGGGCAAAGATTATAGTTCCGCTTAAGAGACCAAAACACTGGGCCCCGGGGGCTCTAAAGCAAGTCGATGGCACTGTCGGTCTTCCAATCCCAGACTCCACCTTCTTTTCCCAGTACTTGGGAGGCTGACACGAGAGGCTCGAGGGTTTTCGGCCGGCCTCAGCTATTTAGTGAGGCCCTCCACAACTTAGTGAGAACCTGTTTGAAAATAAAAAATGAAGAAATAGGACAGGGGATGTAGCTCAGAAGTAGAATGCCCCTGGGTTCAATCCCTAGTGGCCCCCCCTAAAAGAAAGCCAAACAGCTATTTTCGTTTTGAGATGAGGACAGGCATACATATTACTACTAGAAAGAGAAAAAATGTTTGGGTTACTCATGCCTGTTCTAGATTTTAATGAAGACATTCACTCAGAGAATATGTTTCCATAAAGTAACATCAAAGGAAACTTCAAACAGATGCAATATGACACCAAAAAATGTGAGATGCAAGAAATAATAATGAGCAAAACATGTGTAAATATGTGTGAAAATCCAGATATATATTATGGGTTATTCTATGATATACTGTATATTATTATATTATGGATATAACAATATATATATATATAATTTATGCAACAAAGCATATAGAATCAAAATCATAGAAAATGGACCATCTGTCTATGATTCAGAAGCTGAAAAGAACACTGCTCCCACTTAACAATGAGGAAAAAATTATAATACTGAAAATTACCTAGAACCTGCTATAGCGGAGAACAGAGTAGCCAGGGCTCCCTCTCTGCTGAGAAGGGACGTTTGGACCAGCTCGCCTGGAAGAGAGGCATGCAGCAGATGGAGAAGAAATTGGCTACAATTTTAGGAAACTGTTGGAGCCAAATGTGGACTGACATTTCAGTCTGGAATAGCTGGGGGCCCCCAAGGGTGAGACTTGTACTCAGCAGTAAGCACTCTTCCATGAGACTGTGCTGAGTCTCCCTGAGAACAGGGGAAGGCAGCGAGACAGGAGAGAGTCCTGCTTTCAGGAAGAGAAGAGCTGCTTCTCCAGGGGGGATACAAAGCCACTCTTCACCCAGACCCCTCCTCACATGAAGCAAAAGCTTTACTTAAAAAGAAAAGAGTTGGGCCTAGTGGTGGTGGAACATGCCTGTAACTCTAGTATTTGGGAGGCTGAGGCAGGAGGATTCCAAGTTCAAGGCCAGCCTCAGCAACTCAGTAAGAGCCTGTTTCAAGAAAAAATGGTAGTGGTAGGGAAAGGAACTGGAGGTATAGATTAGAGGTAGAATGATAGTTTGAACCCTAGTACAGAGAGAGAGAGAGAGAGGAAGAAGGAGGAAGAGGAAGAGGGTAGCTCAGAGGTAGAATGTCCCTGGGCTCCATCCCTAGTACCAAAACACGAGTGGAAGGAAGGAAGGAAGGAAGGAAGAGGAAGGAAGGAAGGAAGGAAGGAAGGAAGGAAGGAAGGAAGGAAGGAAGGAAGGAAGAAGAAATTCCGTGCAGATATATATATAAGACAGTTAACAGTAGTTTCCTCTGTTATAGGAGTGGGTGACAGAGAGGGTTCAAGGCCACATTTGCTTCTTAGTTAAAAGATGGGTAAGGGCTAGTTGGGCGATGCGTGCATGCACGTCTCCACCATCTTTAATCCCATTAAGACGTATGGCTACAATGCACCAATAAAAATTTTAAAATATAAAATAAAAGATCTGAAGTGGACAAGTATCAGGTCTATACAGCTTTCACTAGCTTTCACTTTGCTAAGCCGTCGTGTAACGCAAGCAAGAAAGACGCCATCGCTAATTCTACTGTAAAGTCTTTTCACTATATTTTCTAACTTCAGAAAAGATGGCATTTCATTAGACTGTGATTGAATACACCTTTTTTTTTTTTTTTGGTGGTACTGGGGTTCCTGGAAACCCTTCTACCTCTTGGTTACACTCCCAGACATATATATATATATATATATATATATATATATATAGGTATATATACATATATATGTACATATATATACATATATATACATACATACACATATATGTATATATATGTATATATACACACATATATATGTATATATGTATATATACACACACATATATATGTATATATACATATATATGTACATATATATACACATATATGTGTATATATATATATATTTTTTTGAAACAGGGTCTCTTAAGCCAGCGCGGCTGGCTTTGAACCTGCGTGATCCTCCTGTCTCTGCCTCCCAAGTGCGGGGATTACAGGCGTGTGCCACCATGCCCAGGGAATACACCTTCTTTTAGTTTTATTCTGGACAAGGTAGCAAAATGACCTACAAGACTGCGTATTCCATTACAGTGACGAGGGCCCTCGAGGTCCTGGGTAGCCAAGTGGAGAAAGTACTCAGAACTCCTGACTGAAATTCCAAGAAACTTCACGAATCGTGGGTGTTGTATTTCTCGTATCCCTAAATGACTTCAGAATTCCTTTGTTTGATAACAATGGCTGATAACCAGAGTCAGAAGATCTTTTATGCAGGACTTAATGGACTCTAATGCTCTTTCCAGATCTAAAAATCATCTGGGCGTCATGTAAATACAGCCCAGCCCTCAGACACTGAAAAATATGGTCTTTTAGACTCTCACCTTGTGGCTTTATCAGAGACGGTAGCTAGGTAGCCAAGCATTATTTACCAAAGCCAACCATAACCTGCAGGACTGTGTTGTGTGGAAGTCTTTTACTTCTCTCTGGATAGAATATATGCACGCTTGTAACCCCAGCATTCGGGAGGCTGAGACAGGAGGATCGCGGTTCACCGCCAGCCTCGGCTACTTAGTGAGGCCCTCTGCAACTCAGTGAGACCATGTTTCAAAATAAAGAATAAAAAATCAGACTGGGGGTGTAGCTCAGAGGTAGAATATCCCTGGGTTCTATCCCCAGTACTGCAAAAAAAAAAAAAAAAAAATGCAATCCAACAAACAAGGAACCTTCTTGTGTATACTTTCAGAGTATTTCCCAGTATTTTCAGAGTTCAGAGCTAAGAACACCCTAGGGACTGTTAACTGTTTGCTGAATACATTAGCTTGCTTTGCAAATGTTAACGTCTTTCAGTCATCTGTGCATTTTGCAAACTAATTTAAAAGTACATTTACTGGTGCAGTTTAGTCTCACATTATAATATAGTGACACGCGTGCACGTAACACTTGGTACGCAAACTTCTATTTATGCCAAATTCTGAACCAATCTGGAATAGATCTTGAAATTTCCAATGTGGTTAATGCACTCGTATGCTCTTTGGGAGTTCACGTGAATACCAAAGTGTAAACTGAAATTATATCAACCACATAGATGAAACGCATACAGCAAACATTGAGCTAAACATGCCAGGCACCAAAAAAAAAAAAAAAATACGTGCTGCAAGATTCTGTTTATATAAAGTTGAAAACATGAAAATCTAATCTTTGGGATTTGAAGTAGGGATAGCGGTCATCCCTGAGAGGATGAGTATCTAGAAGGGGCAGGAGAAAGGCAAAGAAGGCTAGTCAGTGCTCTGCTTCTTAATCTGGTGATGGTCCACATTTTGAAAATCCATCGAGCAGTCCCTTTGAGATTCACACGCTATTATATATGTGTTATTATATACACGTGCTATAATTGACTTAGTGTCTACTAAGTATATATTGAGATGCATTATTATATACGCATGCTATACTTGACTAAGACATCATATTATATTTGTTATACTTTACTAATTTAACTCTTTATTTTATGTATTTATTTATTTGTGGTACTGGGAATGAAACCCAGGAGCATTCTACCTCCGAGCTACGTCCCCAGCCCTATTTTCTATTCTTTATTTTGAAACAGGGTCTCACTGAGTTGCAAAGGGCCTCACTAAGTAGCTGAGTCTGTGCATGAACCAAACCGCAATCCCCGTCTTAGTCTTCCAAATGCTGGGATTACAAGCATGCAACACCATGCCTGGCTATGATTTAACTTTTTGTACGTGACTTAACTTTTCAAAACACAGAGTTTATTTATTTATTTATTTATTTATTTTTATTTATTTATTAATTTTTGGTGGTACTGGAGGTGGAACCCAGGGGCTTTCTACCTCCAGGCTATATTCCCAGACCCATTTTATATTTTATTTGGAAACAGGGCCTCACTTAAGTTGCTGAGAGCCTCACTAAGTAGCTGAGGCTGGCTTGGAACCTGCGCGATCCTCCTGTCTCAGCCTCCCAAGCGCAGGGATTACAAGCGTGCGCCACCACGCCCGGCCAGAGTTTATTTTTAAGGGTAGATTTCTCTTAGTGTTGATGCATTGCAACTGTGTTCTCAATACTTTCCCAGTCTGGTTCTAACTTCAAATGCTGGATCCTCTAGAAAGTCTCCAGGCAGTCCCAAACTTGAATATTCTTCCTCAGAGTGGCCGTAGCATGGTTTTTGTACATCTCTCTCACTTTTTTAAGCATTAGGAACATTCACAGCATTTCTCGTGCAGCCTCAGATATATTAGGTACTCAAAAGTTGTTAAGCAAATAAAGATTGACTGTCCGATTCCTTGAACTCCTCCACAGGGCCCCTCTCTCTTCTTCTAAGTATACTTTAATCTGTTCTTTTATTCAGTATAATTTACCATGCATGACCTGTGAGAGTCTAGTCTAAATGTGACAGCAAGAAACATGAAACCTTCTCTGCTACTGGCTTAGACACACTGAAAATAGCAAAGTTCTTTTATTCCAACTACAAATATTAAAATAATGAATGCGTAAAGAGAAAATGCAAGTCACAACTGTTTACAGGTGGCTTTGTGACTTGCCCTCCATTCTTGCAACACAGTAGGCATGTTTTCTTGTCTGGACAGGTCCTTCTCACCACAGTTCATCCCATTCTGAAGCAGAGAAGGATGACCAAGTTTGGCAAAATGGCTGCAAGCTAAGAGAATGCTCAACCAACTCTCCATCTATGAACATCTCTGGCTTCTTTCCAAGTTTTTACTATTAAAAGCAACAAAGGTACCCATTTGTGTAACGTGAAGAAGAATGTGATAGCTGGGCGTGGTGGCGCACGCTTGTAATCCCCGCGCTTCGGAGGCTGAGACAGGAGGATCGCACAGGTTTGAAGCCAGCCTCAGCTACTTAGTGAGGCTCTCAGCAACTTAGTGAGACCCTGTTTCCAAATAAAATATAAAATAGGTCTGGGAGTATAGCCTGGAGGTAGAAAGCCTCTGGGTTCCACCCCCAGTACCACAAAAAAAAAGAAGAATGTATGTATCTACCAGGGCAGATACCATATTTCACTAATTTATTGTTTTCACATGTTAGCATCTCCGAAATCAGATTTCTCCTAATAATCAACAAGATTTTATTGTTGCGGTCAGCCAGGTGGTAACTGGGATGTGGTCTTTGCCGCCTGTGCCACCTGCCACACTCCAGCTAGAAAATCACTTAAAAGACATAATCAGAAGGGATTGGAACTGCTGAGTTTTGTCTGAAAACACTTTGGCATCTTCTTTAAGAACAAAAAGTTGTCAGCATTGAATCTCACAAAATAGGTGTCAGTGGCTTGAAAAAAAGTCCCAAAGTCCCAAGGACAGCTTTTGATGAGATGCCGTGTCCTCTGGACTCTGGAGGAGCACATGGTCACATTAATGTGAAAAATCATGGGTGCTCATGGCTGCACTGAAAAGTGACTTAGACGTGTCCTAGTCTCCAAAAAAAAGTTGAGCCAAGCCAGCTTAACCAATTTACTCTGCTTCTGTTTTTTTTCCTCTATATGTTTATAAGTGATCAATGGCTTAAGTCTATTTCTAGGTTAAGTATAAAGAATATGTTAAGCCAGGCATGGTGGCTTACTCCTATAATCACAGTACTTGAGAGGCTGAGACAGAAGGATCATGGATTTGAGAACAGCCTCAGCAACTTAGTGAGGCTCTCAGTAACTTAGTAAGACCCTGTTTCAAAATAATAAACAAAATAAGGCCAGTAGTGTAGCTCAGAAGTAGAATGCCTCTGGGTTCAATCCCCAGCACCACACATAGGTACAAAGAAGTTTATAATCATAAAATAAATTTTAAATAACAAGATAATATGCTATCATTTTAATTGGTGAAATTTTTCTTTTGAATAACAGTTTAAATAATGATGGCCTTCACATTACCGCTAGTGACAAAAGGGACAAAAAAAATCATTATTTTTTAAAGATCTGGCCCTGGAATTACTCTAAAAGAGGAAAACGCCCTTGCTCAGAGGAGGAAAGGAAGTTCAGAGTTCATTAAAGTGAATCAAGTGTCCTAAGCTGCTTTCACTACCTAGGCAGGTGTGGCACTTTATTAATTTTTGCCAATTTTATATATAATTATACCAATTTTAGACCTATGGATCTTTGATAATAATGAGAGAACATTTTTCTCTTTTTATAACCCACTTATGTCCCTTTAATGAAATGCCTATTTTTATATTTTTCAGTGTTCGTTTTTTTTCTATTGCAAAGTTTGTAATTTCTTTCTGATTTCTGTGGTTCTTTAGAAGTGAAAAATAGAAGACTTCCGGGAAGATGGCGACCGAGAAAAGCGGGGCTCTTAAGCCCCGCTAACAACAAACCTCCATTACCACAAAATCAGTGCCTTTCATAGCCAGAAAACACCATCGCCAGTGAAACAAAAAATCACCAGGCTCCAGAGAGAAAGCGGACTGAGAACAGAGCCACAGAGGAGATAACCGGCTTCACGCCCGAGGACGCCGCAGACGTGGCAGCAGCGCCATACTGCCGGCGGCACCAGCGAATTCATGGACGGCTACAGCAAGCCGAGGTGAGCTGCTGCGGAACAGCCAGGCGGGATTTCTCCGCGCAGAGAGCATCTAAAGCTCCCAGTGGCCGAGCTCAGTACACGCTGCAGGGATTCAGAGTGGAAATCAAAACCAAGAAGAAAAACACCAGCCCCACAGCCGAGGGCGTAGCAGCGGCGCCATATTGCCACCGGCGGCAGCAGCACCGAATTCAGCGAGGCCAGTACAGCTACATCTGCGTACTCAAGAACAGTGAGTCAAATTGCGGGCCACAGAGGAGAAATCCCAGTACTGTACTCACTGGGACTTGACCCAGTGGGGGAGGGGCGGTGGCAGAGATATCACACCATAGGAGAACGTGCAACCTGGCAGCCCCCACAGTCTAAAGCAGCCTCTATCGACTCTCTGGGTCGGAGACTCTGTGATAAAAGCCAGTAAAGGAGTAGTGGGGTCTGAGATACTACTCACTCGAGATCCAGAACACCTTAAGTGAAGTCATAGTGACCCAAGAGAAGAACCCAGAAAAGGCACAAACATCCGAAATCATGGGAAAGAGGAATAATACTGGAGCAATAAATGCCCACAACCCCACAACATCAGAATCCGATAAAACTGAAAATCAGAGATTTCTAGAAGATCAAATCAGGAAAATAACTGTAGAAATAATAGAGGTGCTTCGAAAAGAACTCAGAGAGAGCCAAAAAGAGATAAAGGATGCAATTAATGAAGTAAAGGCCTCAATTCAAAGCATAAACAAACGATTAGAACACATGGAGAACAGAATCTCGCTCTTAGAAGATGAGCAATCCAAAAATGAACGCATAGTTTCTAATCTAGGAAAAAATATCCGACAGCAGGAATCTGATATTGAAGAAATATGGGCCCATTTTAAGAGAGCTAACCTAAGAATAATTGGAATAGAGGAGGGAAAAGAAAGTGAAACCAAAGGGATCAACAATCTCTTCAAGGAAGTAATAGCAGAAAATTATCCAGACATAGAGCAAGAGGTCGATACACAGGTCCAGGAAACTTATAGAACTCCCTTTAGACAGGATCGGAGAAGAGGATCCCCACGCCACACAATTGTCAAAATGACCAATGTGGAAGCCAAGCAGAGAATCTTAAAGGCAACAAAAACAAAGGGCCAAGTGACCTTCAGAGGCAAACCAATTAGAATCACTCCAGACTTCCCAAATCAAGTTATGAGAGCCAGAAGGGCTTGGAGTAACATATTCCAAACTCTGAAAGAAAACAACTTCCAGCCAAAAATTTCCTACCCAGCAAAACTTTCTATCAAAGTAGATGGAGAAATGAGAAGCTTCCATGACCAACAGAAACTGAAGGAATTTATGTCTTCAAAACCAGCACTAGAGAAAATACTCAAAGAGATTAACTACAAAGAAGAAATAGGTAACACACACCAGAACTAGAGAAACAAGATTTTCCATCCAACAGACAACTAAGATTGGTTATCTGGAGATTCATTGTTTATGTTAGTCTTTTACCTATCTCTAAAGGGTATTGTTTGCCTTTATTGTTGTTAATTTCTAGGATTTCTAGTTGGAATATTAATATACCTTCAGATATAGCATTTGGAAATATTTTATCAAATTCTATTAGTAACTGTTAACTCTGTTTACATTGTCTTTGGATATAAAATATTTTTTTTATTTTTTAGGGAGTTTGTATACTCCTCTATTGCCTGTGCCATTGAAATCATAACCAAGAAATCACTGCCAATTTCAATGTTGTGAGGTTTAATGACCCAGATTTTCTTCTAAAAGTTTATAGTCTTAAGATTTATATTTAGGTCTATTATCTATTTTGAGTTAATATTTGTATATGGGATTAGGTAAGGGTCCAATTTTATTCTTTTCCATGTAATTATTATTTTTAACAATATTTAGTTAAAAGATTATTATTTCCACCACCAAATGTTCGTGGAAACCTTGTCAAAAATAACTTGACAATATAGGGAAAAATTTAGCTCTAGGCTTTTATTTAACTCCAATGGTTTATATATCTACCTTTAGAATAGTACTACACGGTTTCAATTATTGTAGCATTATATGGTTTGGAATCAGAAAATATATATCTTCTAGCTTTGTTCTTTTTCAAGATCGTTTTGGGTACCTAGAGTCCATATTCCATATTAGTATAGATTTTTTTCTGAAAAATAAATATATAAATATATGATAGTTTCACCTAAAAATAGAAAAAAAATATTCTCTGGTAAGAAAGAAAGCAAAAAGAAATATTGAAATGTTATCTTTAAGTCATCAAAAGCTTGGTAACAGACAAATGAAACTGTTATGTGAGATTATCATTTTTAATTTTAGATAAATTGCCATAATGCTAGATGTCAACTACTAAGCCAAGCATGGGAGGGAGGGATAGGGAGAGAATGGGGTGGGGATTGGGTGGGGGCTGACTGGGAAAAGTGTGCATGTATGTCTACAAAAGTATGTATCCTACTATGATGTATGAATACAGTGCACCAATTAAAATAAATAAATAAATAAATAAATAAATAAATAAATAAAAACAAGTGAAAAATACAACATCACTGTCTGGTATATGCCCGGAAATATTTTTGTAAGTTTATCCATCATTTTAACTTTGTTAATGTTACTTTATTTATTTATTTATTTATTTATTTATTTTTGCAGTGGTCACACTTTATTTCTGGTAACAAATTCAGCTAGTCAGAGTTGCTGGCCAATTTCAGATTTACTCAAAAACTTCCACCCATCAAGCCGGGCGTGATGGTACTTGCTTATAATCCCAGCATTTGGGAGGCTGAGACAGGAGGATCACAGTTCTCAGACAGCCTCAGCTACTTAGTGAGGCCCTTTGCAACTCAGTGAGACCCTGCTTCAAAATAAAGAATAAAAAATAGGGCTGGGGGTGTATCTTAGAGGTAGAATACCCCTGGGTTGCATCCCCAGTACCACACAAAAAAAGAAATTCTACCCATCTTCTTTAGATGTCCCATTCCCTTAGAGGGGAAAAAAAATCCCTCACAGACAGGAGAATAATCACATGTGTTCAAATATTTTGTAGCTAGAAATAACTCCAATTAGCATGCATTTAAAATTCTAAGATAGGAGAATCTTGCAACCAATTTCCTGTCATTGGTCATATGTGCCCCCACCCCCGCCCCAACACACAAAGGAATAATGTTCTAGGTCTTCCAGAGAAAGACCTTTGGGTTACTTGCAGACTACTTAGTGGTAATCATGCGACTGGCAGAGGCAGCCTGAGCCGGACTTAGGAGAAAGGGCTCCAGCTGCACAGGCCTTTGCACCCTCTGGCTTTCAGCCTCTGCCCTTGCCAGAGAACAGGCCTCTGAGTGCCAGGGCAAGGCAGTTAGACAGCTGTGGGAGCCCGGCCAGCACTCCATGATGCCAAGGCATGTTGCAATCGCTGCCACAGTGGGCACTGCTGGTACCATAAGTCAGGAGTCTTGCGTCCTGACCCTGGCTGTGCCACTAACGACAGATGTGAGCTTCAAGAAATCTTTCTTTTTTCTCTCTTCCTTTCTTCCTTCCTTCTTTCTTTCTTTCTTTCTTTCTTTCTTTCTTTCTTTCTTTGATACTGGGGATGGAACCCATGGGAATTGTACCTCCGAGCTACACCCCCAGTTTTATTTTTTAGTCTTTTTATTTATCTATTTATTTATTTTGTAGGTCTGGGGATGGCACCTAGGGGCATTCTACCTTCAAACTACAGTCCCTGCATTATTTTGTATTCTTTTTTTTTTTTTTTTTGGTGGTACTGGGGTTCCTGGAAGCCCTTCTACCTCCGGGCTACACTCCCAGACCTATTTTTACATTTTCATTTTGAAAACAGGGTCTCCTAAGCCAGCGCACGCGGCTGGCTTCGAACCTGCGCGATCCTCCTGTCTCCGCCTCCCAAGCGCGGGGATTACAAGCGTGCGCCACCACGCCCGGCTATTCTTTATTTTGAGACAGGGTCTCACGAAGTTACAGAGGGCCACAATAAGTAGCTGAGGCTGTCACGAACCACAATTCTCTGGTCTCAGCCTCCCGAATGCTGGGATTACAAGCATGCACCACCATGCCCAGCTAGTCTTATTTTTTTATTCTTTATTTTATTTATTTAGTTATTTTTGAGGTACTGGGGATGGAACCCAAGGGCATTTTACCACCGAGCTTCACTCCCAGCCCTATTTTTTATTCTTTATTTTAAAACAGGGTCTCACTGAGTTGCAAAGGGCCTCACTAAGTAACTGAGGCTAACTTTGAATTTGCACCATCCTCCTGTCTCAGCCTCCCAAATGTTTGGATTACATGCATAACCATGCCCGGTTAGTCTTTTTATTTTTGAAACAGGGTCTCACTGAGTTGCAAAGGGCCTCGCTAAGTAGGTGAGGCTGTCCGCGAACCACAATCCTCCTGCCTCAGCCTCCGAATGCTGGGATTATACCATCCCACCTGGCTTACGTCTCCTTCTGAGTCTCAGTTTCCTTATCTTCCAGAAGGGAGCACTACAACTATACATAACCTCTCAGGCCTTTCCCAACACCCGCATTCTGGCTGTACGGGACATACCTAGTCTTAACTCTCATTCATTTGCTGCCTGAGTAAGGAAAATGCAAGTAAACTCAGGTGTGTATAAAGCTGCAGTTCTTAAACATTCTGTTTCACTGCGTCTTTCCTATCAGCAGACAGCAGTTTGATTTGTGTCTTCCTTCCTTCCTCATTGTACAAGGACTGGGTGGACTTGAAAGTCAAGGTTAGAAATGTTGGAAAGTTTTATTGGACTTTTGACCCACTTACCTCATTCAATACAGAATGGTCCTAACAGCGTGTCTAATTATTTTTCCAGTTGTTGGTTTTTTTTTAAACAATCACAAGCATGGAGACCTTTCAGTTTCCTCTAAAAGATCTATTCTATAATTAACTGAATCTAGCGCGCATTTTTCCTAAAACGTGACTGCTTAGGGATTTGTTTTTCTCCCTGTCCCCATCTCATTATTTTTGGCCCTTTTATACAGTTATACTGAAGATGAATCATTATGTTTATTATTTATAATTTTAATGTGATTTTGTATGATGGTCACACTTCACATTATTGCTGGTAACAATCAGGTAAAAAAAAAAAAAAAATAGTTCCCAGTGGAGCAGGTGCTAGAATTACTCTGCCTTCGGTTGATGCAAGACAGGAAAGAACTCAAGAATAGGGCCATCTATTGCTTCCAAATCTTCAGAGAGGGCAAACTGCTCTTTAACAAAGGAGGGGAGCTGTGACTCTGGAGCAGGCGGCTGGAGCAGACACAGAAGAAAGAGAAGAACCGAGGGCGATGGAAGATTGGACCGTGCAGGGGGTAGGGACCAAGAGGAGCTTCTGGTAACCAGAGATCAAATTCTTGTCCAGCCACCATGAGAGCTTCACTCCAAAATCGAAGGCAGTGGGGCTTCTGAGAAGTGTGGGGAGCCAGGTGAAAACGTGAAAGGCCAGCAGAGATGAACTCTGCAGGCAAAATCTAGTTCATGGAAGTCGAGGGACAAATCAGAAAGTGGAGATGCCGGTTTGAACTTGGAGTTACAGCAGGGAGTGATCCCCATGATAAGGAACAGGATCTGCCACCCCGATTGCCAGTGTTAAAGGAGATCTCTTGAGGATGGAACCAGTTCAAATAGTTCTATGCTCCTATATCAGTCACTATCAATCACACTAGCACGTATGGGGCTTGCGAGGAGCAGAGTGGGATCAGAGGGGAGATACACCAAGTGCCGTGTGCATAAATGTTTGCATCATAACTATGATGTTTAACTTCAATGAAGCAATAGAAGTATCAAAAATAAAATATTAAAAATAAAAATCTCTTGAGAATAACAATGTATCTTAAGCCCAATGTTAAGCCATATAGTATATGATATGACCCCTAAGGCTTTTAGTAAAATTCTGTACAGTTAAACAAGACTGTGAGTGTGTGGTGTGCGTGTGTGTGTGTGTGTGTGTGTGTGTGCATGTGCGCACATGTGTGTTGGTAGGTCCTCTTTTCTGAAGTGTCCACATGCTTTTGTATCTGAAACTTAATTAGGTTTGGTTACTGCAGGAAGAAAAAGGCATCAACAAAGTCTAATGATAACTACGAGAACATAAGCGCCCTCAAAAAGAAAGCTCAAAACGTCTTGGAGAAGTATTTAAACTTTTACAGAAGATTCAAATCAATATGCTCCAGAATCTAAGGGGTAGGAATACTCACCTGATCTCGGAAATTTTTACTTTTTAACCCAAATGCTGTTTACAAAACTCTACAGTGTGCTAAATACATTCTTATCTATACACTTACCAATATCCTCAAATTCTCTTAAGACTTTCTGAAGAAAAGTAGTAACTTCCAGAAGGAAAAAAAAAATATATATATATATACACATATATAATATATAATAATAATAAAACATTATTTTTCTTCATATATATATATATATATATATATATATGAATATGAGAGACTCTTATTTCCACTTGGGGATGTAATATTGGAATCCTTTCACTAATGGAAAAGAGTAACATTATTTCTCCCACGAAAGCCAAAGTAACAATAAAACTAAATATACCAGATTGCAAATGCTGTATATTCACATTAAATAAATAATGGCACTGGAATGTCCAGACTTCACTTTGTAGACTGATCCATTAGAAGGCAACATCAATACAGAAACATAAGTTCCCTGCATCTTTTCCCTATTGGACATTTACTCAGCCTCAGCAAAAATAATAATAATAATAACAACCTGGGATTCATCTGTTGGGAACACTGCACAAAGATGCATGTTAGGGAAGCAGACGTATTTATGGTCCACTTTCAAGTGTATCCACAGACGGCACATTGAAAAAACACATTTTATCTTCTCTTCAAAGCATTTCCCCACCACACTAAACCAATGCTGTTAGCAAGAAGAAAAAATATTGATGAGAATTGTTCTGCCCTTCTGAAAAATTAGAATAGTCACAAGATATGGAAAGTTAGGGGTAAGAGGGCAAAACAATAACTGTCTACATACTAGAAATCGCTCCCTGACCCAATGCTTTGCTTTACTAAAGGTCTTTAACATTTCAGCACAAATACTCAGGCTCTTGCCTTTTACCTTCTCTGCAATGCTCGGAGGAGCTGCAGGTTTGCTGTTTGTTGTTGTTGTTGTTGTTGTTGTTGTTTTGGTTTTTTGATTTTGGTGTTTTTTTGTGGGTCTGGGGATAGAACCCAGGGGCATTCTACCTCCGTGCTACACCTCCAGCCCTATTTTTTATTCTTTATTTTGAAACAGGGTCTCACTGAGTTGCAGAGGGCCTCACTAAGTAGCTGAGGCTGTTCGCGAACTCTGATCCTCTGGTCTCAGCCTCCTCAACGTTGGGATTACAAGCGTGCACCACCACGCTCAGTTCTGTTATTTTTATCTTAAAACTGAGTCAGATCATGAACCTCCACTTTGTATTTGCAAAATTTCTATGTAAGCACTAGTGTTCACAGGCAGGAACAACCCTGTCCAGAAACCACTGCATAGGTGGTCCTGCTTTCCTGGCATCAGCCAGTGACTGTGCCGACAGGTGGACCCACCGGTGTGCCTCAGAGACCTGAACTCAATTCACAAGGAAAAGCCTTTCTACCCAGCATGGGGGAGATTTTAACTCATACCATAGGAAGAACTGCTACTGGTTTTCTAAACAGTTGTCTGGAGCAACCTAAATAAAATTAAGTAAAAGGAAAAGCAGACTTGATGAAGGAAACAGTTAAAAAAACGCTATGCATATGTATATTTTAAAAAGTTTTATATATGTGTATATATAAAAAGTTGTCCACATCAATCTCAATAACATGTACCTGGAGGGGATGGCAGCAAGGTGGGCTTCCCAGGGAAACATACCAAGTGCTGTGTGCGTTTATGTTACCATCATTCTGAACCTCACTATGATACGTGACTACAAAGCACCAATAAAATTATGTTAAAAAAAACAAGAACAAAGGAAAATGACTGAAGATGGTTGGAGTGTGGTCCCCGTGGCACTACAGTGGTCCCTCGGTAGGCATTACTCAGAGGGAGCCTGGAGTGGCCAGGTTGTCAAGGTCCCACAAGCCCTATCATATCCCCATCCACTTCCATTTCTCAGATGCATTCAAAATGAAGACACCGGCTGGGCATGGTGGCCAGTACTTGGGAGGCAGAGACAAAAGGAGTGTAGGTTCAGAGTCAGCCTTGGCAATGCAGTGATACTCTCAGCTACCTAGTGAGACCCTGTTTCAGAAACAAAAAATAAAAAGGATCCACGCATGGTGGCACAAGCTTGTAATCCCAGTACTTGGGAGGCTGAGACAGGAGGATCGCAGGTTCCTGGCCCACCTCAGCTACTTAGGCCCTCTGTCACTTAGTGAGACTCTGTTGCAAAATAAAAGATAAAAAATAGGGCTGGGAGTGGAACTCAGAGGTAGAATGTTCCTGGGTTCAATCCCCAGTACTGAAGATGGAGGAGGAGGAGGAGGAGGAGGAGGAGGAGGAGGAGGAGGAGGAGGAGGAGGGAAAGAAGACACCAACTATAATACTATCATATCTTTGTCTCATCATCTGCTGAGCTTTGGAGGTGAAAGTCCCATCCTTCACTGCGCAGGCTCCATCCATGGTGCTCATATTGCTTCACACATTGACACAGTTCACATGGGAGTGGAAATTGCAGGCCTTTTCCTACATGGACACACAGCCCTCAGCCTCTGTAAAAAACTCTTAAGAGCTTCAGCCCGTGCAACTGAGGATATTCCTGGATGTTGCAGATCTTCCTGGCTTCATGTCAGAAAAGATTAAGATTGGTCTCGCAAGTGAAGAAGACTCTCCTCCTTAACCGACTCAGTAATGATAGTGCCAATGAGCTAAAAAGAGAAATAATAGACAATACTACAAATAAATGCTAAAAACCAGCTTCTATTAGCAAACATGACGGCAGCATCATGTACCCGCCGCCGTGCACTCGCTGGGTGATAAGGGTTGTACTGCTTGTCATCACGGGCTTTTTTTTTTCGGTACTGGGGAGTGAACCAGGGGCGTTCTACCCTTGAGTTACACCTCCAGCCCTGTTTTATTTCTCATTTGTAAATAGGGTCTCACAAGGTTGATGAGAGTCTAACTATTTACTGAAGCTGCCCTGGGACCCGCGATCCTCTTGTCTCAGCCTCCCAAGTACTGGGATTAACAAGCGTGTGCCACCCTCATCCAGCTGGGAAATTTTACGAAATAGAGAAAACCACACCATAATTCACTGGAATATTATCATCTAAGACTGTACTTTTAAATCCACTGTTACTTCATTCACATATATGTGGGTATGCGATGAAATAAGTCTCACAAAGCAATAGCTACCTGCATCCCATGCAATGAATTGCCATAGTTTTCTTTATTTTTTCTTTTCCAGTTCGAATTGAACCCAGGTACATTCTACCTGTGAGCTGCACCCCTAAACCTATTTTATTTATTTTGGAACAGGGTTTCATCAAGTTGCTGAGGGCCTTACTATGTTGCTGAGGCTGGCCTTAAACCTGCGATCCTCCTCACTTAGCCTCCCAAGTACTGAGATTACAGGCGTGTGCCATTATACCACATTACTTCATTTTTAAAATGTGTTATATAACTCACTAAAATTATTTCTTGAACTAAAAAAATAGCTGCTATAAAAGGTTCATGAGACAGGTGGAAATGAAATCAAAGTGATGTATTTGTGAGGAATCTCAGACACACTAGCGTGCGAGTTTGAGACGTCAAGTTCCGTTCCCTTAGGATCCCTCCATTTACACAGAATTCCAAGTACGATGGCCTGGGAGTGCCTATTTCATTTTTATTAAAGGAAAAGGCAATAATGCTGCAGGGGAAAAGGCATTCTTACTTCAATTCCGAGTCAACCCATATTAATGGAACAAGGTTAGAGTGCATTAGAGAAATACTTAGTGGAGATGATGCGTTCTGATCAGGGATTTTAAAGGGGAGCAAGAGGTGATGAGGTTTGAAAGGGAAGGAGTAAAGGGCATGTTTTCTCGGTTTGTGCGCATCACCTAATTGGCTCACCCCTGGGCCCAGTGGGGAATGTTGGATGAGGTTTGCTCAGCGTGCCACGGGGTGATTAGAGATGCCTGCAATGCAGGTCAGAGGTCAGCAACAAAGATCCAAGGTTTCTGCTCCTCTGTGCCATATGGGTACCAAGCAAACCACAAGAGACATCTTCCCCACGGCTTTAACAACGTCGCTGGGCAAAATTTAGTGCAGAACCCTGCCTCGTTTGTCTGTTTTGAATCGTATCCAGTAATTCCAATGGCATCATAGCTGAGGGGCAGCTGGCGACAGAAGAGCCATGGCACGCTTGCATTCTGTAGGAAAAGAGTCTACTGGAAGATTCCAGGCTCCATTGAGAGATTCTGCCTTTAGAGATGTCTATCCATAAGGCTATGTAATGGCTGCTGCCCCCACTCTGAAGCCTCCCACAAATGGCTTGGTGTATAACAACGCAACTGATGATTGCTTTCAATGTTCCAAATCCAGACTGCTTGCAGTCAGGAAAGGAGCTCAAATCGTCAACTTTGCTGTGCCAGGACATGATAATCTTAACTGACAGGCCAGTATTTACCATGGCGAAGTGAAGATTTTAAAGCACCAGTTTAATATGGTTGTAAGTTTGGGAAGGCTAAGTTGAAATCATTCTAGTAAGGTCAGAATAGAAATTCAGGCACTTCCAGGACCATTATGGTGACGTGTGTGTGTTTGTGTTGTGTGTGTGTGTGTGTCTCTAACACACATACACACACACATACACACGTACACACTCACCTACCTCTTACCCCAGTCATAGCCTCTGTTGTTTATTCCCACCATGACTTAATTTAATGTGACATCCAAATATTAATATGATGGCTATAATTTGTCCCCATTATTATCATCTCTATCCTGTATGTATATTGGTTAAGGAGATTAAGTGAAATTTAGACAGTCCAAATATTCTATACAACGAACCATTCCTAAAATCATTTATATTTTACAATACATGTTCTGAGCATCTGATTTGCATAAAGTCCTATTCTTTGCAGTGGGTGATAGAAAAAAATCAAGGTTAAATGAGGAATCATTCTGCCGTTGAGTAATTTTAAACTTAATGGGTCCAGACTCAGCATCTTAGCAACACCCTCATCAACTTAGAGAGACCTGTTTCAAAGTAAAAAAATGAAAAAAAAGCTGAGGATATATCTCGGAGATAGAATGCCACTGGGTTCATTCCCAGTACCAGCACCCTACAATGGGCAATGAGCAATATGTAAAATATAAGATTAATGTCAAAATATGATAAATGCTTTAAAACAAGCACACAAAAAAGCCTACTGGAGAAGAAATAAGAAAGAGTTAATATCAAGATAGGATCATAAGAAATTTTTCAGAAAAGAGATAGCACTTAAGATGCATCTTGAAGGTGTAACTATTATGACAGATCCTCCTGCAATCATAGGAACACAGAGATACATAAGCAAAAATAAATAGACTAACTTCTTCCACCTATAAAGAAGCTCCTTATATCAACAATAGTTCCTTGATCAACAATAGAGGTGAATTTTAAAAATCAAATATTGACATCCATGAAAGCAATAGACACAAGGGGATTACAATTCTAAAGAGAAGTACACTGAAGTGAGCCTTGCAATTGCTGCAGTGCTTCTGCCTGAAGAAATTTGATCATTTGGGTCTCTAAGCTCAGTGTTCAGTCAGCAATGGCTTAGGGCTTGATGAAATCTCATTAGGGAGAAAAAAATTGGATTTGGGGGCTACCAAAGTTGCCAGGACATGAGAAGCCAAGGACAAAGGGAGCCAAAGAGTATTAAGAACATTCTATGTGCAATTTTCTCTCTAGACATTTGATGATCCCTAGCTGCTCATTATCCAAATAAGATGCCTTGAAGCCAATAAACAGGTGACGGCTGAGAGACTGAAAAGTTAATCCGTGATCTTAGCGATCCCAGCATACTGAAAGACAGAAACTGCTGTCCAGGATGCATCAAGGAGGGAGATGTCTGGTAAACATCATGAAGGCCCGTGTCCTAGGAGTAAGATCAGAAGAGAAATTAACCAGCCCTCACAAAATCTACAACGCATAGGGCAACACAGGATCATTAGGCTAAAAGTGTCAGAAATATTGGCAGAGGTAGTGCTTTAAACCTTTGACAGTTAACATACAAGTGAGTTTTTCTCAAAACTCTACATTTCATCTGCTGTAGACAAAGAATTTTTGAGGATTAGTGCGTTTTACTGGTTGAATATAATGAATAATTCATATTTTAATTAATAAAATAAAGTGGTTAAACTTGATCTCTAAAATATTTCCTGTCAATAAAAATCTGGTTTTATTTTTTTGGTTAATTTAAAACTAATATGAGTAATACATGGGTAATTTTGATGCTACAGACAGAAAAACACTATAAATTGATTGACTTAAAGTAAAGGTAGAAGCTCACATTTTGAGGGACATTTTGGCATACATCAACTTAGATATATGCATAAGGAAAATAGTAAGGAGCATATTCATAGGGGGAAAAAAAGCATGTAATACTAATGCTTTCCAAAAAGAATCTTACAAGTGCCAGTACTAGGATTTATGTTAAAATAAGCAACAAAAGGGAACGCTAAAAATAGACAAATGAATTACTGCGCATGAAGAATAACAAATGCAATTAAAGAAAATCTTATTTTAAATCAAGGCTGCAGCAATTTACTGAGCAAGTAAAACACTTCTGGGATTACATGAATCAGCCATTATCCAAGTTCAATTAAAATTCTAAACTAGGTACTCTATGTACATGTATACAAACTTATCTTAATTCTCATAACAGTAATAGTGTCACTCTTATTTTGACCTTGAAATCATATTTTTCAGATTCATGGAATTTGAGGTTGGTTTGCATATGCTCATAGTCATCTACAAATTTAGGAGAATCACAGTGGGAGAAGTCTAAAGAGAATGATTTATTTATAAATTAATTTAAATTTGCATAAATCTTTTTACTTTAATAATATTAGCAAGGAATGTGACTCAACTCTTTAAGAACATCATCATTTCTTTTTACTAATGTGAATAAATCATTCTATGAAAACTAACTATTCTTTAAGAAAAAATAAACAGCAAGGATTATGATAATGTCAAATACATCGCCATATCCAGATGAGGCAAGGTCTGACTTGTGGGTTAGTTAAATCCACAGTAATTTTACCTTATACTTCAATAAGAAGTGTCTCTTGTGCAACAAAAATAACTGCACTGCTGCAAGTATACAAGCAATCTAATAACAATGGCAAAATATGAGGCTCCCCGATTGTTGTAGAAAGTGATACTAAAAGATAGTTTATTCACCTTAAGGAGTTTTGCCCCCCTCATAAAAATCCATTAAAACATATAGATGAGTAATAATTAGATTTTTTAAACCTGACATACCTCACAATATAGTTGAAATTTACATAGCCCTGGATTACTATCCCCGTTTTATTTATTTATTTATTTATTTATTTATTTATTTATTTATTGGTGGTACTGGGGTTCCTGGAAACCCTTCTACCTCCGGGTTACACTCCCAGACCTATTTTATATTTTTTATTTGGAAACAGGGTCTCTTAAGCCAGAGAGGCTGGCTTCGAACCTGCGCGATCCTCCTGTCTCTGCCTCTCAAGCGCGGGGATTACAAACGTGCGCCACCACGCCCAGCTACAATCCCCGTTTTAATTTTATCTGTCTATGACTTTGGGCAAGTTTACCTACAAGTGAGTTATGAGAGACAGGTAACACAGGGCCTTAAGCCTGTGTTCAGATTGAGCAGCCACTATCTCCTACTCATTCATCAAATTCTTATTCACTGAAAAAGATGTATGGAATTTGGGACCAAGACTCACTCAGAATAATATGGTGGCAGTAGAATGAATTCTCAACAGCCATGAGCTCCCAATCAGTCTCCTTGCTTGATGTGTGTGTGTGTGTGTGTGTGTTCATGAGTGTGGTGCTGGAGATTTAACCCAGAAGCACTCTACTTCTGAGCCATAACCGCAGCCCTTTTTTTCTTCTTATTTTGAAACAAGGAATTGCTAAATTGCTGAGGTCCACACTAATTTGTGTGAGCTGGCCTCAAACCTGTGATTCTCTTGTCCCAGCCTCCCGAGCACTAGGGTTACAGGCATGCAACAACCATAGCTTGACAACAACACACATTTCTTTGATCAATATGGCAGTCAGTGAACCATGCAGGCAAGGTAATAGCTTATTTCAGGGCTACTGTTCCTTTCACAGGGATGCTCCACTCCAGTTAAAATCAATCAAGGGGCCAAAGTATGAGCTGCGTGTTTCTCTGTTTTCTTATTTAAATTGTTCTAGGGGTAAATGTGATACATTGAAAACGGGAAACACAGCAGAATTATTTGCATGAGTCAATGAACCGCAATTGTTTTAACATAACAGTGACAGCATGCACTGTTCCAATATCTTAACCTACTCACACATTTCATTTTAATCCTAAAACATTCATTCTGGAATTCACAAATGGTACCATGGTGATTAGGTGCCAACTTTTCATAAACTAAGAATAAAAATGTTGAGCCGGTTTATGGTTATGCCATGGCTCAAAATGAATTCTAATCAGCTTCAGTAATGAAAATGGCCCCTTTTTCTCCATATTTTTACATGACTAAATTAATAAACAAACACAAAAGGATTTTGATGAGTCATAAGCTACTACTTAATATAGCATCTCAATAGAAAAGAAGAAAGTTGATTAGCTTCAGATAGTAGGAAGCCAAATTACAAGAGCCATTTAGGTCTATTAAAAAGAACAGTACTTTCTCATTGGAAAGAATTGAGTTTTAATTGGATGAAGAGGTTTTTGAGATAGTTGTGAAGGTCAAGAGGATAAAAAGGATTAATGACTATAAAACTGGTTTTTTATCAAGCCTCACGTCCTGCCTCCTCTGAGCAGAGCTCCGTGAGAGGGACATTTACGTCTCTGTAGGTCTTCTGTTCTCGGGTGAACTTCACAGATGTTTATTACTTTCTTTAAATGCTTGATATGAAAGGCAGGTGCCTCCAAATCAGTGAAGGACATCAAGACCGACCGGTCATGGTTAATCAGAACGATTAGCTAATATCCACAGACTCACTTAAGAAACCTGTGCTGGTTATTAGTGTACAGAGGCTGAGGGCACAAAACATGAGGGAGCTCACAATCTAGCCGGAGTGACCGCAGAAGAATTAGAGCCAATAAAACAATCCATTTTACCTAATAAGACATATATGCACAGAATGGAAGAACATGAAAGTTAGGCTATCAAAGTATGACAGTATCTGTATAAATGAACTCTTTAAATAACAAAGATTTCATTTAATTGCTTCAGACTCTCTGTGCATCTGTGCATATAGTTCTTCAGAACTAAGAAGTAAAGCCATAGCCAGGCATGTTGGTCATGTCTGTAATCCCATTACTTAGGAGGCTGAGACAGGAGGAGCGCAGGTTCCAAACCAGCCCTAGTACCTCAGCAAGGGCCTAAGTAACTTAGCAAAATCCTGTCTTAAAATAAAAAAAGTAAAATAGTATTGTGGATATAGCTCAGAGGTAGAATGCTGCTGGACTGCATATAGTACCATGAAAAATTCAATAAAATTAAAGTAGAGTTATGCAAATACATACAGATTAATTCTATAATGAACTTCTATTACTTAAAATAATTGCTTTCACTAATGCTAATGCCACTTATTTTTATTTAAGCAGATAGCCCAAGTTTTCTCTCATAGTTCTCTTATTGCCCCAAAAGGTCACAACCTGACATATTTGCCAGTCATTTGTCATTTGTGGTTTCCTTCACTTAGAAGAATTCTGACATCCTTCTTCCTGCTCCATTGACTTTAAATTCTTCTGTAATGAAGCAGTGTTTTCATACATACAGTGTCAGGTTAATAAATACACGAATGTAAGTAGTGTTTACTATCAACCAATTAGGAGTCCCTTCTAGTAACATTTGTGGCCCCTTGAGGTCTACCAGATGCCCAAATCCCAGGAAGTTCATCCTGGCAGCACTGTGATCAACTACACTTTTCAGATTTCATTCTGTGTTTAATAACAGCAGACTCTGAAGAATATTTCTATCCCATCATCTATAAGAAGTGCCCTTGCAGACCTTCAACACAGAGCTCCTCAGAACAGACAGAGAAGTGGTCACACGTACTAGGAGTAGGCATGCAGGTCTTTTCAGAAACACAAGCATGAAATGGTAGATCTCACGAAACAGTGACTAGCTATCCGAGCCAGTCTTCCTGCCATCTTAAAGGAAAGCCAAAAGATAAAGGGCCCTGGGCACTCTCCTTCCCCTAGTTCTCTGCTGTCAGCAATTGAAAAGGTTGAGCAAGGCGTTCCTTATCAGAGGTTAAATCTAGGTTAGAGTAGATGAACCCCTTAGCACAGTCCCAGCAAGGATAGCTCTGCCATGCCTAGGATATCAAATCAAGTTTTCAGTAGTTCAAATTAAATTCTGCCCGCAAGTATAAGGCAAGTAGAGTAGGTTTAATATAAAGTTATCATTTCATCCCTTAAGTGGTAGTGCCTCTGAGAATTATAGATGCTACATACTCTGACATCCGTTTTTATTTACTGGGTACCCTTTCTTGCCAGGATCTAGGAATACAGATGTTAACAAGACAGTTGCCTTACCCTCCTGGAGTTTATACTTTCATAGAAGAAATAGAAAGTAATGGTGTAAGTAATGAATGACATAAGTCTACGTAGTTTTCTGAAAAATAAGAGAAAAGAAGATAGAAAAAAGAGCAGATGACCTTTTTTTTTTTCACAGTGGCCAGAGAAAACCCTCCTGAGAAATGGGGCAACTAAACTGTCAGGAGCATGAAGGGGTGACAGGTGGAAGGGACCAAGCCAGGTAGAATTGGCCCCTGGGGCAAGAGGAAGGGCTCTGCATTTGGTTCCATGTGTGGAAGATTTGAGCAAGGCAGCAACTGTCTCTGGTATATATTGTTAGAAGTTCATTCTGTCTGCTGGCTAGGGAATGAGCTAGAGGTGGCAGGGATAGGGCCTGGGCATCAGCTGGGGTGAGAACAGCAGTCCAGGTGAGATGAGGATAACTTGCAAGCAGCAGGTGTTGCCATGGGTGATAGGATGTGATTGGATTCAGAATATGCTTCATTTGATAGCAATTATAGTTCCCAGTCGTTAAGTGCTCGCAGTTAACCCTTTACCACATTGTATAGCTAAGACTTCACTACAGCTCTAATGGGTAATGCTTTATGTTTATGGTACAGGTGAGGACTCCAAAGTTTAGGTAACCACTTGCTTCCTGAGCTCCTAGAACCTCTTTTCCCGGCAACATTCCTGGCGGTTCCTCTCCCAGTGCCCTTCACCTTCTTGCCAGCTATCTAACGTCAAATATCCATCTCCATCCCTATGTTGCTTGTGTCTCCCTGGGACAGTGACTGAACCGGGACCCAAATTCAGGTCAGTCATGTATCAGGGTACACTTTTGCACCATTAGCCCTTTCTATCACTCCAAATGGGCAATATAAACCACCACACATAAAATGGAAATATTGTTTTATTTGATCAAAAATTACAGAATACCTCAACCTCCTAAGATTGAAATACTACAATTAAAATAGTAAATATTATCATTTTAATAAATTTCACTCAGCTGAAATAGAATGACAGATTGTTTTGGACTTATTTTTTATACCCTTTTGACTGTTCCACAGAAGACTGTACTTTCCTGTACTCTGCGTTTGTCATTTGTTTGTCTTCTTGCTGATCTCTAAAACCCTAAAACATTGCAAGTGAAATCACTAGTTCATGACTGAAGTAATGTTCATTGTAGTTTTTAAACATTACAGTCCTTGGGAAAAAAAATTTAACTACGTTTTTCCTGTAAGATTTTGATACCGTCACTGGAGTAAAAATGATTTTTAAAAAATAATTAATAAAGAATAATGTGATATAAGAAATTAAGAGAGATTAGGGAAAGGGAGGGATGAGAGAAGATTAATCAAAGAGTAGTATGTTACCATCGACAGGAGTAGAAAGTTCTTGGGAATTAGGTACTGTATATCTCAAATTGTTGGTAGAAAAATTTTAAATGTTTTCACAAAATAAATGTTTGAGAAGATAGATGTGCTTAGCTCAATTTAAATATTACACAGTGCCATGTATGAAAACATCATAAGGTACCCCATTAGTATGTATTGGTAAAAATTAAAAATTAATAAATAAATACAATCAAGTGGTATAAATAAATCAAAAGAGAAAGAAACTGACTCTACAGTGTGGGATGGGGATTAAGATGGAAGAAAAGTTTTTGTTGTGTATTCTCCTGTATTTGGAAAAGGAAGGCAGAACTACATGCCTTTATTCCCTACTTTAAGATTTTTTGTGTAAATTAAGAAATACTGAGCAACAGCAACAGAAAAGAATGTTAGAGGACTGTGGATCCATCCGGTGCAGTGACTGTCAACCCGTCTGCACTATCAGTCATCTGGGGAATCCTCCCCGTGCCTGCCTGAGCTATGAGACTCTGCAGTCAGGACCTGGGCACCATGATTCCTAAACTCCCTGTTGACTCCGGTGTGCACTGATGGTGGAAAAATCATAACATAACATAAACAAAGACTGCCTGGAGGAGCCTCCTGCTGAACAATTTCAAATGAAGGAAAAATTAAGCCCCAGAGAGAGGAAGTCACTTACCATTAGTAAAACGGATTTGAGGTAGAACCACAAAGAATACCTGAGTCTTCCACCTGCAGCTTCAATTTGTACCCAACATCCCACCAGACACAGGAGAGTGTGACAGAACAGCTGGGGGCCTCACTAATCATAATTATGATCATTCTATCCCTGGTGCATCGTGGCTATCGATGCTCCACCTCCCGTGTCTTGCTTGCTGCCACGGCCAAACTAGTATAGTTTGCAGCGAAGTGATGCTGAAAAGCAGACATGGACCCCACAGCAGCAGAAGTACCATCACCACCACCAATAACTGACAGGTGTTATTCTCCTGCAAAGGAGCACTATAGTAGTCCCTTTGTATACACCAAAGCCTTCACTAGCGGGCTATTAAAAACACAATACAACACAACAATAACAATAACAACTCCCCCAAAAAACAAAACAAAACAAAACCCTTCTCTATGGCTACACATGATTAGATAGCCTTCAAGTAATCCATGTTCTGGAATTTGCAGTAATGGGGACCCCCAGTTCTTTTACTTATTATTTATTTTGAAACAAGGTCTAAGTTGTGGAGGGCCTAAGTTGTCAAGTAGCTGAAGCTGACCTCATGCCTGTGATCCTTCTGTCTCAACCTCCCAAGTACTGGGATTACAAGTGTGTACCAACATGCCCAGCCATGATGTGGAATTTGAAGATGATGGTTACCCAAGAAGGTAATCATGGCCATATACCCATACTTAGCTATAAAAGGATGTTTCCTGCAGCACTGTTTATGCAAGATAAAAAATGAATTATATTTTAGTGTTAATCTTTAAGTCCTTTTTATGTATTCTAGATATTAGTCCTCTATAAAGTGGGAGGAGGTAGAAGGAGGGAGGTGTGAATGGCAAAAAGAACGGATGAAGTAAACCGTTCAAATAATATTACCTCTATGTATGAAAGTATCGCTACCAATCTCACTGGTAAGAACGCAGAGGGGTGGGTGGCGTGGTGAGAACGAAGGAAAAACACACCAAGCTCGGCGTGCACATAGGTTTCTACCACTTTTAAACTCACTCTGATTTAAAAAGAGAGAAAAGTAGCAATATCACGGAAAGCATTAAGGACATTTCAAATGTGCCGTTGAATTTTAAAAGCAGGTTTGTGCAAGATACGCTCAGTTTGGTAAAAGTACATACAATGAAATGAGTACGTAGGTAGAGTGATTGAGTAGTTAGGTTATGAATATTTGTTTCTTTTACTTTGTATGTGTGTGTGTGCGCATGCGTACCTGGGGATGCAACCCAGGAGCACTCTACCCCATTTGATTCTTTTATTTTGAAACAGGATCTCATTAAGTTGCAGAAGACCTCACTAAGTAGCTGAGGCTGGTCGAGGACCTACCATCCTCCTGTCTCAGCCTCCCAAGTACCACTGTTTTTTTTCAGTGCTAGGCATTGAACCAAGGACCTCAGAAGGTACTTTAAAATTCAGCTATACTCTCAGCCCTGGCCAGAGGTGATTTAAATGTTATACACTTTCAAAATTTTCTATTACATAGATGCTTTTGTTTAAGATAAGAAAATAAGCCAGGCATGGTGGCGCACGCTTGTAATCCCCATGCTTGGGAGGTTGAGACAGGAGGATCGCATGGGTTCGAAGCCAGCCTCAGCTGGTTTAAGAGACCCTGTTTCCAAAAAAAATTATGTATATATTAGGTCTGGGAGTGTAGCCCGGAGGTAGAAGGCCTCTGGGTTCCATCCCAGTACCACTAAATAAATAAATAAATAAATAAATAAATAAATAAGAAAATAAAAAGTGTGTGTGTGTGTGTGTGTGTGTGTGTCTACCTTTTAAACGGTTGTGCTGGTGCACTGTAGTCTCACATCATCATGTAGTTCAGAGTGATGGGTACACATGCACTCAGCACTTGGCGAGCTCCCCCCGGCTCCCTCCCCTCTTCTCCCCTTCTCCATACATGATATGGGATTAGCACTGATAATTTCACATATGTACATGAAGTCAATGAAAGTGTTTCCTTCATTAATTCTCCTTCTCCCTTCCCTACTCCCCCTCCCTACCCTCCTCCCTACCTCCCCCGGGGTTTCTCCTCCGTTATCTGAAGCCCCTCTGGTATCCTGATTACTTCCCAGCTTCTGTATATGAGAGAAAACAGCGTAAAGGTAGAATGCCTTCAGGTTAACTCTCCAGTACCGAAAAAAAAAAAGGGGGGGGGGAAGTACTGAATAAGTGAACTGTCTAGGCAAAAAGGCAAAAGGTATTTCTGATGGGGTGGTATCAAGCTGAACTGATTAAGAAATGAACCATGTCCTGCAAGACTTCTCACCTAATGTAGGTACTGATCATACACCTCTGCCTGGAAAGGACACGACGGAGCCATACATTTAGAACAAAATCATGTCTAATGTCCATTTATTTATCTAATTAGTTAGTTAGTTAGTTAGTTGATATTGAAGGTTGAACTCAGGGACATTCTACCTCTGAGCTGCACCTCCAGCCCTATTTTATTTCTATTTTTGAAACGATGTCTCACTAAGTTGTGAAGGGCTCACTGAATTGCTGAGGCTGTCCTCAAACCTGCTATCCTCCTGTTTCACCCTCCCAAGTACTGGGGTTACAAGCATGCACCACTATGCCCAGCTTAAAGCCCCTTAAAAAATCTACATTAAAATGAAATATACATTCACACATTGAAAATGAAAATGCTTATTAATCCAATGTGTAAATTTTAATTTTCTGATAAGCGATGCTTGTTTCCAGTGAAATTTTTTTTCGAAATACCACTGTGTATTATGGATTAAGCAAAGCACAAAAGGTAAAGGCTACTTATAGAAATCAATTTATGACCACAGATTTGAAACAAAAAAATGCCATTTTCCAGGTTTATTAAAGAAAAATAAGAGCTAGAACCAACCATAATCATTAATATTTGACTTCCATATAAAAGCACAATTATGCTATCATAAATTCAACTGCTAAAAGATGAGTCCCTCAAAGTTGAAGACAAGAGTAAAAGTTATGCTGTAACTGTAAACAGTACGACACAAGCCTGTCTTGCTTCTCTTGTTAGCAATGAAACTTCAAGAGCTAAGATCATTTGAATAAGATGTAGATTTCATTTTAATTCAAATCTACATCATCAAATCCACACAGAGCCAGTTCCACTTCAGTCACTCAGCAACAGTTAAGACCCACTTTAAAGTACAAACAAAACGAAGTCTCTCTTTTTGGGGGATAAAGACTAAAGACTTTCAGAAGCTGTCAAAATACAATTTTTTTTTATAATGCCAAGTTTCATGTCCATAAATGCAATAATGATTAAGGTCATTCTTTTCAAAAGCAGAGACAGGTTTCTTAACAAATTAACTTTGCAACAGAGGTATAATCATTCCTTTCTGATTACTATAAGAATGAACCAGAAAATAAAAAAGCTCTAGGTTCTTTCTAGAACTTTCTAGAACTTTCCAGATTTCATGGCCACAAAATTACTTCCTTTTGTGAGAAACCAGGGGAATTTTAAAAAGAGAAGCGTGAGGAGAGAGAATGACCAAATTCTTCCTGAAGACTGGGAAGAAGAAAGTAGAATTCCTTCCAGATCCCCCAGATATGTATTACCGTGACTTAAAATGTGTAAACAAGTCATTCATTCCTTGAACTGCCCAGGCCATATTAAATTTCAGTGCCAAGAATGTTATTTAACACTGACAATGAATTATGGCTTTTAATAACAGAGGCTGAAATTCCTGACTGTTGGATAGCTGTCTGCCAGTACAGAGGGGCAGGTGAGGAGTTACAGTTTTGTGCAAAATAAAATAAACAATAAGCGTGCATAGAGAGCGAGTGGGGAGTATGAGATGGTTTGGGTGTGGGAGATTAAGACCAAGCATAAATGACAGAGTTTCTGTTATGTTTCTTAAGAGGAAAAAATGGGAAGTGAAACTATTGAGAAATATGCTTTCTTTTTACATTACTGAGGATTGAACCCAGAGCCTCACACCGACTAGGCAATGCTTTACTGCTCAGCTTCATCTACAGACCTTTCTAAAAAACTTTTATTTTGAGACAGGCTCTCCCTAACTGGTCCAGGAGGCTGACTTTCAACTTGTGATCCTTCTGCTTTGGCCTCCTGGGAAACTGGGATTATAGACTTAAAATAGGTTTCCTACATACCTACAAGATGGAGAATCACACATTTGTCAGGCTTGGGAAGGTCCTTAACACTTCACCAACTGGAACTCTGTACATGAATCCTGGATTCTACAATGTTTCTGGTCAATTTCCATCTTAATGTCAAAGAAAGTTTAGCCTCCCAATAAAATCTCTTCCATTTCTTGTTTTTTTTGTTGTTTTTTAAATTTTTATTTATTTATTTATTATTATTATTATTATTTTTTTTGCAGTACTGGGGATGGAACCCAGGGTCATTCTACCTCTGAGCTACACCCTCAGCCCTAATTTTCATTCTTTATCTTTGAAACAGGGTCTCATTGAGTTGCAAAAGGCCTAATTAAGTAGCTGAGGCTGTCCATGAACCTGGATCCTGCTGTCTCAGCCTCCCAAGTACTGGGATTATAATTGTGCACCACCACGCCCCGCTTCTCTTCCATTTCTAAACACTTTGAACCTTCATATATATTTTTCCATTTTGGAACCGAGTTTGTTTTCTGCAATTTCTCCTCGCTGATATGAGTTGGATTCCATAAAGCTGGGGTCCCAAACACACTGCTCCTGGGCTTGAGACAAGGAACATAAATAAGTGAGGTAGGTCAAAAACCATAAAAATTGCCAGGGACGTGGGCCAAAGAGCAAGCTCAGGGCTCACCGGAACCGCCAGCCACTCCCTGCTGGTCAGGAACATCGGGCCCTGCCCCAGGAGTTTCTGATCAACAAAAGCAGAAACCTGAATTCTAGTAGGAATATTCTGATTTGGGAACACATAAGGAATACATCCTGTAGTTCAAACAGTTCTTGGGCATCAATGAATCCAAACTTCCCATTTTATGAAGGAGGAAACTGAGATGGAGACCAGAAAGAATCACTGGCCCAAAGCCACATGTTTAGTTAGTGAGAAGTAGGTGCGGAGGAGGAATCCCAAACACCAGGTCCCACTTCCCCTCTGCTGAGCGTTCTTATAGTGAACAAAGTATTTGCCTTGCCATAGATCTGTAACATACCTGGAAACAGGAAGCAGAATACAGATCATCATTGTATCCATAAGTAAGAAACTACTGTCCACATCTGGTTTTGATTGCACCCTTTCAGGTCCAGAGATCTATGGAGCTCTAGCAATATGTTCACTCAAGAGACAGACCACCAGGGTTTCCAAGGCCAGCTCTACGAATCACTACCTGCACGAACAACTCACCTTGGTTTACCTCAGTTTCCCCATCTAGGAAATGGGGTGGTAATGGAACCTATCTCACAGTGTTGAGAAAATTGAGATATTACACATAAAATGGTCAGGATGTGCCCAGCCCAGAGCAAGTACGACTTGAGCAATGTTATAACTACCCAAAGCAAGGGCTTCAATAGGCTAGAAAGGAGATCAAAGCCTATCTAACCACTTAATGGGAAAACAAAACATCACGTAGATATTTTAAAAATGTGCGGATTTGAAAAAAGTTGATTAAAGCAGCTAGCTCCTTTATTATAGAGGTTAAGGCAAGGATCAACTCTAGCAGTTAAAATAATGGTCATAAAGTACCACAAAATTAACTCTTAAACTGTTAGCACTCACCTGCACAGGAGGGAGCCTTTGAAAATCCCTGACTTGCTCCCTTCCAACCTTGGAGAAATCTAGAATATATGGATATATTCCATCCTGGCCTCTCCCTACCAAGGACTAGGCTTCTTCTCTAAATAGTTTCTGCAACCATCCCTTCTCCCCTCCCCTTCATCCCTAAGTCAGTGTTAGGGACCCAGTCTCTCAAATGTTCTTCCTAGACAGCTAGAGGTTGTTTGCTCTCAACTCCATACTAGTAATTGATAAACAGAAAGACAGCAAGCATACTCAAGGGGAAAAGATAAAATGCACCCCCTCTTCATTATTTCGACTTGGTCTTACAGTCATCGTGCATAGATTTGCCCTGGGTACCATGCCTATCGCCGCTGGGATGGGACTTCAGATTAAGCTAAGAGAAGGCACGAAGACAACCGGAACATCCATCAGAGGGAGCTGGAACACTCGGTCTCAAGTCACTGAGGCCACACGCAGAAAGAGGTGTGACTGCTCAGGTCTCTAAAGCAGGGAAAGGTGAATCCAGTGTTCTTTCCCAAGGCTGCCAGGGCCTCAGGGAGCCCCTGGACTATGATGATCCAGTTTACGGTTCCTGCATGTCACTGCGTGTCGCCAAGTTCAGGGTTTGTAAGGGTTAATGTTGGCTGCTTGGTGCTAGTGATGGATGGATGCGGGCACTAAATATGTAACAAGCCATTTAATTCACAGGACAAGCAAGGGGAGTAGGCACCATGATCCATGTCACAGATGAGGAGGTTCATGCTCTGAGCAGTGCAATAACTCCCTCAAAGTATACAGGGACACAGCCGCAGAGCCAGGACACGAGTCCAGGTGGTCTCACAGCTGCATCCACTAACCACTGCCCCAAACTGCCTCTAGAAACTTCTGACAGACGGTACAATGAAATAATGCTCCTTGGCCTGCTTGGTGCCAGCACCCAGGAGGTCACCTGTGTCCCACTGCCTTGACTGCACCTAAACATTCACTTTTGGGGGCTTCCATCAGATGGCGGCTGCATTCCTGGACAACTTTGATCTCTGGTTGCCAGAGGACATATAAATTTCTAGTCCACACCTTATACTTTAGGGAGAGGCAGATTTTCTTTATTATTCTCTCTGTCTTCCCTAAGACAAAAAGTATATGAGCTGGAAGTCCAGAAAAGAACAAATACTGGCCGATATATGGGGGAAAGGAAGAAAGATTTAAAAAAAAAAATGAACTAAGAGAATGTTAAAAAGCAACTGTCAGCCGGGCGTGGTGGCGCACGCTTGTAATCCCCGTGCTTGGGAGGCTGAGACAGGAGGATCGCACAGGTTCGAAGCCAGCCTCAGCTACTTAGTGAGGCTCTCAGCAAATTAGTGAGACCCTGTTTCCAAATAAAAATATAAAATAGGTGTGGGAGTATAGCCTGGAGGTAGAAAGCCTCTGGGTTCCACCCCCTGTACCACCAAAAAAATAAAAAATAAAAAAGCAACTGTCAGTCCCCAGGAAAAATGCAAATTAAAACCACAGTGAAGATACTTCACATCCCCTCTGATGGTCAATATAAAGAAGATAGAGCCGGGCGTGGTGGCGCACGCTTGTAATCCCCGCGCTTGGGAGGCAGAGACAGGAGGATCGCACAGGTTCGAAGCTAGCCCCACACGCTGGCTTAGGAGACCCTGTTTCCAAATAAAAAATGCAAAAATAGGTCTGGGAGTGTAGCCCGGAGGTAGAAGGGCTTCCAGGAACCCCAGTACCACCAAAAAAAAAAAAAAAAAAAAAAAAAAAGAAGATAGACAGCTACAAGTGCTGATGAGGCTGTAGAGAAACTGGAACCCTCCTGCATGGCCAGCAGGATTGTGGCACAGCCCAGCCACTTAGGAGGAGTCTGGCAGCTCCTCCAAAGGCTGACCATAGAGTTTCCGTGTATCCACGCGCATAATTGCGCACGATAGCATTCGTGATTAAAATCAACAGAAACAACCTGAATGTCCATCGACTGGTGAGAGAGATTGAGATCAGTGTTTGTCCATACTACTGACAGGTAAGATAGGGAAAAGGGTTTCTTTTTGGAATTAGATAGCATGGTGGTTGTATAACTCAATCAATATACTAAAAAATACTAAGTTGTATACTTTGAAAGAGTGAATTGCTTAGTAGGTGAGTTATAGCTTAATAAAGCTGTTATACTAGAAGAAATAAAGTAACTCCATATAAAATAAAACACTAGTCTGTCCCAGGATAGGCTGCATCTGTGTGAATGAGAAAAATATCATAATTACTGAAATGGCAGAGCCTTGCTGGACATGGTGGTAGATAGCTATAATCCTAATACTTGGGAGGCTAATAAAGGAGGACTGCAGGTTCAAGGACAAATAAATTTCTAGTTCATGCCTTCTACGCAAGAAGCAACTTAACTGAAGACTCTCTGCAACCCAGGGTAACCCTGTTTCAAAAAAAATAGTGTATATAGCTAGGAAATAAAATGTCCCTGGGTTCAAAACAAAACAACAACAACAACAAAACAAACAGAAGTAACAGAAACACAAAACCATTTATTCATGGAAAGAAAGGCATATAAAAAAGAAAAAAGTATTTTTTTTTTCTTTTGCAAGTGCTGGATGGAACCCAGGGTCATTTGACCTACGAGCTACACCCCCTGGCCTATTTTTTATTCTTTATTTTGAAACCGGGTCTCACTGAGTTGCAGAGGGCCTCACTAAGTAGCTGAGGCTGTCCGCGAACCACAATCCTTCGGTCTCAGCCTCCTGAATGCTGGAATTAAAAGCGTGCGCCACCATGCCCGGCTGAAAAAAGTATTTTTAATTTTTCAAGATATTGGGTATCTCAGGGTCCTATCACATGAAATGCATAGAAACAGAAAAGACACTACAATCTACATAACTCTAAATCCTTGTCACTGAAAGCTACCAGTTTCAAAAATAACAGCTCTGCAGGAGAAGGTGATACAGCATCAACTTTTGTAACTTTTTAACTGTCTTTAAAACTTTTTGATGGCGAAAATAAAAAGTTCACAACTATAAGGATCCTTTAGTACACTGCATTGCAAGTTCACAAAAGAACATTGGGGGGGCATCTAAAATGTACAGTTTCTAGCAAAAGTAGCCTTTTAGTTCTGGGATCAAGTGTAAGATATTGACAGCCAGACCAGTTTTGACGCTGTCTTGAGATTTGGACAGAAGAAACTGAATCGAGTGAGCAGTTCTCCATGCTACCCGGACACATCCTTCCTTATAACGAGACTCCAGCAGAAATCAATGTAACCTTTGACTACTGTGGCAAAATGCCAAAGGATAATATGGAGTTTTGTGGTGATTATCAGATGGGTCATTAACGTGTTTTTTTTGGAACAGAACTATTAGAGAGTAAAGAATTTCTTCTACTTTGTACCCCTATTATGTCCTAACCAAGCATCTTGTGTGTGGAAAATCAACTCACTGCATTCTTTAAGAACAGGCCAGCCATTAATTGATCCAGTGTGTTGCCTGTCCTGGAAAAGCTTTGTAGACAGGGACAAATGTCTCAGACTTAGTGCTCGGAGAGGCCGAGTTTAAGATTTCATGTTCAAGAACGAAGAAACATTCAAAGAATCCTGTAAAGTCAGCGAACAACCTTCTAGGAAGGTAAGCAACTAAAACCAAAACCTAAACCAAACTCCTTAAAGCTCTCCTTCCTACCCCTGAGCCCGGAACATAGGTCATTTGTACTAATATATATATTTATGTATATATAATATATATATGTAATTTGTTTAAAGATACTTTACACGAGAAAGTAGTTTTCCAGAGTCCTAACATACTTAGGTATCAAGTTTAAGTAGTGCTTCTGTAACTTAAGGTCAGAGTAAAATCTTTCCCCCTAATAAATAGCTGAGCCCAAGAAAACATATGAGATGTCTTAAAATGGTCTCCCCTAACTTTCCTAAGGAGACCAGCGCTCCCCGCTCACCATTAACTAACACACTGCATTTGTTTTACCTGTGGACTTTAAATTTCAAACGTCTCCCCTCCCCACCTGCTTAAGGTCAACAAATTTCCTTGACTGTAACAGCTGGTGTGGATGACTAATGGCAAATCTGAATATGTGGCAGATAGGCGATGGGAATTCCTGGAATGGAAATCTGTCCCCAAAGAGAACACCTTCGCAAACGTAGCCAAAGCTTGGGGTTTCATTTGATAGCCTGTTTACCAAAACCTGGCCCTTAAAGAAAATATTATTTTTGACTAGGCTACCCTACTGGGAAATCTTGATCGCCTCCCTCCTACTGGATCCCAGAGCCTCAGCCCAAGGACCCCTCTCAGAAAGGAGGCCACGTCCCAGCCATGATACAAAGGCAGTGGCTGTTGACTCCAGGAGGTCCATCTGCTTGAACACACTGGCTCATGCTAACAAACCCAAATAACACTGCCTTCTTTTTTATTATTATTCCTACCACAGTAATAGTGCTTGATCAGGCCTAGGTGTTATCGAGTTGAACTTGTGGGTAATCATTCATCTCTTGGGTCAGTACTTGTAAATAGTTAGGAAAAGCTTTTACAGTTTTCTTCACAGACATGCTTCGTTCTAGCCATAAGAAAACTTTCAATGTGTTTAAATTTCCAAACAGGCCAATGGACACTGGGAAAAGTTACAACTTTCCAGCTATCGTGCTCTTCTTGGCTTAAGGATTTTTATTATTATTTACCATTGCGCCTGCCCATCAGCTTATCCGGATGACGGGCTGGCCTGGCCAAGTGGGGTGCTTTTTGTATTATTTCTGACGTAGGTAAACCCAGCGGGGGAGGAGGCCTCCATCTCCCAGGAAGAACTGAAACCTGAATTGCCTACAAAGTTTGCAGCTGCGAGCTGCTAGCAGGTAACCCTACCCACCCAGGGTTCTGAAAGCGAATGCGAGCATCAGGTACACCAGAGGCACACTCCGGTGTGCCGAGCTGTTATCAGATCTCCAGGCTCCCAACAGGTGCAGGGCCGGTCACCGCCTACGGGACACCAATACCCAAGCCCAGCTTTCCAAAGCCCACCTTCCAAATTCTCCTGGGGAGACTCAGCTCACCTCAGAGAACCCCTGTCCTGTTCCAAGAGGCGCTCTGCCTAGCTTTCTGCTGCCCCCACCCCCACCCCGACATGCAGAGAATTCTCTCTGCTTTTTAATCCTCCCGCCCCAAGTGACGCGAAGCAAAACTTAACAGGTCCAGGCAACCCAGACGCTTCTTCCGCACCGCACGGACTTAGCAGAAAGGAGGCGGGGAGGCAGCGCCAGGATCTTTCCGGGCGCCCCCATCCTCTCGGGCTCCCTGCCCCCGCGCCCGCCGGGGACCGCTCACCTGCGTGGGCCATGGTGATGGTCTCGTTGGTGTTGGAGCCCACGTTGAAGATGACCACGGCGGAGGCGTTCTGCAGGAACGCGTTGCGGATCTTATCCCTGTAGGTGCAATTGCCCTTGGGGATGAGGGCTATCCAGCTCTTGGCGTGCGTCGGCGCGGCGAACTTGGTGTTGGGGTCGCAGGCCAGGCGGTCGTGGGCCGAGCTGGCCATGACCACCTCCCCGCGGGCGTCCTGCTTGGGGGAGTGCTCCCCGTAGCGCCCGCACTCCGTCTTCTCCGTGCGCAGCTCGCCGGGCGCCCCGGGCTCGGGCGCGGGCTCGGCGTAGGTGATGTTCACGAAGGCGGTGTACCATTCCTCCTTCTCGGCCACGGTGAAGTCCAGGCAGAGCAGATGCACGAAACAAAAGGAAAGCAGCCATGTTGAGAGAGCCAGGCTGCGGCACGCTTGGATGAGAGACATTGCCATCTCTGGCCGCCGGGGCCCCCTCCCCGCCCCCCGCGCCCTCCTCCCGCCCCGTCCCTCCTCCCCGGCCCCGGCCAACCCCGGGCCGGCCGCTTCTTTTGCAGCCGCCGCTGCTGCTGCGGCAGCTCCCGCGGGGACCGGATTCCTGGCAGCGGGTGGCGCCGGTCCCTCCCCGGCTTAGCCCGGGCGCATTTTACGCCTCCGGTGGCCGGGGGCGGGAAAAGAGGGGGCGCTCCGGGCTGTCGGAGGAGTCCGGCTGACCAGCGTCCTGCGGCTGCAGCTGGCGGCCCCTTCTCGCATGGGGTGACAGCGCGCCCCAAAGCGCGCAGCCGGCCGCCCGGAGCCCTGGGCTGGCTGCTCGCTGGCCGGCGCTTGGGCGAGGCTGTCCCCGGCGCCCAGCGGGTCCCGCTGCAGCCGCGGCGCTCTGCGGGGCCGAGGGGGCGCTGCGCGAGGGCCTCGCGGGGTGGCTGCACCCCGAGCGCACACACTTGCAGCCCGGGGGACCCGCTCTGGGGAGAATGGGACGGATCGGGCCGGCCCGAGAAGAGTACGCGGTCCGTAGGTGCGTGTGTGTGTGCGCGCGCGCGTGTGGGTCTGTCTATGTTTGTGTGTGTTTGTATGATGTGTGCGTGCAAGGAGGAGCTTATTGTGATGTCAAAGCTCCGCTTGCCACGCTCCCTCGGGCTCTCTTCGTGGGCAGCAGCGACCCCTGCCGGGATTGGTGACAAAGTCCAGGTAGGGGGCAAAAGGGGAACCGACCTTTTGACCTATGAGTAGGGGATCTTGGCTGAGACTTTCCTGCGCCCTAAATATAGTAGGTGCCTCCTGTAAACAACCCTCTCCTTGGCTGGAACACATGCAGTGAGCTTCTTCAGTGCCCGCTCCAGGGCCAAAGTGTAAGGCTGGTTGGTCTCAAGGTCCCTCCTGACACCATCCCTGGAGTATGCAGGGACATGGCTATCAAATATTCGTTTTAAGCCAGGTGTGGCAACGCACTTCGTAATTTCAGTATTGGAGGCTGAGACAGGTGGATCGCGGGCTTGCCCCCAGCCTTAGCTACTTAGTGAGATCCCGTTTCAAAAAAAAAAAAAAAAAAAGAATTAAAAATGGAGTTAGGGATGTAGCTGGGAGGTAGAATGCCCCTGGGTTAAATCTTCAGTACCGCAAAAGAAAAAGAAAAAAAAAAAAGTTTAAAACTTAGACCCAACCGTGCATGGTGGCGCACACTTGTAATACCAGCATTTGGGAGGCTGAGACAGGAGGTGCGCAGTTTGCAGACAGCCTCAGCTACTTAGGCCCTTTGCAACTCAGTGAGACCCTGTTTCAAAATAAAGAATAAAAAATAGGACTGGGCATGTAGCTGGGAGGTAGAATGCCCCTGTGTTCCTTCCACAGTACTGCAAAAACAAAAACAAAAAAAACAAAACTTAGGCCTGGCTGTGAAGTTTTCTATTGAATTGGGCTACTGTTTAACACGTGTTCCCCAGGCGTACACAGAGGTTACAACTAATCAACAGAGAATACTGTCGCCCCAGAGTGATATTCGTGTAACTGTGGTACAGTTGAAACTCTTAGGTGGTTGTCAACCCTTCTCACCAACTGATTGATTGGAATCCCAGAAATACACTGTGTCTAAAAATATCCGTTCTATGGTTCTCAATCACTCAGGTGGACTTCCCCTGAGCACTCTTTTAGAGAGCCAGAACCCAGTTTACAAGGAAACAAAATGTTCCCCCCTTCCCCAGGACCTTAATATGTATACAGCTTTATTAATGAATGTCTACCAGCACAACTTCTCTTTTGCAGGCAGAAACAGAAACAGCTGGTGGCTCTTAGCAAGAGCAGAGAGTCCCAGCTCTACCCAAATTAGAAACAGGCACGAGAACTACTTAGAAGAATGTGTCTCTATGGTATTTGATGTGCTGGGTTTGTGTGTGCCCCTAGCATATTTGTTTTAGAAAACAGGCTTCTAGGCTATTGGGACAGTGCTTTTAATAGTGCCTAATGCTGGAGAGACGAAAGTGGAGACTGCCTGGCTGCTGGTTCCCGAACCACCAGAGATCTGAAGCCGGAGGCCACTGGCTGAAAACCCCCCAGGTAGATTCTGTACAAATGCCTCTGCAAACCACAGTGGTTCCCCAGGCCTGCCTGCCTCTCTCTCTCTCTCTCTCTCTCTCTCTCTCTCTCTCTCTCTCTCTCTCTCTCTCTCTCTCTCTCTCTCTCTCCTTCCCTCCCTCCCTCCCTCTCTCTCTCCTTTCCTCACTCTCTTCTTTCTCTCTTTCTCTCTCTCATTTTTTCTTCAGCCACAACACTTGGATAATCAGTATCATTAAGAAAATATGACTATCTCTTCTCCTCCTTTCCCTTGGCAAAGTTAGAAGCTGAACACAACACAGAGTGAACGAGGCAGTGTTGTGGCTGGGGCATTGCCAAATTACAGCTCCATTGGGTAAATAAGTAATCGGTAAAATGGGAACCAGGATTCTTACTGTTGGAAAAGATTGAGAAAGGAAAGAAAGAAAGAGAAAGCTATAAAGAACCCTGAGGAATGGGATTCAATTAAAAATGAACTTGATCACTTTTTATAAAACGATGTATGTAGCTGGGTGTGGTGGTATACCCATGTGTAATCCTGGTACTTGGGAGGCTGAGACAGGAGGATTGCAGGATCCAGGTCAGGCTCAGCAAGTGGTGAGACTCATCAACCTAGGGAGACCCTGTTTCAAAATAAAAATAAAATAGGGCTAGGGTGGCTCAGAAGTAGAATGTCCTTGGATACAATCTCCAGTGCCCCCACAAAACTATATGTGTGTGTGTGTATTGGGTTATGCACATATATAATAGCTCTCTCCATTCAGAGGCTAAAAATGCTGTACATTTTAAGGAGCCAGAAGATGTTGCTTTCTAAATACTCTGTTGAAATGAGCCAGGGATGACTGATCCCAGGGCTGGAGCTGGGAACTACGAAAGTGCTCAGAGCAGAGCAGAAATATGTCAGAGGACACGGGAGCCAGGTGGAAGGGGTTCTCACCAGCCAAATCCAGGGCCATTGGGTATCAAAGTAAGTAATGATAGTAACTGTTTATAGCCTAGTGAATAAAGGTGAGCATATGCTAAGTATATAAACAATGAATTTATAAATATAATAAATAATAAATAATGAATAAATGAATGAAGAGAAAGACCAGTGCTTCCTAATGGTAGAAATGCCTACTACTGGTGGGGATAGAAAGTCACCCTTCATAGGAGTATGGTGGATTCAGGTACCCGTCCTCAGTGGATACTAAAGCTGGTGGTTATGGATTTGATGCTAAGCAGCATGTGATTGTTCAAGCCAAGATTATATCTTCTGAAAAAAAATGTTTGTTGATTACACAGCAGGAAAAGGGTGAATTTATTGAAGAGGACCTTGAAGGACACCAAGCTGACCTGCTGGTCATGGTGAAGATGAACAGTCTTGGAATGAGTCACGCCATATATCCCATTACTCCTGATGAGATGGGAACATCGTTTCTATCACATTTTTGCCAGAGACACATGGCCTGGGAATATGGAGCGTCCTCTCCAAAAGCTCATGTGTTGGCAATGCAGAAATGTTCAGAGGTGAAGTCATTGAATCAGGGCTCTAATCTCATCCATAGTTGAATAATTTGAAGGGACTTAAGGGTGGTAACTGAGGGCAGGTAGGGTCTGACTGAGGAGAGTAGGTCACGGAGAACAGGAACTTGGGGGCTACATCTGTCCCTGGTTCCGTCCTCCCGTTCTGTGATTTCCATTGCTCTGAGCTGCTTTCTTCTGCCCACAAATTGCCAACATGATGTTTCTGCCTTGGAGCTGGTGAACTGTGCACTGAGCCTTCGAAACCATGAGCCAAATAAACCTTTCCTCCTCTCCATTGTGCTTGCTAGGTATTTCATTCTCAGAGAAAAGAAAAAGCCAATCAAAACCCTGGTTTGGGCCATGAAATAACACCGGATGGACCTAAGGTAAAAGGATCTGACAAAACAAAAGATCTCTATTCTCTGGATTTTTAAGCTTATCAAAAAAAGAGAATGGGGAAAAGGCAGAAGAACTGACCCAAATTGAAGGAACTCAAGGGACAAGACAACTAAATGCAGCAGATGATTCTGGCTCAGGCTTCTGTACCAGAAAGAAAAAATAAGCAGAATAAGTATTTAGTAGTGAAGTGACATTTGGTCTTCAACTTGCTCTTAAATGGTTCAGAAAATAAAAGTAATGATTATCTAGCTATAAAATCTCGTCTCCATTGTCCACACTTTCAGAGACCTTGGAACTCAGTTAATGACCTTAGAAAAGCCAACGTTCATTTTGAGGGCGCATTAATGTGCGTCCAGTTTGTGCTAAAGATGTCCCTCCAGTATCACTACTCCATTCCCACTGGACCTATGGAGCTGGTGGCTGTTTAGGATTGACCAAAGAACCCTTGTTATACCCTCCTTTCCTCTGAAATTTACAACATCCCTGTAGAAAACACATCTCTGTGTTTCTTCATTTAACAACATTTATTGAACCCAGAGCGCCCCCAGATGCTGAATATACAGTGGGAACCGATGAGATGAAGTTCTAATGGAATTTCCATTCTGGGTTGGAGAAAGCAGGATGATTTTTAGGTTTTAGGTTATGATGGGCAATAAATGTTATGGAATGGAAGGCAGTAGGTTGGTGATACAGGAGGATAACTTATTTTACATAACATGCTATTTTATGTCAGAGTCAGCTGCTCTGATGTGATGATTTTTAAGTAGAATCCAGAAAGAAGTGAGGGATTTATGTAGATATTTAGGGGATTAGTTGTACCAAGGAGAGGAAACTGTAACAATAACTGCCCTGAGGCAAAATAGCGTTTGATGTACTGAGAAACAGCAAAGAAGATATTAAGGATGAAGATGAGTGAACATAAAAGAAATGAGTTCGGAGAGATGGAAGGCAGATTGTACGGGGCCTTGAAGGCCATACAGGATACTTTGGATTTCATTCTGGCTAAAAGGGGAATCCTTCTAAGAATGTTAAACAGGGTTGATTCAATTATATAATATGTAGTTTTTACTTTATTTTGTACTTGGAGTTAAACTCAGAGGCATTCTACCTCCAAGCCAGAACCCCAGTCCTTTTTATCTTTTTTTTTTTTTAAAAACAGAATCTTCCTAAGTTGCTGAGGCTGGTCTTGAACCTCAGCTCCTCCTGTCTCAGCCTTCCAAGTATTAGGATTACGGGTGAATGCCACCACGCCCCAGCTATCCAGCTATAATCTGTTTCAATAGGTTTCTTCTGATACTATTGGAACAAGTGTGAAAGCAAGGAGAACAATTAAAAAGCCTTCACAATAATTCATCAAATGGGAAAAAGTGACTTGTACCAGGAAGGTGGCAGGAAATACTTTGAGAAGTAATTGTCTCCTCAGTATAGTTTGAAGGTAGAATAAATAGAATCCTCTGGTGCACTTGTTGTTGACTATAAAAAAAAAAAAAAGACAGGAGTCAAAAGCAACTGGCAAGATGGAATTGTCATTTTCTAAAATGAGAAGAATTGTAAGAGGAACTGTTTGGGGTAAGAATGAAGAGTTTGGGGTAGGTAGAGTCGAAGGTGCCTAGAGGTATCCATACTGGAAATTTGATGCAATTTGTGTCGGTATTGAGGCTCAGAAGGGCGATTACTAGGTGAAAACGCAAGTTACTGACACATCATACAGGATTGACACATTTCTTTTTCAAAGGTTAACATCACCAGGCAGGAGAATTGAGTGAGTTTGCACAATAGCTTTAAAATATATCCCCAGAAGATGGCTTGGTGAAGAGGTCTGACCTGTGGGGGGATTCCCTTCAGCAAGCAAGTGGCTAGAATGAGGAAGTTTCAATTGGGCTCTTTGAGATAGGGAAATGATTTTATTTCATAAAGGGTAGGAGCAGAGTTGACTGAAATACTGCAACATGTTTGTGTCTGAGTCAGAAATGTAGAGCAGCCGACACACAGAGTATCAGCACCCCAGTCTCTCTGCCGGCCTGTTAGACTCTCTGTAAGATGCCTCAAGTATGATACATTTATACCTTGATGTTGATTTGCACAGAATATTGAAAGAGAATCTGACCTGAGACTTTTAATTGGGAAATATCATTCTTCCTGTACTTATGTATTTATTTTAATGTTTAGCAGATTTTTGATGAGCAAAAGATTCAACATACAGGATTTTATCTATATTATATTTTCATTTTACATCGATTGAGTGCATTAAAAAATTGATGCTTGTTCAATTCTTTAGCATATGTTCTTTTATTACAGTAAGCTCTTAAATAACTATCCCCATGACTGAAAGAAAAGAAAGCCTGCCAGATTCTTTCTGCATAACTGTGAAACAGGGGAAAAAATCTTCAAAATATCATAGGGCCTCTTATTCCCTTATGTGTGAAGGCTGGTATTACGATTTTTAAAAAATGATTGCCTATTGAGTAACATGTTGTAATAATAATGAGTGTTCTATGTCTTGTCCTTACAAATATTCTTCCTCCTTAGTCTTCCACATTTGTTCGAAGGGAAGTTTGATGATATGGTGGGAAGAGTAGGGATGTTGGCACCAGAAGAACCAGGATTAGAAGCTCAGCCCTTGCCGGGCATGGTGGCACACACTTGTAATCCCCGCGCTTGGGAGGCGGAGACAGGAGGATCACGCCGGTTCGGAGCCAGCCACGCTGGCTTAAGAGACCCTGTTTCTACATAAAAAAGTTAAAAAATAGGTCTGGGAGTGTAGCCCGTGGGCGTGTATCCCAGAGGTAGAAGGGCTTCCAGGAACCCCATTACCACCAAAATAAAAGAAAAAGAATCTCAGCCCTGGCCTGTTGCATGGACAGCTTCTAACTGTGCTGAGCCACAGTTTTAAAACTCGTAGGACTATACCTTCTCCAAGACTGTTAAAAGATTCTAAAGGTTAGCGCCAAGCGTGGTGGCGCACGCTTGTAGTCCCCACACTTGGGAGGAGGAGACAGGAGAATGGCACAGGTTTGAAGCCAGCTTCTATGGCTTAAGAGACCCTGTTTCCAAATTTAAAAAAATATAAAAGAGGTCTGAGAGTGTAGTCTGGAGGTAGAAGGGCTTCTAGGAACCCCAGCACCACATCATCATCATCATCATCATCACCATCATCATCACCATCATTATATTCTAAAGGGTGACGTAGTTTGGCACACAGAAGAATGAGAGAGACTTCAAGGAGGGGTCAAGACCAGAAAACTAGGAAAGAACAGAGTCTGAAAACTTCAGTGTCCCAAAAATGTTTAAAGAGTAAATTTATGAATTCATGTTCACAGATACTTCTTGACTAAAGGCTATGTCCCACTAATAAGCCCATTGCACAGCACACCATAGGGCGTGGGCTGTTCTCTTGCCTGAGCTCACAGCTGACCTGAATGGTTGGCTCGTTTGCCACCGACCTGCATCTCAAGAAAGTACCAACCCCTACATCACCAAATGAGGAAAGGATCAGAACTCAAAACTCAAAGTACATTTTTTTATACAATACATATTGTTTTTTCCCCAATGTGAAGTTAAAATCAGTTTGGGCGTGGTTGCACACTCTTGTAATCCCAGAGTACTTGGGTGGCTGAGATGGGAGGATTGCAGGTTCGTGGCCAGCCTCTGCTACTTAGTGAGGCCCTCTTTAACTTAGTGAGACCTGTTTCAAAGTAAAGAATAAAAAATAGGGCTGGGGTTGTATCTCGGAGGTAGAATGCCTCTGGGTTCTATCCACAGTACTGCAAAAAACCAAAAAACAACCCAATAATAAAAAAATAAATAAAAATATCAAACCAAATCAAACCATCCTTAACTTGGCCCATCCATGTCTGTCTAGTCATCTCCTTTGTATTAGAACCCATTCTGGATGCTCAGCAGAGTAGGAAAGGGTCCCACCCATCAAAGCGTTTGAATCAAGTTTTAGAGACAGACATGATTATGTGAATGGTGGAGCAAAGGTATGGTAATTTCTAAACACAACCATAAGAATCATTTAGCGAAACTGACAATCCCATATATAAATGGGAAAAAAGTGCAGGAAGGAATGCTCAAACCGGATTGATTCTGTGTTGCATTCAGCATAGATTTATATTTTGTAGTCCCCACGCTTGGGAGGAGGAGACAGGAGGATGGCACAGGTTTGAAGATGGGAGGATTGCAGGTTCGTGGCCAGCCTCCGCTACTTAGTGAGGCCCTCTTTAACTTAGTGAGACCTGTTTCAAAGTAAAGAATAAAAAATAGGGCTGGGGTTGTATCTCGGAGGTAGAATGCCTCTGGGTTCTATCCACAGTACTGCAAAAAACCAAAAAACAACCCAATAATAAAAAAATAAATAAAAATATCAAACCAAATCAAACCATCCTTAACTTGGCCCATCCATTCCCCTTACAGAGGAACTAGGTTTTCAAAGCTTGTCCAGGCAGGATTTCCACCTCTTGCTTATAGTGCAAACATTTGCCGCAGGCTCTGGCCCCTAGCAGGCACAATAAATGTATTGAATAATAAATAGTATTGAAAAGCTGCAGTTTTGAGTGCTTTATATGTAGGCACTTTGTGTTCTGAGCACTTCACATAGCCTTATTTTGTTTCTCAGAATAACTTTACAAGGCAGGTATCATTATTCCCAAGACATAAACAAGGAAGCAGAAACAGAGAAGAGACACTGCCTGAGCTCAGGCAGCTAGTGCATTCCCGGAGAGGGGATTTTATTACTGGAAGTCTAGCTCCAGGCCGTAGTTTTAAGGGCTCCACTGTTGCTTGGTGTCCCCTTTGTCTTAAATATTCACTCTGTTGTTTGTTAAACTCTGATATCTGATTTACCTTGATTTACCTCCCTGACACACATACTTTTTTTTTTTTGAACCTTTGCTAATTCATTGTTCAGTCCATTTCCCAGACTCTCACTCTGACTTCAATTTTGCTCTTCCCTGTCCACTTTTCTTACCATGAGGTTGGGCTGCATGGCTCCTGTGAGGCCGCGTACTGGCCATTCAGACAGAGCGAAGAACTTCCAGAGTCCAACAGCCCCTAGAACTCCGGCTGCAAGCACTGCAGATAGAAATGGGAAGTTATTTTAGAAAGTTTTTTTTTTTTTTGAGAGTGTGCACAAAACTAATGATATTCACATCTTTGCTCTTCATTCTTTGCCTAACTTCTCCAATTTCAGAACAATAGAATGTGATACTAAGAATAGCCTTGACCCCCTTTTTGCACCTTTGAATTATCAAGTGACTTCTTTTTATTTCAGTCTTTGATACTATTTCAACATTTAATTTGGGCCTTTTTTCCCCTCTTATTCTTTACTAGAACCCTTTTAAACAACCTCATGTCATAAAATGTTTTAAGAAGTTAGACATAGAAAATTAGCTTAGAAAAACTCATTTGGGACTTGAGCCAAAACCAGCAGAAAACTCCTTGCCACAATACATCTGTTTCCTTTTTTCCTTTCTTTTTTTAAGTTAGGTTTTTTTTTTTGTTTGTTTGTTTTTGTTTTGTTTGCGGTACTGAGGATAGAACCTAGGGGCTCCAAGATATACCCCTAGCCCTATATTTTTATTCTTTATTTGGAAACAGGGTCTCACTGAGTTGCAGAGGGCTTCACTAAGTAGCTGAGGCTGTCAGGAACTGTGATCCTCCTGTCTCAGCCTCCCGAATGCTGGGATTATGAGTGTGCACCACCATGGCCAGCTTTAAATTAATTTTTTACATAGTTGTCCATGTTTTGTCCTAAATCATTGATTGTCATCAGGGACACTTTTTTCTCTTTCTCTCTCTCTCTTTTAATATTGTTCTTTTTAAGATCATCTTGTCCTCTTTCGTCAGGAATCTGGAATGGGGGGATGTATCTACAAGCCGGGACACTGAGAGTTTTGCACACTGACTCTCTATGACTGTGAACATCTTCAAACTGTACTTTGCCAAAGTTACCAAGGGAGGGAGAAACCAGGCCCTCTTCCTTTGCTTTTTGTTTGGCTGTTAAGAAGGAGGCTTTGATAACTCATTTCCCTTTTACAATGAAACCCAGTCCCACAGGGCGGATAGCCAGCAAGGGAACATAATTGAGGAATCCCTCCTCAGGACTGAAAAGCACGGCTGTGTTTGCTATTTAGGTCAAGACTGCAGCATGACTAATCGCTCGTTTTGGCATACTTTACCAGGGGTACCAATTCCTGAACCTCCACTGAGGAGTAATCACACAGAGCTGGTCACAAGATGATAGCGTTAATCTTTTTCCATTAATTGATTCTCTCTCTACTTGGTAAGGTCACTGAGAATCATCAGGAGACAGGGGGGGAAAAAAAAAAAAACACATTTATGACTTCCCTTCGACCAGGACTCTGTGCTAGTTTTCATAGAGGTTATCTAGACTGAATTCTTCCCTCGGTGCTACAAATAACTGATGGGAAAGCTCAGACCAGCCCTTCCTGCCCCTGCTTTTGTCCTGTAAATGGAAGGTGCTGGCATTGATAATTTCAGCTTTCTCTGACTCTAACATTGTGTGTATTTTTTTTTAATCATACTGGGGATTGAACCCAGGGGTGTTGTACTACTGAGCTCTATCCCTAGTCCTGTTTTATATTTTGTTTGGAAACAGAGTCTCTCCAAGTTGCTGGCGTCTTGCTAAGTCACTGAGGCCAGCCTCAAACCTGCGCCTCTTCTCTTAGCCTCACAAGTACTGGGATTCCACATGTGTACCACCATACCTGGCCGCATCCTGTGGATTCAGTGCTCTCTCAATCAGCGTGTATATGCCTTTTCTGTTTGCTTTTCTGTTATGGTTGCATTGGGATGCTGAAGTTAAGGCCAATTGCCTTCGCCCATTATTATTATATGGGCTTGGCTCTCTTAGGGATTCCAAATGAATGTGGAAAACATACTTGGAATTTCTGGTTGAGGAATCTAGCCACTTAGCACTGTTGACCTAAGAACAGGTCTCTCTCTCTCTGGAAAAGTTTTTCTCTCTGACTGGGTATGTGAAAATGCTACTTTGAGGTTGACACCGTCACAGCCAGTCAGGTTTCCCAGCTCCATCACGGAAAGCACTAGAGTGAGAAAAGTGAAGGTTACTTCCCATATATCTATTGTTATTATTATTATTGTTGTTGTTGTTATTATTATTATTATTATTATTATTATTATTACTATTACTATTACTATTACATGTGTACCATCAAAGACGACAGGTCAATCTTACTCTAAATTTACGCTGTGTTACACTTCACCGTATTGTGTTGTCACTTCCCTTTGTATGTTCCACATCCTTTGTTACTGTTCCCCTAAAGTGTGCATAAACTCTTTAATTTCTCTCTCTTTTTTTGTGGTGTTGAGCCTCAAACCCAGGCTTCTCCACACACACTTGGCAAGTGCATTGCCAGAGCTGCATCCCCGGCCCTGTTTTCCTCCTCTTAGCTTACAATTCCACATTGAGGCTCACTCAGAAAAGAAAGCCTTTAGAACCAAACTCCTCATTTTGCCATCACTGCACCTCAGGGCCAGTCTACTTCTACTTCAACTTCTTCCTCCTTCCACTTTAAGTGGGGAAACTGCTTTGCAGCCTGCCAAGAGCAGCTCCCCAGCTTTTGCTCTGAATCTTGTTCCCTCTTCTCAAAACCTTTACTCCTACACTTATCCTGGATCTTCATCACGTCATTAATCACTTTCTCTTAACTGGAGCGATCCTACCAATGCACAAACGTGATCTCTTAGAGCCAAAATCCTTTGCTGCTTCTCCAGCAACTCCCTTATTTCTTCTCTATTTTTATGGTAAACCTTTTCAAAAGTGTTGGGTGGAGTAATTGTTAATTCTTTCCTACTATCACCTGCACCCCCCCCCCATTCTGCCCTGCTATGGTTTGAATGTGTCTCCTAAAAGTTTATATGTTAGAAAATTGCTCCCCAGATTTGTACTTTAATCATATTTGGAGGTGGGGCCTTCAGCAGAAATTAGGATTAGATGAGGTCATGAAAGTGGGGTCTCCATGAAGACATTAGTGCCTTTATGAGAAGTGAAGAATGAACTAAGCTAGCAGGCTTTCTCTTTCTTGCTATGTGATGCCTTCTGCCACGTTGTAATGCAATAAGGAGGCCATGTCCAGATGCAGAGCAAGTTCTAAGCAGATGTGAGCAGATGCTTGGCACCCTGATTCTAGGGTTCCCAGGCTCCAGCATCATAAGCAGGATATACTTAATTTTTTATAACTCATCCCACTTCAGGTATTTTGTTATAGCAATAGAAAGTAGACTAGGACATGCCCAGACCATTTACTGCAGTTTCTCTAGTAACCAGTGCCCACCACTCTGTCCAGTCCAATCCAAACACTTCTTCCCTCACCATACTTAACCTCTCAGCATCACTTGACTAGACTGACTGCGGTCTTCCGCTTGTAACTCTCTTTGCTTGATCTCCTTGGCGCTAAACTTTCAACTCCTCAAGCTACCATGTAAATATGATGAGGTAGAATAGAAAAAATAAACTTTTAGATAGAAAGGAGACAAATTGAGAAGCAAAGAAGATTATAGTTTTAAAATCTGGAAAGGTCCTATCTCTAGCTCCCATTGGGTATGTCTTAGGCAGAAGCCTGGATGGGCCCACACTCTAAAACACAAAGGCTCCTTTGTCTACCCGGGATTCCTGGGATGCCTAATACATAAAAGGTCCAGGAGGAGGAGGACAAAGGTGAGGGTACCAGCCACTCATTACCCCTCCTTGTGGCCAGGGGCACCTGAGAATTAAGAAAAAGTCTAGACCTCCACTGTGGGTCCCCATCCACCAGCCAATGAAAGGTCTATAAAAAAAACTAAAAAGCAACAAAGACCCCTTTGCACTTTCTCTACCTCTTAAGATGGCCTGCCTTCCCCCTTGAATCTCTTGTTTTTCCAAAGTAAAACCTCTGCCTTTATCTCTGACTGGCACATGTTGAAATTGTTTTTGCCATGGAAGCCAAGAACCCACAGAAGTTGTGGTTTTCCCCAGAAGTTAGACTCTATAGGGCTCTCTTTTCTTCTTTTTATATTCTATTTGGGTGGGGTCTGTCCCAGTTTTAGATTTCATCTCTGAACTGATGGTCTTGAATTTATTTTCTCTGAGTCTCAGACTCAATTTCCAGTTGCCTGCCCTGCATGTTTATATTGATTTGTGGGCATCATATAATTGATATGTGAAGCACAGAACTTTCTTCCTATGACGGTCTACATCAGAGAGTAATTGGTGCCACGGTCACTAATCCTGTGAAGCCAGGAGCCCTTCTTGATTCCTCCCTTTCCTTCATTGGTCCCTCCCTCTGTAAAGAGCTAACCCAGCAGCCAGATTTATCAATTCAGCTTTCACACTTACCCTCTTCTGCCTTGCTTCATGACCTCCTTAGTCCAATCCACCAACTCTCTCAATGAATACAGTAGTCTTCCAACTCAACTATGGGCTTCCCCATGCTTGCATCTCCGCAGAGCAATTAAAGCGAACTTCTTAAAATGTAAATTCTCAGTCCCACTAAATGAGTACACACAAGATGTAAATTTTTTGGTGTCTAAGAGCATTCATGCTCCTGAAAGCATTAATGAATATCAAATACCAAGCTGAGCTCATCAGTCACGGTCTGAGCGACTGAGTGACTGGATGCAGAGGGATTCTCCTCAATCAAGTCATTCGCTTCCCGTCCACGTTGAGGCTGTTCCAGAAACACAATTAGCATATTGTGCAGATTAACAAAGCCTACTCAAAAAGAGTCAACAAAATTAGTATAGACTCACAAAGTAAAACATATTGTAAAGCAGAACAACGAAAAGTCGGGAAATCAAATCAACTAAAAGGAATAGAAAGCAGAGTAATGGGACCTGTATACGAATGCATTAATTATTGTTCTTGGGTACTGAATTTGGTCAGAATTTTCTAATTGGGCATAAATGAAACACTTTGGATTAAGTACAATTTTGTTTGCTTGTTCTTTGAAGAAGTGATGATTACTTGTATTTAGTATCTATGTTTTCTATTACAACTGATTTATATATATTTACAACACTCATTGTAATTATTATTATAGTATAATAATGCTTCTAATTACATTTTTGCAAAATATATAATTATATTCAAATGGGCATTTTAGCACTTTCCCCTTATAAAATTCAAAAGAAAGCATTAAGAAACAATACAATAGAGGCAGTTCTGTGGAACATATGAAATGGAAATTTAAAAGTACCTAGAAAGAGTCTTTTACTTATATAAAGTGCATCAGATAATGACTTCCTCATAGCGAGCATTCAGTAAATATTAACTGTCCCTGAAAAAATGTACTACCACATCTACAATTAAAACTTCTTCTTAGGACTTTGAAGCTAGGCATGGTGGAGCATGCCTATAATTCCAGTACTTGGGAGGCTGAGACAGGAGGATCGCAGGTTCAAGGACAGTCTCAGCAAGTAGTGAGACTCTCATCAACCTAGCAAGAGCCTGTTTCAAAATAAAAGTAAAATAGGGCTGGGAGTGTAACTCAGAAGTAAAAATGCTCCTTTCGGTTCAATTCTCACTGCCACAAAGGGAACTACTCCTGTTTTGTTAAAGCAAATAGTTGGCAAAGCACCCTCCACTGAATCTTCACTATGGGAAAACAGAAAAATATAATTATGTGTACATAAATGTGCATGAAAACTTTTGTGTATCTATCTCTCTTGCTTGCCATAGAAGTCATCTTGGATGTGTGTGTGTGTGTGTGTGTGTGTGTGTGTGTGTGTGTGTGTTACTGGGGATGGAAACCAGAAGCATTCTACATTTGAGCTACCTCCAGTCCTCCTATTTTTTCTCCTCCTCCTCCTCCTCCTCCTCCTCCTCCTCCCCCCCCCTCCTCCTCCTCCTCCCCCCCCCTCCTCCTCCTCCTCCTCCCCCCTCCTCCTCCTCCTCCTCCTCCTCCTCCTCCTCTTCTTTTTTTCTTCTTCTTCTTCTTCTTCTTCTTCTTCTTCTTCTTCTTCTTCTTCTTCTTCTTCTTCTTCTTCTTCTTTTCTTTTCCTTCTATTTTTGGTGCTGGGGATTGAACCCAGTGGCATGCTACCTCTGAGCTAAATTCCTAGCTCTATTTTTTTTTTATTATTTATTTTGAAACAGAGTCTCACTGAGTTGCAGAGAGCCTCAGTAAGTAGCTGAGGCTGTCCATGAACCATGATCCTCTTATCTTAGCCTCTCAGATGCTGAGATTACAGTGTACGCCACTACGCTTGGCTATTTATTTATTTATTATTCTTTATTTTGAAACGGGGTCTCACTGAGCTGCAAAGGACCTCACTAAGTAGTTGAGACTATCTGTGAACCGCAATCATCAGGTGTCAGCCTCCCGAATGCTGGGATTACAAGCATGAGCCACCACACCCAGCTCTGGAGGATTTTTAAAAAAATCTAAATTTTACACTGAGAGTGTAAAATCTAGCTAGTTTTTATATTTCTAGTCATTCTACCTCTTAGCTACACCCCCAGCCCTTTCATTTTTACTTTGAAACAGGGTCTTCCTAACTTAATTCAAATTCTCACTTCACATCCTCAAGTTTAGTGGTGATGGTTGCAGGAAGGATGAGAGTTGAACTATTCCCTTTAAGTCCAGATCTCATGCTTTAGAATAAGCAAACATTCATGCCGGGCATGGTGGCGCACGCTTGTAATCCCTGCACTTGGGAGGCTGAGACAGAAGGATCACACAGGTTCAAAGCCAGCCTCAGCTACTTAGTGAGGCTCTCGGCAACTTAGTGAGATCCTGTTTCCAAATAAAAAAAATATATAAAATAGGTCTGGGAGTATATCCTGGAGGTAGGAAGTCTCTGGGTTCCAACCCCAGTGCCACAAAAAAAAAAAAAAAAGAACCCATGTAGCCAGGTGTGGTGGCACATGCTCGTAATCCCCGCGCTTGGGAGGCTGAGACAGGAGGATCACACAGGTTTGAAGCCAGCCTCAGCTACTTAGTGAGGCTCTCAGCAACTTAGTGAGACCCTGTTTCCAAATAAAATACAAAATATATCTGGGAGTATAGCCCAGAGGTAGAAAGGTAGAAAGCCTCTGGGTTCTACCCCCAGTACCAGTACTACCAAAAAAAAAGAAGAAGAAGAAGAAGAAGAAGAAGGAGGAGGAGGAGGAGGAGGAGGAGGAGGAGGAGAAGGAGCAGCAGCAAACATTCTTAACCCTAGATACATATTAGAATCACCTGGGACCATTTTGTTTGTTTGTTTGTTTTTCTTGTATAATACTGAGATTTGGATTCAGCTGGCTTGGGGTGGGATTCTGACCATGACAACCATGATAACCTTAAAACCATCTTAGGGGTCTCTAATGTGTGACCAGGATAAGAATAATTTTAATCAGTGGTAAAAAAGTGATAATTTGCATTTTTAAAATATTAATGAATAATAACCATAGTACCTCAGTCTCAACATTCAATACCCATAATTGGCTAAACTGTGTAGTAATTATATAGCTTCAAAATATCATTAAGGTGACAAAAGGAAAATATGCAATGGCATATGAAGAAATAAATGCAAATTGAGTTAGAAATAATTTTACTTAATAGGAATAAGATTAAAACTAAAAATCCAGCAAATTGCCGACTATTAGGGAAGCCTAACGTGAAGCAGGAAATAAAGAAATAAAATTCCATTACACAGACAAAAATTAAAAAACAAATCTCAGCAGACGGTGTGGCTAAAATATACACACATCATTTTCAATTAACGAGAGAGAGAGAGAGAGAGAGAGAGAGAGAGAGAGAGAGAGAGAGAGAGAGAGAGAGAAAGTATTCATGCAGTAGTTGGCCATTTATCACAAAGTAACTTCTGTGGACTAGATGATGATACAGGATCTACTTTGACTCTTGTTTTATTTGACATGGCTACATTAAATTGAGTAATCTTTAGAACCAGGTATTGCAAAAAGAAAAAGGCAATCTTATTTGGGGGCTTATCGTGTTATGGTTAGATGTTCCCTAAAGAGCTTATTTATCCGTGTTTGCAGTTGATGTAATTAAATCATGAGGGTTGTAATCTCATTATGAGTTGTTTTATTTTTTTTGGAATGGATTTACTGGGTGGTCACTTAGGCACGGGGTGTTGCTGGAGAAGGTAAGCCCCTCTGGGTGTGGCTTCAGGAATTGTGCTTGGGTCTTTGAATTCCCTTACTTGCATGCTTTCTTTTATTTTCCAGCCTCCATCTTGTGAGAACAAAACCCTTGCCCTCTCCCTCTCTCTGCTCCCCGCCACAATGTCCTGAGCTTTGTCTCAGACTCTGAGCACTGCTCACCAGCGGCACTGTTTTGGCCCCATCAGAGCCACCACCACCTGCCTCCTGTATTATTGGAATCGATTCCTTTCTTTTCCTCTATTTTACCTTGGCCTCTTTTACACAGCTGCCTAAGTCATCTTGATTCAACACAAGTCAAATGAAGCCACTTCTCTGCTCGGTCTCCTCCAGTGGCATTCCATTTCCTTTATGTAAAAGGTGATGTCTTGAGAATGGCCTGTGTGGACCTTCGTGAACTGGCCTCAGAACTTAGCATCCTTACATCTCTCTCCTCAGTTTTCTCTGTACTGTCACTTCTTCTCTCTCAATTCAGCCTTCCTGTTTCTTGGCAATGCCATATCTGTTCTCGCTCCTAAGCCACTGCCCTGGCAGCTCTGGCTGAAGGCTGTTCTCCAAGCTGTCTTTGTGACTCTTGCCCTGACCCTTTTTACATTTTGATCCAACCCTTGTTTCCCTGATCACTGTGTTAAAAAATAGGCAGTCTTAGTTGGGTGTGGAGTTCTAGGCCTATAATCCCAGGACCTGGGAGGCTGCGACAGAAGGATCGCAGGTTCAAGGGCACCCTTAGCAAGGCTCTCCGCAACTTAGACACTGTTTCCAGATAAAGCGTAAAATGGGGCTGGGAGTGTAATTTCTCTGGGTTTAACCTCCAGTACCATAAAAAGGACATTTCCCTCTGTATTCCCTTACTTCCTGTCCTATTTTTTTCTATGTTCTCCATGTTACATATGTTCTCCCTTCTTCTCTCCCACTGACTCTCTTTCTGTTTCTGTCTCTCTGTCTCTGTCTCTGTCTCTGTGTCTCTCTCTCATGCCCTTAAAATAATGGAAATTCAGAGAAGGCAAAGACTTTCATCTACATTCTTTATTGCTGTTCTACCAGCATCTGGATTAGCTCCTAGAATATAGTATATACTCAATAAATAATTCCGGAATGAATTAAAAAACTACTATATTAAATCTAATTTTTTATTTTTGGCATTATTTAATGTGCAAATAAATTTGCTTTTATATGTATATAAAGTATTGAAAGAGATGGGTGTGGTGGTGCACATTTGTAATCCCCATGCTTGGGAGGCTGAGACAAGAGGATCACACAGTTTTGAAGCCAGCCTCAGCTATTTAGTGAGGCTCTCAGCAACTTAGTGAGACCCTGTTTCCAAATAAAATATAAAAAACTAGGTCTGAGAGTATAGCCCAGATGTAGAAAGCCCCTGGGTTCCACCCCCAGTACCACCCAAAATAAATAAATAAATAAAATAAATAAATAAAAATAAAGCATTGCAAGAATAAACACATCGTTGAATAAACACATAGGCACAGACAAACATTTCCTCAACAAGACCCCAAAGGCACAACAAATCAAAAGGAGAATCAATACATGGGATTGCATGAAACTGAAGAGCTTCTGTTCAGCAAAGGAAACTATCAAGAATCTCAATCGAGAGCCAACAGAATGGGAGAAGATTTTTGCCACCTACACCACTGATAGAGGACTAATATCTAGAATATACAGAGAACTCAAGAAACTCAACACTAAGAAAACAAAGCATCCAATAACAAAATGGGCAAATGAACTAAATAGACACTTCACAAAAGAAGAAATTCAAATGGCCAATAAATGCATGAAAAAATGCTCAACATCACTGGCAATCAGAGAGATGCAAATCAAAACTACCCTGAGATTTCACCTAACTCCAACTAGAATGGCCATCATTCAAAACACAAACAACAACAGATGCTGGCGAGGATGTGGAGAAGTGGGAACTCTAAGACATTGTTGGTGGGATTGCAAATTAGTGCAACCACTTTGGAAAACAGTATGGAGAATCCTCAGAAGAATGGGAACAAATCTTCCATTTGATCCAGCAATACCACTGTTGGGTATCTACCCAAAAGAAAAGAAACCAAACTACCAAACTAATGCATGTGTATCTATGTTCATAGCTGCACAATTCACCATAGCCAAACTATGGAACCAGCCAAGATGTCCATCAACAGATGAATGGATTACAAAACTGTGGGATATGTACACAATGGAATTTTACTCAGCCATCAAAAAAAACTCAATTACATCATTTTCAGGGAAATGGATGGAACTGGAGGACATTATGCTAAGTGAGATTAGTCAGGCACAAAAAATAAGAAATCAGATGCTTTCCCTAATATGTGAGAGTTAGGGAGAAATGGGTCATAGGAGGAACTCTTGGAAGAGGATCAGTAACTTTTAACTCTGTTTACATTGTCTTTGGATATACAATAGTTTTTTTTTTATTTTTTAGGGAGTTTGTTTACTCTTTTGTTGCCTGTGCCATTGAAATCATATCCAAGAAATCACTTCCAATTTCAATGTTGTGAGGTTTTATGACCCAGATTTTCTTCTAAAAGCTTATAGTATTAAGATTTATATTTAGGTCTTTTATCTATTTTGAGTTAATATTTGTATATGTGTTAGGTAAGGGTCCAATTTTATTCTTTTTCATTTATTATTATTTTTCAACAATATTTAGTTAAAAGACTAGTATTTCCTCCACCAAAAGTTCATGGAAACCTTGTCAAAAATAACTTGACAATGTATGGAAGAATTTATCTCTAGGCTTTTATTTAGCTCCAACGGTTTATATATCTGCCTTTAGAACAGTACTACACCGTTTCAATTATTGTAGCTTTATATGGTTTGAAATCAGAAAATATACATCTTCTAGCTTTGTTCTTCTTTGAGACTGTTTTGGGTATCTAGAGTCCATATTCCATATCAGGATAGATTTTTTCTGAAAAATAAATAAATAAATGTATGATAGTTTCACCTAAAAAAAAAAAAAGAAAAAAATATTCTCTGGTAAGAAAGAAAGCAAAAAGAAATATTGAAATGTTATCTTTAAGTCATCAAAAGTTTGGTACCAGACAAATGAAACTGTTATGTGAGATTATCAATGTTAATATTGTATAAATTGCTATAATACTAGATGTCAACCAGTAAGCCAAGCGTGGGAAGGAGGGATGGAGAGGGAATGGTGTGGGGATCGTGGTAGGGGCTAACTGGGCGAGATGCGCATGTATGTCTACAAAAGTATTTTCTTTATACCACTATGATGTATGAATACATTGCACCAATAAAAAATAAATTAAAAAAAATGAATATATTTTAGTGATAATATTATCAAAGTAATTTAAGTCAACACTGGAAGCTATAGATTTTTTTTGTGTGTGTGGGTCTGGGGATGGAACCCAGGGGCATTCGACCTCCAAACTACACCCCCTTTCCTATTTTTTATTCTTTATTTTGAAACTGGGTCTCACTGAGTTGCAGAGGGTCTCACTAAGTAGCTGAGGCTGTCCACGAACAGCGATCCTCTGGTCTCAGCCTCCTGAATGCTGGGATTACAAGCCTGCGCCACCACGCCCAGCTTGAATTTTTTTAGAGAGTCTTACATAATTATTTCCTTCTTTCCTTCCTTCCTTCCTTCCTTCCTTCCTTCCTTCCTTCCTTCCTTTTTCTCTTTCAGAACTGGAAAATGAACCCAGGAGCTATACCCCCCAGCTCAATTTTTTATTCTTCTCATTTTGAACCCAGGTCTCACTAAGTTGCAGAGGGCTCCACTAAGTAGCTGAGGCTGGCCACTAACCTGTGATCCTCCTGTCTCTGCCTCCCAAGTACTGGGATTGCAAACATATACCACCATACTGGCCATGTTTTTCATTTGTTTATTTATTTATTATTTGTTTTTTAATTAATTAATTAATTTTTGGTGGTACTGGGGTTCCTGGAAGCCCTTCTACCTCCGGGCTACAATCCCAGACTTATTTTATACTTTTTTACTTTTGAAAACAGGGTCTCTTAAGCCAGGATGTCTGGCTTCTAATCTACGTGATCCTACTGTCTCCGCCTCCCAAGTGCAGGGATTACAAGCGTGTGCCACCACGCCTGACTTTGATTTTCTTTTAAATACTCTATTTTGAAGAGGTTGGAGATAGTTTTCTTTGTTGTACAGAAGCTGTTTAGATGAATGGAATCTTATGTATTCATCCTCCTTTTAATATCTGTGCCTTTGGGTCTTGTTGAGAAAGTTTTTACCTGTGCCTGTGTGATGCAGTGTTGGACCTCTGCCCTCTTTAAGGAGCTGCAAGGTCCTGGTCTGATTTCCAAGTCTTCAGTCCATCTTGAGTTGACTCTTGTGCAAGGTGAGAAAGTGAGGTTTATTTCCATTTATCTGCATATGGTTGGACAGTTTTGCCAACACCACTTGTTGAACAAGCTGTCTTTTTTCCAATGTATATTTTTGTCCCCTTTGTAAATAATCAATTGGCCGTGTGTGGATTTGTTTCCAAGTCTTCTATTCTGCTTCATTGGTCTGTGTGTCTCTTTTTGTGCCAGGACCATAAGAGCTGACAAAAATCAAAGAACATTTTTCCCAACTATTCTCCTGATAGAGGACTAATATCTAGAATATAGAGATAACTCAAGAAACTCACTGCTGAGAAAACAATCCAATAAAAATGGGCAAGTGAACTAAATAGACATTTTACAAAAGAAGAAATTCAAATGGCCAATAAATATATTTAAAAATGTTCAACATCATTAGTAACCAGAGAGATGCAAGTCAAAACTACCTTGAAATTTCACCTAACTCCAACTAGGATGGAAATCATTCAAAACACAAACAAAAAATGCTGGCAATAATGTGAAGAAGTGGGAACTCTAAGACATTGTTGGTGGGGTTGCAAATTAGTGCAAGCACTTTGGAAAAGAGTATAAAAGATCCTCAGAAGAATGGGAATGAACCTACTATAATGATCCAGCAATACCACTTCTGGGTATCTATCCCAATAAATGGAAACCAAACTACCAAACTAATGCATGTGTATCTATGTTCATAGCTGCACAATTCACAATTGCCAAACTATGGAACCAGCCAAGATGTCCATCAACAGATGAATGGATTACAAAACTGTAGGATATGTACACAATGGGATTTTACTCAGCCATAAAGAAGAACAAGATTATGTCATTTACAGGGAAATGGATGGAACTGCAGAACATTATGCTAAGTGAGAATAGTCAGTCACAAAAAGTTAAATATAGGATGCTTTTCCTAATATGTGGAAGCTAGGGAGAAAAAGGGTCATAGGAAGAACTCTAGACAAAGAAGGAGAAAACATAGAGAAACAAGTAAGGCAGCCTAAGTGAGGGGGCTGGCAGGGAGGAAGAGGGAAACTCCTTAATGTACATGATGTACATTCACAAACACGTCAAAGTCAATCACTAAGCCAAACATGAGAAGGAGGGGGGGAGGGAATGGGGTGGGAACTGGGTAAGGGCCAATTGGGTGATGTGTGCATGTATGTCTCCACCATCTTGTACTTCATTATGATGTATAAATGCAATGCACCAATAAAAAAAATTAAAGTAAATACGACAAAATATAATTGTGTTGTATACATGAGTAAAAAAAGATTGATGGTAGCCAGGCATGGTGGGGCACGCTTGTAATCCCCATGCTTGGGAGGTGGAGACAGGAGGATCGCACAGGTTTGAAGCCAGGCACGCTGGCTTAAGAGACCCTGTTTCAAAAAATATAAAATAGGTCTGGGAGTGTAGCCCGGAGGCAGAAGGGCTTCCAGGAAATCCCATACCACAAAAAAAAAGAAAAGAAAAGAAAAAAAAGATTGATGGTTATCTAGAAGAATTAGGAAAAATTGCAAGAATATTTAAATTAAGTGTAAAAAAAACCCATCTATTTGAGCATTTTACCTAAGAACAATTCCTGACATTATGGGAGTTTTTATTATTTTCAATCTGTGACTTTTTGTTTGCCAGGATTTTTTTTCCATATTATAGGCAAGGAAATAGTGTTTCTTCTTTATAATATTTATATTTACAAATAATTTTAAACTCCCATGGAAGGCAGATGTGTTCTCATGATAAAATAAAATACATTGAAGAAAATGTATTTAATGTATCAGCTTCAAATTTCTTTCAGATGAAAGATTGTTCTAAATGATTTAATGGATAATTAGTGTTGGAAAATACTTAATTCTTTGTAAATTTCATGATGTAGGTCTGACACATTTTTTCTTACAAACCTTTCATTGATGTCTAAAAAACTATGTGGACTTTAGTGACAATTATAAACATTTTCATATATTCAGTTTTAACAATGGCTTTTATACAATCTGTTAATCCTTCTCTCAAGCAATTTGGGAAGTTCTGCTGTGAATAATTAGAAATGCATACAGGTTTGAGCTGTGAAATTTTGTTAGGAAATTATATTATGCCCCAGGGATTCTTTCATAGCTGAAACACTGCCATGATGAAATTCACTTAAGAATCTAGTTATATTACTAGTGTATCTGGAGGGTGGATTTAACACCCACACTACGGGAGTTTGCCCAGTCATATAAAAAGAAAACATTACCATTCCTTCTTAAAATTATTAAGTTTTGAGATGAACAGGGCTAAATAGTTTGTGTTGGGAGGGAATTTTCTACTCCCTTGAAAAAGTAATATGCGATATTACTAAATATCATCTTGGCCTAGCGCATGGCGCTGTTGTGTCAAAGTAATATATTGGGAATCACAAAGTGCCATTCAGCTATTTATTTGCTTCCAGTATTTGGTTTTATTTCATTTGCATGCAAAATGTGAGCATTTTTTTTGTAGGAATGCTTTCCTTAATTTCATTGAAGTAGACAATGGCTCTCACTATAAATTATACAAATGTCATCTTCCCAATTCCTTTTATTCACTCTTTTCTCATTCTTAGGACTCATTCCTAATTGTATCTTATCTGAGAAGATATTTGACATATACGGACCATTTCTGGGGATTAGAAATGTGTGTGTGTGTGTGTGTGTGTGTGTGTGTGTGTGTGTGCGCGCGCGTGCGCGTGCGAGCAGGGGAGCATTCAACATATTTTTTTTGTTAGATAAACTTCACTTGATGTCTCAAATAATGTTTGAGTGAGCATCTTAAATTAGCCTATTAAATAAGGCATTTCAGCTATGTCCAGAGAGCATGGGACAGGGGGATCTCTGCTTGATAGTTGACATAAAGCAGAAAGACTCTGTGTCCAGTTGATAGTTAGCTATCAGTTCTTTGGCCAGATTCCAACTGGTGTCCTTCCCATGGAAGCAGCCAAATAGTCCCCGCCGTGGGGAGAGGAGCTGGCTTTTATAGAGCTGAAGAGGGACTCTGAAGGCCAGCATAATAAAAATAGAGGTCACTCTGTCCTTTCTTAGCGTGACTGTGCTGCGGGACATTATGTTGGTCGGCTTATTAAGGCAAGCGGCTCTGACAGCTTTATTTATTGGATGATGACTGTGTTGAGATCAGCAGGCTAAATATTAGGAGGCTGAGGTAGGGTTGAGAGGAATCAGATAACACATGTATTGAAAAACAAGCGGAGAACAAAATCTTTGCTTCCGGTGACCCCCCTTGCGCCTCAGATGTGAATTTAGACGCTCTGCCCCATGAGCCATTTTCTGCAATCTGCAGCAGGTGTACCTAAAATGCAGCCCGTAGACATAAGTGCAAAGGGGATATAAACTATCAACTGAATTTAATTTGGAGAAGGCTTGTTAAGATAAGGTGAGGTCTCAGTAAAGCTTTAAGGATGAAAGGATGTAAACTGGTAGGGGGAGAGAGAGAGAGAGAGAGAGAGAGAGAGAGAGAGAGAGAGAGAGAGAGAGAGAGAGAGAGAGCTCATTATTCACCGACAACCTAGACTTCAAGTGCACATCTGATTTAATTCTAGCAGTAATTCTCCAGGCAGGTAGGGGCGCCTCCATGTATTCTCTCCTGCCATGCACACACACACAGTGCCAGGAGGCTGACCGGCGTGCCTCCTGACCACATAAGCGCTGGGTGATGCTGACCCAGATATTGGGCCTATATCTGATCCTTCATAAAGGGTCCTCTATTGCCTGTTGACTTTTTTTTGGGGGGGGGTACTGGGGATGGAACCCAGGGGCATTCTACTTCCGAGCTACAGCCCCAGCCCTATTTTTTTTTTTTAGTCTTTTTAGTTTTGAAACAGGGTCTCACTGAGTTGCGAAGGGCCTCATTAAGTAGCTGAGGCTGTCCACGAACTGCGATCCTCCATTCTTAGCCTCCCGAATGCTGAGATTACAAGCGTGCACCACCATGCACGGCTACTATTGATCTTTTTATAGTATACATTAATTTCATTTTTGCTACAGATGAATAAAAAAGAGAAACCTACCAAGGTGCAGACATTCCACACAATAGAGGCCGTGGAGAGCGACAACACCTTGTGTCATAAATGTGAGGATGTATTTGGCTGCAAGTAACAGGATTCCTAGCTAAGGCAGGCTTGAAACATAATGGACTTAGTATCTCCTCTAGAGGGAGCCATTTCTTAGGTTCACTGAGTCCACAGTGCAACACTTGTCAAGAATTCAGGTATTCTCCACCTATTTACTCTGCCCCTTCCAGTACCGCCAGTGTCTCTCATCTCAGGGTCATAGACAGCTGCAAAAGTTCCAGGTATTACGGGCAAAGGCAAGAATATATTTGTAAAAAATGTGTGGGGGGAGTGCTACTTTCTTTAAGCCCACTGTAAATAGCAAGAATGAGCCAGGCCCGGTGACACATATCTGTAATTCCAGTACCTGGGAGGCTGAGACAGGAAGAATGCAGGTTCAAGGCCAGCCTCAGTAATTTAACGAGGTCCTTGGCAACTTAGTGAGACCCTGTTTTCAAAATAAAAAATAAATTTGGGTGGAGGTGTAGCTCAGAGATATACTGCCTCTGGATTCAATCAGTAACACACACACACACACACACACACACACACACACACACACTAGCAAGAATGGCTCTCCACACTACTGCCTGCAAGAAAAATTCAGATCCCATCATCCTGGGTTGGATCATATCACCCTGATTAAATTTAGCCACTGAGAAGGAGAGGAGAATTATGGTTGACTTTGACAGAGTGACTAGTGACTCCTAGGCCATGGGGTTAAATAAACTAAGAAGGATTTGGAAACAAAACTCTCTGCCTTGGTGACTTTAGTGTAGTGGAGGGGAATTTCGTGTCTCTCTCAGGCATTAAAAGTTGACTTCACATTTTAGCTTTCAGAAGACTATTTGGGGCCTAAACTGATCTAATGCCCATTCCTATATCGATTTAATATATCTTGATCTGGGGGGCACATTTTTTAAAAACTCTAAGGAATGAATGATACAGAAGGCCAAATGACCTTTTCCTATTTGCTATAAAGAGGGTGCACATCTGTGCCTGTAATCCCAGTGCTTAGGAGGCTGATTCAGGAAGACTGTGAGTTAGAGGCCAGCCTCTGCAATTTAACAAGACCCTCAGCAACTTAGCAAGAACCTTTTTAAAATAAAAATTAAATTGAGGCTGTGAGTATAAACTCAGAGATTGAATGCCCCTGGATCTAAACCTCAATACAAAAAAAAAAAAAAAAAAGGAGGCGGCTTCTCCAGGGAGTTTCACTGGTACTTAGTGCACAGTTGTGAGCTGGCCCAGGCTCAGTAGGTAGGAATGTCCTGTGTAGGATCAAATACCTTTCAGGTAATTGGATCCTTTCTATGGCTCTGGGTTTCTGACTCTGTCTCATGTTACTCCGGTGTCTCCACCTGGTGCACAGCACTGTATAGACAGCATCATAAATGATCTACACATAATTGTTAAATAGGTAGACCGGCATTTAAAATCTGGAAAACCGTGCATATCATTGCTGCAGTTTCTTTTTGTTTTGTTTTGTTTTTGGCAAAGGTGGAGAAAACAGAAAGCACTATGACAAAGCAGACACTAGAGGGCAGTATTAGCTCATAAAAGTGGAATTTGTTACCTTTTTTTGCAAAAGGCTAGTCTGATGCTGTTGTAAAATTCCAAGGGAAATGATGTTACGAGTTGTTATGTAACATTCACTAATTTCTCAGGGCATTAGGAAGTATTACTGGCGAAATCTCATCCTTATTATATTTAACATTAGTGTTTATTTGTTATTACCATTTCTTTTTTCTTTTACTATGTCAACATGCAGATGTTATTTTAGTAATAGACAATGTTCTTTCCCCAAAGTTGTTTCTACCTACTCTTATATCCTCAAGAAAGAACTGTCCTCTTTTCCTGTGGGTATAATATACTAGACGTAAGCCGGTCGTGGTGGCACACGTTTGTAATTCCTGTGCTTGGGAGCCTGAGACAGAAGGATTGTGCAGGTTCGAAGCCAGCCTCAGCTACTTAGTGAGGCTCTCAGCAACTTAGTGAGACCCTGTTTCCAAATAAAATATAAAAAATAGGTCTGGGAGTATAGCCCAGAGCTAGAAAAACCCCTGGGTTCCACTCCCAGTACCACCAATATACATATATTATACCAGACATATAGAACCTAAACCCTCTTTTTACCCAGACCATCCTTTAAATTAATTTACAGATAATCAGAAATTTCACTAGTAGGTCATCTTTTTTTTTTTTTTGATAAATTATATTCCTTCTTCAGGGACAGTGCTCCAGATGGCCCTTCCCTACTTGGTATTCTGCAAAATATGGAGTGGCATGAGATATTCCGTAAAAAGTAAGATTCCTTAGCAGAGGCTGTTTGGAAAATGGCTGCAAACTATAGCTCCCATTTGGAGCTACAATGCCATATTAGCATTTTAAATGGAGAGACAGAAGTTCAACAGCAAAGGAAGAGTATTTCTTAACCAGCTGTTTAAAAAAAAAAACATTTTTTTTTTGGAACCCAGGCACATTCTTCCTCTGAGCTACACCCCCAGCCCTATTTTTTATTCTTTATTTTGAAACAGGGTCTCACTGAGTTGCAAAGGGCCTCACTAAGTAGCTGAGGCTGTCCAGGAACCGTGATCCTCCTGTCTCAGCCTCCCGAATGCTGGGATGACAAGCGTGCGCCACCACGCCTGCCTTGGGTTCAAATGTTTGAACTAGAGGTCAGTCCATTTCTGAAAAGGGCCAGATAAAGAAATATTTTAGGCTTTGAGAGTCATCTGTTGAAACTACTCACATTTGCAACAAAATCCAAAAGTAGTTGGGGACAACGTGCGTGCAAGTCATGAGGGCAGCTGCGTTCCAATAAATGTTTCTCCACGGACATTGGAATTTGAAGTTTATGCAATTTTCACATCATGAAATGTTGTGAAAAAAATCCCTTGAATTTTTCCTCACAACCTTAAAAAAATCTAAAACCATGCAGCTGTACAATGAGTTTTGTAACTCACAGTCTCCACCAAAACAGGCAAGGGACTGACTGGTCCATGGGCTATAGTTTGCTGACCCTTGCTTTAGAGCACAAGCTGCCTCTTCTTACTCATTTTAATTTTTCTTGCAGCATCTATTAAGATTGAGTGGGATTCAAGGATGAAATTGTGGGAAGAAACAGTATCTAACTGTTGCAAATTGTTTTTATTTTCCAACCTAAGACACTGCTCACTGGCTTTGGATATTGATAGGGGAAATGAGTGTCAAGGTGTCTTTGGGTGGGGAGCATTGACAGGTAGGTGATGCTCTGACCCCTGTGTTAGTGTACTACATTAGGTTTGGGCAGCTTTTAAAGGTGACTAAAATACATCGTCTAAGGCGGGCATGGTGGCACACGCTTGTAATCCCAGTACTTGGGAGACTGAGACAGGAGGATCGGAGGTTTGCGGCCAGCCTCGGCTGCTTAGTGAGGCCCTGTTTTAAAATAAGGAATAAAAAATTGGGCTGGAGATGTAGCTTGGAGGCAGAATGCCTCAGGGCGTCATCCCAGAAAATTGGCTCTTCTACATGGCATTATTATTTTCAGCCATGTGATATTGAGATATCACATATGATACTATTGTGTATTCCTGTACCAAGTTGTTCTGTCTCTGTGATATGGGATTGTGAGAAATCATTAAGTTCAGACATGCAAAGCCTGTAAACCCTGGTACATGATACCCTCTTATTACTAAAATAAAACTCAGCCTCCATTTCTAAATATCCACCCATGTATTCTTTTTATAGTTAAGTAGTTCTCATCCTCTTAGGTACCCAGTAAAATGTAAACATTATAGAATATTGAGATAAAATAGAATGAATTAAGAGATACAAATTATTTGGTCATGAATTTTTGATATTTCTTTCTTCCTTCCTCATCTATATTTTGGGAAAGAAAGTAATTACAAATAAACATTTTATCTCTAGAGTTCAAATTATATATATATATATATATATATATATATATGTGTGTGTGTGTGTGTGTGTGTGTGTGAATGCATATGTGTGTATACATATATTAATTTCAATATTCTGCTTTATTAATTTTACCATAGTGCTTCCTTGCCCAAAGGTAACACATACTCACCTTGTGGTAGGTTACCATATAATAGCAGAGACAGTACTTATGGTTATCTATATCCTCTGCTGAGATTCCCTATTTTTTATGGTTTAGTTGAGGCCATTTGAAAGGTTCAGGGAGGAAAAAATGGGAGATGGATCTATAGCAATACAGGCTTTATTGGGATAAAACCTGTGGAGGGAGTTTCTAGGAAAGGATAGAGCCTATGTCTGCTCACGGCCTATATAGGTTGTTTAAGGGGAAATTCTCAGGAGCAGGAGGGAGTGATGGTTGGCCATTGCTAAGGGCGTTATTATAGGGAGTTAGATGGGTTGTGAGAGCTGAGTTATGTAGGACAATGGGATTTTATGTATGCATAGGAATGAGATAAACAAGAAGCCTGTCTAGCACATCTTAGGCAAGACAGTGGGAGCATTTTGGTAAGTATGAGAAAAGGTGCATTCGAGTAAGCCTTAGGGATTTCTGGTCAGCAAAGAGATAAGAAAAATATCACCTCTTTACAAGATGGAGTCACTTTTGAGACTTGTACTAACAATAGACGTGGTATGATGTATGTCATTTCTGGGCCAAGATTGGTAAAACCTGGTGTGAGTCCTCCATTTTCATCTTATCACTGAAGGCTGGACATGGATATTATAATTGCACAGCAGAGCCTTCCAGTAAAAAACACCTGGATAGACATTTTGCTTGCTTTTTCATGTTTAATGTTGTAAACAATGGTGCAATCCATTGGTTATGTTCCTTCATGCAAAACTATGATTTTGTTTCCATCTCTGGACAGAAAACATCCCACTCTGTTATGATAATAGTAGTGTTTGGGACGTTGGCACTGGACGAGAGTAGAAAATATAAAATTATCCAGATGTAAAACAAACAAACAAATAAATAATTTCAGAGGCTTTAATAAGGGAAAAAGAAGCCGAGGGTAGAATGACTCCCAGGATTTGATTCCAGCAAAACTTTACCAGTAAAAAAGCATCACCCTAAAAACAGAGATTTTTGTTTGTTTGTTTTTGAGGATCTCTTGGAAGTAAAGAGAGAGAGAGAGAGAGAGAGAGAGAGAGAGAGAGAGAGAGAGAGGGAGAGAGAGAGAGAGAGAGAACTTCTGGAATGACACTCTAGAAAAGTCGGGTCAAATGGCTCAGAATAACTTTAAAAGATGAGTAGGACAAAAGTAGATATCTTGTATTAGGAGATGTCAACATGGCAGACTTTGAGGGTAGTTCTAATAGTGATTTAGTGATTTTAGGAATCCTAAATCTTCTCAAGTTTTGGAGTCTTTAGAATCTCAATGTTACTTCATCCCTGTCTTTCTTATTTCTGATTTCCTCATTTGACATTCCAGGATAGTCAAACAGCAATCGTCATTTTTTTAAAAATCCCCCAACTCTTTTCCAATCTGCGACAACTGTGATGTTGTGACAGTTTTGCCCCAGTGCTTGGCTGTGTTTACCTTGTTTACCAATGCCCCACAGCTGTGATCTAGAAGCCTGTCCCAGAGCACCAGCATCAGGGTCTTCTGGCATCTTTTTAGATAGACAGATTATCAGATCCCACCCTAGAACTGGTCCACTGGCCCAGCAGGTTGCACTTTCACAGGTACTTCATGGTAATCTTTTTTTTTTTTTATTGGTGCTTTGTAGTCATACATATTAACAGAATACAAGATGGTAGGGGCATAACTTCACACGTCAATCATTTAGCCCCTTTCCCTGTGGTATTCGGATGCATGCTGAAATCTTAAAAACCCACTGTTCTGTAGACACTAGTCAAAACTGTAACATACTAGAAAAAAAGTAAAGGAGGAAAGTCTGGAGGTTGTCATAGATTGTGTGGCTAAAATAGACCAACTGCTACTAGACTAAGAATGGAAAGGATATCTCCCATAAGTTGGGAGGAAATGGATGAAGGGACTAGACTTGCATTGCAAGGAGATGCTGCTTGGGGTCCTGATAAATCTTATTTCAAGTGTCATACTTGTATGTTCGTATAAGTCTAAATCTATATAACTTTGTATAAAATGTCTTTGCAAAGAAGAAGTGTTGTAGAACTGTACAAGCAACCCAAAAGTGTGTGATCATGGGAAACATACAATAATATAATTAATGAACATATCCATAAAGAACTATTTCCTAGATAATTTTAATAGTTATAACTTGGCGAGAAATCCAAGTAATACATTTAGGAAACAGAAACAAACTCTCATGGTAAGTGGGAAAAAAGGCCCGAGAATCACAATAAAAATATTTACTTTTAAAGGAACTTATTAAGCATGGAATTCATTTTTTAAGTGAAATTAAGCTATTAAATTTAACTCTCCAATTTTTTTATTCTTGTACATATGTTGACCTTTTACATCAAATTTTTGCTTTGTTGTAGTATTTGTCACTCACTTTTTGACATTTATAGAGGTAATTATAGTTATGGTGCCTAAAACATAAATGTTTTAGGCTATGATCATCATGAGATATTTAAAAACATTTTTTATATCTGTTAACCTCAAAGATCTTCACCTCCTACCATTATATGACTCTAAAATTTATAATACATTCAATAATCTAGAAATACCAAGAAGGAGAATAAAGGAAAAGGATGTATTTGTTTAGAAAAGCATTTCAGAAATAAGATCCTAATATTAATATTTATCTTGCACTAAACCAAACAAGGGATGGTTCACCGCTCGTATAATTAAGCTAATGTTACAGCACTATGGAGTCATGAGTCTGCAAATGAAAAGAAATGAAGATACTGAATCAAATTTAGAGTTAATGAACCTTTTCGGGCTTTACTGTGTTAAACAATATATCCTATTATTATAAATATTTGCAATAGCTATAAGTCAGATGATATACAACTTATTGATGAGTGTGCTTTGGACCAAGTAACCTGTAATTTCTCGGTTATTTTGGAAAATGTATCATATTGATGACATTGACTCCATGTCTCCAGGGGCCTGAGGATGATCTTTTATTGTGATATGAATTAATATTCAGTGCTCGAATGGCTGAAGGTTGCCTTTGGATGACCAGATCTGTCAATATCCATTTTCACACAACATATTAAAAAAAAACTACAAGTAACTTCCTTAATTTTCCCTTGTTATTTCTATTATTGTGAAATAGCTGTTTCTCTGCTTAGAAAAGTGAAATCTATCAGAAATCTTTTTCTGATAATTTTTTTTGCAAAGGAAAGTCTATCATCAAAGGGGCCCAAGTGACTGATTCATTTTCCTAAGAAGGGTCATCTCCTTTTTTTTATTTCCAAAATTGTACATCCATTACAGTGGCAGTCTTGGCTAGGTTTCAGTTGAGGGATACTAAAACAGTCAGTAAACAACCTCATTTTGGAAGTGGCCTCAGGAAGCCAGCGACGAATCACCTCTGACATCAGCTGGCTTCCCAGTGTTTCAGAGAACAATCAAACTCTGACTCGAAACAACCTGACCGTGAAGAGTTGGGTGTCAAAGGACAGCTGTCTCTTCACTCTGACTACCTCTGCCCCCAAGAGTGAGTTTTAAGCAGTAACACTTACAATGTGTATGTGATTAAGCACATTTTATGTGCCCAAAGCTGAGACCACAAAGAAGAATGAGAAATAATCCTTGTTTGAAAAGCCATAGCTTTCTGAAGGAAACACAAATGTAAAAATGAAATTTTCATGCAGTGATGTAAAGGTTTGATAAGTGCAGGCACAGTCCATTTAGTAAGCAAAAAGCACTAGCTTCCAACATGTGACTATATTGATTGGCTTGTAGAAGGCTTAGAAGAGGAAGACTCCTCCTCTGCCCAGCCCACCAACATGGACAGGGGAGAGGTCCACTAGCAAGGAAGTAGAACCAGGACCCAACTCTGCATCTTCTCATGCTGCCCAATGCACTTTCCAGTAGAAACATCACTGCTTGGGAAAGATTATCTTTCTTTACTGCAGTCTATCATGAGTATTGAACTTGATAGAGGATGCTCTTTATCTATGAATTCAGTAAAAGAGAGAATAGTCTCACTGAGTTAGCCCAGAATGGGGTGATTAAGTCTATTCCCACAATTAGTGTTCAGTTTTCCTCTCATGGCTGCTTAGAGAGTTCTGAGTACAAGAATGGCTGCTGTCTTCCTTCCTTCCTTCCTTCCTTTCTTTCTTTCTTTCTTTCTTTCTTTCTTTCTTTCTTTCTTTCTTTCTTTCTTTCTTTCTTTCTTTCTGGAGATGGAACACAGGAGCATTCTACCTCTGAGCGACACCCTCAGCCCTATTTTTATTCTTTACTTTTAAATAGGGTCTCACGCTGTCTTTTGAATTTGCTCTACACTTTCAAATGAATGTATAGCAAGGTTTGCACATCCCTCTTTAAGTCAATTTACATATATCTATGAAACAACTGAACTGAATTTCAGTTGGCAACTTGACATCACATTTAATTTTGTAGATATTTGTTCAATGATGTTGTTTTTAAACTCCTATTTTGGGCCAAGGGTTTTCCTCTGACATATCTCAGTGTTCCTTGAGATGCTAGTCACCAGTGAGTATTTGTGTTCTTTTCTTGTGAGCATCTAGCTTCGCTTAAAGGAAGTTAAAATACTTTAATTACATTTTTCATAGACTCCTTTACATATACTGTATACTGTATCCAGAATACATCTATACCTATATATAAGACTGATGCTATAGTTAGTTTTTCATAATAGTGCTCTATGGAAAAAAGAGCCACAACATCTCAGTGGCATTTGACGATGGCCTTTTATTCTTTCCTCATGAATTTGCTGGTCGTGTTTTCTCTCTTTCAGACAGTAGGACAGCTAGTTTCTTCTGCTATCCCACAGTTCCTCAGCCTTCTCCTGGGACCACTGGTGAGTTGGAACATTTGCTTTTTACGTTGAGAGCAGAGATTGAAGAGGTTAAATGGAAACCTAGTTCTCCTAAGACTTGGGACTGACAATCACTTTGACCTATATTTCATTAGTCAAAGCAACACACAGCCAAAACCAAAGCCAAGGGTCAGAGATACGCTCTCCACAGTGAGACTCTGGCAAGATTGCAATGCTGGTACAGTGAAAAATTGGAACTGATAACTGATCTAACTAACTCGTTCCCTTTCCCATACACACATAATGCTTGCTATGGGCAATTGAAAGGATTATTGAGATATTAGGGACTTACTAGCTATTATAGTTGAGATATAGAATGTTCCCTAGAAGGGCTCAGGTTTTGACCATGTAAAATTGTTCAGAGGTGAAATGTTGAATAATGAACCTTATAATCTTATCGAAAGATTAATCTACTAAAGTATTAATGGATTTATTAGGTGATAATGTAGACGGGCAGAGGTGTAGCTGGAGGAGGTGGTCATTGTGGTATGGTGTGGGGATTATATATGTCACCTCCTTGTGTGAATGTTTTCTTCTTCTTCTTCTCCTTCTTCTTCTTCTTCTTCTTCTTCTTCTTCTTCTTCTTCTTCTTCTTCTTCTTCTTCTTCTTCTCCTCCTCCTCCTCCTCCTCCTCCTCCTCCTCCTCCTCCTCCTCCTCCTCCTCCTCCTTCTTCTTCTTCTTCTTCTTCTTCTTCTTCTTCTTCTTCTTCTTCTCTCTCTCCCTCCCTCCCCTCCCTCCCTTCCTCCCCCCCCCTCCCTCTGCTTCCGGCTGCCATGTTCTGAACTTCACAGGGTGACCTAGCCTAACATAGACCAAAACCTTCAAAGTTGTGAGCTAATAAATATTCTTTACTCTAAGTTGGGGTCACCAACCATTTTCATTGTCAGCAGAGAGAATGCTGACTGAAACTGGAGGCTGTAGGTCTGAGATGAGGTGACCACGATGGGTATGTCCTGATGAGGCGCCTCTTCTGGGATAGCCATTGCCAACCTCTCATTTTGTCTTTACATGGCAGGGATCAGAGAGGGGAAGCCAATTATTTTCTGACTCTGTCATATGTGTGTGAGTGAGAACGGGGTTACTGGGGATTGAATCCAGGGGCATTCTACCTCTAGGCTACACCTTCAGTCTTTTTTATTTTTTTATTTTGAAAGAGGGTCTCACTAGATCACTGAGAATCTCCCTAAGTTGCTGAGGCTGGTTTAGAACCTGTGATCCTCCTGTCTCAACTTCCCAAGTACTGGATTACAGGTTCATGTCCCCATGTCTGGCTCTTTCCTGACTCTTATAAGGGTATTCTATTCATGAAGGCTCTACCTTGATGACATCATCTCATTCTAATTACCTCCATGAAAACCCTACTTCCTAAGACCATCACATTGCAGATACAGTTTTCACATAATCTTAGGGAATACAACATTCAGTCCATAGCACTGAGAAAAGCCCAGTTCAAGTGGAGGCGTGGTCCCTTGCAGTATATGAACCTTGGAATGCTGAATCTGAGAATTATAGGCATTTTCCCATTTGGTCGTGATGGTATGCTTTGTTTACTTTAACTTATAAATAAACTAAATTTAAACACTTTATTTAACAACAAAGTACAAAGCAGGTATAACCTAATGAAAAAGAACCCTGACTACATAACACTGATGGGTGATCTTTTTAGTATCTTTAAGGAATCTAACTTATAAGCATTTCCTTGTCTTTTAGCATATTTATTTTTGTGGTACTGGATCCTAAGGGCTTCCTACCTCCTGGACATGCTCCCAGAACTATTTTTTTATTTTATTTGGAAACAGTGTCTCACTAATTTGCTGAGAGCTTAGGCTGGCTTTGAACCTGTGTGATCCTCCTGTCTCAGCCTCCCAAGTACTGGGATTATAAGCACACACCACCATGCCTGGCAGTCTTTTCTCTTTAGAGCAAACAAAATAGCTCATTCAATGTCTTTTAGACTCAACATTTTACATCTAAGTTTCTTAGAATTTTGTTTTTTCCTAGTAGATATGTTTGTATCTGTTGGTTTTATTTTGATTTCAGTCTATGATTAATAAAATGTAAAACATTAATTTCATGATATCATCATCAATACTTACATAAAGAACTAGAAATATCACAAAAGAAATAGTATCCTGGGCTTTGCACACTTCTATGAAAGTTATTTCATAGAAGTTTATTATTTATTATAATTAACCCTTACTTCATATGAGTTTACAGTTTCCTCTAGTGAACCTGATATAGAGATAGGAAAATTCAGTTCTAGGTCTTTACAGTTCCATTCTGATACATCTTAAAATCAAGTCCACATTTTTACTGAGAATAGTAGGATGTGGCAGCATGCCAGAATTATAGATACATTGGTGTATGAATATAAGTTTGAGCTCCCTCCCTCCCTCCCTACCTCCCTCCTTCCCTCCCTCCCTTCCTCCTCTCTGTCTTCTTGCTCTCTCTCTCCTTCTCAATATGCTGTGCAATGTACATTAATATCAGGACAAAAACGGTGGTACAGGGCATTTTATTATCCTGCCATGTCAAGCTCTCCTAGGAAGAGAATTTTTCTTTAAGAGACTTTCCATGATTGAGATGCATACACATTCTCTTTCCTGGGTACACTATTTCTCATACTCAGTTCTTGTTTTGTTTTCTCTGACATTATAGAAGAAAATTAATGGAACAGATAAATTAAGAGCCCTGGTACTTTATCATCTTAACTGTTCAGCTCATTAAATTGATACCTTGGGGAGATCAGGAGGTGCATGCTGATAACTCCTTTGGAGCAAAGAGTTATTTATTTATTTGGTTTTGTTAATTCTTATGTCTCATTTACCATTAAGAATCTCATACTTTTATGGTGTCGCATAAATTAAAAATACATATGGTATTTGAAGTTTAAATAACTATGGTAATTGATAATTTGAAGGACATAGCAGCTTTATACTTTTCTAATTAAATTATAATATTTTGTCCCAAATTATTTGTAGAAGTGGCAAATATAGTCAACTTGATTCGAAGAAAGTAAACTAGAAATATCTAAGTTTCATTAAAAGCTTTATAATATTTATAACTTTGAAAAGAATTACTTACAAGGGTCGTAGAAATTCTCCTTCTGGAAATATCTGAAACAGGATCTTTTTTATTTTGGAAAGATTAGGGAAAAACTTTAGAATGTTTTCTCAATATCTGTTACAATCTCTATTTGTGTGTGTGTGTGTGTGTGTGTGTGTGTGTGTGTGTGTGCATGTGCGTGTGTGTGTGTGCATGTATGTGTGTAAATGTGCATGCATGCACACATTTTCTCTAAAACTGAATTAACAGTGATAGTATGATGGAGCCTTTCTATTCGATTTGAGGTTCAAAGCTTCCTTAAGGCTAAAAATGATAATTTTGTAGACTAGTTTTTAAAGGAGTAATCTGTGCGCTACAGACTCAGACAATTTAGTTTTCTCTCACATCTTTTTTATTTTTTTCCATGTGAGAAGTGCATCGGAGAGAACAATTCAGAAGAAATTTTAGGTATACAGAGTGGATGTCACTTTTCAGTTGCTGAAAATTGCCAGCCGAGAGGCCAGTTGTGATTTGTTTTCTGGCTTTAGCACCTTGGTTGGTAGGGACGGGGAAGGGCACAGGATGGAGGTCCAGCCAGGGGTTGAAATGGTACTGAGGAGGGCCAGAGCGGTTCTGGTAGATGCTAGTTTGTGTTTCCAACTTGCTGCACTTGGGTCTTGAATGTCCTGTGTGTTGAAGGCTTGGACCCAGAGTGATGCTACTGAGAATGGCGGGTCCTATAGATGTTGAGGCCTGGTAGGAGGAGGTAAAACATCCGAGCTGCTCTTGAAGGGGATACTGAGCCGCTGCTCCTTTCTCTCTCTTTCTCTCTCTTTCTCTCTCTCTCTCTTTCTCTCTCTTTCTCTTTTCTTCTTGAACACCAGATATGTGCTCCACCATGCACCGCTGCCATGGTACACTGCCTTCCCACAGGTCGAAGTCAACGTGGAGGGAAACCATGAGCCGAAACAAACCTTTGGTCCTTATAAGTTGATTACCTCAGGTATTTTGTCAGAGGACGAAGAAGGCTAAGTAGCACACAACTGCTTCTGAATATCAAGTTTAATACTTTTTTGTTCAATTACGTATTTTGGCTACAGTAGAATAATATCTGCAAACTTAATTTCTGCTCAGATATGTGTTCTTCCCACCAGGAATGCTGGGTCTTCATTTCACCAATATCGAATCGTTCTTCAAGTCCAAGCTCAATGCCACTTTCTCCAGAAAACCTTACTTGACCCCTAAATATAAATTAAGATTCTATGACTATCCTGTTCCTTTCTTCTGAGAAATGTATGTATGTTTTATATGCAAAATACATTTATATATATTCATTATATACACATATATAAATATATATATATATGGGAATACATCTGTATATACACATGTATGTAAATATATAAAATATTATGTTATGATAATCTGGTAAAAATCTCTTCTGTGTTAAACATTTTATCATATCTGGACAGTGCAGCTCTCAGCAGATTGACTGCTAGACAGCCCATCAATATTTTCTGAGTGAGAGAATCTATAAGTACTTCCTCAATTTCTTCTATTGGAATTTGTGAGATTATTTTCGTTTCTAATCAACCTCTGTTGGCATTATTCCTTATCATCTTAGTTTAAGAGTCTGCAGTTCTCCCTTCACTTCCAAAGAGATTTAATATATAAAGGAATTTAATAATGATTTTTTTTTATAAAAAATGGTCATTTGTATAAATATTCCATACTCTTTTAAAGGCAAAATTTATTTTCTCACAAATACTTCCTTTCATCACTGCTTAAAACTATTCATATTTCAGTAAAGGATGCTTGCACCTTCTGTTACCCAGAAGAGTTAAACTCTGCTACCCACAACAGAGTTTAATAGGGTGCCAGGAGATTCACTTGCTTTTTGCCCCTGGATGGCCATGGGCAGTAATCCTGTCCTGTTAACCTCTAGATATGCTGTAGCTATCAGCTTTCCAGTTGCAGCACAATCTTCATGCAATACGAAGCCCCAGGGGAAAGAGAGGCAGATTAATTAGTACTAATTACCCTTGAGTCAGAAGATGTCCTCTTAGCATGACAAAATGCAATGAAGTTCATCACACAGTTTGCTGTACCAGTGAGACAGACCGGGTTCCACATTCAGATGTGTGCCTGCTGACATTTCTCTTTCCTGGGAAACAAAACAAAGCTATGTAAACAAACCAGGAAACCTTTCCCTGGGTCATCTGTCACTTCTACTTCTAATTCATTTCGTCTTTTTTCCCCCCTATTTCCCTCACAAGCATCTCAAAAAATTGGGTATCCAGTTCGAATGTGTTGGGCACATTCAGTGTCTGACTGATCATTGTTTAAACCGGAGGAGATGATTTTTCTTGCATAACAGGAGTCTGGAGGCTGTTGGCTGCTGATGGCATCTGAGGGGCTCACCAAGTTTATCTCCGGGTTAATGTCTCTGGGATGCTCATGATTCTTCCCATGTGGCTATCAAAGGCCTGAAGCAATGCTGGGCAGCCTTTGATCCTGTCCCATGTTCAAGTGCAGCAGGGGAAGCAAGTAGCAGAGTTTACTCTTCATTCCAGCCTCCCATAGCCAGGGGCAAGAAAGGTTCCTCGATGTTTCTTTCATTTCATTGGCCAGAACTGGCTTCCATGATTGCCCTGGCTGGGCAGAAGGATGTAATAAGTTTTCCCACCTCTGGCTGTAGGTGACAGAAAGTAGATTATGAAATGAAGGAGGATGTTTTTTATTAGGGTCAAAAAGGTCTGTGGTAGATTCTTTATGTCTGGTGGTAACATTCTTAAACCTTAGGGTATTGCTCCTTTTCTATTTAGTGCCATACCCCCATCTGAATTTTCCTTCCTGTGTCTTAGATAAGATGTAGCCACAGAACATGTGATATTTTTGGAAGTTTCTTTCTTTCTATCTTTCTTTTTTCAGTACTGGGGATGGAATCCAGGGGCATTCTACCTCCAAGCTACTCCCCCAGCCCTATTTTTAATTCTTTATTTTGAAACAGGGTCTCACTGAGTTGCAAAGAGCCTCACTAAGTAGCTGATTATTTTTGAAATAATTTCAAAATTATTTTTTGAATAATTTCAAAAAAATAATTTTTTTGAATAATTTCAAAAAAATAATTTTTTTGAAAAGTTTTTTGAAAGTTTCTCTCTTTTTTATCTTCAAATGTTGATCTCATCCTCCACTCCATCCTGTTAGGGTATTTTTAAAAAATTTTCTATAGACCTTATTCAGGTAATCCACTACTTCTAGTAATAAATATAGACATTGGCACCACAATGCAGTAGATTTTTAAAATTTTTATATTTTGGTACTGTTGTTTGAACCCAGGGACATTCTACATCTGAGATACATCCCCAGCCCTATTTTATTTTTTACTTTGAAACAGGTCTCACTAAATTGATGAGGGCCTCACTAAGTTGCTGAGGTTGACCTCGAACCTGTTTTCCTCCTATCTCAACTTCTCAAGTACTGGAATTACAAGTGTGTGCCATAATGCTAAGTGCATGGCTTTCATTTTTACTTGTATAAATGATATAAAATTCATTAATTTTGTGATTGGGATGTTGAAGAGAATCATTATGATTAGTCTGTCTTTCTTATTTTTTGAAAGGGCAATATAAGATAGAAGCATCCCAGTTTTTATGAAATACACAGTTTAATAAAAAAAAATCATTGCCTGCTAGAAATGTTATCACGTTTTAGCAACTCACCATTTCATCACAGCGTTTGGGTTTTATCAACTGTTAGCATGTAATCTGTTTTTGAGTTCCTAACCTGTAGCCTCTGAGGTCACTCGGTACCCTTGTGGGGCAAGTGGATTCACATTTTCACATTTCAGTTCACCCATGCAAAGACCGAAGTGGATAAATGTTCCTGGTAATTGGTGGCGATTCAGTATGTAATTCTCCAAAGTTACCCAATGTGTTAACCTTCCCCATGAAGGGAAGAAAAATAGAATATGTATAATCTTCCTATAATTGTGATTAGATGAAGAAATTGATTGACCTGAACTATTTAAAGTTTTTCATCCTCTGCACATAATTAATAACAAATGCATTCTGCAAGGCTGAACAACTTTTTTTGAAATTCATTTAATTGATTGTCTTGATTTGACCTCTTTGAAAATACCCCGTCACACGGCTTTTTGTTTGCTTCTTTGATTGGACATGGGGGATCAAATCATTCACACACAGAAATTCTTACTGCCTGGCTCAGTGGCACATCCTCTTTTGCATACAGATGCTCTCTCTAATTTTTTCTGGCATCAAATGTCCACACTCCCGATCTGTAAATATGAAGGCTATGTTCATCCAGAGTTCAGTGTTTAAATAAAATATATAGCAAAGTTGATCTGACACATATTTAATGGTGTACATTATAGTTATTGGGCTGCATGATAATTGGGAATAAATGGAAAGCTACTTATGTCAGAGCAATAGAAAATATATTTGTAGATATGCTCAGCAGTGCTATATTCAGCAGTAGAAAGAAGTCTAAATTGGGGTCAGGGAGAGAGGGAGGATGAGGATTTACGCATTTTCTCTATCAAATGAAGACGAACATTCACCTGTCTTTTCTACCTCTATTAACTGTGAACTAAAAAAAATGGTAGCTAGCATTTCAAGATGTTTCCTAAATCAATTTTGCAGGCTTTATTTTTTATTTATTTATTTATTTTTGCTGGTCTGGGGATGGAACCCAGGGACATTTGACCTCTGCCCTATTTTTCTTTATTTTGAAACCAGGTCTCACTGAGTTGCAGAGGGCCTCACTAAGTAGCTGAGGCTGTCCGCGAACCACGATTCTCTGGTCTCAGCCTCCCAAATGCTGGGATTACAAGCATTTTGCAGGCTTTAGATGGACTAACATGCCGCACTGATCTAAGGCTTCTAGAGCATTTAGACATGTCATTTGGAAAAATAGAAACAGAAAAAGAAACTCATTCAAGGAGGAGGTTGTCAGACAACTGTTAATAGAACAAGTAGGGAATGTCTTATAAAGATAATTATTTTGCCCTAAGACCCTCCCTTATGATCATTTGTGGAGGAGTCAGAGAATTTGTGCCCTTGTCTTCAAAGGGATAGGTATTACCAAATGGGTGTGAAATAAACTTCATAAGCATGGGAGACCATGGTGATACATCTCCTCTTACTGACTCACTACATATGGTAGATGAGATTCTCGCTCTACTTCTGTGTGTATGTGTCTGTGTGTGTGTTTGTGCATGTGTTTTACTGGGGATTGAACCAGGGGCATTCTACTTCTGAACTAAACCCAAAGCCCTATTTTATTTTTATTTTGAAACAGTGTCTTCCTAAGCTGATGACAGTCTCACTACTTACTGAGACTGTCCTTGAACCTGCGATTCTCCCATTAAGCCTCCCAAGTACAGGGATTACAAGCATGTGATACTATGCCCAGCCAATATAAGTATTTTAAATAAAAGTATATTTTCATTGTGAATGAAAATGTTGTGCCAGGTTGATATTCTGCCTAAAGGGGGGGGGGCTAATAAATACAAATGAGTTTAAAAAAAGTCTTGGCAAAGGGTGCTTTTTGGCTTCATTCCTAATGAGGACTGATGGTCCTTCCTCTGGGCATTCCAGGAGTGAGTGGGCTCCTGCAGCCTATCAGGAGCCCATCTTGACCCATTTAACTCAGTGTGGCCTGGGCCCCGGTCATTTCTCCTTCTGTCTTGATGCTCAATGGCTCTGTGGATTCCCCTAACTCAACCTGCCCTACTCTCCATCCTCAAACCCTCTAGAACCACGCGGAGCATTAGTGGGGCTCTTTCCTCCTTTTTTAGTCATGATTTACCCATCTGCATCCTTCTTCCTCTCTTAGGGTAGCAGTGGTCCAAAATTTAAGAGCCTGGTTCTCAGTTTGAAGACTTTACTTTCTTTTCTCCTACAGCCTGATCAAAAAACCAACCAAACAAAAAACTATCTTGAAGTCGGGCATGGTGGCGCACGCTTGTAATCGCAGCATTCAGGAGGCTGAGACAGGAGGATCGCGGTTCGTGGTCAGCCTCAGCTACTTAGTGAGGCCCTCTGCAACTCAGTGAGACCCGGTTTCAAAATAAAGAATAAAAAATAGGGCTGGAGGTTCGATCCCCAGTACGAAAAAAAAAATCTTGAGTGTGACAAAAAGAAAATTAACTGAATTCACTTTCTATTCCTGATTTAATAGTGTTACTATCTTCTTTCTGTTTCCAGAAGGCATGGGTGCCTCAGCCTGCGAGGAGAGATAGGTTTGCATGGACTCCGGAGAGAAAAACATGAGAATGGTTTTCAGGCTGTTTCTTCCATACGCTGAGTGCTCTTTAGGGAATGCGATGGAAAGTGTCTGCTTCCTGGGGTTATAACCTAGTGAGGCAGACAGGTTTTATGCAGGCCATGCAGAATGCTAATCTGTGTGTTTTGAAGGAAAACAACTGGTCACAGAGAAGGTCCTCCCTGGACAGTGGTGGGAAACGGTTTAGACAGCAGCTTCCTGAGTGTTCTCTCTGCAAACACAAAAGACCTGTGGATGTGAAGGCTGCAGTCAGGCAGAGCACAGGGAGAATCACACGTGTGGAGGGGGATTCAGAGATGAGAGGGAAGAGAAGGCCCAGGGTGCCTCCCACCCCATGCAGAGCCAGAGCCAGGGCCCTGCTCTTACCTAACACACTTCCCTTCTGACCTAGTGCCCTGGATCTATAACATCATCTACGTCTTTCCTCTCCATTTCCTCTGCAAGAGTGGTCCTTGACCCCTGGCCATGCCTGGAGCACACATGGCAAGGTTACAGCACTGGCATCTGCATGCAGCACTTTTTATGGTTGGAGCCCTTTTCTCCTGGCAGCTATAAAGATCGCTTCTCACATTCTTTAACTCTGGGAAGACAATCGCTTTATAAGCTCTGACTGGACCACCTTGTCTAGAACTCCCATTCCTCCTACTCCCACCTCTTTTGGCCATTCTTTCCTACTTTTAATTATCTTCTCCACACTTATCATTATTCATTATCATTGTATCTTTTATTCATGAATCTTATTTATTGCCTGTCTTCCACGATGTGTGAGTTAAGCTGTGAGGGAAGGAGGTTTTGTCAATTTTATTCAATACTCTCGATTAGTAACAGAAATTGTAGGTAAGGTGTGGTGGTGCACACCTATAACCTCAGGACTTGGAAGACTTAAACAAGAAGATTGCAGGTTCAAGGCCAGCCTCCGCAACTTAGCGAGAACCTGTTTCCAAGTAAAAAATAAAATAGGGCTGGAGGTGTAGTTTTGAAGTGGAAGAATGTCCCTGGGTTCATTTATTCTCAGTACAGGAAGAAGAAGAAGAAGAAGAAGAAGAAGAAGAAGAAGAAGAAGAAGAAGGAGGAGGAGGAGGAGGAGGAGGAGGAGGAGGAGGAGGAGGAGGAGGAGGAGAAATTGAGTAAATTTTTTTGAATGAGCAAATGAATGATGGAACACATCTGTTTGATTTTTGGGTAGTAGACTTCTTTTCTTTCCTTTCCTTTATGATATTTGCTCCAGGTCGATACACTGCGCCCCCTGATGGGCTGAAGCCCACTCCACGCCATCCCAGTCTCTCTGCTTCAGATTCTCCAGCAATCTGAAAATCTCCTGGATTTTTAGTTGATGATCCCAAGTGTGTTCCTGCCTTCGCGCGTTTTGTGATTGTCCGTGGGGTACTTATTATACACCAGGTACTATTCTGGACCCTTGGGATATGGTAGCAAGAAAGACAACATTCCTATCTTCAGAGTGCGTAGACTGTAAGCCCGCTCATCCTTCAGAGACTGTATCTTGTGACAAATGGCAAGAGGATGCTCTTTTGCTTCCACCTGGCCTATCGACAGCAGCAGCCAGCTTGGCAGAGCATCTCCTGTTGAAGGCACCAAATGCCGCACAGCAGAGCAGCTTGTAGGAGCAAGAAATAAGAGATGAGTCTGTCTGATGTGAATCTTCGAGGAGCATGCAGAGATGCCTGGGCAGTGACCCCAAAAGGAATTATTTAGCTCACAGGGGCCAGTGAGTCCCCTCTTAGTGGGTAAACACAAGCTGGCCATCCAATTTCTCACTACTGTTTAACTTCCTTGCTACATGATAAGGAGGATTGTTTTATTCCAAATTTGTTCTTCGATAAATTAAAATGGCCACTGAGGAAGAATGGCTACATCTGTGTAGGCTGTAAAAAGCAATGAAGCATCGCTATTGGAGTCCCAGAAGCACATGGTTTTACAAAACTTGGACGCTCACATTTGGACATGCCATTTGAAAAACACAAATTGTACACTCTAAGCTACACTCTTGCCATGTGGCGAGTGCCTACAGAACGTTAACTGGGATCCTTGATGGGACAACCTGGCAGGTTCCTAGAGTTGGCACTAATGCTCTTCTACGGGGGTTTCTGATGCATTTTAACAGTTGCGATGAATGGAATTCAACATGCAGTTTTACACACATTCAAAGTATCGAACAATAGCTAAAGGGATTCTGGGGCTAATTTTACTAGTGATGTAGTTGATGAGAAACTGTATAAATGTTGTTTTGTTTTCTAAGTATTACATTTTAATGAAACCTACAGTATTTTCACCAATAGCTACATCTTGATAACCAATATTTTCACATTTCTATTGGACCACATAGAATGCTTACCTGATGAATGCCAGGTGTTTCCTGTAATAAAGTTATATTAGAGTATAATTATAAATGGAGAATCATAGGTTTTTTGTGGTACTGGGGATCGATGATTGAATCCAGGGGCATTTATTCTACCTCTGAGCTCCAACCATAGCCCTTTTAATTTTTTTGTTTTGAAACAGGGTCTCACAAAATTGTTGAGTCTCGCCTCAAATCTATGATCCCTCCATTTCAGCCTCTCGTGCTGGGATTACAGGTGTGTCCCACCATAATAGGCTTTAAAAGTTCTATTTGAAAATATGAACGCTACTGTGCTACCAATGACAGGATTATCATTTCTAGCTTCTTCAGGGTAAAAACGGATGCTATTCATACTTGTTATTCCTCATAAAATTTCAGAGCACCAGGCACAGAACCTCACATATAAAGGTACCAGTATAAGCAGGATACATCAAAGAACGGTCACATATACTGCTTGGCTTAGAGAAGCAGAGGTGCAAGAGTTTAATCTTCACACAATTCACACAGAATCTATGTGCCACAGTGTGGGTTCTGCAGCTAAACTCTCTGGGTTCAAATCCCAGCTCTGCTACTTGCTTGGTCTTGTGTACTAGTTTCACATTTTATAACATGAAGATGGGATAAAATGAGTGAATTAAAACATGCAAAGCATTCAGAACAGAACTGGGAACATGGTGGAGACACAATACTGGCTATGATTATATAAGAGAAGTGCAGATCTTCAAAGAGCACATCTATAATGTTGTGCTAATAAATCCCTTTCCACGTCTTCTATCGTCCCCTAAGACTCCGACCCGCAGGGGCTTAGAGAACGACACAGACACCTCTTCAGCTGAAACATGAATTCTTCTTTAATGGATCCTTAATATGTCTCAATATGTCTCTAATATGTTTGACAATGCGTATAGCAAGCACAATATATATCAGCATCATAATCCCTCCCTCTATTCCCTACCAACCCCAAGCTTCCCACGGCTAGGGCATGCACATTTCTGACTCTCTCATAGGCAGGCTGGTGGTAGCATGAGGTGCTGCGTCACTGATCATTCTGCAGGCACATAGCATGGCACACTGCGCATGCTCAAGGAGACGTCCATCTTGAGTCTCATGACTTGGCTGCAAGCCTAGGCGCCATCTTGAGTCCACGCTGGCAACAAGCCTGGGTGCCATCTCGGTCCAGCCGAGTGGGCCCCGACAGTCTTCCCTCCTACATTTCCTTTTTTTCCAGACACACATACCCATGCATGCACATGCATATGACTGTTCACGGACATAAACCCCTCATAAAACTGGAAAAAAAGAGAAGAGATTCCTTTAAAGCCTACCAGGAACAATACTTAATTCTCCCTTGAGGATCTTGATGTAGAGTCCATCCCTTTAAATATACCCAGCCTGCCCTTAAGCACCTGATCTGGGATTTTATGAAAATTCTATTCCTGAATACAAATTCTATCCCTGGAAGAATTCCAGGCCATTTTCCATCTGCTGGTAACACTGATCCCTGTTTTTGGCATGCGTACATAATTTTTTCAGATATTAATTTTCTCCCTGTATCTTTTATCTTTTTCTCCAGTGCCTGTAATAGTCTCCCCCCCCCCCCCCGCTCTCTCTTTCTTTTTCAGTGCTGTTAAAACTGACCCTCTATGAGGCAAGATGGCACAAATGGAACTGGAGGACATTATGCTAAGCGAGATTAGTCAGTCACAAAAAATTAGAAATCGGATGCTTTCCCTAATATGTGAAAGCTAGGGTGAAGTGGGTCATAGGAGGAACTCCAGGTGAAAAAGGAGATCCTATAGAGGAGCAAATAAGGCAACCTAACTGTGGGGATGGGAGGGGGAAACTCTTTAAAGCACACGAGGTACTTATTCATATCATAGTCAACCACTAAGCCAAGCATGGGAGGGAGTGATGGGGAGGGAGTGGGGTGGGGACTTGGTGGGGACTGGCTGGGTCATGTGTGCATTTATGTCTATACAAGTTTTTTACTCCATTATGACACATAAATACACTGCACCAATAAAAATTTTTTTAAAAAAATCACCCTCACCAGGAATGGTGGTGCATGTTTGTAATCCCAGTACCTGGGAAGCTGAGATGGGTGGATCCCATAGGTTCAAAGCCAGCCTCAGCTAATTAGTGAGGCTCTCAACAACTTAGTGAGACCCTGTTTCCAGATTTAAAAAAATGTAAAGTGGGTCTGGGAGTGTAGCATGGAGGTAGAAAGTCTCTGGAATCCATCCCCAGCACCACAAAATAAATAAATAAATAAATAAATAAATAAATAAATAAATAGTGACCTTTGACCTCAGATTTCTGGCTTCTGTGGCTGGTGGAAGTGGGGGCGGGGCAGGGATTAGGTTGTTGCAGGGTGTGGTTAGGATGAAAATCATCAATACCCTGCAAAATGTTCTTTCTTTGCTAAAAATCTAAGTCCATAGGACAATTAGAGGAGGCGTATAATTGGGAGAGAGATCAAGTGAACTCAAGGGTGGAGAATAGTTTAAAAGAAAGATTGTATGCAATTTGGAAAAGGATTCTGTTGACTTGTGACAGGGTTTGCAGTTTGAGACTTTTACCAGTAAAATAGACCTGAATGTCACTCCCTGACAAAGACACAAACACAAATCAAGCCTCCAGAGGGGCCTGGCTGCGTAGTGTGTGGAGAAGCTACGGATTCAGGCATCTCATTAACCGTGCCACAAGCAAAGCTCAGTTTGGACTGAGAGAGACAGCAGAAGGTGGACACTTGCACAGAGATTATGGGCTTCTCCAAGTACTCTAGGTGGACACCAGAAATCCAGCGTGCCCCTTCTCTGTGTTTTGGAAATTCATGAAATGTAGCAAAAGACCAGTGTGTGGGGAGAAACCCCAAGAAATATCAGGTAAAGTTTCCCATTTGTCTGATGGGGTGGGGCCTGGAACAGATATGAATTTGATGTATGATGGATCTAGTAGGTATTTCTGTCTAGCCTCAATCTGTCTTGTTTCATCTGCTAACAAAACTCTGATGCCCTGTAGAGGATTTCCATGTCCTCCATTTGAGGAGAAATTGGTGAAAGTGGTGATCAAAATTTTTCTGTCTTCCTATTGCAAAGGAATAAGGACAAAAGACCCAAACTAGACCAGTTAGATTAGACTTCCCCCTTGAGGACTCTGATTCTTGAGGGAAGTGATGCAAATACTATTGGGTCTGATTGCTCCAGTTCCTGTAGTAATTAGTTCTGGTGATTGCTATACCACCCCACTGTATACAGCCTTGGATTGAGGAAACACTGATGAATTGCAGATGCCATTGGTTTGGGCTTCTAAGAGATGCATTCTGGCATTTCTTTTAGTTTCAAACACTGACTCTTCTAATAACGGTGACCCTTCCACTCCCCTGTCCCAGCCCAAATGATTGATTTCCTTTGACTGCCCTTCTTTCCGGATTTGTTTTGGGGACAAGTACCAGAGAGGTGGCCAAAAGATCCAAAATCTGACAGATTAGATGAGCTCATCCATCTCAGCAAGTGCCAGAGTGAACTTTGTTTTGTTAATATCCAGTTATCAAAACATGAGCATGAACTGATATTTCAAGAAGTAGCTGATGTCAGGAGCTAAATTGAATTTTGCCACAAAGACAAAGTGTTTTAACATTTCTCCTCTTGCCCTTGTGTCCGTTTCTTTTTATCTGAGTTTCAGATTTTGTTTGTTGTACTAATGTCATACTAAAATTTTTCTTTTATCAAAAAATATTCATCTCAAAATATTAGTGCATTCACAATTGTGAGCCAAGTTTGAATACTCTCATTCATAATTGCAGTCCAAATTTGATTTTGGTAAAAATTTAATTTGAATATATATCAGTAATGTTTTGAAACATGCAATAGTAAATTTGATTTTATACACTTTAGAGACATAGTTTCTTGTTTTTGAGCATTTTCATTTCCTCCCCTTTTTGCACTGTATTATCTTAATACTTTATATGTAATCTAAGGATAAGTGATACCTGATGTATTCATTTTGAATTCTTAACATTTTATTTTTGTAATTTATTACATCACAGGACAAACTATTTGTAAGAATAACAATGAAAATGAAGCCAAAAGTTTTATATTGTCTTTAAGTTTACTTTTATATAATATTTTTAATTCCTGTTTTCTAAAGACAAATGATCAAATATTTAGAAATGACATAAATAAACAGTGTCCAATGCATAGTAAGTACCTAATTAAATATTTACAGAATTAATTAGCAAGGCAATTTGATTTGTTTGTTTTTACTACAAACTACCTTACAGGGTATTAAACTACCATTCTTCATTTGTCCCTTTTCACAGATTATGAGAGACTGAAACATGAATTTTTTAAGTCATGACTAATTCCAGTGTAGAATACAGAAATGCTCTCAGTTTGTCTGAAATAGTCACAAGAGATAAGATGTATTCATTATCTAAAGCTTTATTGTATATTTATTATGTGTGGATATTGAGCTGACATAGAAATAGAACATACCGTCTCTGCTGCTGTGGGAAAGTCTTGTGTAAGAGAATCAGTCACTAAAGGTAGAAAGTGCTAAAGACTGAAGTAGGACCCAGACAATCCAAAATTGCACAGAATACAAATTATTTGGGACATACAGACTGAAGCACCGTCATGGGTGACAGCAAGATTAGTAGATCTCCATCATTTGGGTCAGAAGGAGGGGGCTTATATAATTAATGGTCATGACAAAGGTGATTTCTATCAAGCTAACTTGGACGTGATCTGTCTCAAGCCTGTATTGAAAGATGTTAAACACATTGTTACTGCTATAAAGCTCCACATACCATTCTAAAATTTTCGCTAATTATAGTATTCTGGGAAATATTAATTTATTGTTTTTTTCAAAATCATAGATGTGTATACCACAGATAATGTATTTTACTGTACATATATTTTGAAAAGAAAAAAGATACAAGTTCTACCTTCCTGTGTTTTTCTCAAATGTATAAGTAAGGAGATAAAAATAGACTGATTTAGTACAATGTCTTTTGTATCCATAGTGAGTAATCAAGAGTTTATCCACTTACTATTCAAAATCCTAAACTCTTAAATATAGGCCAACCACTTGATGTAGAAAAGGATGAACAGAGAAAATTCATTTGAAAATTCATTTTTAAAACATTAAATTCCTGTTGAGGCTCTGTCTTATTTAGCGTGTGCTGCTATAGAAAGATACCATAAGAAAAGATACCAATTGCTTATTATGAAACAAACCTATGATCTATCAATTTATGGGACATGGTTTCCTGGAATATATCATGTAAACTATGTAACTATTTGGGTGAAAACTGGGATGTTTTGTAAATAAACAGCATTTTTTCCTATGAGTAAAGTAACCTTATGCACAGTCTATAGAATTTATATGCTAGTCTGGCCACAGTGCATCCAGGTGTGTGTAGTGAGAAGAGACATGTGAACCTGTACTTGTGTCCTGAACATCTCCCTGCTTCATCTGTGTCTCACAATTACTTGAAGCTTTGAAATTACTAGGAGAGATATACACAGACTAGAGTGTCTGATTTGTGTGTTTCTAATGTGATATCTGATCTTCTGTATTATCTCAATTTCCTATACCTTTTTTTTTACCTTCTGTGGGCTAGTAAATCATCCTTCTGCTTAATCTAGAGAACCTGATTGTCTGTCATGCACAACAGATTAATCTCAACTTGTACAATAAATCTGCTTTGGGGGGAATTCCCAGTACATATAGTACTGGAACTCTTAGTCCCGACTTTTCGCCTCTTCTTTCAGAGACAGTGCTAGACCAGAATGAAAAGGAAGATACTGCTGTAAAATCAAGTGACAAGATTTGCTTGGCTCTATTCATAAATTTTTTTTTCTTGATAATGCCTTGACACCTTTGTTCTTCAAAATACGCTTAATCCTTGTTTTCATAGATTTTTGCAAAAGAGTCCAGGATATATAAAATGTTTGTATCCTCCAAAAATGCATACTTTGAAATCCTACTGACAAGTTATTGGTCCACCTTCATGACCTGACTTCCTCCCAGAGACCCATCTGAATCAGGTTATGAAGTCAGATCATGAAGGTAGATCAATAACTAATTGTATTAGTGCCCTTATAAAAGAGACCCTAGAGCCCTCTCCTGCTTCTTTCCTGTATGTGGGGGCAGGAGAAGAAGATGTGAGTCTACAACCTAGGAGTGATTCTGTACAGACCAGATGTACAGAATAGATGAGGATTTCCTCCTTGCAAATAGTATTGGTGAGTTTGCTAAAAGGCTAGTTACTCAAGTGTCTACCAGGAGATTTAACAGGTCATCCCACTTATTTATTTATTTATTTATTTATTTATTTATTTATTTATTTATTTGTTGTTTGTTTATGTTTTTGAAGGTGCCACCTTCCTAAAGCCACCATGAATGTGAGAAAATATGTGTAGTGTTTCAGCTATCTGTTCTTGAACATAAAGCCTCTATAAATTCTTAAGTCAGGGTCTCTACCTCAGTAAAATTTCTTTCTTTTTTTGTCTCATAATCTCCATTTCTCATTTTCTGCTTGGCTTCATTTTTCAGACAGCTTCTTTCCTTAGAATTTGGAAGATGGCCACCACCAAACAGCTCCAACTTAGAAATACCATGCTATGGGTTTGTAAGTTTCTCAGCCCAAATAGGTTAAGATACCGCAGTAAACAGATTTTATTTATTTATTTATTTATTTATTTATTTATTTACGTGGGTCTGGGGTGGAACCCGGTGCATTGTACCTCCGAGCTACACCCCCAGCCTATTTATTTTCTTTACTTTGAGACAGGGTCTCACTGAGTTGTGGAGGGTCTGACTAAGTAGCTGAGGCTGGCCACAAACCTTGATCCTCCTGTTTCAGCCTCCCAAATACTGGGATTACAAGTGTGAGCCACCACACCCAGCAAATAAACTTTCTTTTGTTTTAATGTTGGTTTCTTTTTCAGATACCTAGGGGAATCTTTGATGTTCCCCATTTGGCTCATGTAACATGAAATCAAGTTTTAGATCAAATTAAGTCAATGGAGCAAGGTTTTTTTTTTTTTTTTTTTTTTTTTTTTTTTTTTTTTTTTTTTTTTTTTTACCAAAAGAGATAGGAAGACTTCCTGGGCTAGTAAGCTAGTAAAACAACAGAGTCGTCTAGAATATCTGACTCATTCCTGTCTTAAAAACAGCTAGAGAGCCAGGCATGGTGGTGTTCACCTGTAATCTCAGTACTTGAAAGGCTAAGACAGGAGGATCACAGGTTCGAAGCCAGCCTCATCAACTTAGGGAGGCTCTCAGCAACTTAGTGAGACTCTGTTTACAAATAAAAATAATATAGGGTTGAGGTGTAGTCCAGAGGTAGATCACTCCTGTGTACAATCCTCAGTAACACACACACACACACACACACACACACACACACACACACACAGTTTAATCAGAATCCTAGTACTTAATAATAGATATATTCTTCAATACACTTTTATCCATATTTTGCCAGGTGTGAAAGTAAAACTTTTGTGTAAAAATATCAATATAAGTTAATGTAAAATAATTATTTTTCAAATTAGGTGTTTTGCAAAGAAAGAAGTAATATTCTTAAGATATTTTGCAAATACTTAAAAGACTTGGAATTTTGTGTGAAAGTACTTTAAATACTGTTATAGTTAGATATAAAATGTCTACTAAAGAGCTCATCTATTAATGTTTGGGGCTAATGTAATTGCGGCCTGAGGGTTGTAATCCTATTACAATGGATTGGAGGCCTAAGCCAGTAGGTTGTGGCAGAGAAGGTGGATCCCTTGGGGATGAGTCTTGGAAATGATACATGGTTCCTCCTCTTCTGCTCTTTCTCTTGCTTCCAGCCTATACCATGTGAGAAGCAAAGCCCATGTGCTCTCTTTTCACCATCCCCTTGAGATTCACGATTTTTGGCATCAGATTGAACCTAAAACTTTAAAAAAATAAATCTTCTTTCCTCTAAGTTACATGGTCAATCTTTTAGATTATAGCTGCAGGAATGCTAACTGGACAAAAACCAATGTGAAACTCATAAAAACATTTTTGCTAATATTAGTATTAATGAGGAAAAGAAACCACTGAAAGCTATTAAGTATATAGTGATGGAAAACTAAGTTCAGAAATCTCTAGAGGTCAGGTAACTACAAAAATTAACTAATGACATTTATTCTATAACTGCAATCTATTTCATAAAATAGAATATTGATGGTAGAGAATACTGTGGCAATAAATCCTTTAAACAAGAGAATGTACTTTGGCATGCACTTAAAATATAATTTATGGGGGAGTGTGTGTGTGTGTGTGTGTGTGTGTGTGTGTGTGTGATGAAGATTTATTTCCAGTTTTGTTTCATGAGATACAGTTTGACTATATGACCCTCTTGTTCTGGTTAGCATTCTTACAACTATAATATAAAGATTGATCACATAACTTGGAGTAAAGAAGGTTTATTTTCTTCCAGTTTCAGGTTCAGTCCATTTGAGGCTGGGGACCCCAGATCTCAGGGAATGAATTGGGAGGCGGAAAGAGGGAGAGTACATGAGCTGTGCCTCTCACATCATGGAGGCCAGGAGCAAGAGAGAGAGGGAAGGGGGAGAGAGAAAGAGAGAAACAGAGAGAGAGAGGTGGGGAGAGAGAGGGAGAGAGAGACAGAGAGAGAGAGAAGAAGAAGAAGAAGAAGAAGAAGAAGAAGAAGAAGAAGAAGAAGAAGAAGAAGAAGAAGAGGAAGAAGAAGACGACAGAGGAAGAAGAAGACGACAGAGGAGGAGGAGGAGGAGAAGGAGAAGGAGAAGGAGAAGGAGAAGAAGAAGAAGAAGAAGAAGAAGAAGAAGAAGAAGAAGAAGAAGAAGAAGAAGAAGAAGATGACAGAGGAGGAGGAGGAGGAGGAGGAGAAGGAGAAGGAGAAGAAGAAGAAGGCAGAGGAGGAGGAGGAGGAGGAGAAGGAGAAGGAGAAGAAGAAGAAGAAGAAGAAGAAGAAGAAGAAGAAGAAGAAGAAGAAGAAGAAGAAGAAGAAGGGGAGAAAGAAGAAGAGAAAGAAGCAGCAGCAACATATATAATTCCTGCTCCCTCCAGCCACAACTTCCTAGCCCAGGACACCACTGCTGAGAATATAACCCTCATGACTCAATTACTTTAGCTCCAAACATTAATAAATGAAAATTTTAGGGAACATTTTATATCAACTATAACATTTCACTCCTAGCCCTTAAAGTGCTCATGCCTAGCTCAGAATGCAAAATGCAATTTAGTCCTCTCCAAAAGTTTCCACAGTCTTAAAAGTTCCAGCACCACCAGAAAGTCCAAGTCCAAAACATCTTCTGAGACTTAAGGTGAACTCTTGTGAGCCCCTGTAAAAGACAATGAAGATCAAAATAAAAGCAAGTTACATGTATCCAATATATAATGGCAAAGAGTAAACATTTACATTTGCAATGGGAGAAATAGGGCCAAAGAAGGAAGGAATAGGACCAAAAGAGTAACAAAATCCAGCAGGGCAAATATTTGACCTTGCAGCTCCACTACTGGCATCCACAGCGCATGGTGGTGAGACGTGATCTCCAAGGGACTTTGGCGGTCCCACTCCTGAGGCCTGGCCGATTGCAATAGAGAGTTTACTGTCTTTTTCAGCCTGACTCCATGGCTGGAAGCTAGCAATGTTTCCTGGGGTCATTCCATATTTCCAGGGATTCTAAATCTTGAGAGATTTGCTTGCAACCTCGGCTTCACCCTCACAACTTCACAAAATACCACATTTGTACCTGCTTGCAAGAATTTCAACTTTTCTTACATTGCCTGGCTTCATAGGCCTTCCTTTGAAATCTAGAGGGAATCCTCCATGACCCCCTTTTTCTAGCAAAGCCAGAATTATGTGGGCTCAGAGATGGGCCACCAACATAAAATGTACTCATACCCTTCTTAATCATTGCGCTGAGGTAATTTTAATCATGGTCCCTGGATCCACTCCCTCCAGGCACCCACTGTACCCAAGTCTATCTGGGCCCCTGGCCCTAGTTCCATTTGCTTCCATCATTGTCATTGCTGGCCATGCCTCCATCATGGCCACCACTTCCTCCTTCCTTTCAGCTATTGTATTTCCTTCAATAATATCCTCTCTTTTCACTCCAGCTTTACACATGCCTTTCCAGACAAAATGCAAATCTATAGAGTCTCTCTGCTTTATTGTCCACTCCCAAAATTCAATGTATAATTTGTGGAATGCGGACATGAATATCTATAACACAGCATGGATATTTTGTTGTTTTAAATTTTTTCTGCTAGTTTAATCAGCTCATCAATTTTAAATTTGTCCTCACACAAAGTTTCAAAACATGGGCACAGTGTGGACAAGCTCTTTTATAAAGTGTAACACATGTGGCTTCTACTCCATTTCCCCGTAGAGTCCTCTCTTCCCTCCAAGTTTCCTAAGCACAGTCTCTACTGTCTGCCTTTCTAGCCACATTCTCGTCCTTCCAGTTTCCTCTCAGAAACCATTTCCAAAGAGTCACGGTCAGACTTAGATACAGCAGCAACCACATTTTTCTGGTACTAAATTCTGTATTCATAAGCATTCTACACAGCTACAATCTAAAAGTTTGATCATGTAAGTTAGAGAAAATTTTATTTTCTGATGATTTGGGTTCAGTCCATGTGAGACTGGGGACCATGGATCTCAGGAGGTGGTGTTGGGAGGTAAAGAGAAGGAGCGCACAGGGGCTTTGCACCTCATGAAGGCCAGGAGCAAGAGAGTGAGCCGGGGAGGAGAAGCCATATATAATCCTTAAGGTCACACCCCCAGGACCCACATTCTTGAGCCACACCCTACTGGTCCAGACAGCACCCAGTGGATGTATCCAGTGCTAGGACTGCAACAGTGCTAGGACTGCAACGCTCATGCTGACATGTGGATTCCATCCATTCTGTGTGACTGCCTGCAAACTAATGTGGTTTAGTCACCATTTTTTCCTCCTTCATGCTTTGCTACTGACAAAGACCACTTCAACTTAATTTACTTGAGACCTGAGAGGCAGCAGATTTGGGAATATTTCCAGATCTTTCTAAAAAGACCTTTCTGAAACTTTTTTTCTAGTGTTTTTGCTTATTTGCTTGGACTACCTTCAAGGGAGATGTTTTATTTTGCTTTTGTTCTTGCTTACAATGTTCTTTGGATAATGAGGTGGATAAAGGAAAAATCCATGGAAAAGGAAACGTGTGTGGTTTGGGGTACAGCATTAACAACAATAAATCAGCTCGTGTTTTCTTGGCTTTTAACTGAGAGAGTAGCAGAGTTATGCTCTGTCATGCACAGTGAAGAAAAATGTTCTCGCTTTGTGTCCATGGGAGGATTTGTTTCAAGACCTCCAAGGAGATTAAAAGCCATCGATGCTCAAGTCACTTATAGTAAATGGCATAGCATTTGCATATACCCTATGCATACCCTCCTGTATCCTTTAACTCACCTCTGGATTACTCAGAATATCTGACACAGTGTACATGCTATGTAAATACTTGTTACATTATGATATTTAGAAAATAATAAAAAAAAGAAGTAAGCTTTGTACACATCCAATAGGAAAATATTTGGGGTTTAAGGTTGGTTGGATCTGAAAGCCCTGGATATGGTAGGCAGACCATAGCTTTCCCTACACCTTCTCAAGGGTGTCATGCTCTAGCTATGGAGTGCCCCCTAGAAAAGCTCACGTGATGGCAAGGCAGAAACGTTCAGGGTGAAATCATTGAGAGATCTAACCTCATCAGTAGATAAACCCATTGATGAGTCAATGACTTGGATTTAAAGAGTAGTGACCATAGGCAGGTGGTGATTGGCTGGAAGAGGATGTGGCCTTGGAGACTCTTTGTACTCCTGGTATTTTCCTTTCTCCATGTTTCCCAGCTGCCACAAGTTGAGCGTCTTTCCTCCCCGATGCCTTGGAGTTGGCAGGCTATGGGCTGAATCTCTGAAACTTGAGCCAAATATGTCTTTTTCCTCCAAGTTTTTCTTGTCAGGTGTCTTGCTTACTGTGATGTGGAAACTCACTAAAGCAGTGGGGAAACATCATGCTAAGAATTTGGGGAGTATTAATGGGACTGGCTCAGCAAAAGAGTGGGTGAGAGAAGTAAGAAGAGAAATCCAAGCCAAGGTCATCTTCTAAAACGTGCAGCCACTTAGGAACTGGAAACCATGCACTCTGGGCACAGCCCAGAAGTCTCAGGGCATGAACTAACCTAGTTTGTTAAAGAATTTGGACCGCTTTCTACAAATTATGGAGTCCATTTGAAATTGAGATTCAACATAAGCAGGCTGCCATTATGCAGAATAAGTTTTGCTGTAGCTAGAGGGCAGATGGAGGGAGATGTGATCAGAAGCAGGCACAAAAGCAAAGATGTCTCATATAAGAATAGGCTAACCTGAGCTTCTGCAAGAGCCGTGAGAGTAGAAAAGGGGGGACATGCTCAGAAGTTATTTCTGGCAACATAAATTGTCATCTTCTACTGGATGTGAGGGTTGGAAGAGAGAGGAGGTATTCTGCATACCCAACTCAAAAAGATCTTTGTAAAAAGTTAAGTATTCACTCACCTTGCTTACAATGCCTCCATTGGCTTCTTGTTATTTCTAGACAAAAAGACAAAATTGCTTAGATAAAATTATCAATAAATGGTAAATATAAATACAAATATAAGGATGATGATTGTTCTCTTGGGCACATTTCACACTTGCTGAGTTGGTCCTTCACCTTTGGTCAAATATTAATCCGCATTTTAGGCTTCAGAGATATAACTGTTAGAATCTCACTATGATTTTAAGCTAAGACTATTATTTTAAAGTATTTTTTGTATAATCAAAACTCAGGGGTAATTTAGAGTGTAAAATTTTGGCAAGGTCATCTCATGTAATCCTATAAATTCATGCCTTCAGGTATTTTTCTGAGCACTGTTAACCCATTTGGGATAAATATTCTTAAAATAAAATTTTATACCAAATAAATATTGACTTGCATTTTAATGGTCACCTGACACCAGACAAGGATATTAATAGGAGGCTAGATTTGATACAGGTGTTTTCAACAATAAGTGAATTAAAATTCAGTATATTTATTTAATAATAGAAATTGTAGGTATTAAGAAATCATATTAACTTACTTTTGCATGTCTGTAGTCTCTCTCCTACCCCAAGTGTCTAGGAAAGGTACATAAGCTATTCACATACAGGCCTCATAAAACATTTTCTATATTCCATTTTTTTCTCCTAATGCACAGAAAACCAAAGATCTGATGATATAACAGATTTCTTTCTTTTTTTTTTACAAGCTCTAGTGTATCTCTGCACATTTTATTTTTTCTGTTCTGTATTAGGCTTCATAGGTGATAAAAGAAAGAAAAAGAATGGAAATGGGGTCTGAAAAGGTAAAGTTAGAGAGGAAAATAGTTTCTATTATTGAGATAAATGATGGCCTTAGGGAGCCTGAAGAAAAGATCCAGTCGTTTTTCTAATGCATATTTTTGTTTCACATCAAAGCACAAATATGTACCTGGTTTTGTGCAAGGGGATATCCATTGTGATGAGAGAAGATATCCCTGTGTGCCTGAGGTTTATAACAGGGCATAAACCTCATCTCACTAGGCAGCTAGACACGTAATTTGCTTATTTAAATTTCTGAGCCCTGTTGGCTAAGTCTTCATATCCCATTGAATAACTTCTTAACTTCTAGGTCCAAAAAAGAAAACTCCCCAATTTTCTTTCCATTTTTTAAATTGCTAAAATTGATTATGAGAAACTACTCTATTTCTCAGTTCTGGTCATTTTGTGAAGGCGTATTTTGGAAGAAAGGCCGTCCAGCTAACTAGAATTAACATGTGTAAATGCTTGGGGTGGGTCTGGTATCTTCGTTTTTTTAAAAAAAGTGAAACAAGTATAGTGATATCTCTGCCAGGTGGTCCATTTTTCCCAGTTCACCTCTGCTCACTCTTGCAGGGCTTGCTCTCTGACATCACCTTGGCATCTCCATTGTCCTTGCTCTCCTGAGAGCAAGCACACACCCCACCTGTTCCCCTCTTCTTTATCCTATGGGACCATTTCCAAACCAAAGTATTAGGCTGGAAAGATTATCATAGAAGCTAGGCATGGTGGTACACACCTGTAATCTTAATACTTGGGAGGCTGAGATAGGAGAAGTACTGCTTTGGCAACTTAGATTCTCAGCAACTTACTGAGACCCTATTTCAAAATGAACATGAAATAGGACTGGGGGTGCGCCTTGGAGGTAGAATGCCCCTGGGTTCAATCCCTAACTATAACCAAAGTTAAAGGTTTCAAATGAGAAAGTTGGATGAAGAAAACATTGTAGGCAGGTTAGGTTCAAATAAACTCAAAATTTTATAGATGGTCTAGTGGGCAGAATGGGTTCCCCAGTCATATGATTGCCCTAATCCTGAGAATTTGTGGATATGTTAGGTGGCAAAAAGAACTTCAGAGATTTAAATGAAAATGCATTAAAATAAGATCATCTTGCACTATTTGGGTGGGTCCAACCTCCCTATTTTAATGCTTGGAAACAGTTTCTTCCCCACAGATTCAATAAGAAAAGCTGTCCTTTTGATGCTTTAATTTTGGACTTATAAAAAACTGAAGCAGATTAAACTCACCCAGATTGCTGAGCTACAGCATCTGTGAAATTTAGAAAAAACAATTGGGGAGTGGAGTGGGACCTGTAGAGTTACACATCAAGTGATGGGGGCATGTATGGATGATGTATATTTATAACAAACCAATAACAGTATAAAACAAGATACATGTCACATTTTTGTAAGCATTGAAACAATGTTTTCAAAGTTAAAAACTGTAGGAGTTAAAGTTATTAAACTTAGATTAATTTGTTATGGGAGCAATAGAAAACTAACATATAGATGTGTGTGTGTGTGTGTGTGTGTATGTGTGTGTGTGTGTGTGTGTGTGTGTGTGTGTGTGTGTGTGTTACTGGGGATAAAAACCACCCAGGGACATTCTACTGCTAAGATACACCTCCAGTCCTATTTTATTTATTTTTTTATTTTGAAACAGGATCTCACTATGTCAGAGATGGCGTCACAAAGTTGCTGAGGCTGGCAATGAACCTGCAACCCTCCCGTCTCTGCCTCCCATGTACAAAAAAATCAGTCATGAATTCATTCATTAAGGTAGCTAGTTAGTGAACAAACAGTGCATAGGTCTTTTGAAGTATATCTAGCTTCCCAACTTACTGTCAAAGTCTATGAAAAGTCTGGGATTTCCTCCTACTTCCAATGAGCCAGGTAACCTGTTAGTATTTTATGAATGTTGGGTTAGTATTTTATGAGTGTTGGCAGAAGAAATAGACTCTTGGGTCAGAGACAAATAACTTAAGTACTCATGGCACAGTAGAGGGTGAAATGTCAATATGTTTCCATCGCTCCTGGGATTCTGAAATCTCATAGAAATGATGTAGAAGGGCCAGCTAGATGCTGTGTACACAGCAGGCTTGCATGACATCCAACTAACACTAACCTTGAGGAATTCGCTGGTGTTTTTTTTTTCTTTTTTCAATTTCCTCCAGTAAGTGGAAGCAAGCCTGCTCTTTATCTGATGAGACAAGTTACCCCAATCCTCAAGGTAGCTACTTGCAAACGTAACCCTAAGAAACTGCCGATCTAACTGGCTTGGAATTCTTGGCTCACTAGCAAAAATACAATTGAGGGCCTGTGTTAAACCGCTTCTCTCTGCCCTCACCAAGGCAGGAGTACTGAGAAATACACAGACAATTATTCAATTATTCACGGTTGTCTTGAAAAATATTTAATATTTGGGCCGGGCATGGTGGCGCACGCTTGTAATCCCCGCACTTGGGAGGCAGAGACAGGAGGATCGCGCAGGTTCGAAGCCAGCTGCGCGCGCTGGCTTAGGAGACCCTGTTTCCAAATAAAAATGTAAAAATAGGTCTGGGAGTGTAGGCTGGAGGTATAAGGGCTTCCAGGAACCCCAGTACCACCAAAAAAAAAAAAATTAACATTTGCTACCTGCAAAGCAATATGTGTAATATATACATATATGTATATAAAATTCTAAAATGTATCTACAATTTTGCATTTTGTTACAATTCATTAATTTTCACTACCACATATTGCATTGGCTGAATAAGTAATAATTTATTAAACATTCTTCTTTTGAATATTTGTGCTGCTTTACAGTGTTTTCCCATTCTGCTGTTATGAATATGCTTACCTATGTTTTCTGCTACAGATATGAAGTTTCTCTAGAGTGTTTTACTAGGTTATAAATGCACAATTGTCTATGTAGAAGGGATGAAATTTACAGAAAAATTATTAGATATAGTAAAAAACTTAATGTTGTGTGAGTATGTCTAAAATCAGAAATCAGTTAGGAGAGATGGGTGTGGTGACGCATGCTTGTAATCCCAGTACTTGGGAAAGGCTGAAACAGGAGGATCGAGGTTTGTGGCCAGCCTCAGCTACTTAGTGAGGCCCTCTGCAACTTAGTGAGACCCTGTTTCAAAATAAACAATTTAAAAAGTAGTGCGGAGCCAGGTGTGGTGGCTCACGCTTGTAATCCCAGCATTCGGAAGGCTGAGACAGGAGGATCACAGTTCGTGGACAGCCTCAGGTACTTAGTAAGGCCCTCCGCAACTTAGTGAGACCCTGTTTCAAATTAAAGAATAAAAAATAGCGTAGAGGGTGTAGCTGGAATGGCCCTGGGTTCCATCCCCAAACCTACAAAAAAAAAAAAAAAAAAAAGAGCTAGGATCTAGCTTGGAGGTAGGATTTCACCCTCAGTACTGCAAAAAAAAAAAAAAAAAAAAAAAGTTAGGAATAAAATGCTTTTTTTCTACAACTGCTGATATGATAATAATATGAGATAATGATGTACTTTTTGTCTTTAAGCTGAAATATAATGAGTCACATTTATAGTTTTTCACTTTGTGTGTTAGTATTAGACCACTTCAGTGTATATTTGGTGATCTTTTGCTATAATCTTGTGCTTGGGTGGTTTTAATCTATGCACAATCTCAGGCATAGGTTGACGCTTCTTTCCTCCCGGGAGTGTTTTTATTTGCCTCTTGCTGGAGTCAGGAAGCACCACTCACCCAGGATCCACTTAGCTGTCTTCTAGGCTCCAGGTTGGACCCTTCACCCCTGATGGAGCTCTAAGAACTGGTCGCTGGTGAGAGGCTGTGTTCCGTTTGCAATGCTGATGTTGGTTTTGCCCTCTGACGCTTGTCCCTACCTGTTAGTTTCCATTTAACATGATGGTTGCAGGTCTAGTTTCTCTCTCCCTCCTTCCCTCTCTCTCTCTCATACAGGACAAAAAGCATTGATAGAATGAGTTTCCTTATTTTCTGTGAGCTCCCCAACACATTAAAATTATGGTTTATGCAGGATCAGATCACTTTGTTTTAGAAGGGAGAGGTTTTTAAAGAACTCTTTTTCCCATTCAGACTCATCCCCCCACCACCCCGGTCTTATGGATTATCAAAATTCAAGATGTGGCCAAGACTGTAAGTCCCTACTTAATATCTTTATCCAAAATAATAACAGAACCACAGTTTTATTCAGGGTTGCAACTGCTCAGCCACAGGAGCTAACAATGCTCTCATGACTTGATTCTGGTCAATTGTCTTAAGCTGAGTCATCTGGTTGGAATTTCAGGCAAATGTGTTGTCAGAAGGTGGCTAACCTTTGTAGGTCCTTTTGTTCTTTTCTGCTCTTCTTCAATTTTCCTGTCTAAAAGGTGGTTCAGGAATGATTATCCTTGAAAGTGTGGCCAAGAAAATCCTAACTATTTTCACAATAAAGGTCTTGAACCATTCTACCTGTCCTGGATTTCATGCATCATGAGAGAAAAAATAAACTCTGTTGTTGAATCCATTATTATTTAGGTCTCTAGTTACCATGTAGTTGAACATATTTTCACATGACATTTTTGGTATCCCATTTGGATTTATTTTTTAACCATTGTCTTAACATATGAAGGTAGCAGGAATAGAAAAAAAACACATCAAGAAGTCACAGTTATTTTGTTTGGTGATTTAAAATATTTTGGTTTATTATGGTTGATTACAGAAGCAGCTGGGGGTTAGATGCACCCAGGCTTGTGATTTCAAAGAATCATTATTGAAGTTATAATTTGAATCCATTCAAAGAAAAATTAAGCCATAATTTAAGTCAATAGTTATTACCTGATGCTAGAGATTCATCAGGATAAACACATTTTTCACTCCCAGTGAGAAAATGATCTGATTCCATTTATAGTTTTGCCCTGTTATATCTTCCAAGAACAGCCATAAATGTATTTAAATTTCCCACATTTTAGGTCTGTTTTAAAGGCTCTGAAGATTATCTGTGCATTGTTATTCCATTAGTTCTCAAGTAGGAAGGTAATAGAGTTGGCTATCCTTTAATCATTTCTGTTTATAAATTTACCTTAATTTTTGTTAGACATCTGGTAACCATTGTCATCCAGATGGTCATATGGGCAAAAAGTCACACTTGATATTTAAAATTAATAATAAATGACTTTTCAAGTTTGCAAGATAGGGCGGTTTGACTTTGCTGTATAATCTTTATTGTTTAATTATTTTTAAAAGCTCATCCCATCTCAAGCAGTGTTGCAGTAAAGTGCAGGGTAGAAAGTAATAGGGAGGAAACTGGGAAAAGAAGCTGAAGCTTTCCCAATTCCAAATCAAGCCTTCTTATATAAACTCCAATTTCTCATCTGATATAAAGACCTCACTTTTCAGTGGTCTCAGAATACTGAGTACTGCAAGACAGTACCTCTCAGAAGAAGGAACTTAGCCCTCCACGTGCCCCCATGCCAGGCTCTGTGCTAAATGTCCTACAGATATTATCCCACTTTTATTCCCAGTCAGCCTGGAGCAAAAGGACTTGGTAACTGTAGACCAGGAGCCTCAAACTTTATACAAGTTCTTGAGCTTCTTCAGGCTTCTCATATTTACTATCCTGTTTCACTATGGAACACACATGTAAAAACCTTAAGAAACAGACCAGACAATCCTTGAAGGCGGATTCATTGTCAGGAATTCCCTTGTACTTAAAAAAAAAAATTTCATTAAGAGACGAAGATGACAAAGGGGATTATACATACTATCTCCCTCTTTGTGGATAGATTTTTTTAAGCTTTGATTTTGCTCAGGGCCTTTGTCTTCACTGTATAAGTTACTCACACAAATCTGAGTTGTAGGTCACTAGGAATTTTCAGAAAGTTACAGACAAATGCCAGCGAGAGATCTTGCTTGTGCCCTGGATTGCCATTTTCTCTCTTCTCCTCGTTTTCTTGATCTTTTATCACTTTCCTTCCAGTTTAGCCAAACACTGTAAGAACTTTTTATTTATTTACTTCTGTTTTATTTTGTCCAGAATTTTGCACAGAAAATGGTTCCTACATAGTTTCTCTAGGTGTCTTGCCAGATCTGGGCTTTACTGGGAGAATGTGCTCGATGGATAATTTGGAGGTTGTACTATAAAACCTTATGGATTATATTGATGGGCTGGAGAGATAAGAGGATCTGAGCTGACTCCCCAGATTTCTGGCTTAAACAGATGGATAAGATCCCTGTGTTTGCTGAGTTTAGACTCCAAAGAGACAGAATCTGTTTGGGGGAAGGGTGATGAATCCAATTTAAAAACTCATATCATTCATCTTGACAAATACAACTTTCAACATTTTACTTATAAAGTGAAAATGATATCTACTTTGTAACATATTTTTATAGGTATTAAATATAAAAAATTTGAGAATCTTAGTAAATGACAAAGGGCTATACAAGCAGGTATATAAAAAACTCTGCCCCTCTCTCTGAAGCTAATTGTTCAAAGGAAATACTTAAAGCCTTACTTGTGATACACTAGGCTAGTGAATAATAGGGTATAGTAGCCAGAGAAGAGGGATAAATATGTTGCTAGACAGTTATGAACAACTTAGAGTTTTTCCATAATACAAAATACATTTGTAAATGGATCATTTATCAACCTAAATAAAAATTGTGATACTTTAAAAGAACTAAGGTAGAATCGGTATTGCAGTTATTTTGTGAAATGTGATTATTTTCCATCTGACCTTAAGCAGAGTGGAATCCACAAAGGATGGACAACATTGGTGTCTGGATTTGGAAAGTAATTGTATGTATGTAGTTGTATAAATTAGAAAACAATTCATTGTGGTAAAACACTAAACGTGAGACCTACCCATTAACTGAACAGTACAGTATTCTATCTATAAGCACTATGTTGTGCAGCAGAACTCCTGAACTTATTAACATTTCATAATTGGAACTTTTACCTGTGATTTCCAACTCTCCATGACCCCTCCTCCTAGCGCTTGGCGACCACCGTTTTACTCTCTGCTCCAGTAAGTCTCACTATTTTAGATACCTACATATAGAGGACTGGAGATATTAGCTCTGTGGTATAGCGTGTGCTTAGTATATGTATGCTGTATGCTTAGCATATATATCCAATCCCAAGCACCCCCCCCAGATAAAATTAAAAAAAATGAAAAGAGTGAAATACCCATATAGAAGTGGCATCTTACAATCGTTGTCATTCTTTAGTGGATTATTTTACTTGATGTTCTCATGTTTCATCTATCTTGTTCCAAAAGACAGAATTCCCTTCTTTTTATTTATTTATTTATTATTTTTATTTATTTATTTATTTGGTAGTACTGGGGTTCCTGGAAGCCCTTCTACCTTAGGGCTACACTCCCAGACCTATTTTATATTTTTATTTGGAAACAGGGTCTCTTAAAGCCAGCGCGGCTGGCTTCGAACCTGTGCTTCGAACCTTCTGCCTCTGCCTCCCAAGCATGGGGATTACAAGCGTGTGCCACCACGCCCGGCATAGAATTCCCTTCTTTTTAAAGGCTGAACAATGTTTCATTGTATGCATAGACCACATTAGAATTTTAGTTTGCAGAATTAAAAATTAATTCCTTAAAGGAAACTAAATTTAAAAGTCTTTCAATGGGTAGGTAAAAAGGGTCCTATAGCCCTGAGCTTTTATTTGTTTAACACAGAACATTTGTATTCAGTAAAAGGGCCACAAGTGTGCCTCGGCCTGAGCCCTTGAGTAAAAGGAAAAACATTGAAAAAGTACTCTTGCTTCAAAAGGCATTTTTTGAAGCATCAAAAAGTCTGATAAATATAATTTCACATATATAATATTTCCATTTGAGTTTTCTTTCCTTAAACATAATGCATTGAGATTATCTATGTTGATACTTCAGCTTAATTAAGTTCATGAGTTCTATTGTAGTAGAGATAGCATATAGTCGACTCTTTCCTCTAATAGATTAGCTGTTTTAAACTATTAAGCAATGCTATGATATCATTGTGTATTTGTTCACAAATTTCATACGGTAGTGACCTAGAAAAGGAAGTGGTGAATTTTTGTTTCTTCACACATTTATCTCTATTCAACATTGCCAAATGGCTCTCCAGAATAGATTTAACAATTTGTACTCTAATCAGAATTATTTATATTTTTTCTCCACTTTTATTCAATACTCTTAATTGGCAAATTAATTTTGGCCAATCTGATGGATGTTAAATGGTATCCCATTTGGGTATTGATTTGGATACTTTATTTTATTTTTTGCAGTACTGGGGATGGAACCAAGGGACAGTGTACCTCTGAGCTACACCCCAGCCCTAATTGTTAGTGTTTTGTTTTATTATTTTTGAAACAGGGTCTCACTGAGTTGTAAAGGGCCTTGCTAAGTAGCTGAGGCTGTCAGCACACCTCAATTCTCCAGTCTCGGCCTTCCCAAGTGCTGGGATTACAAGCATGCGCCACCACGCCCGGCTGATTTGGATATTTCCAATGACATTAGATTCCTTCTTTTATAACATCTCCTCTTCCTATCTCATCCCTGTAATTATTTTGTGTTGTCTGTGGCTTTTGTCATTGGATGATCATTCTTCTTTTGCTCTGTATACAATTCTTTTGCCAGTTACATAAATGTCAAAACTCATTTCTTTCACTTTTATTTGCCCCTTTTTACATTGATGATGTCTTTAGTTATGTTGAAGCTTTACATTTTTTAATTTAGTATTCATTTTATCTTTTACTTTCTGTGTCAAAAATTATTCCTATCTTGATGTGATGAAGGCATTTTCCTATATTTTCTTTTTCTAGTTTCATATTTTTGATTTGTATATTAGGTCTTTGTATATTAGGTCTTTATTTTTATATATTAAAATAGGTGGCTATTTTTCCCTCCATATGAATACAGTATCTGACTCATCTAGTAGTGTATACATCTCTTCTCACTGATGCTAATCCAACCTATATCACTTACCAAGTACCCATTTACATTTGTTTATATGTTGACCCTTAATACTATACAAAATTATTTTAGTTACTGTAACCTTATAATAAATAAGATATATTTTTAGTTGTGTTTAAAGTGGTCTGGGCTTTTTGTGACTCTTATTCCCTACAAATTTTAGGATCAATGATTTAATTCCATTAAAAATCTGTCTGAAACTGATTTTAATTGCATTGAATTTATAGAATATTTCAATAATATGTTGTTTCCATACCTGAAATTGTATATTATCATTTTATTATATTTTACATATAATCATATTTTCAGATTCAATTCATCCTATGCATTAAATGACTTTTGCACACAGGTCTTTTTATATTGTCTCCTTCCAAGTTCATTTTCATTTCCTGAAGTACACCCTTAGGAAATCTTTCAGTGAGTATCTGTGAATGGTGAGTAAGAGTCTCCTTCTGAATTTTTACTTTGCCACCACTCTGAGTTTTGTACCCAGATGCCACTTTGGAGAGGAGGGATTTACTTCCTGGGCTGATGAGAGCTCAGCACCTGACACCAGGCAGCTGTCAGCCCTCTTCAGGAATAGTCAAACCCAAGGTCTTACCCCTTTCCTTTGGCAGCTCATCCAAAGACCGAGTGTCACAGGTGTATAAAGGCGCAGCCATCTTCCCTCAGTCAAGACAACGTGAAGGGACATCTCAGATCCAAAGCTGAGCCCTTTGCTGGGAATGCATTACAGGTCAACTCTTCCCCCTTTGATTCTTGCTGACAACCTTTCCACAATGCTTTCTCTGGCACATCCTTATACTCATCTCTGACTCACCTGAGGGAGTGCCAGGATGGCCTAAGAAAGCAGAAATCGAGATGAGATTTATGATTTGAATCACAGCTACTCGACTACCAGCGGGGACCTCCTCACTGTGGAAGGTGTAAGGCAGATGGACCTCGGCACCAGGCAGCAGCGCAGTACTTAAAACTTTCATTGATAATGAACTAGGCTGGTATTCTAATGGCAGCAATCTGCTAGCAGGTACAATGTATCAGGCATTTGGGAAATATGAAGGAAATGGTAACCTTAAGGACAGTGACATTGACTATTATTCCTAAGTAAAATTGATTCTTTCTAAATAGCAAAAAGCTGAGAGTGGTGAATTGGCTATTAAAATCTAAGAAAAAAAAAAGAAAGAAGACCTATTTGGTGGCAAATAATAAAGAGGTCTTTATCCTGCAGTGGGAAGGCAGAAAGAACTAAAGAACAGGCTCAGCATTTAATCTTAACTGTGGCAGAGCTCCAAATAAAATTAACCAGGAAAGCAGCTGGAATGGGTGATGCCAAGGTCAAGGTGCTGAATCAGAGAGAAAGAGATTTTGATACAATGCTCCAGATTGTGACACATGAACATCTTAAATTTGTTCATTCTCTTCTATTCTGTGAGCCTGAGCATGAGCTAACATCTCTTAATAGCTAGTGTTCCATATTGCTTGAAAACCATCTGGAAGTCTCCTCCTATGAACTATGCCTTCTTCTGGGTTGGCCCTCAGCTCTCTTCCTGGCTGCTAGATCTGCAGTTAGGGTAAAGTAACTATACAATCTGGCAAAAATGTGGTAATGAGTGGCAAGAGCTGTGTGGCAACAAGGGAGTAGGTCTGACCTTCAGAAGGTTAAGACGATGGATAATAAAATACTGTGTCCCCAGGGACAAAAATGAACGGGCAGCAAATAAGGGAGCTTGTGCGATCGATGCAATCAAAGGATATCAAGGGAAGGCATGATCAGGGGCTGAGGGTTACACTCCAGCAATGAACACGATTCCCTGTCCAGTTTCTAGGTCTAATCCAGTTTTGAATTTGGAGACTATTAACAGAAAAAGGACAAATGTCAAGGTGGAAGGCATCAGAATACCATAAAAGGTATACATAATGCTCCCATTAAAGGTAATAATTTTCTCAATTCTTCCCCATAGGGGCCTTTGCAATTTTCCTGGCTAACTGTACCTTGGGAAGGGGGGAACATCAAAATATTTTTTCTATGGAGTGAGTGACAAATACAGGAATCTACTTGCCTTCTCTGAAACATTACGTCAAAGAGATTTGGAAAACTTCAAAACAGTTTCACACTTCTATGTATTTTGTCTAGGGAAATACAATGTTTTTCCCAAGAAATTCTATTTATATTAACACTTAATATGTCTACCAGCATTATTTTAATGAGAAAATATTTTAAAGTTTTATCAATAAAAATTTATTTTTATTGTGGGCATGGTGGCACACACATGTAATCTCAGCATTTGGGAGGCTGAGACAGGAGGATCATGGTTTGAGGACAGCCTCAGCTACTTAGTGAGGTCCTTTGTAACTCAGTGAGACCTTGTTTCAAAATAAAGAATAAAAAATAGGGCTAGGGGTGTAGCACGAAGGTAGAATGCCCCTGGGTTCCATCCCAGTACTGCCAAAAAAAAAAAAAATTATTTGTTGGTAATGGGGATTGAGTCCAGGGCCATTCTACCTCTGAGCTATACCTCCCAATCCTATTTTATTCAATTTTGCAACAGGGTCTTGCTAAGTTGCTGAGGCTGGCCGTGAGCTTGTGATCTTCCTGTTTTAGACCCCCAAGTACTGGGATTACAAGCATGTGCCACCACTCTCAGCCTATCCATTTTAATTTCTTATATGGAAAACGCCAATATCATCCATATTAAACAAAAGTTTAATAGGGTCCTCAAAAGTTCTGAAGGATTCTTGAGCCCAAAGAGTTTAAAAATTTCTCCACTAGGTGAAAACACAAGCCAAATTAGTTGTGTTATCTTGGGGAAATTTTCATGGTCTCTCTGCTTGAGTTTTCTTATGTGTAATGTTAGGAGTTAATGTCACAAATTCAAAGTGCTTAGAATATCTGGAGTAAAAAAGTGGGAGTCGAACAAAAAGAACAGAGGAGGGGAAAGGATTACCAACAGGGAGATATTAGAAGGGTCAGGAGATTGGAAGTCCGTTGAAGTTTTCAAAGCTGAGGGAAGGAGATAGCAAAATAGGAGGTTAGATACACTTTTGCAATTTTGATTCCAGTGATGGATCAGTTCCATTTGATGACGAAGTCCAGGTTGCATTTATGAAAGTGGAACCTTGCAGTGTAGTGGAGATAATGGCTGCTGTAGGTGAAGAAGTTAAAAAAACCAAGAAAAGGGGGCTTCCTTTTTTCCCCCCTGCACTGGGGAAGGAACCCAGGGGCATTCTACCTCTGAGCTACACCCTCAGCCCTATTTTTTTTTTTTTTTAATTTGAAACAGGGTCTTAGTTGCCAAGGGCCTCACTAAGTAGCGGAGGCTGGCAGCGAACCTCCTTTCTCAGCCTTGCAAGAACTGGGATTACAAGTGTGCGCCACCGCGCCCAGCAGGAACCTTCCATTTAAAGGTAAGTGTGACAAAATACGATGGCAGAAGTTGGAAGTCAGGTCCCAGCGTTTTTCCACTAGTAAGGGCTGAGTATAAAACAGAACGTGGAGGGATAAAGGTGGCTCAGCCAGTCAGAAAGCCGCAGGAATGGTCTACAGTGGTCCTGGGAGCAGCCGTGGTTGCTTGTCTCAACAAGAGACAGGCGTAGCTTGTGAAAATAGCAGTCTTTCCGACAGTGAAGTTTAAAGCAAGCGACCCTTGCTGGGAGAAGTTTCAGTTTAAGGCTGGGCACACAGGACAGAAAGCGAGAGAATTTGTTCACAAAAGATTGGAATCCAGAGCACAGTGGAATTAAGAGCCAGCGAGGGGCAGTTCTGGAACTTAGACCACTAAAGGTAAAGCTTGTGCAGTAGCCAGCAGGTGAGATGTCAGGTGTGAAAAACTTAGAAGAGTTCCAAAGGAACGGCAAGGATTTGCTGTTTGAGGAAATCCATTTTCTCTTCCTTTCAAAGTTTTCTCTTTCACTTAGAGTCCTCATTTTCCTGGAAAAAAAAAAAGCAAAACGAAGGTCTCCCGTTCCCTCCCTGCCTTCCGCATCCCTCTTCCCCCTCTTCTCCAGGGCATCCCCTTTTATCTTTCCGCAGGTGCTTGGCCTGAGAATAGGAGCCCAGCCCTAAGCAGGAGTGGGCGGAGCGACCCGAGAGGGGCGTGGCCTCTCCGACGCCGCGCTGCGCCATGACGCTGTGACGTAAGCGGACATCCGGTCCTCCTCCTAGTGTCGGAAGCCGGCCTCGTCCGCTCTGCCCGGTGCCCGCATCTCCTTCCCTCGGGACCCCGGGGTGGTTCGCTGCCGCCTCCGTCCCGCTGTCCTCCCCTCGGCCTCCGAGAGAGCCCGGCCTCCCCGCGCGGCCTCCCGGGCGAGCGAAGCCGAGGTAGGCTGTCCGTCCCGCGCCCGCGTGGCGCCGCCGCCGGTCCCCGACTCCGCCACCGGAGCTGGAGCCGCCTTTGGGGACGCGGGCCGAGTCCAGAGATGGGAGTGCTAGTGGAAGGACTTGCACCCATCCAAGCCTGGGGAAAGGCATTCACTCTTAAGTGGCCCAAACTAATTGGAGGAGGAAACAGCTGGGGCCCGGTTTTGTGGGTGGACTTAAAAGACATCTCCCGCACGCAGAAAAGCCATTCTCAGGAGCATCTGCTTGTTACCTGTAACCTTTGGCCAGCGGCAGTGCACCTCCTGATAGTTTCTTTTTAATAATCGCAAAAGTGCTGTAGTGATCCGGATGTTAAGTAACCACCACTTAGCTCGCTTGGCCAGTCTGTCCATGTTTTTGAGTCGATACCATCCTGCCTACCACTTGGATTTTAATTGGACTTTCTTTTTTTTTTTTTTTTACATTCAGAAAACTAGTCATTTTCTTTTTTTTATTATTGGTCGATCTTGAAGTTCAGAGTGATGAGGCTTAAAGCACACAGTACTGGTTGAGCCCTTCTAAAGTTCCCGCCCCCTTCCTCTCGCCTTCCCTGCCCACCTTCCCTGCACAACACAATGGTTGGCTTTGATAAGTTTGTGTTTGTACTTAGGTGACCATTGAGGCGTTTGAACCTTGTTAAAATGATAGGCTTACTGCATGTCGAGAGGAGAAACTTTTGAGAGAGTCAAAGCAACTAGCACCTTTAATATCTTTTTCAGAGAGATTGATTTGACTTTGTAGTTAGACTAGATGTTTTATTTAGATAGTACTTAGGAGCTGGCCGTGGTGGCACACGCTTGTCATCCCAGGATTCTGGAGGATGAGACTGGAGGATCACGGTTCATGGACAACTTCAGCTACTTAGTGAGGCCCTTTGCAACTCAGTGAGACCCTGTTTCAAAATTAAAGAAAAAAAAAAACAAAGGGCTGAGGGTGTAGCTCGAAGGTAGAATGCCCCTGGGGTCAATCCCCATTACCGCAAAAAAAAAAAAAAAAAAAAAAAAATTAGGCTTACATTTTATGTCTTTGTAGCATTACTTTCTCTGAGTGTATAGCTCAAAAGAATTATTTACTGGGTAAAAATGCACTTTATAACTTTATAGTGATTTCTTGTTAATGATATATCACACTGGTTTTTTGTGATGAGGTTCAGAATATTTAGTATCAGAGAAACTTTTATGACGAGAACTAGTCTATTAAGGTAAATTTGTCTGATGTGTACATTTTTTAGAATTGTTTAGTGCACATAAGTTCTTTAAAGACACTTGGCATAATGTTTGCTTAATGTTTCATAACCATCAGAATGAGAGTTGTTTAAAATTCAAGAAGAATAAGACCACCTTGGTATACTCTTTCTTAGTTTATTAAAATAGTTAAATGCAGCCAGGCCATTACATCTTTTCTGTCCTTGTGTAGAAAGAGGAGAAAATGCCGAAAAAAAAGACTGGCGCGAGGAAGAAGGCCGAGAACCGCCGAGAGCGTGCAAAACAGCTGAGGGCGTCAAGAAGCACTGTGGATTTAGCTAAACATCCATGTAATGCTTCAATGGTAACAGTATTTTTCTAAAATGTCAGTTAGTATTGAAAAACTATATAGTATTTTACCTGAAATAACCCCGCCCCGAAATTCATTGAATATACAGTGATTTCCCCTCATTACTGAATCTGCAACTCGTATCAGAGGCCAGTTCATTGTTTTCACAAACTCCTAGCAGCAGTGGTTTTTGTTGGATTTTATATTGTTTATAAAACCTAGCCTATTACCTCAGGTACTGTTGGTGACGGATCCTGAACATGAATGGATACTTGAAGACGTGTGACGTTTTCCTGACATTTTCCACTCTCTCTAGCCTGACACGTTGTAGCTCAGTTTGTCACTGTATTTGAGTTTTCATCACTTTCTATTAGTAGTTTTTTAATTCTACTTTTTGACTTTCCCAGTTTCTCCACATTTCTTTTGGCCTCCTGTTCAGTTACCCTATTTGCCTATGCTGAATGGATTAAATTTTAGTAGTTTTGAATTGTGAAAAAGCAAAAGATTTTATGCCATTATTACTTTGGCTCTTTTCTCCAGGCTATCCCATTTCTCCTTAATGTGTCTTTACTTTTTTCATTCCCATGAATCCTCTTTTTCCTGTTGTTTCATCAAACGCATGTGAAATGCTTTGCATGCCTAAATTTGCCTAAATTTACCACATCTTTTGTGCCAGGTACTATGGCGGTTTCATAGATGAATGAATGAGGTGGCCCTTATTTTACAAAATGATAGCTCAGTTGCGTTGGGTATTACTTAGTTTATTTATAAGTAACAGAAATTTATAAGTAACAGAAATAGGAAAAATAGCTATTGCATCAATAACAGAATAACTTGTAGCTAAAAAGAGGAAGAAAACAGATGGGACTAGGGACACCTGGAACCTGGGCCTCTTGTGTTCCATCTTTGGCTTTTTTGCTTAATCTGTTTTTACTAGTTATTTTCCCACACTGTCTTCATTTTTTGGCTTCATGGTTACCGTATATCAGATCACCTCTCGAACTCAGAGTCGGAATAAACTCTGATAAGCTGTTCCTGAGCCAGTGCCCTTCCTAGGAGTAGGTTTTTAGGTGGAGGGTGGAGGCAGGATCACATAGAACAGATGACAGTGGGATTCCCTCTGTCAGGGCCCTTTCCTGGACAGACAAAACAAGTAAGGTAATTGGCATACAAAAATACACATAATGGGTGCTAGATTGTGATAAGTATTTCAGTAAAAGTTCCATGTATTTCTTAGGACTTTGGTAATAAAATTGAAAGTGGGTGGAGGGAATGCAGTTCAGAAGAGGTGAGAGTATCACTAGGACTTCCATCCGGCACAGACTAAAAGAAAGTATTCAAATACATAAAGGCATGGAGAAGGGAGAGTATAAGACCTATTTGGGAAGTCTGACCTATAAATAGTGACTTGATGCTAAAAAGAATAGGCCAACAAAAGGTTTGAAAAATGGTCAGGAATCAGACTAAGGCAAGCTTTTAAAGCCCTATTTAAATATAGATATTCTGTGGTCTTTATTTTGCATTCTCTACTGTTTGTTTTGTCAATTCTATAGTATGTTTTCTTAAAAAAACACTCAATAAACAAAGTATTCAGCCTGTTGTTGGTGATTTCAATTCTTCCTCCAGTGTGGTATGCTCAGATTATACCTTTGTGGCACACTTTGGTTATTTAAGTGTGTGCAGATGCTTGTGTACATGGGTGAAGTTGGAAGGTTTAGTGTGGTGCCACTTAAATTTTAACATGGAAAACAAGATATTCTTATAATTAAGTAAATTTGCATTTTTCAGCCAGCAGAAATAGTAATGTTATATTTTTATATTTTATAGGAATGTGACAAGTGTCAGAGGTAAGTTTATTTCCTTTCCTATCTGTTCATAATTAAATTGTCCTTATGGTCTTTTATAAAAAATTGACCATATTTGAATTTTTATTTTCCATGGCAAGGCGGCAGAAGAATAGAGCATTCTGCTATTTTTGTAATTCTGTACAGAAGTTACCAATTTGTGCACAGTGTGGTAAGTATATAAGAATTCCTACATTTTCTTTTGTCACATATTCATTTGGCAGTTAATCAGCTTGACTTTGTGGTCCTGTATTCAGTTTTCAAGTATAGGTAGAGACTTTTACCTTGAAATAATTATTCAGAGTAAAACCAAATGAAATGTCATGGGCCAGCAAGGTTGGTGTTTCCCAAATAGTCTTCCACAGACTATCTGAGTTATTGACATTTTTTAAAAACATACATTTGTGAAATACTACAGGTTTCATTCTTTCATTCTCATATGGAAGATTTTTATTATATATGTGTATGTTAAAAGTTCTGAAGACCTGTAATAAAGAAAACTGATTATTCCCTCTAAACTTACCCCTCAGATTCTTATTTAAAGAAAAATTCCTTTCATTTAGGAGATGCTAGTTCATGTAGAAAAATTTGTGCTGTGCCTATAGATGTGTTTAAATTCAGTAATACTGCAGAATATTAGTAATGTGTAGGCTGCATGTCTGAATAGTTCTAGTGTAGTTCAAGTTGTCAAGACATCTTTTTAGTTCTACAGTTAACAAAAAAGAGAAAAACTGGCCTAGATAGCACATTCATCTACCTGATTTTGTATCATTATAAGAGGCAAATGAATTCAGAGTAAGGTATAGTTTTGTGGACAATTAAGAGGTAAAGTTTTCCCATATTTTTAGCCTCTCTGGGCTTGGATTTTGCAGAGCTGTACTTTGGTGTTCTTTCCACTGAGGATTCTTCTACTTAGTCGTAGACATGAGACAGTTGGACAGCTGCTGCCTCGTTTCCAGTTCCTCTTCCTGCCCATTTCTTGTCGTCTAACTTTGTTCCTCAGGAAATCAAGATAATAGAAAATTGAGCATCTTTTATTTCTCCCAGTGTCACTTTGTGGAATCTTAGACAGGTGATTAACATGTCATCTTCAGTCTGCATATGATATCTGATAAGCAGAGTTCCTGACAGTGTTTTGGCTTGGTATTTGCTACTAGTTGAGAGCCTTTGTGGTATATTGTGATTTTTTTAGTTGTAAACACTATTCTTGATTTTTTTAATGCTCATTTGGATACTAATTCAAACTTCTGTTAGAAAAATGTTTAACTAGGAGCTATGTTTGTAAATTTTCACACACAGATAAATTTAAATGAACCAGTTAAAATTGCATAGTGATTGTTTGGTTTCGTTTGGTTTGGTTTGACAAGAAATAAGTGACAACTTCAAATTAGATGGTTTTTGTTGTGAATTATAAAATGTAAAATTCATTTCAAATCATGGTATTGTAAAATGTGTTACGATTCACTTGAAAATTTAAGATTTAAACTGCCAAAGTAATCATTGAATGACAAAATCTAACCCACAATCATTGATTTTTGTACATGAATTAGTACATAAGTTAGTTTATTTTATAATACATTTTTTACAGATTTATTAATGCATTTTTAGTATCAAAAGATCTGACTCAAGTACTGGGATCTCAGTTATATTTTTTCTTTTTAGTCATGTAGGCAGTAAGGGATACTTATTTATTCCATTTGCTTTTAAATTATTTGCACTGGAGTTTGGGCTGGATTAAAGAGAAATTAGTGAATGCTTGAATGTACTACTTTGTGAGACTGAGCGCAGGGTTGTTTCTCTTTTAGGAAAGACGAAATGCATGATGAAGTCCTCAGATTGTGTCATAAAACATGCTGGTGTATACAGTACTGGTCTCGCGATGGTGGTGAGTTTCTTGTCCTTCTTAAGACCAGTTGATTTCCAAGGGTAAGAAAAAGTTATCCTGACCAGTGGTTACTGTTTACTAAATGGCAGTGCTTTGTGTCTTGTTTCAGTCATTTCTTAATGGTACCTTTCTATTGTGTCTTAATCAGACTTTAGCATATTAAAAAGAAATTAATTGTGCGATATACTTTGCTCTCCTTTCACTAAAACATGTTTTTTCTTTTAAATATCAATTACTACATTCTTTTGTATTATTTTATGTTTCAGGTAGGTACAAATTCTAGTCCTTGATGGAAGTAATGCTATTTTTGTATCGAGGAGAATATTTTATTCATGATAATTTTCTAAAAACATATAATTTTCTATCATGAGGCAGACCTTTGTTTGTATGGCCAGGTATTCTGTCCATCAGCTTTCTCTCTGAGTCCTGATAACTTCTCCCTCCCCTTACCTTGTCCATTCAGGATAAGGGTGGTAATTTTACCATCCTCTATTTTTTTCCCAAAGCCCTTCCATCTAGTTTAGACGTGCTGTTTTTCTTTTCTGTTAGAAGCCTGAGAGATCCAATGGATGTATTTAAGAATTTGCTGAAAATATTGAGAATCCATTTTTACAAGTCAAAAATATTCTTCCAGCTGGGCAGAGTGATGCGTGCTTGTAATTCCAGTACATGGGAGGCTGAGAAAGGAGGATTACAGGTTTGTGGTCAGCCTCAGGTACTTAGTAAGGTCCTCTGGAACTTGATGAGACCTTTATTTTGTTTCAAAATAAAGAATATAAAATAGGTCTGGAGGTATAGCTTGGAGGTAGAATGCCCCTTCCCAGTAATCCCCAGTACCATAAAACAAAAACAAAAACATTCTTTCTATTTACTGTTTACTATTTCCAGTCTTTTTTGTTATAAAACCTTGAATAGTAGAATGCTGAATTGAGGTTCAGGAGACTTGGATTTAGTTTAGTTCAATTATAATTTAAATAGATTTGGATTTTTTTCTTGGGCTTCCTCTATTTCTTACTTATAGAAGAAAGATCATCTGGTCCTACTCCCTTAAGAGTCTAAGATTCTAAGTCTTAATGTTCTTTATGTATATTCTTAATGTCTTACCTTGATAAAGAATTGGAGAGTTTTACCCTGTACTTTAGTACAATATATTTTACTTTGCTAAACTTGTCTAAAAGAAAAAGTGGCTAGAGTTTAATATTTTCTGTTTTTCTAGAAAGGTTATAGGCTTAATTCATGAATTATACTGATAAAGTGATTTTTTAAAATGATAGTCTGGAAGTACAGTTTAGTTACTGGAATTGCTGTAGAAAAGAAAGCTTAAAATTATGGACTCCAAACTTAATTGGAATTAGAATTTATTTAATTTAATAATTTCAGGGTAAATATTTAGTCTCCCTTTTTCTGCTCCCTTTGGTTTGTTTTTTGTTTGTTTTTGCAGTACTAGGGGTGGAGCCCCCGGGCATTCTACCTCCGAGCTACAACTCCAGCCCTTTTTTTTTTTTTTTATTTTATTTTGAAACAGGGTCTCACTGAGCTGCAAAGGGCCTCACCAAGTAGCTGAGGCTGTCTGTAAACCGCAGTCCTCCTGTCTCGGCCTCCCAAATGCTGGGATTGCAAGTGTGTGCCACCGCACCTGGCTGCTCCCTTTGTTTTTGTAGCTGGGTTTTGTACGTAGTAGATAGCTGTGATGAAGTCACTTGAGGGACCCCTCTTTAATTCCCATTACTGTCAGTTAATACATTGCTAAGTGGGTATGGTTTTGATGGTTGCCCTTGGTCAAGCCGCGGTGGCAGCAGATCCAGGACAGTGACTCCTTGTTCTTATTTCTTGGCTGCAGGGTGCGATATGTGACTTCTGTGAAGCTTGGGTTTGCCATGGCAGGAAGTGTCTGAGTACTCACGCCTGTGCCTGCCCTCTTACTGATGCCGAGTGTGTTGAATGTGAGCGAGGTGTTTGGGATCACGGTGAGTGACTAGGTACACGAGATGAGCTTTATTGGAAGTAAAAGCTGACTTTTAAATACTATGAATGCCGGTTTTACGATACATTCAGGAGACCTTCAGTTCTACTAGTACTGATGATCGATACAGATGGAAGGGGATTGATACCAGCGAGAATCGTGCCAGCATTGTTTACCTTAGAAGTTAAGGAGAGGAGTTGTGGGGGAACAGCTCGTGTCTTTGAGTGTTGCAGGTAGTTTGTAGTAACCGGGAGATGGTGGAAGCCCATTTTATGGCTCGGTTTCAAGTACTTCAACAGCCTTCAGTTCATCTTTCACCCAAGAGGAGACCGCAGTGCAGTTTTGGTGTGCTTCTGAAATCGCTTGCCATCCCTTTCTCAGCACTGTTATAGATGGGAATTCTTTGAGGTGAAGTTTATCATATTTTCATTTGTGGTTTTCTCTTCTCAACCTATTAGGAGGCAGAATATTCAGTTGTTCTTTTTGTCATAACTTTCTCTGTGAAGACGATCAATTTGAGCATCAAGCCAGCTGCCAGGTTTTAGAGGCAGAAACATTTAAATGTAAGTTTTTTATTTCGTATGAGATTTTTTTTTATATCCAAGATTTTGAAAAGTATAAATGTTTAACTTATGAAAAAGCAATCAAATTGTATTCTACTTTTTAACTTTAACTCATATATCTATTTTGTTTCTAGAAAAAGGATTAAAACACTTAGTTTTGAATTGTGTAACAGGGATACCAATGACATATTGGTTGAGTCACTTCTTCATTTTGTGGACTTGGCCAGGCATTGTGGGCTGGTTAGTATTCCTGGTCCTGAGTACCAAATGTCATTTTCACCTTCAATTTATATAATAGCAAACAAAGCCCCTCTCCTCCTTCCCATTTCCAAATGCCCTCAAGTGAGACAGCTCCTACTTTGTTTCTTACATTCTTTAAAGTGATTCTTAGCCAGGAGAATGTATCAAAAATACCTGGGGAAGTTGATACCCGGGCTTCATCTCTGGGGATTCTATTCTTAAGTCTGTAGTAGCTGCCAGACATCTGTATTAACCTGCATACACAGTTCTCTGGTATTTCCTAGTTGAAAACCAGTAGTGCTGATTGTGTTAGTAATAGAGTCATCTTTGCAGATAATTTATTTCTTTCTCACAAAGTTAATAAAAATGAGAATTCACAGATAGGATTAGTCTATGTGATGTGGTCTCTAGCCCTTAATAAATAGTTACCATCATAGGAAAAAACTGAAATTCCCCAGATATTCAGATTAATTTGCTTCTTGTTCTGGTCTGAAATTCTAATTCCTATCCTCATCTATAAATTTTAATTGTAAGTAATCGATCTGAGACAGATAAAACATGTACATTGTATACATAAAATTTTCATAATTAGGTAGAAATTTCTAAATTTTTTGTAAAATTTTTAGTTTTTATGTAAATGCATCTTAGAGTGTATAGTATGTCTGAACCTTTCTTAGACTTTTGTAGAATGCATAATATAAAAATTGAACTATATTATTTGGGGCTTGGGAACTTTGTATATTTCTAACATTTGAATTCAAAAGACAAGTAACTGTGACTGATGAGACTATAATTCCATGGAGAGCAGTTAGTGGTTCAATAAAGAATAAAAGAAGAAAACAAGACCTGAATAACTGACAGGAGTTAAGATGAATCTGTCTCCCACAGGTGTTTCATGCAATCGGCTTGGTCAGCACTCATGTCTTCGTTGTAAGGTATGTTTATGTATTTTTCTATACAGATATTTTTAATTCCTATACTTTTCTACCAGTCCATAGATTATTCATAGCTGTACTTAATCCATGCGGGGTCTACAAATTATGTAGTTTAGTTCTTTTCCCTTTGAAATTGAAGTTGAGAGAGCTCAGTGACTCCTCAGTCGTGCAGTGGCCTGTGGTCTAGTTGCCACCAGTGAACGTGTCTTCAGGGTCCTCGCTCAGCTTTTTTTAGCCCTTGTGTTTGTGGACTATTCTGACCAAGGTGTTTGGCGATGTTTAACTTAAAGTCAAAATGCAAGTGCTTAGAAGAGTTTTGATAAAGTGAAGATGATCATAATGTCTCTAGTATTTTTGTTGTGTAGAGATCAGTAAAGAGTCGATTCATTTCCCTTTGGAAACACTTCTGGTTCTTATATTCTTCTAATCCTGTTCTCTTTCTCTCCTGACTATGCTCCAGTTTTACTGGGGCTTTTGGTTTCTGGAACTTGTTCTTGTGCTCAAGCTTTTAGGCAGTCACCATGCAGTTTCCTTTGCTTGGAGCACTCTTCCCCCTTTGCTTACCCTGCTGCTCCCCCATTCACTTTCACTGTCCCTCAGCTAAGACGTCTGTCTCCCCGGTGCCTTTCCTGGATCCCATGTTGGATGAAGCACCCCCCCCCCCGCCCCGCACTTCTGTTTCAATGCTTAGTGTCCTTCACTGCCTCTCCACTGTCCCCATGTGGACCTTTCTTTATGAGAGTAGACAGGCTGTTCACTCCTGTGCTGCCAGTGCCTGTGTGAATTCTGAAATGTGTACAGATCAGTGTTTCTCTATGTCATGTTCCGTCTCTGCCTGTGTTAGGTCTTGGAGTCCTAGAGAGAAAATGAGATCAGGAGGGTGACTAGTCTCAACAAAATTCTCAGTCTCTGCCTTCATCAAACGATAAATTCCCTTGAAATATTAAGTGCTATCTTTTGTATTTACATTTTTATAAATATTTTCTCTATATTTAAACTTATTTTTTACTTTTGCTGTATAGGCTTGTTTTTGTGATGAACATACAAGAAGCAAGGTGTTTAAGCAGGAAAAAGGGAAACAGCCTCCTTGCCCTAAATGTGGACATGAAACTCAGGAGACTAAGGATCTCAGCATGTCGAGTAAGGCTCTTCTTGAGATGCTCATGGAGTGATTTGGTTTTTTGCTTAGACAAGCTTTATCTCCTTTTCCTCATTTTTAAAATTGCCATTTTTTTCCCACTTTTTAAAGATAAATGTGTTATCTAAAGCATGTGGGATTTTATAGTCTTAAAAAATATGTGGGTACAATTTTCCAATTTAACTTAAGAAAATAACAGCATTCACTTTGACATTTGGTATTTTCCCTCGCCTAGTACAGGGACTACAGAGAAAAGAGTGAGTTTCCTGTTTTTACCAAGGTTTCCTTATTGAACAATATTAAGTTATAAATCCTTAATATCCAAGAGGTGGCAATCTTCAGTGCTTAGAAGACAAATTCATTTTGAAGTTATTCTTAGGTGTGTAACATTTCAACACAGTGTTTATTATGTGATACATTATTATTATAGGAAATGGTTTTATTTATTTATTTATTTATTTATTTATTTACTTGTTTGTTTATTTATTTTGGAGGGGTGGTACTGGGGTTCCTGGAAACCCTTTTACCTCCGGGCTCCACTCCCAGACCTATTTTTATACTTTTTATTTGAAAACCGGGTCTCTTAAGCCAGTGCGGCTGGCTTTGAACCTGCGCGATCCTCCTGTCCCCGCCTCCCAAGCGCGAGGATTACAAGCGTGCACCACCATGCCTGGCTGGTTTTATGTTTTTTATAGAATTTTTTATGGATAAGACTACCTCAGGCTTACAGTAATGCAGCTCACGTTTTATTAAAGAGAAGTTTACCAAACATGTAAAAATGGAGCTGTAGTCCTAAATGACACTTGACAGTACTTTATTTAAAGATGTAGTTGTACAGGTAGGTTGGAGTGGTGATTTTGCTGATCACACCAAATTTTGTTCACTACCAAAGAATGAGAAATGAGTAATTGTTTTCTAGGTCATCTGCATTATAAAGTAGGCTTCTTTTTTCTTTTTTTTTTTTTTTTAGTAGCTTTCTTAAGACAAATGTGATAACATAAAATTAGCTATGCTCTGAGATTTACATGATTTAAAAATAAACTTTGGCCAGGTGTGATGGTGCACCTGTAATCCAAGTACTTGCATGTTTGATGCCAGCCTCAGCAACTTAGTGAGGACCTCAAAAACTTAGTGAGACCCTGTTTCAAAAATAAATTATAAAACAGGGCTAGGAGTATAGCTCAGAAGTAGAATGCTTATGAGCTCAATCTCCAGAAGAAAAAATAAACTTTTGATTGACCAGGTCAAGAGTAGTTTAATTTTATATTATTGTTGGAGACTTCTGTTGGCCTAGTTTTGTTTTCTAACTCTGAAAGTGAAATGGCAATGTAGTGTATTGTATATTGTAGTTTGTATATAGATTCACTGTGTGTGATAATTAGGAAAATGTGATGTACCTTTTTATTGGAGAGTAACCAGAAGTCGGTGCAGTTCACATAGTTTTTTATGTTATAAAAGGAAATGAGGGTGTAGAGAAGTAGAACTAAATGCCAGTGTCTGTCTGTCCTTTGTAGCACGCTCCCTGAAATTTGGCAGGCAGACTGGAGGTGAAGAGGGAGATGGAGCTGCTGGGTATGATGCCTATTGGAAGAACCTCTCATCTGACAAGTACAGTGAGGCCGGCTACCGTGAGGAGGAGGAGGAGGACGAGGCCGAGGATGATGAAGAGGAAGAAGATGAAGGCGGGAAGGACTCAGATGCTGAATCGTCAGATTTGTTTACTAATTTGAATTTAGGAAGGACCTATGCCAGTGGCTATGCTCACTATGAGGAACAAGAGAACTAGGACAGCTGCTGTTGTGTGTGAGAAGAACAGAAACACGTGTCTTGATGTAGCACAAGGATCTTCAGAAGTCCTGTCACTTGACTTTGTGCAAATACTAGTCACACTAGCCAAGGAGTAGGCCGTGGCAGTTTTATAGGAATTGATAATCAGGCTTTTAGTAGATGGGAAATGAGTTTCTAATGTAAGATGATTATTGATCCTAGGAAAATGAAATATCACGGATTGGATTGTTACTGATTTCAGGAACCTAATTGGTTTTTCCAATTGGATACATATATATAGGATAAAGAGATAGAATGGTAATATATTTATTTGAAATCAAATTACTGTTTTTATTAAGAAAGCACCGCTTATATAAATTCATTGTATCTGATTTTTTAAAATAGATCAAGTGGATTACTGTATTTTTAATTTTTATGTCTGTCCATAGAATGAAATCATATGTTACATTTTAAATTTTCATTAAATACTCATATTATTGTTAAATAGTCCTGCATGTTTTAGCAATTGATTCATCTATCTCTTCACAATGTATGTGCTGAGCAGTTGTTATTCATACCTAAATGTATTCACAAAGGTGACTAACTAGCCAGTTTTTAGAGACAGTACCAGAAATAATAATATAGATGCTTTACCCAGGAAATTTTATTTCTTTTCAATAAATCTAGTATTTCCCTTAAATACTATTGTTATTTCTTGTTCTCAGTTTTTTCAGTGTAATTTGTACAATATTCCAATGTTTTTCCATAAGCTACTCAGTTTTTTGCCTTATATCGAAATAGACAGTGACTAATTATGCGGTGCTGGACATCAGGGGTAGATGAAAACTGGTACAAGTTCAATTGTTACCACTGACATTAACAGTGACTTCGGATGATGTCATCATAGAAGGGAAGCAGTCTCTGACTGGCTGATATTGTGGATGAATGGAGAAAATTGGATGGCTTTCGTTATGCCGTCCTCTGTTCGATCAGAACAACAGCTGAAGGCAGTAACGAAAGCCAGCCAGAGGGCAGATGGTTGCATGTGAAAAAGCTTTTCATATCTTGTTACGAGAGGCCAAGCCCATGATGTAGCATGGCGAATAGGTAAACTTCAAAGGTAGTTGTTGACTATGATGTCAAGCTCAGACCGTGACCTGGGAAACCGGAGACACTAACATGCAAGCATCTGAATGGATGCTGCTTGTTATGGTTTAGGCTAGAGTCCCCTCCCGCCCACCCCACCAAAGCTCCTGTGTTGGAAGAATGGCTCTCAATGCAGAAAGGTTCACAGGTGAGGCATGGAGGTGCCTCACGGAGCTGACGTGACTTCATCAGAATGGCTCCTGGAAGCATGAAAAAGGCATTGGCCCGTTGTCAGAGAACTGAGTGTGCTGGGAGGCATAGGCTGTCAGCCGGAAGATCCAGCCAGGGTTATGTTCCACGAGAAGGCTCTGGACACAGCACTTAGCCAGGCTACAGAGACACACAGCACAGGCACCACTGAAAAGGAGGATATTTCTGGAGGCCAGTTCTGCTAGAAGGGGAAACTTACAAAGCCCGGCTTGCTGGTGACAGTGTGATCAGAATGAAAAATAATGGCTGAATAGCAGTGCCTAGTTGCTCCAAGTCAGAGGGTCACAATTTAATGACTATCAAAGGAATGGTTGCCAAGGGACCTCACCTGCAGAAGATTACTACAACATACCGGGGCAAAGTAGAAGAGCAGCCAAGAATACAGCTGTGGCATGAGACAGAATTAGGGATGGATGGCGTGAAGGCTGAGGCTGGTCAACTCCAGAAAAGGTTTGCATTTCTGGCTTGATTTCTGGACCTGAGACAGTTTTCAGAGACCTGGAGCTCGCTGACTGAAGAGATGCCTGGGTTGCAGAAGGAAGGACTGTGCACCCCCTTGTTGTCTCTACAGGGTAGTGGTTCTCTCTGCTTTTCCCAAAGATCCACAATCATTTAATAATTCTTAGAATACAGGGCATGTTAAAGACTGTTAGACACAGAGTCTGAATCAACATCGATTGCCAGAAACTCAGTATCCTTGTGGCTTCCCTGGTAGAGTGAGGGAGGACTTCAGGAACAAAAGGAGTCCTTGCCACGTGGAAGCATCCAGTGGTCCTCTGGGTAGATGGAAGCTTCCGATGAACTGCCTTTGGAAGTCAGTTTTCTATCACTATAACTAAACTCTGAGATAATCTATAAGAGGAAAGGTTTATTTCAGCTCAGTTTTTGGAGGTTCCAGTCCATGATAGATTGGCTGTGCTGCTTTGGGTTGGGGGGAGAGAGAGAGAGAGAGAGAGAGAGAGAGAGAGAGAGAGAGAGAGAGAGAGAGAGAGAGAGAGAGAGAGAGAAGAGGGAGAGAGAGAGGAGAGGGAGAGGCACAGAGGGAGGGAGGGAGGAAGGAGGAGGAGGAGGAAGAGGAGGAGGAGGAGGAGGAGGACAGGAGGGAAGAGGAGAGGGAGAATGCAAAACCACTCACCTCAAAGGAAGAGTTAAGGTCCCATTATCACCTCCAAGGGGACTCTCCCAGTGACTTAATGGCCTCCCACTAAGTCCCACACTTTAAAAGTTCTATCATCCCCAATAGTACCACTCTGGGGCCAAGCCTTAATTCATGAGCTTTTGAGAGACAATCCAAACTCAAAGTATAGAATTCTCATCCTCTCATGCCATCTCATCCCAAAATAATCAACAGTAGTATTGCCTAGAGTGAGGACAGAACTTAGTGCCACTCTTAGGGACCTAAAGGGTGCAGAGATGAAGGTCCCATTGTGTTATTACATTGATGAAATTTCAGGATTCCAGTGGTGAGGGACAAGTCGGTGCATCTTACCAACTGACACATACCTGCTGACACATATCCATTGACTCAGACAGCGTGGTCTTCAACTCAAAAGGTGAATTCACTAGCATGAGATCCTAAATTACATGGTTCAGACCAGGGGATCATCCTTAACATGAAGCAATAGGCCTGAGCCCATGGGTGAGTATATCACATGTGTTTATTTGCCCAAGTGTTTATTTGCCCATTGGGACTGTAAGCAGACGTGCACTCCAGCCTGTGAAGGGCACAGTGCCTAGACACCTTGGGGACAGGGATTTGGGTCATGGCACCAGGTTAGCCACTGAAGCAACAGAGGCAGGAGCCGCTATGTAGCCTTCAGTTGCACAGCTGTTTTGCACGGCTGAACATCTATCTAGTGACGGGCTGACTGAGCTGCCTGAGCTGAACTGTGACAAATAACTGTTAATATCGTTCTATAGGACCTAATTGCTGACACTTAAGAACACGGGATAAAGATATTTTCCTCCTCTGCACTTTGGTCATGGTTTGGCAAACTTTTTGCTGGAATATTGTAATGAGGTGTGCAAGAAATGACCTTTATAAGTCACCTACAGGCTTTGACTCATGCAGAATGTATTAGTCCAGTTCAGAAAGTGAATGAGCCCATGCAGCATGCCCAACTGTGCTTCACAGAATGACCTCGGTCACTTATTTGGCTAATGGGAACAATTCAAAGAATAAAGCTTAATATATTAAACCCTAATCATATTTTGTGGATTCAGACATGGTGCAATAAATCAGACATATCAAACCATTTTTAATAAGAAATCAGAATTAAGATGCAGTGTCCATCTAGGTAAGGGTGTTTTTGAAAAAGGATTTTTGTATGAAGGCAAAATTACATGCTAACAGCAGTTTTATAATTTGTGTAATACTATTTATCTACCAAACAGCAGCATTTTTATCTTAAGGTAAAAGTTGAGCTAACATTTGCCACACACCTGTTACCAAAATACTAGCATGTGAAGACAAAGAAAGCTTTAAAGATAAGAAAGACATTCTTTAAGTTCTTTAAAGCTTGAAGTCTATTAGGAATAATAAGAGGCAATACCATGCTAACAGTAGCTAAGGTCCTTTATGTGTTTGCTGTACAGCCAGGTTGCTGTCACCACGTGAGTTCTTGGCATTCCCATAGGAAAAAGGATGCCCTGCAGTTAGCTCCTGAGGTCAGCCAGGGATTGTGCTCCCCCAGATCTGGGCTAAAATAGATTTAGTAGCAAACTGCCTGTGCTGTTTCTATGGTCATGTAACCTCACCATTGCTGCTGCTGCTGCTACTGCTACAAATGAAAGGGCGGCAGTTTCTAACCACTAACTCCTTTGCACTTACAAACCAATGGCATTTCTTGCCATGTGTGTTAGGTTTTCAGTTGCCACTGAGACATTAAATGAAACTGCTGGCCTTGCTTGGGTCCATTTATTTATTTATTTATTTATTTATTTATTTATTCATTCATTCATTCATTCATTCACTTATTTATTTATATATTTATTTATTAGTACTGGGGATTGAACCCAGGGGTGTTCTATCTCTGAGCTACACCTCACCCTATTTTTCTTTTCTTCTTTTAAAAATAGGGTCCCACCAACTTGCTGAAGGCCTCTCTAAATTGCTGAGGTTGCCCTCAAACCTGTAATCCTCTGGCCTCAGTCTCTCCCAAGTACTGTGTGGATCTACTTTTGAGTAACGGAGAAGAACCGGATATTAAATCTTGGTGGGAGTGGCCTCTGATGAAGGAGAGGTAGGAGCAGGTGAACAGCTTTGTCCTCCTTCCTGTGTTTTCATAGCAGCTTTCAATGGTTTCTCTAGAAATCAGCTGGTCACAAGACTCTGACCCTCAGGAATCTTGCCTGGGATCTTTCTCTCCACTGCATCACTCTTTGGACCACTCTTACTTCTCTGGAATCACACATTAAATACAATATTTTCTAAAGAGATGGAGCTAAAGAAGGTAGAAGTTATTAACAACAGACTAAAAATATGCATAGGAGAAGTGCAAAAATATAGGATATAGAAAGGTAGAAATAAATGCTAGGATATAACTCTTGAAAGAGTCAAGGAAAACTGATTCAGAGAAGGATATATGAATCAGTTTAAATACAACATTTTAAAATAAACAAATATAAAGTGTTTTTAAATAAGTAAATAAAAACTTTAGGGACCATTCGTGATTTTTTAGTTGCGATAGCTAATATTTTCTTTAGAAGCCATTTGAATTTTGTAGACATCACCATAATTTTGATTCATAATTGAGATGTCTTAGCTTTAGCACCACTGACTCCAAGTGATTCTTGTTTTTTCCAGAAATTAAATTTAGGAATGTTTGAAGAATCAAGATGTATAATCTTTTCAAGACATCTGTGTGAAATTACAAAAGAGGATTTTCAAAAATGTTCTCAGTACCTTTAGAATAAATTAAATCATGTTCCAAATTGATTTCAAAGGCACACCAGATATTTTCAGTATGAAATTACTATTATATTTGCATATGCTTTACTGATTCATTTTTTTAATTTGGGGATCATTTATTTATTTGTTTCAGCTCTGGGTTTATTATTTACAGTTAAAATATTAACTTCTTTCCCTACGTTTTCAAGTCTACAAAGAGGGAGTAATACAAAGTTATTTTGACTATTAAATAAGTGAGATAAATGAATCTGAATTCCCTAGTGGTCTTTTAGGCATAATGTATGAAAGCTCAGAGTTAATCTTATATTACATCTGGGTACAGTGATACATGCCTGTATTCCCAGCACTTTGGAGGCTGAGAGAGGAAAATACAGGTTTAAGCAGAACCCTGTTTTGAAATAAAAATAAAATAGGGCCATGGGTATAACCCATAAATAGAAGACCCCTGGGCTTAATCCCTAGTACCAAAACAAAACAAAACAAAAACTCTCCGACATGGTAGAAGACTGGACCTAAAACCATGCCATGCTGTGGGCATGTGTTGCTGGGTACAACTGACTTCTGTGAGCTGAACTTGGACCTGCAGCCTTAATGCATGTGGACATTTTACCATTGAAATTGCCATGAATTTCAAAGGGAGAAATGGTTTGATCCCCCCCCCCACACACACACACATACCTTCCCTGTATTCTCTGTCAGGCTGCTTATTGACAGTAGCTCACTTTGTGGCCCAGGATGTTATCTAGTTTGGAGAAGGTCAGTTGGTTTTTTGTTTTTGTTGCCTTTTAGATTTTTCTCCTTGGCTTTTTTATTGGTCAGTTTGACTATTATGTGGCATGGTGAATCTTTTTTCTGATCATGTCTAAAAGGGGTTCTATAAGTTTCCTGTATCTGTGTATCAACCTCTTGTTCTATGTTTGGAAATTTTTCTGATATTACTTCTTTAATATCCTTTGGTTTCACTTTCTATTCCCTCTTCTATACAAATTATTCTTAGGTTAGCTCTTTTAAATTGGGCCTGCCTATCTTTTTTCAACAACCAATTCATGCTGTTGAATTGTGTTTTCTAAGTTATATGCTATGTGTTCATTTTTGGAGTGATCATTTTCTAGGAGCAAGATTCTATTCTCCATGTGGTATAATTGATTGTTTATAGTTTGCATTGATGCCTTCACTTCAATGATTGCATCTTTTATTTCCTTCAGACCCTCTCTAAATTCTTTTCAGAAGTCTGTATTATTTTTACAGCGTTACATTCCTAATTTGACCTTTTGGAGATCTCTGCAATCTGTGTTGTCAGGTTCCGTAATTGTGGAGTTTTGGGGGCTCATTGCTCCCTTGTTGTTCCTCCTTCTCATGATTTCAGAAGTTTGTATCTCTTGTTTTTGATAGATTTCTCTCAGTGTCTAGGTGTCAGCTGGTATATCCAAGGGCAAATTATGTTGTATTCACAGGGAAGGTTGAGTGAAGAGGGAAGTAAAGTCATAAATGCAGGAGTAGGGTAAAGTCACAGACAGGATCAAATAAATGAAAGTATGAGTTTAGTAAGGTAGTATATAGTAGAGATTAGAGATAGTGAAAATTTAGTAGTATTCTAATGACCAATGTAGAGTTTTTAGTATAATGTAAGAAGTGGATTTAATACAAGAAAAAGAAAAAAAGAAAAAAGAAAATAAAAGGGATGGAGAGAAGAAAGTTAGGTATGTAGAAGGGAAGAAGCTTGGGAGAGGGGTTGGGAATAGAGCAATCAAACAAGCATATACACACACACACATACAAACAAATAACAAAATAATGCAACCCTACAAATATATGAATATTTAGCACACTGAGCCTCTGCAGTCTCTCTCTGTGCAGACACCGAGTGTCACTAGCACCTTTCCTACTGCAAGCCTGGCTCTCTCTTTCTCAGTTTACGCAGATGACCAGTATCAATGGGGCTAGATCTAGTGTTAAGCATAGATTGCTCTCTACCCTTGCCACAGATGTGGAGTCTCTGTGTCTCCCTGCCTCTCTAGGTGGTAGATGCCTCTGAGACCAAACTCAAACCAATAGTCTCTTTCCTGCACTGCTAGGACTGGGCTGGTCCAACTTTTTCCTCTTCACCATGATTAGGTGGTCTGTGGTGATCCCAGAAATCCTACTACTTGGATCTAATGTTAAGAAGCGTGGGTCGCCCCTCACACTTTCTACTGATGCAGAGCATGAGTTTGACTGAGCCTCTGCTCTGTCTAACAGCAGACTCCACCCCCACCTTCACCGGGTTGAATCACAAAGTCTCAGACCCGCAGTTTATCGGGGCTGTGTGAGTCCATGGGGGCGCTGTGCTGGGCGTTCTCACACAGGGTCTGCAGCTTCACTTATGGTGTTGCTCTGCACTGGTCTGGCTCTCTGGAAGGTGTGGTGCAAGTTGTAGCCAATGTTTGCACAGGAGGAACAGATGACTTACAATTCCGATGATCTACAGCTGCTTACCATAAGTCCTTGGTTTTCCTGTTTGTCTCTGGAGTCAGGTGCAGTGAGGCAAGATGGGGCTGCCACAGTGCCTGATGCCAGGAGGCAGGCAGGTTTCTTTCCTGGTGTTGTTGAGTGCCGCTCTGGATCTCTGGAGGGTGCAGTGAGCTCAGCCACCACTGATGCAAGTTGTAGCTGGTGTTTGCGCAGGAGGAACTGATGGCTTACACTTTCACTGATCTGCAGCGGCTTACTTCAGGTCTGTAGTTGTTTTCCTGTTTGCCTTTGGAGTAGAGTGCAGTGAGGCATGATGGTGCTTCTGTGATGCCTGTGGCCGCGAGGCAGGCGGATTTCTTTTCTGCTCTCTGATTGATATTCTAGCCTTTTTCCCTGCCGTCTTTGGTCTTTGTTCTTTTTAAAGTTTTGATGTTTTCTGGCTTTTGTAAGAATGTTGTTTTTAAGGCAATGAAGATCAGGTGTCAGCAGGACTGGTATGTGCTACTTCCCTGGGTCGCTATCTTCCCAGAACTATATTAGTAATCTCGACTTAAAATCTTATCAATGTTTATCAGTAAACTAATAATCTTACTAACAAATGATTTAGTGGATAGTGATGTTTTAAAAACATAGCCTACAAGAGGAAAAACATGACGAAAAGCAGAGTTAACATGATCTATAGAGTTTTGACTTTTCAACACCTGATGGTAAATATTGTTCAAGCCCTTGAGAGCATAATATTCTAGGTGAGCTCAAATTATTTCATTTTGCTGATAACATTTTATTAAAAAACAAATGTGCTTAACGTGACTGAACAATCATACTAAAAATGGACTTGTGTTATTGAAGCTTTACTTGCCTGGAAATCCTTTTTGTTGGATAAAAGGAAAGTTTAAAGAAAATATTTTACCTCTGAATTTCAGTGGGGAATGCCACCCAGGCTTCTCAACCCGGCTTTGAACTTGAGTCTAAAGATAATGTTTGATTTTCTTTGTCTTTCAACTTGACAAAATGTCCTTCTTCCTTGAAATATAATTTTTTTGGTTTTATGTGTGCTTGTCAATGTGGTTTGAAAATGTAAATCTCTTGGGGGTAAGGTATGAGTCTTTGTTTAACTTTTGAATATCTTTCTAAGTGTCTTTCCCTGCTAGGTCGGCCCCCAGTACCCCCCCCACACACACATAACAAAAAATATACCACTCATTAAATCTTTTTCTTCCCATTGTGGCTTGGAAGGAATAGCAGGAGGTGTTGGATTTAGCTTCTTCATTTCGAGGCTTTGAAAAATAGACAATTAAAGATAATATTTTATTTCCCTTCAGTGAATATTTGTGGAGGATCTTCTTTATGTCAGTCTTAAGTGTTCCTTAAAAGATTAATATAACCAACATGATTAAGTTATGTGGTTGATAGTTAAGAAACTTAAAAGTTATCTATGGGTTAAAATAATTATGTTTTTATTGCGATAAAACCAGACCTGTTGCCAAATGATGTTACTTGGTCAAATGAACAAAGAACACAAGATTTCAGAACTATCGCAACTGTCTCTTATTGGATGAAACAAATGACGAGAGAGAAAGACAAAGAGTTATATGGGAGTTTTTCTTTAATCCTCTGCAGGATCCTGGTGACCTAGGCTGAAACCCAAGAAATACTTTTTCTTAAATGTCCCTGGATTAAAACAGTTCTGAGTGTCTCTCTCCCACTAAAACACTAAAAAAGGGAGAATAGTGGGGGTAAAAAGGAGCCATCACTGAAACTAAGGGAGGACATGATAAAGAGTAATGAAACTAAGAAATATAATTTATTAAATTGTGTCATATGAGTCTTCATAGAAAATAAGAATAGCCCAGTCCTGGTTTTAAATAATCTTTTCTCACTCAGGAGTTATTTTCAGCAAGAGACCTTGGACGTTGCCTTAATGTTTGTTGGGATGAAAATGAGAACATTGTGAATTTAGATCAAGCGACAGTCCATCAGCTTCTGCCTTGGCAAAAAGCCATTCCAACTGAAAATTTACCATTAGGAAGAATGCGTTAACCACTAAGCTAGCCATTAGTAGGCAATAGCATCATCATGTGTACTTTAAGTGCATTTGTACATCACTTATACTACATCTTGAATAATACAACATTAGATGATAAAATAAATCTCTCTCTCTCTGCTTGAGATTTTGCCATTTACTCAGTTTTTTTTTTTTAAATTTAAAAAAGGGACTTATTTGGGCTAAATTTCCTGGAGCATCTGGCTTCCCAATACATTAATGTCTTTTAGTATCTGAGTGTGAGACTACGGTGACCTCTACTGATATTTCAACTATGAGCTACATCTAGACGTAGACAAAATAGCACCCATTGAGCGTATTGCTTTATTAGAGAACTACATCATAGATATGCCATTCTTTTAAGGACCACTAAAGCATCGTTCTTAGCATTGCTCTTTTATGGAAGAATAACTAAAGACAATATGACTGTAGCAGGAAAGGGAGAATTGGATCCCTACAGGGATCCTGGATCAACAGGAGGATGGTATCTCCATGCAGTGTCTGGTACCAACGGCAAGATAGTCTGTTCTTTCTTAAATACTTTTATTGGTGTATTATAGTCTTATATCATGATGTAGTTCATGGTGGTGCCAACATGCAGGCTCACAGCACTTGGTGAGGTCCTTTCCCCCACCCTGCCCCTCCCCTTGCCCTATACAAGATATTGAGATTGGCCTTGGTATTCTCACATATGTACACAATGTCGCAAAAATGATTCTTTCTTTAGTTCCCCCTCTTCCTCTCCATTACCCCAAGCCATCTCCCTCAGTCAACTAGAGTTTCTCCTCCATTACTTAAAGTTCCTTTTATATCCTAATTTCCCCTAGCTTCTGCATATGAGAGAAAACATAAGGTCCTTCGCTTTCTGTGACTGGCTAATCTCACTTAACATAATGTTCTCCAGGTTCATCAATTTTCCTGAAAATAACATAATTTTGTTCTTTATTGCTGAACAGAATTCCAATGTGTGTATATTCCATAATTTTGCAATCCATTCATCTTTTCATAAATATCTAAGTTGATTCTATAATTTGGCTATTGTGAATTGTGCTCCTATAAACATTCTGATTTCAGTTTCTCTGGAAAAATACCCAGGAGTGGCATAGCTGGATCATATGGTAGATCCTGTCCCAGTTTTCTGAGGAATCTCCACAGCAGTTGCTTTAATTTGCAATCCCACCAAAAGTGCAGGAGAGCTCCTATTTTCCCACAGCCTCGCCAGCATTGGTTGTTGTTTGACTTCTCGATTGCTGGTCCAGCTGCTATGCTTCCTTACCTGGCCACCCACTCAGGGACTATTTTCGTGGAGGTCCCCGCGATCTCTAGGCTGCCCCAGCCAAGGATCAGCTCCATTATCTTACCTCTGCTCAGACTTTCACACAGTTGGCCATTAGCATTAGTTGTTGTTTGACTTCTCAATTGCTGGTCCAGCTACTATGCTTCCTTACCTGGCCACCCACTCAGGGACTATTTTCGTGGAGGTCCCCGTGATCTCTAGTCTGCCCCAGCCAAGGATCAGCTCCATTATCTTACCTCTGCTCAGACTTTCACACAGTTGGCCATTAGCTTTTCCCTTAAGGACGTTTCCTCTGATGTCCACCACTGCACATGCCTCCAGTTGTCCTCTAACCGCAGTGGCAGTCCATCCCTGCTTAGACTCCTTTGCTGGCTTTTTCTCCTCCCCTCACTTTAAATGCTGTTTACCCGTTGGAACTAAAGGTTGGTACATGTAGTTACAGGAGCCTGGCCTATAATCCCAGGTACTTGGAGGCTGCGGCAGGTGGATTGCAAGTTAAAAGCCAGCCTGGGAAACTTGGGGAGGCCCTGTTTCAAAATCAATATTGAAAGGGCAGAGTTGTAGCTCTGTGGTAGAGAGTGTGCTAGCATGTACGCAGCCCTGAGTTTAATATCTCCACTAGTACCCCAAAAAAGTTTTATTGAATGTGTAACTGTATACAGTATACATTTCGCCATCATGATTTTATCCTGTTTCAAGACTCTAATACTATATAGTTCCAAGTCTAAGCTAGCTTCAAGCACGAAGTATTTTTTCCAATTTTCTCAGTGAAAAGACCTAAATATTAAATGTTAAAGTCTTAACAACCAAAATATATACAGAGGGATATAGATAATCAGGCTACCAAGGTATATATATGTTTACTTATAAATTGCGTACACTATTAGAAATCATATTATTATATAACAGAATATATTAATAGAGATAATTCTTTCTATTCTCACAGTTATATGCAAACTTCTAGCATATAGTCATTTTGTATACTTTTATTGGTGCATTGTAATTATACATCATACTAAAGAATAAAATGATAAGAATATACATGCATACAACAGTTGGTCTTATACAACAGTTGCTGCCCTCAAATACAATTCCTGAATATACCCTTCTTTACTTTCATTTAATATTTTAAATTTAATCCTTTTGAAATTTTGTGTTATATTGTTATTGGAAATTTTATTCCTCCATCCAAAACTTAGTTCATAGAATATTAGGACAGTAATTTTCTTTCATATATAATTGTGATTTCCACAATATAATCATTATTTTGAGCAATTTCAGTAATTCTGCTCTTAAGGATACTTAACTTTTGAGACTATGTCATGCCCTTTATAATAATATTTAAATTTGATTTTAATTTCTTTATTTCCTGTTTATAGGAAATGGTTTCCATAAGTATCTTAATTGCAATCTTTTGCACCTGTATTTTCTTAAATGTTACATTGATTTTCTAACAGTTATCTGATGCTCTGATTTTTTGATACCCTTGTGATATAGTTGTTATTTTTTCTCACAGAGGGTTTATTCATGATATTAAGAATATATATTTAATATTCCATAGTTATACATGATAACATCTTTTGTCCTCCATAGTTTAGCTTGAAAATCTTCATTTTATCTATATGTATGACAAAAATTTTAAAGGAAACATCTTGAAAAATGTTTGTTTCTGTTTATAGGCTTAGTTGATTAAACACTTTCAAATATTTTAAACTGCATTTATAAATATCATCTATTTGATTTCATTTTAAACTACTTTAATTATCTGGCTTTTAGATATAAGCATTTGCAAATACTAACCAAATTGTATAATCTAACAAATTAGACTTGTACATATGGTGAAACTCACGTCCTGTAAATGTGCCAAAACTGTAATAGAATCGGATGGTAATCCAGAATTCCAAAGCCTGAATCACTGTTATGAATTATAACTTGTTGCTCTGATAAGTAAAATTCTCTCAATCATTGTACCTATATATCATCAAATACACAGATTTCTTTTTAACACAAAAATCATAATTCTGTAGTCTTGATTCTCTAATCTTCTTATGAATAAGCTTTTCCTGGTGTTGAAAAATAGGTGTCTGTTAGGAAGACAGTCGATGAGGCTATTTAATACAAATTTTTGCCTGTGTTTGTAAAATACCTGAAGTCAATTAGTTACTTTTTTGCAAATGTTTTTTTTTCTTTTATTTTGCCATTTACAGTTAATAAGTAAAAGAAAACACCTCCCCGTAGGAAGTAATGGAACAAGTGTGAGTCTAGATTCTGCCTGCTACATCTTTAGTAGTGATCACATCTCTGTAATATAAGCCAGTCTGTAAGTGTATCAAAGTCTCAGCTCTCTGTTTTAAGTGCTTATCAGCCTCTCATATAAAAAATGTACCCAAGGCAAATTCAACATTATTCTTCTGTCAGGATGACCAATCATCTATTGGAGACAGGTAACCTAAAATTTCCAGAACCAGCGGCTAGGAATATAGCTCAGGGTACTATATTTAAGTTAAACAGGACTCTAGATTTTCATTCCTCCAGGTGTAAGGGGAGAATGTCCTTACAAGATTCTAAAGATTTAAACAATATTCTGAATAACTCTGAACTTGTCATGAATTTCTTAATTTTTTGCCAAAGAGAAACCCACTTTTTTATGTTCATTATCTGAATGATCAAAGTCCTGACTATTGCTAAGAGCTGTACAAAGTCAAGAAAAAAAATGAACGAAAATCTAAATGCATTTATTCGTCATCCCAAGGGTATGCCCTTTGAAATTAAATGCTCACTACATCTGAAATGTAAATTTATGATTTAGGCAACTCGCTTCCCTTAATGTAGATTGACATGAGAGAGTTGAAATTTGTATCACACTAGTTGTGCTCAATAATTTTAAATAATTTACAGATATAAATATACCAGTGAAAGGTATATACTTTTTTTGTGGTACTGGGGTTCCTGAAAGCCCTTCTACCTCCGGGCTACACTCCCAGACCTATTTTATATTTTTGAAACAGGGTCTCTTACGCCAGCGCGGCTGGCTTCGAACCTGCGCGATCCTCCTGTCTCCGCCTCCCAAGCGCGGGGATTACAAGCGTGCACCACCACACCCGGCTAAGGTATATACTTTTTAAGGAAGACAGTTTCCATCCTAGTTAATATGGGTTTATGTGAAATGAGAAGTCCCATAAAGCTGGATTTTTCTCAGTCACTCTAATGTGATGTGTTGAATCACAATGTGTCTATACGTTGATGTAGACATGTATCGTTGTTTACTGGATTCATATTGGGCAGTATTTACAATATGAATCCAGCACAACTCTATTCTGTACTCTTAGAGGTTAGAATGCTTTCTGTACTTTGTTTATGCTACTAAATTTTTCATTTCTTTGGCTCATGAGAATCCCAAAGAATACAAATCTCTTTTCTTTATAAAAATTTTGTGGTACTGGGGATGGAACCCAGGGGTATTCTACCTCCAAGTTATGCCACTAGCCCTTATGTATATATTTTTTATTTTGAAACAGGGTACCTACTAGGTTGCTAAGGCTGTCCTTGAACCTGTGATCCTCCTGTCTCAGTCTTACAAGTACTGAGTTTATAGCTGTTTTCTTTATAAATTTAAAGATCTTTGAATTTGATGGAATTGTTTATTTTTGCTTTTTTTAGGCTAAAATATTTTTTAAAAAATTACTAAAACGACTTTTTGTTTTCTAGTAATGAAAGTAGAATGCTAAGTGACCTCAGAGCTTAACAGTCTATGTTCACTGGGCATGGTGGCACATGCTTGTAATCCCAGTACTTGGGAGGCTGAGGAAGGAGGATCCAGCCTCAGCTACTTAGTGAGGCCCTTTGCAACTCAGTGAGACCCTTTTTCAAAATAAAGAATAAAAAATAGGGCTGGGGATATAGCTCAGGGGTACAATGCCCCTGGGTTCCAACCCCAATACTATATAAAAAAAAAAGTCTGTGGTTGATACATTTTGAATCATGCCTGTATGTAGTTGTGAGTGACTCTTACTATAAACTAATATTAAATATTATCAAGGAAAATGATAGCTCAGTTTTGGGTGCTGAATGCATAGGAATAAATGAGACTAGATATTGATAATGATATGTCCATATATTTATAAATATTTGATGTAAAAATATTGCTGTGTTCTTAGGTAAAATGATTATTTTTTTAAGAGGAGGGAAGATTTATTGGGATGCATAGCTCCCGAGGTTTCAGGTCATAGAGCCAGATCTGAAGCATAAATGCCAGAGGCTTCAGTGGCAGGGACCCTGGAGGGACACCGCTCCAATATCACGCAGGCCAGACGCTCTGCCTACATCCTGGAGGCCAAAAGCTGATCTCGCATCACGGAGGATGGAAGTCGTTTCGAAATCCTGGAGGACAGAAGCCACTCACACATCCAGCTGCTCCCTCATCATGAAGGACGGAAGTCAGTCTTGCATCATGGCAGCAATCCCTCTCACCTCATGGAGACTGAAGTTCCTCTGGCATCATGGCAGCCGGAAGTTGCTTCTGCATGGTGGAGAACAGAAGCTGCTTCCACTTCATGGATGACAGAAATTGCTCTCACAGCATGGTGGCCAGAAGAGCTGCTCTCAAATCATGAAGAATGGAAGTTGCTCCCACATCGTGGAGGGCAGAGGTCGCTCACACATCATGGAGATGAAAGGTGGCTGGAGTCTGGGTAGAGTGCCTTTGAAGGGTGTGTTTTGTCCCCTGCCTCTCTCTGTTCCCTGGTTGCCATGATGGAGTCGCTTTCCTCCACCAGAGAGCCATGATGATCTGCCTCAAAGGAACCAAGTGGCCATGAACGGAAACCTCTGAAACAGCAAAATAAGTCTTTCCTCCTCTAAGTTGCTTTTCTTGGGTATATTGTTACAGCAATGAAAAGCCAACTAACATACCATGTAAGCTGTCCCTCGTTACTCTACCATTATTTTAACTTTGTCCTTTGCATTTTTCATTCAATATGTATAATGTTTATGGTTACCATTTGTCTTCTCCAATGATATATACAGATCATGAATATTTTGTTTGCATTATTTTATTGCTGGGTTATGGGATAAAATAAGCACTTAGTACCTATCAAATATGCTCAGTGTACATGTTTTATAGAATAAATAGTCAAAATATAATCCAGCACCCAAAATGTCTATTGGCAACCTTCATCCTCACATCCCATAGGCACGCTATCATTTAACTGCATAATTGCTTCTTCTCCTGTAGCTTCTCTGACAAAGGCCATCACTACCTGTCAATATAATTTATGCTATGATGCCCAAAAGGGTGGCTTAGGATTCCAGAAAAGATTATTCAGGGGTCATATCACTTTTAGATTAGCCTACAAATATAATTGCTGTATTTATTAACGTTAAATTTTAATCATCAATGTATGTTTAACCAGTTATAGTTCTTTAAACATTTTAAGTGTTTATAAATCTACCACAATTTAAAAGTTCATTGGACTTCCTAGCAAATAAACCTTCCTAAGTACTTCATTAATCCTAGAAATTAACTATATGTATATGCCAAGGCTTACATTCTCTGAAACATTCTGTTATTGTTTATAAACCTAGTAAAACTTCAATTTTAATTCTTCAGTCTAAAGCTGGGCAGGGTGGTACACACCTGTAATTTCAGTTCTTGTGAGGCTGAGACTGGAGGATAACAGGTTTGTAGCTAGCCTCAGCAAATTGGTGAGGTCTTCGGCAATTTAGATAGACCTTGTTTCAAAGTAAGAAATAAAAATAGGGCTGAGGGTATAACTCAGAGGTACTATGCCCCTGAGTTGAATACCCAGAATCCCTGCTCAACACACACACACACACACACACACACACACACACACACACCCTCCAGTCTATATCAATTATAATTAACACATTTTCTATTAGAATTACAAAATTAATCAAACAGAAAAACTAAATCTAAAATATCTGATATGAAGGTTATTTTTCCTTCACATACAGTAATAAAGATTTCTGTACTTATATTTTGATACTTAAGTTCTTCCAGACTTTTATGATATAATTACATCATGTGTATAGTTTGGAGATTACCATCCCAAGCAAATTATAGGGTTAATTTCTTTGCTGACAGAGCATGCATTCTAACAACCATTTTGAGCTGGGTGAGAGATTTTACATTGTAAATATTCAAGGTGAATATTTAAATTTTATCCCACCACTTGCCTGTCCAGACTCTGAAGTTGTGCTGATAGTGTTCTTCAGATGGGGTGGTTTCAAAATTTGTTTCCCTGGATTATTTAATTCTCACATGCGATGAATCAGCTAACCCCTCACAAGATGTGTAGCCAATTTTCCTCTCTGCAAGAGATGGATTTTTTTTCTTTCTTTGCCTTCTGAGGTATTTAATTGTCATTTGATTGGATCCTGCATATATTTTAAATATTTTTCTCACCCTTCCTACAATTTCAAGATCATGTTAAAGACATCATTCAGAGGCAGAACTCTGAAAATAACATCAACCTTTCCCAGATTAACTTTGTCTCTTCTCTTGATTTGCCAAAGGAAAAAAAAATATTCATGATGTTTATTAAAGACATTTAAGAGTGCTTGATTCAAGAGAGAATACTGAAATGCTTTTTTAGGAGAGGAAAGCAAATCATGCTCAACTCCAAATACAGCAAGGAGAAGCAAGAGTTTAAGGCCAAGAAGCAGGGTCAGGGTTTATAGCCAAGAAGCAGGGTCAGGGTTTATAGCCAAGAAGCAGGGTCGGCATCAGTAGGTGGAAACTGACTAAGAGCAAATCAGGTTCAAAGGAAGTGGGAGGCAGGTGGTCGGGGACCTAATACGATTCTTGCCAGGGTGGATAGACATCACCAGGGGGTGGTGCTAAATTAGATATAAGGAGTGATCAGATACTTAGGGTGAGGGTTGTTGATTAAACTGACTTAGTTCTTTTCTTGCCAGAACTGGGCTCTCTAAGGAAAGACCCGACATCTGGCTTAGTCCAAAGGCAACCTCAGAACATCCTGACCAAAGTTAGGTCTAGAAGAGAAACCTTGTCAGTTTCCCTCTGTATTTACAATTTCAAGATTATGTTCATGGCTACATCCTAAGGCTGTAACCTGAAATAGGCCTTTTTCATGAATCTCCTCTGTATCAAAATGGTCACCTCTCTTAATTCCACCCTTGATCTCCAGTTAATTTCATCTCTTGCACTAATATCACTGTCTTACTTCAGATTGCTCATCTCTTTCTCCTGTGGACCTTTCTTCACTTTACATGTTTGCAAAAGCGATTTTCCTCAAGTGCAAGTCTGCTCGTATCACAGTACTTGACATCTTGGAGTGACAGAGAGCTTCCAGAATTCAACTCAGACGTCTTACCATGACATTCCCAGCCACCTGGCCATGATCCATCTTTTTGTCTCATTAATCCCTCTGTTAATCAAAGAAATAGTTCTTCTCTCTGCTGAGCATTCCATTTCCCTTCTCTTATTGCCTTCTATAAAAATGTATTTACCCTTACATTTTTCTATTCCTCATTTTCTTCACCACTCTCTTTCCAAATGAACCTCAAGAAGATTAAACAATGTACATTTCCTCAAATATGTTGTTATCACTTATATCTTGTTAGTTATTACTTATACCTTGTTAGTTTCCCCTCACTTGAATTTTCTCTTTCCTCAGCCACTGGACTACCTTGTACCCATTTCGAAACATTTAACTCAAGCACCACTCACTGTAAGATGTCTTCCGTGACATATTTCCTCATCTGGGATTAATCAGAGGGAGTTTCTCTTTGGACACAAGAAAGTGTGTACTGTCTCAAGCTGTTTACCATCTGGGGCCATGAGGTAGTGGGAAAAAGGTAGCATTTGAAAGGTGTCTGGTTCATAAAAGGAAAAATGAAAAAAGAAAAAAAAAAGCCCATAGTTCCTGCTGCTTACTACTCCCCAAATCTGCGTTTTCTATCTGCAGGGGTCCCCTGGTGTCACCCTGCACTTGCCCATTTCCCAGAACCTGGCCAGGCTGACCCAGCTGTTGCTGCACAGGCTCCCAATCCTCGCAACTGCACTGTTGAAATAAAACATCCATCATGTAACAAAAAATGTTTCTATGTTGTCTGTGGATCTCATGTGTGTATGAATGTGCATTTATAAATAACAGTATTGTAATTCATGATTTCATTGCCTGTCTCTAAATTAATTGAGTTTTCTTCACATATTCAGTATATAGATCATATTAGTCATTCTAAAATTAAAACAATTAATAATCACGTTGAGTATGGTGGTGCATGCCTATAATCCTAGTACTTGGGATGCTGAGACAGGGGAATCATAGCTTCAAGACCGGCTTCATCAAGTAGCGAGACTCACCATCCTAGTGAGACCTTGTTTCAAAGTAAAAATAATATAGCACTAGAGGTATGAATAAGAGGTAGAATGCCTTTGGGTTCCATCCCCAGTACTACATACACACACACACACACACACACACACACACACACACACACACACACAAAATGAGTAAATGACTGAAAGAATAAATAAACAAGGGAATAAAAGATGCTTATTTTTAGAATGAGTGTTTGATCACTAATCATTTTTTAGCCTTATTTTTGATAGTTGATTGGCAGTTCAAGAAGTTTATTTTCAGATAAGGGATCAGGATGGATCTCAGTCTTGCTTTTGAACATTGAAGATGACTGCAGATGCAGTCTATAAAGTCCTGAGGGAGAACTTGTAATTCTTGGTCCAAGAGTGTGAGGTTATTTCCCTGTTTTTCATTCACATCCATTCAAAAGGCCTCTTTCACATTAAAAATTTTAAATAAAACATATATTCAGGACACTGCATGAATCAAATATGTGAAATAATGTATTATTACTAACTACAAAACATGGTCAAGATACAGACCTGCCCCGGAGCTCCCTCTCAGTCATCCAGATGAATCACAAATTTCTTCCAGGCTCCCAAAGTAACTATTATCACGACTTTTATAGTTACCCCTTGTTTTCCTAAAAATAATTTTATTATACTTATTTACATTAAACTTATTATTATACTTTTATTATATTACTGTGATTATTATATTATACTATAATGATTTTATTATTCCAATATGCATATCTAGACACTGTATTTTATCTTTGGCCATTTTTTTTTTTTTTTTGGAGGCACTGGGGTTCCTGGAAACCCTTCTACCTCCGGGATACACTCCCAGACCTATTTTATATTTTTATTTGGAAACAGGCTCTCTTAAGCCAGCGAGGCTGGCTTCAAACAGCACGATCCTCCTGTCTCCGCCTCCCAAGCGCAGGGATCACAAGCGTGCGCCACCACGCCCAGCTATCTTTGGCCATTTTTTTAAACTTCCATATATCTTTTAAATGCCTATAGAGGCTCCTCCTTCATCTGTTTTCATTTAGAGATAACTTATTTGTTTAAGATATCAGACCACATAGTATGAGTTTCATATAACCTAGATTTTTCTGTTTTCATCCTCTTTTTTTTTTTTAAATTAGTAAAACAACCCCACCACATTTGCTGTCAAAACAATATGAGTTAATGTTTTAGAACCACACTCCCAGCCAAGGAGACCTATTGTCTTCTGAATGTGTTGTCTTCTCTAAAAGTTCTTACTTCTTTCATCATTCCTAGTTGGGGACAGTTTGGAGCAGAGTAATCTTGTCACCTTTTAGCCTGAGCCCACCCGGTTGTTTTCTTGACTTTGTTTTAGACTGAATCTCTTCTGCATCACCTAAGACGAGGTTCATGTACTCACCAGAGGCCTCCATCCCCATATTCTTCTGCTCAGGGAGCCACACCTGTGTTTGGGATCTATTTTTGCGAGTATCTGAAAATGCGGTCGATGGGCTGCACCATGACCTTCTGCACATTTTGGCCCTGGCCCCGGTGGAATGATTCCATACCATTGATGGAGATCAATATTTTCCTATGGCCTTGACGTGTCCTGAAATTGGAAGCCGCACCTAAAGGCTTAATCCGTCTCATGTTTCATTCATTTAGTTAAGATGTAGATGGTTGTCTGTTCTCCTGCCAGGAAGCATATAATTTTGTTTCGTTTAATATAATAGAGACATTTTCTCTTTTACTATATCCTACCGAGTGGTGCGGTTCATATGCAAAATTCATGACAAATCCTCAATTCTCTCCTTTTATTTCCTGGTTTTCAAAATAGTCGATTCCCTATTATCCTTTGAAGCTGACCCGTTGATTTATTTCCTTTTAAACAATGTTGTGAATTTTTTATTTAAACTGGTTGCAGTTTTAATCTGCATTTATTTTTTAAAATATTTCTTGGTGTGTTATAATCATATATAATGGTGAATTTCAGAGTTAGAGAGGCATGCGTGCACACAGCAGTGGGTGAGCTTCTCCCAACCTCCACCCCACTCCCTCACCCTTCCCGAGCAAGACACTGAGATTGGCATTGATAAATTTGTGTATGTGCACCATGTGTTTTCCTCATCAAATCCTCCTTCCCCTCCTGCCTCTCTCTCCCTTCGGTCCTCTCCATCACTCCACTAGGGTTTCTCCTCCTTTGTCTAGAATCCCTCCTGAGCCCCAATTTCTCCCTGGCTTCCACAAATGAGTCAGCATTTCTTATTCTTGCTGAAGCTCAAGTTGACCCACCGTCGGCCAGCAAGGAATCATTCAGTTTGGCTTTCGGATCCTTTGGCCACAGTTCTCACTTTCTTCGATAATTTTCTTGATGTATGAAATAGATGCTTTAGGTTTAATTGAGTACATTTCTGCCCTTGGACCTAGAATATCCAACATTCCAAGAGACCTTCTTGAAGTGAGAAGCAAATGCATCCATTCAAATAATGTTCTATACTTATAAAAATGATCAGCACTACATATGCCAATGAAATCATCAATCCCAATCCCAATAACAAGTATGGGGAAGGGAAGCAGTGACGTAGGATCCCAAGGGAAACATACCAAGTGCTGTGTGCTCGTGTGTTCCTGTTACTCTGACCCTCATTATGATGTATAGTTGCAATGCACCAATAAAAGTATATTAAAAAACACAATTTAGGTGCCAGTGATGATCATTGCTACTTAGTCATTTAAAAAAAAAAAACAACAACCCTATTTTAAAAAGGCTTGTCCTCTAAATTCTCATTGTTAGCCCAAGAAGAGAAGGTTAAAAATTGGGACAAACTGTCTTATACCCCAAATCCCTATAGTTAAGTGAGAGCTGGTAGAAAAGTCATACTTCATTATTTTGGTCTACTTTTAGAATATGAATGGAATTTAGCAACATTGTGCCCTGGACACACATCTTCATGGTCATAGCAGCGCTAGTCAGAGGCCCTCAAGATCAGAGTGAATTTTTTTTTTTTTTTTGGTGGTCCTGGGGTTCCTGGAAACCCTTCTCCCTTATACCTCCAGGCTACACTCCCAGACACCTATATTTTAAATATTTTTATTTGGAAAAAGGGTCTCAAGCCGGAGAGGCTGGCTTCGGACCTACACGATCCTCCTGTCTCTGCATCCCAAGCGCGGGGATTACAAGCCTGGCTCAGAGTGAATTTAATGACAAGTAGAGCCCAGAGATATCGTAGAGGCTAACTTTTTTTTTTTCTTCTTCCTTTTTGGTACTGGGGATTGAACTTAGGGCCTTGGGCCTGCTAAGCACATGTTCTATCACTGAGCTTCACCTCCAGCCCTTGGAGGCTTTCTGAAAACTTTCAGAACTATGCTCAGAAGAAGCAAGCCAGGCGTGGTGGCGCACGCTTGTAATCTCAGCATTTGGGAGGCTGAGACTGGAGGATCATGATTCATGGACAGCCTCAGCTACTTAGTGAGGCCCTCTGCAACTCAGTGAGACCTGGTTTCAAAATAAAGAATAAAAAATAGAGCAGGGGTGTAGCTCAGAGGTCGAATGCCCCTGGGTTCCATTCCCAGACCTGTAAAAAAAAAAAAAAGAAGAAGAAGAAGAAGAAGAAGAAGAAGAAGAAGAAGAAGAAGAAGAAGAAGAAGAAGAAGAAGAAGAAGAAGAAGAAACAAACTTCTTTTGTTCTAGAAGCTTCAAGGCAAAAGCTTCTCAACAAGAACCCTAAGATAAATTTAAATAAAGTATACACACAGGAACTGGGAAAGGGTTTTGAGTATTACTGTGAGATTACAAATACAAGTGACAAGGAGCAATTATATCCACCATCACTTTACTATTTATATATATTTTACTAGATTAAGTTTTAAAGAAACCATTTCTCTTTCACTTTTCATTTCTTCCACAATTGCTATGCCTTCAGGCAAGTATAATTAAATATTTAGATGAGAATCCTTTCCTTGGTAATAGACTACTTGTCAACTTGTGTCATTTTGATTGGCAATTTGATGTTTGTTGAGTGAATGATTGATAGGGATGATTTACTAAGTCTCTACTAAGTGCTGGGTGTTTTATATATCTTTTCCCCTATTACTCTCACACTAACCCTAGAAAGTATATAGTGTTTTCTTCGTTTTATAGATTAGAAAATGGAGGATAAGCTGTTTGAGAAAACACAGTGGGCATTTGGATCTGAGATTCCTCTGACTTCAGAGCCCTGCTTGCATCTGTTCAGCTGGTTTGAGCTCCATGTTTAAGGGAAGGAGCGACCAAGCTTGCTTGGGTGAGAAGGCCCTGCACCGGGAGCCACAAGGTGCCAGTGGCCTGGGGCTGCTGCAGCTGGTGGGACAGAGGGTGCCGGAGCCAGCAGCTGCATCCCCGTCTCCCAAGGTTCCTCCAGGGCCCATGAGAACTATTGCAATGAGGTCCCTTGTCTGCAGGGTCCATAAAATAAATTGAACTTTTGAAGTGGAGAAAAGAATCTGTTACCAAAATGAAACTGGCTTAATTACTAAAGATGACCAGAAAAATCATGGAATCACACTGAGATGCTTGTACATTAGCCCGCTTAAGAGTGAGTCTCCATGGAGCTGGCATGGTGGAAGTTACCAGCTCCATTAAAAATGGGTTCATGTACCCGCCGGGCGTGGTGGCGCACGCTTGTCATCCCCACGCTTGGGAGGCAGAGACAGGAAGATCGTGCAGGTTCGAAGCCAGCCTTGCTGGCTTAAGAGACCCTGTTTCCAAATAAAAAAAATATATAAAATAGGTCTGGGAGTGTATCCTAGAGGTAGAAGGGCTTCCAAGAACCACAGTACCACCAAAAAAAAAAAAAATAAAATAAAAATGGGTTCATGTATATATTTCAGTAGGTTGCTATCTTCCAGCAAAGGATATGTAAAAAAAAAAAAATATATATATATATATATACACACACACACACATATATGTGTGTGTGTATTTTATTTATTTATTTACTTATTTACAAAGAATGGGTTCATGCATATATCTTTGTAGGTTCCAACCCAAGGTAAATATAAATATAAATGCAAATGCAAATTATATATATGTTTGTATGTATGCTTATTTATTTATGTTCTTATTTATTACAAATGGGTTCATGCCTAAATCTCAGTAGGTTGACCTCTTCCAGCCAAGGAAAGTATAAATACTAATATAAATATATGTTTATTTATTTATTTCTGTGTTGGCAGTTGAACCCAGGTCTTTACTCTTGTTAGGCATGTGTTCCCCCACCTCAGCTCTGTACGGCCATTGTTTCCTACTCAAATGATACTATAGCACCCAAGGCACTGATCCCCAGTCAGTGATACTGTGTCCTGGTCTTAGAGGCTCAATTTTCCACGTCCATAAACATTCTGAAGTCTCAGTTGCACTGTGTCCCTCTTGACCAGAGTGATGAGTCCTGGGTAAAGGACAGGGTTGGGCAGGGAGGGCCCCAATGGTAGGAAAGACCGCACAGAGCACCACAGTGAGCCTGGGATGACTGTCATCTTTCAGGGTAAGTCAGGAAGGAAGGAGAGGAAATGCACTCAGCATTCTTTGTCTGTAGAAAAGAAATTGTGTGCTGTGTCGTGGCAAAAAGATGTGCCAACGTCAGATGATGAAGTCGAAGGCAGGGGCAGTGAGGTTTGATGTGAATCCTCCTTTGAGATTTATTTCTTTTAAAAATTTCAGGTGGTAGCTGGGCGTGGTGGCGCACGCTTGTAATCCCCGCTCTTGGGAGGCAGAGACAGGAGGATCACGCAGGTTTGAAGCCAGCTGCGCGTGCTGGCTTAGGAGACCCTGTTTCAAAAATATAAAATAGGTCTGGGAGTGTAGCCCGGAGGTAGAAGGGCTTCCAGGAACCCCAGTACCACCAAAAAAAAAAAAAAAAAAAAAAATTTCAGGTGGTTATGTGGATGCAATTGAAAGAGCTTTCTACAAATTTTATAATCAACCAGTTTGCTGACTTTTCTTTCTCTCTCTCTCTCTCTCTCTCTCTCTCTCTATCTATCTATCTTTCTTTCTTTTTTGGTTTTGGGGATTAAATCCAAGGGCATTCTACCTCTGAGCTATATGTTCAGCCCTATTTTATGTTTTTATTTTATTTTATTTATTTCTTATTTTGGTGGTACTGGAGTTCCTGGAAGCCCTTCTACCTCAGGGCTACACTCCCAGACCTATTTTATACTTTTTTATTTTTGGAAACAGGGTCTCTTAAGCAAGTGTCTGGCTTCGAACCTGCGCAATCCTCCTGTCTCCACCTCCCAAGCGCGGGGATTACAAGCGTGCGCCACCACGCCCGGCTTATGTTCTTATTTTAAAACAGGGTCCTGCTACTGAGGCTGGCCTTGAACCTGTGACCCTCCTGTCTCAGCCTTCCAAATATTGGGATTAGAGGTGTGCTCTGCTATGCCCAGCTCAGGATATTCTTCTAAAAGCATGGGGTTAAATAGATTCTTATTTTGTTTATCTCTTCTATAAAAAAGAGTTTTTAAAATGTAATTTTACCTTTTAGCAGTGAGTTGCAAATGAAGGAGTAATCAGAATTTTCATATTTTCTGAAGCTTTTTAAAAAAAATATGGGTGATTTTCTGATGATAATATTTAGTTTTTCATAAGCTGTCTACATGTCTGCCTATGCATATTTATTTTATCTTTAATAATATACATCATGAGAGATGAAGAAGCCGTATATGACATTCATTACTGTCTTAACTCTTCTAAAGACCAAGGACAAAGGCTGAAGTCCTGACGACGCGTGACAGAAGGAACCGTAACCTGGGCTTTGTACTTGGAGAGACCTTAGTACTGGTTTAAGTCTTTAATTCAGTTCTATCTTAGCTTTATGACCTTGTGCAAGTTAGAGTATGTATTTGAATATGCCGCTATGCGCCGCTCTTCATCTGCAAAATGAATGCAACCCCGCACGCTTGCCTGGGACTGAATGTTGCACGTGAAAAACCTTGCTTTGTCTCTCCTCTTCGTGCACCTCATGTTTATATGAGTATGTAGAGATAGAAGGATGCTAATAGCAAATCTAAGTGCCTAAAACTCTTACAAAATTATGTACTGTGTTATACATGCAAGGTGTCCTTGTTTTATTATTGAAGGTGGCTTCTTGACAATGAATACACCAGTAACCAATTGCCTTTATTTATTTTTTATTTTTTTGGTGGTACTGGGGTTCCTGGAAGCCCTTCTACTTCCGGGCTACACTCCCAGACCTATTTTTTATACTTTTTTATTTGGAAACAGGGTCTCCTAAGCCAGCGCGCACGGCTGGCTTCGAACCTGCGCGATCCTCCTGTCTCTGCCTCCCAAGCGCGGGGATTACAAGCGTGTGCCACCACGCCCGGCGTATTTTTAAAATTTTAATAGTATATCGTATTGTATCCTAAGTGCATCATTAGTCTTTGTAAGTCTCTAGAAAAAAAGTATTTGCATGTATGGACGACCATAAAACTTTCATAAAATGTAAGAAAAACATGTAAGACCATATGAATATAAAAAGGTAACCATATAAGAATTTCTTTTTTTGTGTGGTACTGGGGATTAAACTCAGGGGTCATTCTACCTCCAAGATACACCCCCAGCCCTGTTTTTTATTCTTTTAATATTGAAATAGAGTCCCACTAAGTTGCAGATGGCCTCTCTAGGTAGCTGAGGCCAACTGTAAACCAGGATCCTCCTGTCTCAGCCTCTCAAATACTGGGATTACAAGTGTGTGCCACCATGCCCAGCTAGAATTTCTTTTGTTTTTGTTTGTTTGTTTGTTGTTGTTGTTGTACTGAAGATTGAATCCAGGGCAATTCTACCTCCAAGCTATGCCCCTAGACCCCCTTTTATTAAAAAAATATTTTGTTTTGAAACAAGGTCTCACTAGGTTAATGAGATTCTTGCCATGTTGTTGAGGCTGTCCTTGAATCTGTGATCCTCCTATTCAGCCTCCCAAGTACTGGGATTATAGGCATGCACCTCCATGCCTGGATTAATTATAAGAATTTCATTATAAAGATAACTAATCAACAAAATTTCTTTTGAAAGTTTACTATGTCTGACACATTGGTGTAGGCATGGTAAAGTGGTAAATAAAATAGACTCCTCAATTTCATAAATTTTATATTTTACAAAAAGAAATTTGTAGGATTATCAGAAAAATTCGATCTAGAATTTTCAAAATCCTGAAGTTTAACAAAATCACTACAAAAGCACCGTGGGTGGGGCATAAATTTTAGCAATCAGGTTGATTCTGCAAATAATGAGGATCAATTTCTTATTTGCAGAGTGAGGATCAATCATATTTTGTACCTTATATCTTTTTGTTAATACATAGTCCTCATAAGACTCTGCATGTGTGTGTGTGTGTGTGTGTGTGTGTGTGTGTGTGTGTGTGTGTGTGTGTTGTTAGAAATTGAACGTGCAGTCCTCCTGTCTCAGCCTCCCAATTATAGGGATTATAGGTGTGCACCACTGGCCCTGCCTATGAGCAAATTTTAATGAATACCTACTTGCCTATCAGAAGTTATGGAGTTATACCAAACTCTACCATCCTTAGAGTTTTGGCTCATTTCTGCTTTAGTGAAGAGTGTGGAATTGCCGAGGACAGACAAACCTTCACAAACAGAATAGTTATCTATCTTCATCGTACTGTATGTAAGGCTGGGAGTCCATAGGCCTGCAACTGCTGCCAATATCTACCTCGAGAAGCCCAAGTCAGAAGAGCACTTGGAAGGGAAGAGCTAAAGGACAGAGAGAAACGGAGCCCCAATTACCTTGCTTAAACATTCAAGCTCACTATGTCTGAAGCCAGCCACAGGTACTACTGGACTTCCCAGTTTGTGTAAATTAAGAGAGTTCCTATTTATTTATTTATTTATTTATTTATTTATTTAATTTTTGTGGCACTGGGGATGGAACCCAGGGCCATTCGACCTCTGAACTATACCCGCTGCCCTTTTCTATTGCTTTATTTTGAAATAGAGTGTCCCTAAGTTGAGGAGCTGGCCAGTGAACCTGTGATCCTCCTGTCTCAGCCTCCCTGGTATTGGAATTAGAAGCATGTCCCAACACATTCAGCTGAGATTTCCTCTTATAAACCAGATCGTGAAGGATTGTCTGTCCTTTGCAATTCCCAGCTCTTCACTGAAGCAGAAATAAGGAAGCAAACAACCTAAGGATGGGTAAAATTTGGTATGACCCCTTGCTAGTTATTAAAAGTTATTCTTAGGAAGACCATGCAATAGCATAGAGAGATATAAGACACAAAATACAATTGATCCGCAATGAAAGAATTGATTCTCATTATTTTCAGATTCTGCATTTGTGAACTGGCCTATTTTTTATGAGTTATTCACCCTTCCCCTAAGACCCAGAGGGCTTTTGCAGTCATGGGCAGCCATGTGTGCAAAATGGCAAACTGTTAGCAGCACCAGACATGCACATTTCCACATGAGGCTGTACAGGCTGCACATCACCATTTTATTTTAGCTTCCAACCATCAACGAGTGTCCTTTTCCTCTTTTCCTGGTCTGTCTAATGTTAGCCATTTTTATTTATTTTTTTTTGCATTTGTGAAATTTTTGTGTGGTGTTTCATTACTTAAAGCGACCCCAAAGTATAGTGTTAAATAAATGGCTGTCTTGTGTTCCCAAGCACATAAAGGCTGTGATGTGCCTTAGAGGGAGAGTGCATGTTTTGAGGACCTTTAAACATTCAAGCTCACCATGTTTGAAGCCACCCATAGAGACTACTGGACTTTCCAGTTTGTGTAAATTAAGAGATGTCCTATTATTTATTAATTAATTTATTTTTGTGGTACTCGGGATGGAACCCAGGGGCATTCTACCTCTGAACTATACCCCCTGCCCCTGCTATTTTATTCCTTTATTTTTCATGAGTTACAGTGCTGTTGGCCAAGAAACAATGTTTATCACTTCATTAGCAATACCTGTTGAATAAGATGTTTTATTTTTTTATTTTTTATTTTTATTTTTTGGTGGTACTGGGGGTGGAACCCAGAGGCTTTTTACCTCCGGGCTACACTCCCAGACCTTTTTTATATTTTATTTGGAAACAGGGTCTCACTAAGTTGCTGAGAGCCTCACTAAGTAGCTGAGGCTGGCTTCGAACCCGTGCGATCCTCCTGTCTCAGCCTCCCAAGCACGGGGATTACAAGCGTGCGCCACCACGCCCGGCTTGAATAAGATGTTTTAAAACAGAAGCATATCAAGCAAGGTTGAGCACTGATCGATGGGTGAAGATGCCGTAAGTAGAGGCTCTAGGAACCCAACCCTGTGCATTTATTCTGGGAGCAATTGGTCAGTGTTTGCTAAATGAGTGTTCGTGATGCCTTTATCAAAAAGAGCTATCATGAATAATGATAATAGATTATATAGAAAAACTGCATACATAAGAAAAAGCTTTCAAGTGATACATCAAAATAAGGGTTAGTTATGTTAGGCTGATGAGACTGTATTTTTTTATTTTTATCTTAATATTTAAACCTTTAATATTTCTATGGTAAAAAAAAATATTTTAGATTTAAAAATACCGTGCATAAAAACACAGCCAAAAAAACAAAAACTTTTGGGTTTTTATTTGAGTCAATTTTAAAGGAATAAGGTCATTCTTTTAAGGTCTCTCTTATTTCATTTAAACAAAAACAAATTGAACAATAAAACTTTAAACAATAAAACCTGCCATAGCTTAGCTTGGTTGCCTACTTAAATCACCAAATTTGATGATGAATGTTTTTCCCCAAATTAAATTTATATCTAAAAATTGTGCAAAAGCCTGAGATTCATTTGTAATAATAGTCAGAGCTTTCAAAAGGATACTGGATTTTATTTAATCTAACTTCCTACTAATATAAATGCTCTTTACCCCCAAAGAGAAGTATCTGAATATTTGAATGTGTTCTATAAAGGGAAGATTGCTACCAGATAGTGCCTTTTGGTCAGTTAAAAAGATTGTAAATATTTCTTATATTTATCCATATTCCTATTATAATCTTGATAAGCCAAATCCACTTTGGAGAATATAGTTCTTCAAGAATTATAAAGAATCCAAGTGTGATGGCCCACACTTGTAATCCCGGTACTTGAGAGGCTGAAATGGGAGGATCGCGTAGGTTCGAAGCCCGCCTCAGCTACTTAGTGAGGCTCCAAGCAACTTAGTGAGACTCTTTCCAAATAAAATATAAAAATTAGGTCTGGGAGTGTAGTCCAGAGGTAGAAAACCCCTGAGTTTCAGTCCTAGTACCACATACAAAATAATAATTATAATAATAATAATAATTATTATTATTATTATAAAGAAACTGTCATATTATTTCCATGGTTTTCCTTTCCTACGACAAATATTCCCCTGGAATTGTATCCATTTTTTTTTTTCTGAGAGTGCTTTTCTAAATCCTCTGTTGTCCTATCTTGTCCTATAAATCAAATTTAGGATTAGAGATGCTTTTCTTAATACCATGAATTTAGGACTGAGGCATCTGTCAGGTTTATAACCCAACACTGCCACAGACTCTTCTGCTTTGACATTTTTAACAGAGGAAATTTAAAATGGATCCAAAAAATAGTGGCGTTTAGGATAAATGGACTTACTTCAAGGTGTGACCACAGAGAAGGGATAACTATTCATTGGGATAAACAGTATTAGCATGCTAATAAGACTCAATTTATATGCATATGTTGAGCTGACATTTTGAATTTTATCATTTTCTCTTTTTTAATTCTTTCTCTAATTCTTATTGATCATAATTTTAAACAAATTATTCTCTTTTTATTCCACTCAGACTTTTAAATTTTAGTCCTTGGTCTGCCCAATTTAATGGAAATGTGGGTTTCTTTAATATTGCTGCCTAAGCAATCTAAATAAGCTACAATTCAGACATTTCAAATTCTAGGAACTATTTTTTGTCGTATTACACAGTGAACTATTTTAGATTTTGATTTGTTAAACGTGTGTTTTTACACCACATTGAATAACTAGTGTTTTCATCTGTTAAATCTGTTTATGAGATAATATAATGTTTATACAACCCCAAGATGCCTCACTGAATTAAAAAAAAGCAGTCAACTGTGGTATACTGGATGATACAGGGCAAAAGTGTTTTTCTTGTTGTTAGTATGTTTTAGAAAATCTGTGCATCCACTGAGCTCTTGTGATAAAATTATGTATTTAAAATTTTTATTACAAGTGATTTTATTGCTTTTAGGTATCATCTTCACAAATATCTCATACTGAATTAAGCACTTGAGCCAAAATTGTAAGAATTTTGAATTTGGGATTAGAAGTATGAACATTGTCTAACATTTTTATTTCCATATTTGTTTCAATGCAGTTGTTTTTTAGTTCTCTGTGGTAGATGGGGATATTTTCACCTATTAAATTTTTTCTAAATTTTTTATTGGTGCACTGTATTCATACATAATAGTGGGATACAAAAAACTTTTGTAGACATACATGCACACATCACCCAGTCAGCCCCCACCCGATCCCCACCCCATTGCCTCCCCATCCCTCCTTCCCATGCTTGGCTTAGTGGTTGACATCTAGTATTATAGCAATTTATCCAAAATTAAAAATGATAATCTCACATAACAGTTTCATTTGTCTGATACCAAGCTTTTGATAACTTAAAGATAACATTTCAATATTTCTTTTTGCTTTCTTTCTTACCAGATTATATTTTTTTCTTTTCTTTTTTTTAGGTGAAACTATCATATATTTATATATTTATTTTTCAGAAAAAAAATCTATCCTAATATAGAATATGGACTCTAGATACCCAAAACGATCTCGAAAAAGAACAAAGCTAGAAGATATATATTTTCTGATTTCAAACCATATAAAGCTACAATAATTGAAACAGTGTAGTACTGTTCTAAAGGCAGATATATAAACCATTGGAGTTAAATAAAAGCCTAGAGCTAAATTCTTTCATATATTGTCAAGTTATTTTTGACAAGGTTTCCACGACCATTTGGTGGGGGAAATAATAATCTTTTAACTAAATATTGTGGAAAAATAATAATTACAGGTGTGGTGGCACATGCTTGTGATGCCAGCATTTGGTAGACCGAGACAGGAGGATCCCAGTTCCTACACAGCCTCAGCTACTTAGTGAGGCCCTTTGCAACTCAGTGAGACTCTGTTTAAAAATAAAGAATAAAAAATAAGGCTAGGGGTATTGCTCAGAGGTAGAATGCTCCTGGGTTCTATCCCAAGTACTGCAAAAAAAAAAAAATCATTCAAAATAAATCTTTTTCAGCCAGCCATGGTGGCACACTTGGGAAGATGAAATAGCAGGTTCAAGGCCAGTCTCAGCGAATTGTAAGGCCCTCTGCTACCTAGTGAGACCATGTTTCAAAATAAAGCTTGGAGTGTGGCTTGGAGATAGAATGCCCCTGGTTTCAATCCCTGGTATGGCAAAAAGAACAAATCAACAACAACAAGAACAACAACAAAACATTCTCAATTTCTTTTATTTTGCCCTCACATTAAGGGTAAAATAATTCTTAACCATGTTCTATGAAACTATTTATTCCACTAATATTAATTTACTCTTCTGCACCATCCAGATTTCTGACAATTATACCTTATGATTCACATAAATTAATGGATTATAAACAGATTAGGACAAAATAGTGTTAGGTTGGGTGCCGAAGACCAGCTCTGGCCAGTTGAGGGCTTCTCGAAGGTGGTGAGGAGTCGGTGGCTTGAGGAATGAGAGACAGCCCTTTGTGGAGGCATGACTCTGCCATATGGAGTCGATGCTTTATTTTTACATGCTTTTACATGGAAATATTTGATATCAACAACTTTTGGCAAAACATATCCTCAATACACCTGGATATAAACAATTTTTAGCAAAACATGTTTTCAGTATACCTAGGTACATTTTGCGTTTTACCTGGAGCAATTCAATCTGCCTCGATGAGCTCATATCCCAATACCGTGGTTGAAAAAAACACCCCAAATTATCCAAATTAACATCATAAGAATAATTCTCGTTACCTAGCCACAAAAATCAATTTTATTCTAATTATGAACCTAGCACGTTCAAGCCAAAAGCTAAACTGAAAGTACAGAAAACAAGGGGCTTTTCCATTAGAAGGAACACAAAGATTTTAAGAGATCTTTAAGGAGCAGAAAACATTTTACTTTTATATTTCATATTTTAAAATACTAAATGTACAATTTACTTTATTGAATTATTATGATCTTTGGTCAGAAAATACAAAAAAGGGAAGGCTCTGCCTAGCCGATCTATCCATCACACATAATAAACTTTAACCAAACTTACTCTTAAGTATTAAATGCTAAACTTACTATTTTTATTTCTAATATTAGCTGCTACTTTTATCTGTTATTTTTAACCAGTAGGTATTCTATTAACTTATTTTGACCTACCAAGTTTATACTAAACTAATTCTATTTCTCTAACATACAATGCCTACATCTAATTTTCTATAATACATTTTAAGTTGTTTACCAAGAGAACTCTTTGTGCTTTAGTGAGCAGGCACCAAGGAGGACCCTGCCTGCCCAACCCTCTGTAGGAACGGCAGAGTCCTGACATCAAGTCATTTTCCAGTAATATTAACTCTGTGCTTTCCAATCATCATGCACTCCTGTACAGGAAAGTGGAGGATGATTGGAGGTGGAAAGGTATTCTGATTAGCGCTAGCTCCCTGAGGGGGAAACCACAGTCGACTCCCTAACTTATAAGCAACATATGGAGGGCCTTGCACAGTAGGTATAATTTGCCTAAAGTTAACTTTTCCTTTAACGGATAAAACCTTAAGTGAGTTAGGTGTTGTAAGCAGAGGAGCAAAGAGCTCTTTTCTATGTAGCTTCTTGAAAGGCCATAGTCATATTCTTCTTAGTGCTATCCCCAGCACAAATCTTAGGGCATTTTCTAGTCATATTCACATCAATTTTCAGATTATTGCAAAACAGCAATCCTCATTCAAAGCAATGTTCAAATTTCATTAATATTATCATTATTATAACTAAAATCAAGGGGGATACTGGCTTCAGTTTTGCCAGAGTCTTCCAGCCCTGCAGAATTCTCTTCCCAGCTGCATCCCTGTCATACAACAGGAATGGCGCTGCCTCCGCCAGTTAGGGAATGTATAGCTTGACATCTAGAAGGGAAATTGCTCCATTGGACTTTCTTTGGTGTGAAAGATATTTGGGTTGCTTACCAGCTTCTGCTTCTAATCTCTCCTGGTTTATGGGATTAAGACCTAGGGATGGGAAAGGGATTGTGTTTCCAGCCTCCCCCCTTGAGGACTGGTATCATCTTGTGACTCATGTTAGCCAATGGAATGTGAGTAGAGTGTTAGGAGGTGAGTTGGTGCAGAAGTACAGACTATCCACAGGAGACTGCTCAGCACACTCCTTTGCTGCAGTGGTCCTGGGAGGTACCCTAAGGCCACAGCAGCCAGAAGAGCTGAGCCTGTGGGCGGAGGACACAGCTTCCCTGGGCAGAGTCTTTGGTAGGTAAGAAATGACACTTGTCTCATGTTCAGAATTTAAAGTATTGTTACTTAGGTGCCTTTTGTTATTACAGCATAAACCAGCCAATCCCGACTGATACCCTGCCATGCTACTTTTCTTTTAGTAAGATTATATTTTAACTGGCACTCTAATTTTCCCCTCACATATTTCACATGCATACATACATACATACATACATACATACATGCATGCATAGCTTTTGATGATTAGTTATCTTTCTTTATAAGGTATGTGAAGCTTTGGTGTCTTTCTATCTGCCATTTATACCGTATTAGATAAAACTAAATATATATCTGGTTATGATGCTTTCTAAGCCATTTGTATTGGCTCCAACAAGAGGATGTTTTTTAAGCAAACCAAAGATATTTCCCCATTTGTTTGATTTTATGGATGAACATAGCAAACAGTAAATGGGAAGCCAACTGGGCGGCAGAAAAAGCCTGGGGTAATGTTAAAGAAATAAAAAAAAAAAAACATTAGTGGTCAGCATGCTTGTCTAACTTTGATAAGAACCACTGTAGATTTGGCATTCTCTCGTCCTGTTCTTGAACAAATGCGAAGAGTGAAGATGTTCTCGTGTTGATGTGGAGACTTCCTGGACATACTTCCTCGGGGGGTTTATTTTATGCTGTTGTAATTCTCGTACTGAAGTAGCCTCTGGGAGGAAGGAGTCAAGGTACTTTATGAGGAGGTGGGGAGGATGGCTCTTATCAGGTTTAGGGGAATTTTAGTCTGGGATTCCTAGCCAAAGAAATGACAATTGCTGATGGAAAAACCAGGCGCATTTAGGAATTCTGGATAAAAAAGCTTTCCACTTAATCCACTTATAAAATACATCCATCTAGAACATATTCATTTACATTCTAAATGAGGCTTGAATTGATCCAGCAAAAAAAATGCAGTAGCAATGCCAGGTCTTCAATGCAGAGTGCTGGGCACTTCTTTTCTCTGCGGGTAGTGACCCTCCATACTGCAATCCCGGGATGGCACCTGCTCATTAGGAATCCATTGAGTGCCAACGTGGTGATAACACACTTCCATTTGTACTCTGAAACAATTTAGCACTGGAGACTTAAAAGTCATTTGGTCAATCTTATAGGATCTCCTGTTTGTACTCTAGACAAATTAATGTGAGGATCATTGTAATATATCAAACAGATTTAATCGCCCACTGATCAAGCAGTAATGCTGGAATGTGTATACTTAAAAGTATTGTATTTCCTCATATTTTGAGGAATGAAAAATATTTTTCCCAGTTAGCTTGAGTGGGAAAGACAGAAGATGGTGAACATGAAATTCTATGCAAATTTTAACTCTTTTTTTTTGCCATGAGGTTATTTTGATGGTTTAGGAATATGTAAAGGACATCATGTATATATAATTTGCTCATGAAATCATAGTTTCTTGTATACTAAATTTAAAAGTATAATCTTAGTAAATTTAAACAATGACAAATTTACAGATTAGTTACTTGCTTTACTTTAATGGATTCAAAATGACTTTAAATGGAGCCTGTAAAAAGCTGCTAAAATTAGGAATTTATATCTCCTGACATTTGTGCCAAGCTGGATGAAGCCACCGAGACCCGAGAATAGAAAAAAAAAAAAAAAAAACCTTCAGAGTAAAAGTAAAACTTAAGAAATAATGACAGAAACTGGAGTTTTGTTGTGAACTTTACCATGCTATACATGTTATAAAACACAGAAAACATTTATTTTCAGAAAATATATTTAAAAAGAAGAAATAAAGAGAAGAAATCTCTCCTCTCTTCTTTCTCCTTCTTACCACAGAGTCACATTTGATCATTGACAAGAATTCTGCTTCATCATTGTAACATTTTTAATAACTTTCAAAATTCACAGGTATTTTCAGACTAAGGAAAGCAGCTCTTCTTGCCTTGCTTCTGTGTATTTATATGTATAATTTTAATTTTTATATTTTGTAGAAGAATCAGAGAAAGTGAGACTGTGAATCAAAGAGCCATAAATACCAAAGGCCGGATGCAACCTATGCACAAGGCTGGACCTGTCAGTGTCATGGGCTGACATAGTGGTGTAAATCCTAAGTGTGTAAATGTAACCCATTAGAGGAGATTGCAGTGATATCTAGTACAATTCCCTCATTTTACAGGTGAGGGAACCAAAACCTAGATGTGTTTTCTTTTTTACTACTTTTATTGTTATATCACAGTCTCACACCATAGTGAAGTTTATAATGATATTGACATACATACACTTGGCCATGGGGGGCTTTCAAATTTAAAACTATTTTTTATAGTCAAAAAGAAGAGAGCTTAAAATACGGTTGCAGCCTAGTGTGGTGGCACATGCTTGGGAGGCTGAGATAAGAGGATCGCAGGTTTGAGACCAGCCTCAGCTATTTAGTGAAGCCCTCCACAACTTAGTGAGACACTGTTTCAAAATAAAGAATAAAAAATAGAGCTGGGGTAAAGCTCAAAGGTAGAATGCCCCTGAGATCAATCCTCAGTATGGCAAAACAAAACAAAACAAAACAAAAATTCAGGTGTGGCGACACATGCCTATAATCCCAGAACTTGGAAGGCTGAGACAGGAGAATCACAGATTTGAGACTAGCTTCAGCAACTTAGGGAGAATCTGTTTCAAAATACAATAAAAAATATAAAAAAGGTCTGGGGTATAGCTTGGAGGTAGAACGGCTCAGAGTTCAATCCTCTGTACCCAAAACAAAACAAAACAAAAACAAAAAAGAGCACTTAAGAATAACACTAATTGATACCATACAACAATATGAATATTTATTTGCTATGATAGTTTCAAATACTCCAGTATAACCTTTTTAAGGTCTTATCATTCTTTAGATTTTCTGATACTTAGTTTGTATAGTTACTCTGAAGATAACCAGATATCCAAATTAACAGTGTTGAGGACTAAAACAAGCATGAGGTTCGATCCACTCATTTATGTATTAAAAGCAATACCACTTCCGGGTATCTAGCCAAAAGAATGGAAACCAAACTAATGCATGCATATCTATCTAACAATTGCCAAATTATGGAACCAGTTAAGATGTCCATCAACAGATGAATGGATTACAAAACCATGGGATATGTACACAATAGATTTTACTCAGCCATAAAGAAAAACACAATTATGTTATTTATAGGGAAATGGATGGAGCTGAAGAACGTTAGCCTAGGTGAGATTATTCAGTCACAAAAAATAAGAAATCAGATGCTCTCCCTAATATGTGGAAGTGAGGGAGAAAATGGGTCAAAGGAGGAACTCTAGACAAAGAAGAAGATACTCTAGATGAACAAATAAGGTGACCTATCTGAGGGGGAAGGGAGGAAGGAAGAGGGAAACTCCCTAATGTACATGATGTACATTAACAAACATATCAAAGTCAATCACTAAGCCAAACAGGAGAAGGAGAGAGGGAAGAGGAATTGGGTAAGGGCTAATTGGGTGATGTGTGCATGTATGCCTCCACCATCTTGTACTCCATTAAGATGTATGACTACTACAATGCATCGATAAAAAATTAAAAAACAAAAAAATATACTTTGAGAACAATGGACCACCAGTCTAGCTGCTTGGATATGTTAGTGCTTACCTATACAAAAAGCTCTGTCCTCATAGAGGGGAGACAGACAGTAAATAATTAACATAATAAATAGGTTGGAAGATAAGTGATTTGGTAGGGAGAGAAGTAGAGCAGGTTGAGGGAATTTGAAGTCTATTGTGGGATTAATGCTGAAGGTATCTTAGGTATACTGCATCTTAAGTATACTGGACAAGGTGGTCTTACAGAAGATGACATCAGAGCAGAGGTCTGAGAGTTTGACATGGAAACTTGCTGGAAGAGAATTCCTGGCTGAGAGAACAGATAGATGGTGCGAGTGCTGGGAGAAGCAAAAGCTAGCATTTTAGGGAGAAAGCAAAGGAGCCAGAGTAGAGCAGGCTAAGAAATGGGGGTTGAATTGGGAGAAAAAGAGACTGCCAGGGAGTTCAGACTTGGGGGAACCATGTAAAGAATTTGGCTCCCTGTCAGTGAAATGAGGAGACATAGGAAAGACTCCAATGGACCAAACATTTCCTTCCACATAGTGTGTGTGTGTCACTGGGATTGAACCCAGGTCCATTCTACCCCAGCCCTGTGTTTTAGTTTACTTTGAAACTCTCCCAGGAGGTTGATGAGTCTCACTACTTGCCGAGTCTGTCCTGAAGACTGCGATCCTCCTGTTGCAGCCTCCCAAGTACTGGGATTACAGATCCACATCACCATGGCCAGCTAACTTTAGATCAGCTCTAGATGATCATACCTAACACTGTAAATGCAGTGGTAATAATATTTATATGCTACTGTTTAAGGAATAATGGCAAGAGAAATGTCCATGCTCAATGCTGATGCAATTTTATTTTTCCAAAATTTTTTTTTCAATTTACAATTAGTTGAATCCTTGAATAAAGAACTTGTAAAGATGCAGGGCCAACTCCAGTTTACTTAATAAATTAATTTAACTTCAGAGCTCTTTCTATAACTAGGCTTATACCCAGTCCTTGCTTTTCTAGATTTTCTATCCAGAACCTATGTCCGGAAGTTTTAAATAAATAATGAATGAAGGAACATCTGTATTGAAAACTTCAGATCATAATGTATTCCTATTACACATGCCATAAATTTATAACTGAACTTCAAATACAGTATATTATAAGTCTAAACTGATTTACTACTTTATATTATTAATATACATTTCAAATTATTTTTATGAGCCAGAATGTGATTTACCTTAGCTAAATTAATAAAATTAATTAATGTTCTAACATAAATAAAGATATAAAGAATATTAGTTTTTAAAAATGTAATTATTAAGAATATAGGGCAGTAATATTGGTTAAAAGTAATTGGAGTTGGGTTTAATTATTTGGACATCTAACATTCAACAAATACAATCACATTGGAAATGAGACAGAGTTAGGAATCTTAGCAAATACCTACAACTATTTCTTAGTTATTACTATCTCTTAATTATAAGCATCCATAGTTATCTTTTAGATACAAAAAGAAATATGGTTGTTTGAAAGTAATATAAATCATCTTTTATAAGGTTATATTTTTAAACATAAATGAAAGTGTGTTGGGGATTAAGGAAATACTAAAGCAAAGCACTAAAAAGAAAAATTTGAAATAAAATGTTTTATTTATTTCTAGTTTCTCCTCTTAGTGTTCAGAGTCAGCAATTGTTAAAGGCCAATACCTAAAATAGGTGTACATAGCACAATTGCATAGTGACTAGGATGTTAAAAAAGAAAAAACTTGATTATTCCCTTGGAGAGCTATTTCATTTTCAATTAACAAAGAGTAAGAGGACTTCTCTGACATTTTTGCTTGGGGGACTGGATTAAAAGTATGCGACTTATGCTTGGTACATTTAATTAAATGTTTGGTTTGAGCTTATAAGAAACTTCGATTATTTTAGTCAGTTCAGGTTGCAAGAGATCATTAAAAATTCCATTAGCCATTATTGTTGACATTTTGATTTTTAAAAAGTATATCTAGCAGGAGAAAGTCTCTCTGGGTACCAAGTTTTTGACTCTTCTTTGACATATTTCTTTTGTTTGTTTGGCAAGGGCTTTAATCTCATCATTTGGCGGTTTCCCGATTTTGTAGTTTATGACTCAGATAATGCTATTTAATCAGTGGGTCACACTAATAAGCGTCAGCTCATGCACACTAAAACCTCAGCATAAACAGACTCGGATGAATATAGCATGTTGGTTATTTTGTGCAATTGTCCATAAAGTTATTGCCCATTTTATACTTTTAAGTTTGAGGAAGATGAGAAGCATGTCTGTGAAACTTGATTTAAATAGTTTTTAATAATTCATGAAGCCATGTTAGATTGAGTAATGGCAATAATTATGCTAGTAATGATTTTAAAAACAAATGGCAAAAACATTATCATATGTATTCTGTACACCTGGCATTGCTAAATGTTTGTACATGCATTGTATTTGCAAAATATCTGTTGGTTATCTTGTTTTATTTATTTATTTTTTGTGATACTGGGGATAGAATCCAGGGGCTTTTCTACCTCTGAGCTACACCTCCAGACCTATTTTATATTTTATTTGGAAACAGGGTCTTACTAAGTTACTGAGAGCCTCACTAAGCTGCTAAGGCTGGCTTTGAACCTGTGCGATCCTCCTTTCCAGCCTCCCAAGTACTGGGATTATAAGTGTGAGCCACCATGCCTGGCAGGGTTGTCTTTTTTTTTTTAATGAATTAATAGGGTTTCTGGAAGGATAAATGATTTACAGAAGATTCAGAGTTATTAAGTGTTAAAAATAAAAAGCAGTTAGCTTTGCTCCAAAAATCCATGATATTTTATTGCACATGTCATTTCTGATAGTTGAATGCCAGTTTTCCCATTATATGTGTTGGGTATTAGTGTATTCCTACCACAATAAAACAGTGTTTCTTAGACTTTAATCTGGTTAAAATGCAGATTCTGACTCACTGAGTCTGGGGGGAGGGCTTGAAATTCTGCATTTCTGACAGATGCTCAGTGATGAATGGATTACTGATCTTGGGACCACCACTTCGGATGAAATCTCTACTGCAGGGATGCCCGCCATGGTCTGGAGAAGGAATGCCAGAAAACGTGTTTTTCAAATCTTCATGGAAAGCCCTTAGAAAAGGCATGCTACCAACAGAGTTCTCCATTTCTTGGGGACATCCTGCTACTCCCTTCTCCACTTCCTGAAGACAGCCATGAGTGCAGTGATCTCCCTCTACCATGGGGGATACGTTCCAGACCCCCAGTGGATGCTTGAAGGCATGGATAGTACTGAACTCTACATACACTGTGGTTTTTCCTATACACATATGCACAGATATTATGCTCTATTAACTAAGCACTGGCCATGCACTTTTGGCACAACTTTGCAGTTAGAGATGTACAGAACAACCTGCATGAGATTCTTTGTCCTTCACCATTTCACAGATAGAAGATGCTTTTTTATTTTTGGTGGTGGTGGTACTGGGGTTCCTGGAAGCCCTTCTACCTCTGGGCTACACTCCCAGACCTATTTTTATATTTTTATTTGGAAACATGGTCTCCTAAGCCAGCGCGGCTGGCTTTGAACCTGCACGATCCTCCTGTCTCCACCTCCCAAGCACGGGGATTACAAGCGTGCGCCACCACGCCCAGCTAGAAGATGCATTCTTACTGCAAATCTCACCTCATTCTTCTTTCCCTCTCTCTTATTGAGAACTTTTTTTCTCTTTCCACTTAAAATAAGTATTTATGCCTTTTCTTTAGCATATGTGAATTGCCAACATCACTGATGTTATGCTTTGGGGCCATTGTTAAGTAAAATAAAGGGTAGGTGAACGCAAGCACTAGATATTGCTATAGTCAATTTGATAACCTAGAGGCTTGTGAGCAGTGAGCATGCACAGCATGGACACACTTAGATAGAGATTCACATCTGGGGCAGGAAGGAGTGGAACAGAGTGAGATATCAAACTATGCAGCGTGCTGTGCAATTTAAAGCCTACAAGTCATTGGTCTCTGGAAATTTCCATTTATTATTTTGAGACCATGGCTAAGTATTAGCAATAGAAACCATGGAAAGTGAAACTGGAAAAGGAGATATTATTGTACTGACAGGAGTATCTGCTACATGCTTCCTGTGTTTTGGGATATAAAAGGATTAAACATTACAGATAGAGCCATTTTAAAACCCAGAACACTGCATGCTCATATGAGGCCTCGGGTGATGGCATCAGTGCTGTGGCATGATCAAAGCAGAAGGTAAAGAAAACAAAGCAAGGGAACTTAGGAAGAGAAGAGGGAGAAAGAGAAAGATGAGGACAGTGGAGAAAAATAACCAATAATATAAGGTAGTGAGTGACAAGATGATCCCAAAGATGTCTAGAAAGAGTTAATCCCTGTGATCACACAGTACACTTTTAGAAAGCTTCTCATCTTAAAAAGACCACTTTCCCCAGTGTGGTAGGGGCCTCCTCAAAGGGTATTTTTCATCCAAACAACCTCTGAGATGGCGGACTGTTGGTCAGCTTCTACCCACTAGAGAATTCAGGGTAAATAATTTGAGCTGGGGAAAAGTAATCTTTCACTTTCAGTGTAGTCATTGATGAGGCAGTTCTAGGGCCATCTTGTCCATACAATTTGGCTAGTGAGCTTGTGTAACTGAGAACAGTGTGATGGAGTATGGGCAATCAGCTTATGTTACTTTATTGAAAGTGTGTGAGTGAGTGTGTGTGTGTGTGTGTGTGTGTGTGTGTGTGTGTGTGTGCATGCACACACAAATATACTATTTCTGATCTCAGATATGTGGACTGTTAAAAATAAAAGGTATTTTTATCAGCTATGTATTGAACAGACACAGGCACTGTTTTTTTTTGGTGTTTTGTTTTTCTTGTTAAGGAGCTGCCTTCTTGGTAGTTGCTTTGCATTTTACAGCAGTTGAGATGTGCTGTGTGTCTCGGTTGCCATTTTCTTCTCTTTGATGATTTTTTTTTTAAATTTTGAATCAGAGTCATGCTAAGTTGAGGTGGCTGGCCTCAAATTGCTATCTTTCTGTCTCAGCCTCCCAGATACTGGGATTGTACTCATGTGTGCCATGGCACTCAGCAAACAGGCTGATTAAAGCACTGACAACGAGTGAGCATTTTTTTGCTATATCTTTAACTGGAGTTGTATAATTATTATAAATTTGTTTAATTTATATTTAATTTGCCAAGCATAATTCCATCTGGAGACAACCTTTCAAAAAACTTTTAAGAAACTTTTTATATTATAGATCTAATATTTTTTAGAATGCTTAAAAATAATTTATGCCACTTTACTTCTTGAAAGGTTAAAAATGTGTGTGTGTGTGTGTGTGTGTGTGTGTGTGTGTGTGTGTGTCTCTGTGTGTGTGTTTTGCATAGTAGGCCATATGGAAATATACAAATTTTAGTCATTGCTTACTTTAGCATTGATTATTGCTATTTTAATTTTCTTTGTGGGAAATCCAGCAGGGATGATAGGAGATGGTTTCTAGACTTGGTAGAGAGTATACATATGAACTAACTTTCATGAACTTTTAATCTACCTTGATTTCTTAAGGCTTCTGCAGAAACTGAACCTTTATAATATAGAATGAGCCTCTAATGGAGGATCAGGATAAATTTAGTAACATTTTCTTCCAAATTTGATTCTAAATGACTTTATACATTTTTTTGTATCAGATGGATACATGTATCCCAGTATACGCAGTTAAAATAAAAGTATTATACTATTTTCTATATAGATGACATAGTTTGATTTATTCCAAACCATTAGGAACTTAAAACTCAACCATTATTTCTGCTTTAGTCTTTTTAGGTTATTATAATAAAGTATGATAAGTAAGGTGTTTATAAGTAACAGAAATACAGTGTGTAATTGTCTTAGTCTGTGCTGCTGTAATAAAATGCCACAGACTGGGTAATTTAAAAACAATAGGCATTTATTTCTCACTTTACTTGTGGCTGGAAAGTTACAGATCAAGGAGCCAGAAAGATTGGGGTATGGCCAGGGCTGCTCTCTGACTGCAGGATACTGGGTGCCTTATTACAGCATCCTCTGGAGGAAATAAACACTGTCTTCTTCAGAAAAAGGGATCGGAAGGCAAAAGCGTGCTTCCTTTAAGCCCTTTCATAAGGGTGCTGACACAGTTCATGTGAATGAAACCTCTTAATCACTTCTGAAAGGTCCTACGTCTTAATACTGTTGCCTTGGGAATTAAGTTTTAATGTGAATTTAGGGCCGTTACTAGAACCATAGAACTGAAGAGGAAGTTGGACATTTCCTTTCAATGTCCATCACTTAGGTTTCTAGTATAATGAGGTAATTCAGAACAGGTGAAAGGTCATGTCTGTAGCCAAGAAGAAGCATCGTTGCTTTTTAAAAGAAGATCCTATTTGGCCTCTAGGAATAATATAGGTGAGTTAAGAGTATATTTCCCCCTTATGTGAATGCAGTTGGACTCTCCAGATAGATTCCAACAGATTCAACCTGTATCTTATTTCCCCTAGAACCTGTATGTGAAATTCCTACATTCATTCATTCATTATCAGATATTTACTGAACACTTGTTAAGTGGCATACACAGCTCCAACTGCTGGAACTGAGACATAAAGAACACAGGTAAAGCTCTCTTTCACAGAAGCACAAATATACTATGTATCAGGCAGTGAGAGCCGGAGACAAGAATAGACCACCTGGGAGATGGGCTAAGGCAATGAGAGAGCCTCTCCCGAAGGTAAGGACAAAATGGAAGCCTCGGCAGATGCTGTGTGGTGGGAGAGCTTTCTAGTTGAAGCAGTCAGAAAGCATGAAGAGCCTGGGTCCCTGGCACACTCAGTATGTGGCTGTATAACTGACGGTTACCATGGCTGGGGTAGACAGGAAGAAGGGCAGAGGCAGATGGGCCAGGGAAGAAGCTGGGAATGAGATTGTAGAAGGCCTTGTAAGTCATGCTCAGGGATTGGGATTGAGTGGGGTCTGAGCAGAGAGGTTTCATGCTTTGAGGTGGGCTTCAAGAGGGTCATTTAGATTCCTGCACAGTGGGAAGACTGACAATGGGGGACAAGAAGGCTGCCATGACCATCACAAGAGCCCCAGGGAGAGATGATGCAGGCTTGATCCAGTGTTTTGATATAAGATAGGTTAAGAACTGGTTGGATTCTGTTTTTTTTTTTCCCCCTAAGGCACTGTCTGCAATCCAGCTCCAGGGAGACTGACTTAGAAATCTCAAGGAGGTTAATTCAAGAAACCCAATAATAGTCTGCTACACTATGTTACACTAGTGTTTATTTGAATCCCAGGGACTAGCTGCTGCAGAAGTACCCGGGGCACTTGTTAAAATGAAGAAACAGCACCTCGCTCACTAGGACCTACATAGATGCTCTAGCAAAGAAGAGCCTCCCTAGAATTTGAAGTTTTCACAAATTCTTTATGTGATTCTTAAAGCAGGATAAATGTTGAAGCTGGTCTTGATGGGGGAAGAGCACTGAGTCCATGCAATTGGCTGCATTATTAGACATTTCAAGCCTATGCCTTACGTCCCTGCAGGCCAGAAAGGAGAGCATATTGTGAGCTTAATAATGAGAATTACAAAAGCTCCTGTTTCTGCTTGCACTCTTGATATGGGATGTCTCCTGCAAGCTGTCACATTGCAGCCTTCTCAGGAGTTTTGGGAAATTTTGTAATTTTCAGATTGATTTTCATATTACTGAGCCTGCTGAGTAAACGTGGTCTTTAGCCTTAGATTACAGATTTTAAATACTAACAAATGGTTCTGGAATCTTCTTAAGCCTCTGTCTATATGAGCCAGAATGGTAAAGTTATATGCGGGACGAAGGGGGGATTTGGCATTATATTCTAAGACCATTTTGCTTTCTTATACTTTAATGAATAACATACTCAGTCTTTACAAACTATTGGTGAGATAAAATAAGATTTCCTTGTCCTCAAAAACAGAGAAAAAGAAAGCTTTGAGATGAGATAGTTGAAAAGCAAAGCACAGGACAAGAACTAATAGGTATATTTTCTCTCCCCTAACCTTTTTCTTTCTTGTTTTTGTTTATTGCTCAATCCTGAATCATCTTTATAGATAAGAACAAATACCAAAACTCTGTTTACACTGAAATCCTTTGCCATTGTGCGCACCTGTATTACCGTCGGAGTGTGAACAGTGTTCTGTATTCTGCGTTTGTCCACAGTGTCACGCACACGGTATGTGCATTATGTCAGCTCCTGAAATTACGATTCTTAATGGCTTTGTAGTAAAGCATTGTAATACTCTGCTGTGTTTCATCTAACCATTTCTTTACTGTTTGCCATTTGTGGTTGAGTTTTGCCAGTGTTTTTTACTATATAATAATGAAATATGACATGACTCTAAGCATATTTACATAAATTACTTCATTTTCTTCGGGGCTATTTTCTAAGGAAAGTTCCCAAGTGTATGATTACCGGACTAACATAAAATAGAAGCTTTAATTTTTTTTAAAAAAACAGGGTAACTCACTGCCAGATTGTTTCTCAGAAAGCTTGAAGTGATACTCCTTGCCACAGATAATGTTTCCTCTTCATCAACGCAGTATAAAATTTAATCTCTTTAAATTCTTTTTTTTTTTTTTGGCCAGTTTGATAGATTGGACTTACCCTATTATTCAGATCTTTTCATCATCTTTATTTCAGTTAAAATAGGATACTTGTAAAATTGGGGCACAGATTTAGGGCAGAATCAGAATGACGGTTTTCTGACAAATGACTCCCTCCTCACCAGTGTTATTTTCCAATCTCTTTGTCCCATTTTGCAAGATATGCCCCTACCCGGTGAACAGGTCCAGATATTCCAGAAGGCTGTCGCTTTGTGGGAAAGTTCTCGCTGCTGGGCAGAAGAGGGCACTGTTTGTTTGTACCCAGGCAGAACAAATACTGACCCACTTAAGAGGCAAAGATATTAGGGAACAAAAGAGATTAGATTTTATCACCACAACAACAATATATGCATGTGTTGAGATATCACTGAGCCCCATTAACATGTACCATTAATGCATATTTATTATTAATGACTAGATCTAGAGTATTGTCTCAAACTGTGTTGAAGCCTGGTCCCCAAAGTAGAAGGCGTCAGAGTTCAGGTATGCTTGACTAAGGGGAATTACTGGCCATACCCTGCCTTGGAGCCAGCAGACCATGGACTGACTTCCTGAAACCATGAGCCAAAATAAACTTGACCTTCTCTAAGTTCTTCTTGCCAGGTATTTTGGTTATGGTGGTGAAAAGCTAATATATTTATCAAAAATAAAATGCAGAGAAGAGGTTGGCATGGACTGTAAGATGCAAACTAACCAAGGATGGATTTGTGCCCAAGGACACTGAACTGAAGACTAGAGGTATCTTGATATTGAAATTTCTGAAGAGACTCTGAAAGGACTTATTTAAAAAAGAGAGAGCTCAACGCCTGCCACTTAGTGGGACCTCCATCTTGCATCATCTACTAGGCCCTAACAGTATAAGCGACCCCCAGTCGAGTAAGGACTGTTTTCTCTATCTCTATTTCTCCACACATCCATCCTCTCTCACCCAGCCTTCACAAAAGTAGAATAAAGTGTGGGATCCAGTGTATGAGGAGCAGAGGACAAGAGGACTGCCCCCTCAGAGGTGGAAAGCTAAGAGAAAGAGAGAAATACAGAGTCTTGGGCTCTCCAAGACATGAAGAGTCAAACTGCTGAAGTGAGACTGTGTTTTCCACCTTGTGAGAAGAAGGCCGTATCACTGGAGAGCTGCCAGGATGTCAGGGACTTGCCTCATCCCTCAGCCAGAGGCAGAGTGCTCCTGTTCCATCCTGTGTAAACGATAGTGCTAAGATTCAGTTTCTGGGGAGCTTTAAAAAAAATCCCAAGAGTCAGACTATACCCAGATTAAGGAAGTCTGAACCTTTGAGAGTAAGGACTAGACACCACAATCTTTAAAATTCCCAAGTAATTTCAAAGTGAAACCAAATGGTAAGAGACGAGAATAAGACTTACGTTTGATGATGAACTAAAGGCTAGGAGGAACTCTAGACAAAAAAGGAGAAACCATAGATGAGCAAATAAGTTGACCTAACTGAGTGGAATGGGAGAGGGGAAGACAGAAATTCCCTAATGTACTTGATGTACATTCACAAACATATCAAAGTCAATCACTAAGCCAAACATGAGAAGAAGGGAAAGGGGAGGGAGTAGGGTGAGAACTGGGTAAGGGTTAATTGGGTGATGTGTGCATGTATGCCTCTAACATCTTATATTCCATTAAGACGTATGACTACAATGCACCAATAAAAAAACTAAAAAATACAAAGGCTAGTTCCTACACTGGAAACATTGCATTTTCTGTGTGTTAATTCTAGGGTCTTTATAATTCCTGAACTTCTTTAAGAACTTGTTCAAATTCAAGATTTAAAGGTAAACTTTAAAAAATATTTTGGTTGCCTGTTATCTAACACAATAAATGATTCCCTTTTTTTAAAAAAAAATAGAGAGTTAAAAACTTTTCTATAGACAAGAATCTAAACTAACACCTCCACTAAGTTGTGAGATGGTTATCTACAACCCAAATTATTTGACTTGAAAAATGTGCGAGGAATTTATAATTATGCTATAAGGCTATGAGTTATTAGTAAAGTTTAAAATGGGACATATTCTGATTTATTAATTGTCTTGGTCAATATCCTCACTGCTATAATAGAAAACAACTGACCACTCAACTTAGACAGAAGAAAGGTTGATTTTCTCACAATTTTTTGAGATCTCAGAGTTTCAGTCCATGTAAGCTGGACCCATGGAGCTGAGAGCATGGCAGCAGAAAGTGGAGAGGAGAGCATACGGATTCTGCCTCTCCCATTACGGGAGCCAGAAACAAAAAGAGCAAGCAAGAGGATTCACAGACCCAGGCAGAGTCCCTCAGTCCACACGACAGGATCCCACTTTCTCTAGCTACACCTCACCTGTCAGAGTTACCACCCAGCAAATCCATTACAGTGAATTTATCCACTGAAAACACAGCCCTCATGACTTAGTTACCTCAATTCTGAACACTAATGCATGAGTGTGGGGAGCCATTAAGGCTTTTGCCTAGATTGGTGTCTCTGACTCAGCTGACTGTCCTTCGCCCAGAGTCAACAAGGTTTGGGGTTATGGAAAGTTCAAAAAGATCTGAGAGGAGATCAGATGGTGATGACATGAAGGTACTGATTGATTTATCTGTAATGATGTGTTTTATATTGGTCTTTATTGTATTCTGGTGGTGGTAGCATGAGAATGTCGATTGACTTGTAGCTGTGTATAAATACCTCTGGAAAAACAAGCCCGTCGTTGGCGCAATAAAGACGAGATTGACCCAGAAGCTGCGTTGGCCAGGAGTGTCCACGCAATAGAGAATACTGACCCAGGCATAGTCGTCGACCCGTAGGAAATATTGACCCACGAACAGGGGTCGATCAGTAGAGACAGTAGGCTGGCGGCTCCCCCACATTAGGGTTAAAAATTCTTCATCCTCACGCCTCACTTCAGAACCCCTACTCTTGCCGGCTGGCTCCGGCACACGAGCTCTTCAGAGGACATCCCAGATTTCACCATAACACCAATATATATCACACTGATGAATATTTTACATGCCACTGAGTATATTATTCAGGGTTCTCTAAAGAAAGCAGAATCAATTATAAATATCTATTTTGGTATAGATATTTATTGTAAGAACTGGCTCACACTATATGGAGGCCAAGAAGTTCCACAATCTGTTCTCTAAGCCACAGAAACAGGAGATCTGGTGATGGAATTTAGTACAAGTCCAAAGGCTTGAGGGCTAGCATCACTAACATCCAAGTAGTGGATAGATGTACAGGAGAAAATGGATGTCGCAGCTCAGAGACAGTGGATTTGCCCTTCCTTCTGATTTTTGTTTTATTTCAGCAAGCCTTCAACAGATGAAAGATGCCCGCCCACATTGGTTAGGGCAAACCTTTACTCAGTCTACTGATCCATATGCTAATTTCTTCCAGGGTCACCATCATAAACACGCCTAGAAATAATTTTTACTAGCAATTCAGGCATTGCCCAGCCCAAGTAGGTTGCTGTGTAAAACTAATCATCATGCTAGGCTTCGGGAGCATTGCAGAAGGTTTGAATTGGGTTTAGCTCTCTTGCTTTAATATTAAGACAAGTATCTTGTAGAAAATGTCAGTTGGGTAGAAATGCCAAGAACTTCACTTGTAATTTTTTTTTCTACATACAAACTTTCTCCCTGGTGATGTTTATTGATTTCCAAAAGCTAAGTGTTTGGACTGGCTGCATCAGAATCACTCTGGGAGCCTATTAAAAATATCGATTCCCTGGCCCATGACTAGATCTCTAGAACCAGTCTTTCTGGTTGTGAAGCCTGACCAGGAGTATTTTAACAAATGCTCCCGGGTGGCTCCAGTGCCCAGCCAAGTTTGGGCCATATTGGAAATGCCAGTGGATAATGAGACCTTAGATTAAGTGTAAAACCTGTAGTGAGGAGAGCAAATTCTCAATTAAGAAACAAACTCGCTGTTAAAAGGTGGCATTAGTGACTGTGCGTTGTGTTTTTTTCAGAGTGAGTTGCTCTGTGAAAGATTTTTCAGTAAATATCAGTTTCGGAGTCATGAGGAAGATTTCCTATATTTTTTTCCTTCCTTTACTTTTATTTTTACTTTTCTTTTTTTACTGAGTATTGAACCCAGAAACATTCCACCTCCAAGTTATACCTCCAGTCCTATTTTATATTTTATTTTGAAACAAGGTCTGGCTAAATTTCTAAAGGTCTCACTAGATGGCTGAGGTTGACCTAAAGCCTGAGATCTTTCTGTCTCAGTTTCCCAAGTACTGGGATTACAGGCCTGTGCTACCACATTTGGCAATTTTTTGTATTTTCAGTGGGCTGATAAAGAAGCTTTACATTGTGACATTTTGCAAAAGTGACTTCATCTGTTTGTTGAAATGTTCACTGTGAAAGTGGGATAGAAGAATCTTGGCCTCCCATGGGTCCTCAGCTGTCTTGAGAGCCATGAACTATTTTTTAATTCTTTATGAGTGTTATATCATTTTTCTCCTCCATGCATCAGAGGAAAAAGAGACAGGCTCAGAGGCCAGGCAGTTAGGAAATAAAAGCCTAGTGCTACCGCCCACTAGCTCTGTGAATTTAGCCAAGTTCCATAATTGCACTGAGCGTCGGTGAATTCATCAGTCAAGGAGGATTAACTCCTCTCTGGTAATGTGGGGATTGAATGAATATATTTAAGTATGAATTCAACCGATTCTGAGTCTCTTCTATTAATCTGTGTTTCTGACTCCTGGGACATGCAGGATGTTCAGTGAATGACAGGCAGAGGTAGATGAAAGAGTGGTCCAGTCAGTGAGTTACACAAGATCTCAAATCTATGAGACCTACCGAAATAGCTCTAGAAATGTTTTCAGACAGAGAAAACAGTGATTACCAATAGCTCTCAGAGACCATTTGATGTGGTTAGAAGAAATTTTTTCACAAGCTGTCTGTGAGGGAGGTGAGGTGGAGTGGGAAGTGTGGATGTTGATGGGCAAGATTACACATCCTTCCCAGTCACTACCTGCTGCAACAGCATCCCCTTTCGGTCTCAGAAGCCTTCCAGGTTGGAAGCTGAATCGTGTCGTCTTATTCTGTAAGGATTGTGCTCAAGTTGCATTAGTTGGTCACTGAGCCGCCCTTTGGAAGAGATAGCTGATTGCGGAGTTTGGTGTCCTGTGTGGAGTGTGCAAGCTGGGGGTAAAGTAGGGCTGTTTAAAAACTTGGAATGCTGCACCTTCTTTTTTGAAACTCAGTCTTAAGTACATGTTGAACAAAATGGTAGTTTGAGAGAGAACTAAGTCACCATGACTCAGACTGACCCAGATGGAACTACATGCATTTACCACCTGTAAACTATGATGGTAGAATTCTCCTTCTCCTTCTTCTCCTTCTCCTTCTCCTTCTCCTTCTCCTTCTCCTTCTCCTTCTCCTTCTCCTTCTCCTTCTCCTTCTCCTTCTCCTTCTCCATCTCCATCTCCATCTCCTCCTCCTCCTCCTCCTCCTCCTCCTCCTCCTCCTCCTCCTCCTCCTCCTCCTCCTCCTCCTCCTCTGTCTTCCTCCTCCTCCTCCTCCTCTGTCTTCCTCCTCCTCCTCCTCCTCCTCCTCCTCCTCCTCCTCTTCTCCTCCTCCTCTCCTCCTCCTCCTCCTCCTCCTCCTCCTCCTCCTCCTCCTCCTCCTTCTTCTTCTTCTTCTTCTTCTTCTTCTTCTTCTTCTTCTTTTCTTCTTGTTTTGGCATTGGAAAAAGAAACAAACTAAGCACCAGAAATCCAGGCTTCACAGATTGCATTAGACTTTATTACTTAACCTGCATCTGACTCACGTTTCTCAGGTTCTTCTAGTTGTCATTCTCCGTGTTTTTAATAGACTGTCTGCTAACTCATCTGATCATAAGCTGTTTTCTGGAAATAAGATCACCACATTTGAATATTGAAAATAAAATAAAAAGCTTGGCATGATGACCCATGGGACTCTCCTGTGAGTCACAGGGTGTTAATTTTGAGGTATCTTTTTAGTAACACTGGGGTTGCCTACTCTTTTCCTTATTTCAAGAATGTCCCCAACAATTGGGGCTGCTGAGTAAATGTGGTGTGGTTGCATTGCTAAGATATAGCAATGGTTTCTGCACTGTGTTCTGCCAGAGAAGCAGGTAGATGAATGGCTTCTTCTGTTTTCTGTCGGTCCTCACACTCTGGATAATCTCTTCTGGCCTGTGGATTTCATGGTGTCTTCATGTAGATGACTCCCAGATTTATACCCTCAGTATGGGACTCTTCCATGAACTTCAGACCTGTAGTGACAGCTGTATATTTGACATTTCTTCATAGGTGTCTAATAGGCATGGTACCCGATATGTCCAAAATCAAACTGTCTTACCCCAAACTTGTTTTTCCTCAGGTCTTCTCCACTTAACTTCCTGTAAAGTCCACATTCTCTAAGTTGTTCAAGCAAAAAAATCTTGGTCATGCAGATTTCTCTTTTTATTTATACTACATTCCATACATAGGCAGATCCTCTTTATTTTACCTTCAAGATATGTCCACAATTTAACTACTTTATGTTATCTCCACTGCTACTTTGATCTAAGGTGGCTTCATATCATATCTAGATTATTTAGTCTAGACTAAATAGTTTAATAATGATTAACACTACTTTATTTGAGTCTCCCACATAATGTTTTTGCTTTCACCATTTGTCCTCCTACACTGAGTGAAGTCATAGAAATCCTGTTAAATATAATTCAGATGATATCATTTTTTCACTCAGAATTCTCTTGTTTTGGTCTCTCATGAATGGATATAGTCTCCACTCCTCTACCCTAGTCTCACTTCACTAAGACCATCATTCCATGCTCTCTGTGGAACATGGACACGTGTGTTTTCACTAGGAAACTACCTCCAGAGAAGCTTCCTGTCTTTGCCCTTGCTCTCTCTTTAGCTGGAATGCTTCTTTCTGAGGTATCCTCAAGGCTTACTCCTTGCTCCTTCATTTCCTTTCCCAGCTAGGCCCTGTCCTTATCTGAAGCCACATCATTTCCTCTCACTCTTCTTTCCCTCCGTGAATTTTTTATTCTTCTCAGCACTAGTAACTTTTTAACATACTTTAATATATAGTCTCTATACTTTAATATATAGTCTCTTCTTTATACTTTAATATATAGTCTCTGATCTTCAATTTGAATGTAACCTCTGAAACATTCAGAAGAAATCTGATTTCTTCTTTTGCTCAATCTGTTTGGATAACTGTTAGAGTCTCAGAGTCTCCTAAAGTGACACATAGTAGTTCCTCAATTTGCTGAAGGAATGAATGAATGAGGCTTGCTGAATTCAGCTAAGGTTTTCTGAGCATCAGAAGACTTAGTGATGTACTTTGTGACTGATAAATAACTTTTTTTGACTTTATTTTTCTTTTTATCTCCTTTTTCTACTTTGAATTATATTAGACCAGAAGTTTATCAAGGGCTCTCCTACTGGCTGACCCAGTTATTTAGGGGAGGGCGTGGGCTCAGGGCCCTTTTAATTGCCAGTGTGGTTATATAGGATCAAGATAGTCATGCTGATGAAGAGAGTCTTACCTGTTATACGTAACATATTTCCCTTTAGTCCTCAAAGTCCTATAGCATGGCACCTCCAGAGAGTTTAGTAAGTAACTGGTTAAGTGAATAGAAACATATGTCACTGTCCATTCCTTGATCAGTATTTTCACAATAACTTCTGGGATTAAAAGGTCAAGCATATTGAACTATGATGTCTGGGCATGGTGCTGTGGGTCATGTCATATATTAACTGCCTTAATCCTTCTTAGAAGGTATCTTTATTTACAAGTGATAAATAACCTATCCAAAGCCTTATAGCTAGAAGATTGTAAAGTAAATTTTTGAATGCAGACCTCTCTGGGTCTTTATACCTCCCTTGCAGTTCAGTGTATAAATGCCATCCATTGTTTGTATATGGCAGGAGGAAAAGTATATTAATGTATCAGAATAGATCATTTTCAAGCCCCCTCACTGTCCCTGAAAGTCAAGTGAGTATCTCTCTCCTATATCTGGCTATTCATATCAAATTATGTATTAAATTGATATATATTCATATCAAATTATATTTATTGATATATATTCATATCAAATTATATATTTATATCAAATTATATATTAACTTGTAACAGTTTATAAGCTTTGATTAAGACACTTTGAAACATACTATATATATTCACTAGAAGGTTAGGACCATCTTCTTAGGAGTCTGGAACCTCTTTCAGAATACATCCCAGACACATAGGTTTGGAATGTACTTGGAGAACTCCTGCCTCTCTTGAGGTGTCTATGTAATGCTTTTTTATGTTCAAACATGGGAAAGTATATGAAGCTTCTCATGGGCCTTTTCATGAACTAATTGTTCTATCTTCAGCTATTGGTTTTAGACTGGACTGCTTACCAGTAGACCATTCCAGACATTTTTCTCCTTCTTGTTGGTCCCATCCTACCACACCCTCATGGGAAAGGAACATGCAGTAAACATATATTTATTTTTCCCTCTATTTGGAACTAGAGTAAAAATATTGTCCAGACAGAAATACCTTGTTCTGTCCCTGATTTCCTCGAGTACAAGGGGTAGACTGAAGCTGATATGAACTAAATGATGTTGAACACTTGAATGTTACATCTAATACTCAGATAACATATTCAGGTAAGATCTACAAATACCAAGCACTCTTTTATAACAACAGTAGAAACATATTTCATAATGGACTTTACAAAGACCAATTAAGAATTTATCAAGAACATTGAAATAACATTCTTTCAAGGGAACTATATATACCTATGTGTACTTATATGTGACAATCTACAACAGTGGATTAAGATATCAATTTCTTATTCCTTCTCACCAACAAACTGGTGATAAGGCCTTCTTTGACACTATGCCTAAGGCTTTAATTTTTAGCTGGTGTGAATTCTTGCAAAGTTTCACACTGTTTATGTCACATGTGATAGTGATATGATTTTTACTTTAGGGGCCTTCTATGAAGCATGTATAGTATAAAATTTTGATTGCTAATTTCACCTTTCCTACTGAGTCTGTTTCTGCTTATTGGAGATCATGAACTCTGGAGTAAATTCCATCTTGGGTGCTTTAGGGATGGAGAGGATGTCAGGACTGGAAATGAAAAGTGGACCTCACATCTGCACACCCAAGGGATCAGTCATGTGGATTCCCATTGTGATCCTCTGGCTATAGTGGCTCAGGACCTCTTGACCAACCTTTGCCCTTTAGGATGAGCAGGATGGCAGCTCATGAGGAAACACTAAGAAGAAGGCGTGACACTTAGTTAGCTTACTAAGTGTGAGTTGAATCTGTCCCTAGTCAATTCTTCCACAAAATGGTGGGGAAACACAAACTGTCTAAGACTCCACATAGGGACTCTTGCTGGACATGAAATGGGCACTGCCTTTGAACCTGATGGTACCAGTGTATTAAATGTGTCCAGATGACTGGTCCTTCCAACCCATCTAAGGGCCAGTTAAGGAAATAAAGACACACATGTGGAATTTACCTCAAAGAAATGGTAGGACTCTAATGAAAAACCAATTAAAGTAGACAGATGGCTGACACACACTTTTAACTTTCTTAAGAGTATTCAGAGGTGATATTTTTGTAGCCTGGGAAGGCATTGCCTGACAGCAGGTGTTAGTCACCATCGTTTAGAGTATGTCTAATAGAGCCTTAGGTAGGGAAGTGGGAATACTGACATTTTATTTTGTCATTTTCCTATTAAGATGTCAAACATACTTTTTAAACAGCATTTTTAATGACTTTAAAGGACGATGTATCAGCTTTCATCTCTGAGCTTGTGACACCTTCACTCAGAATAGAACATCTTTTCCACATCTTTACAAGCCACATGTTTCCAGGAAAGAATAGCAGGTATGTTATTCTTTTCAGATTAAAATATTTAAGTGAAACATGGGTCTTGCTTGCTGTTTATTCCAAGAGATAGAATTGAGGTTAAAATTGCCTAATTGTAAATGATCACTCCAGGGATCTAGTCTCAGGTGTGCAACTGGAAATAGCAATGAGAGCCAAAGTCATCTTAGGTTTCTTGAAAAACTTTATTTCTATATGGAAAAGAAGAGATCTTGGGGAAAAGGATTTAAATTCTGAAGGAGAGAAGAGAATTCAGGGAAAGTGAATTTTTAAGATTCTTATTTTTTTTTATTGGTGTACTGTATTCATACATCATAGTGGGATACAAACTTTTGTAGACATACATGCACACATCCCCCAGTCAGCCCCCACCTGATCCCCACCCCATTCTCTCCCCATCCCTCCCTCCCATGCTTGGCTTAGTGGTTGACATCTAGTATTTTAGCAATTTATCCAAAATTAAAAATGATAATCTCACATAACAGTCTCATTTGTCTGATACCAAGCTTTTGATGACTTAAAGATAACATTTCAATATTTCTTTTTACTTTCTTTCTTACCAGAGAATTTTTTTTCTATTTTTTTAGGTGAAACTATCATATATTTATATATTTATTTTTCAGAAAAAAAATCTATCCTAATATGGAATATGGACTCTAGATACCCAAAACGATCTCGAAAAAGAACAAAGCTAGAAGATATATATTTTCTGATTTCAAACCATATAAAGCTACAATAATTGAAACAGTGTAGTACTATTCTAAAGGCAGATATATAAACCATTGGAGTTAAATAAAAGCCTAGAGCTAAATTCTTCCCTATATTGTCAAGTTATTTTTGACAAGGTTTCCATGAACATTTGGTGGTGGAAATAATAATCTTTTAACTAAATATTATTGAAACATAATAATTACATGGAAAAGAATAAAGTTGGACCTTTACCTAATCCCACATACAAGTATTAACTCAAAATAGATAAAAGACCTAAATATAAATCTTAAGACTATAAACTTTTAGGAGAAAATCTGGGTCATAAAACCTCACAACATTGAAATTGGCAGTGATTTCTTGGATATGATTTCAATGGCACAGGCAACAGAAGAGTATACAAACTCCCTAAAAAATAAAAAAAATATTGTATATCCAAAGACAATGTAAACAGAGTTAACAGTTACTAATAGAATGGGATAAAATATTTCCAAATGCTATATCTGAAGGTATATTAATATTCCAACTAGAAATCCTAAAAATTAACAACAATAAAGGCAAACAATACCATTTAGAGATAGGTAAAAGACTAACATAAGTAATGAATCTCTGCAGATAACCAATCTTAGTTGACTGTTGGATGGAAACTCTTGTTTCTCTGGTTCTGGTGTGTGTTACCTACTTCTTCTTTGTAGTTAATCTCTTTGAGTATTTTCTCTAGTGCTGGTTTTGAAGACATAAATTCCTTCAGTTTCTGTTTGTCATGGAAACTTCTTATTTCTCCATCTAATTTGATAGAAAGTTTTGCTGGGTAGGAAATTTTTGGCTGGAAGTTGTTTTCTTTCAGAGTTTGGAATATGTTACTCCAAGCCCTTCTGGCTCTCATGACTTGGTTTGGGAAGTCTGGAGTGATTCTAATTGGTTTGCCTCTGAATGTCACTTGGCCCTTTGTTTTTGTTGCCTTTAAGATTCTCTGCTTGGCTTCCACATTGGTCATTTTGACAATTATGTGGCGTGGAGATCCTCTTCTCTGATCCTGTCTAAAGGGAGTTCTATAAGTTTCCTGGACCTGTGTATCAACCTCTTGCTCTATGTTTAGAAAATTTTCTGCTATTACTTCCTTGAAGAGATTGTTGATCTCTTTGGTATCAATTTCTTTTCCCTCCTCTATTCCAATTATTCTTATGTTAGCTCTCTTAAAATGGGCCCATATTTCTTCAATGTCAGATAACTGCTGTCGGATATTTTTTCCTAGATTAGAAACTATGCGTTTATTTTTGGAATGATCATCTTCTAAGAGCGAGATTCTGTTCTCCATGTGGTCTAATCGGTTGTTTGTGCTTTGAATCGAGGCCTTTACTTCATTAATTGCATCCTTTATCTCTTTTTGGCTCTCTCTGAGTTCTTTTCGAAGCACCTCTATTATTTCTACAGTTATTTTCCTGATTTGATCTTCTAGAAATCTCTGATTTTCTGTTTTATCGGGTTCTGATGTTGTGGGGTTGTGGGCATTCATTGCTCCAGTATTATTCCTCTTTCCCATGATTTTGGAAGTTTTTGCCTTCTCTGGGTTCTTCCCTTGGGTCACTATAACTTCACTTAAGGTGTCCTGGATCTCGATTCAGTAGTATCTCAGACCCCACTACTCCTTTACTGGGTTGTATCACAGAGTCTCCGACCCAGAGAGTTGATAGAGGCTGCTTTAGACTGAGGGGGGTGCCAGGTTGCACGTTCTCCTATGGTGTGATATCTCTGCCACCGCCCCTCCCCCACTGGGTCAAGTCCCAGGGAGTACAGTACTGGGATTTCTCCTCTGTGGCCTGCAATTTGACTCACTGTTCTTGAGTACGCAGATGTAGCTGTACTGGATTCGGTAAATTCTCTGTTGCTGCCGCCAGTGGCAATATGGCGCCGCTGATACGCCCTCATCCGTGAGGCTGGCGTATTACTTCTTGGTTTTGATTTCCACTCTGAATACCTGCAGCGTGTGCTGAGCTCAGCCACTGGGAGCTTTAGATTTTACCAGCGGCAAGAAATCCCGCCTGGCTGTTCTGCAGCGGCTCACCTCGGCTTGCTGTAGCCGTCCCGTGAATTCGCCAGTGCCGCCGGCAGTATGGCGCTGCTGCCACGTCCTCGGATCTTCTCTGTGGCTCTGAGCTCTGTTCTCATTCCGCTTTCTCTCTGGAGCCTGGTGATTTTTTTGTTTCTCTGGTGATGGTCTTTAAGATTCTTATTAAATTCTGACAGTGTAATCAATTGATTATGCAACCCTTTAAGTTATTGAGTTCTGCACTGAACACCCACAGAGAAAAAGTTCATTTAGAGAGTAAAGAAATGGAATGAAATTAAGAGTAGTATTTTAGCCATAAAAAAGAACACAATTATGTCATTTGCAAGAAAATGGATGGAACTGGAGAACATTATGCTGAGATTAGCCAGTCACAAAAAGTGAAGGGTTGTATGTTTTCTCTTATCTGTGGAAGCTAGAGAGAAACTTGGAAACATAGAGGACTTTCCATAAATAAAGGAAGGTACTAGTGGAATAGTAAAAGGGGAGGGGTGTGGGGAGGGGAAAAGGGAGATTTGATGATGAAAATAGTTCAAATAATCCTTTGTTCATAAATGAAATTGCCAATGTTAATGTTATATATGCCTCATCTCCCATCATTATAGTATATCACAGACTATTCTTTAAGAGCTTCAAATATTCTCCAGGTGTCTAGCTTTACAACTAAAGTGATTGTCTGCCTTAGAATTCTCAGTCATCCCCACCTGAATACTTTGGTCTTCCATCTCTTTAGATCTCTCATTAAGTAAGTCACATTTAAATAATTTACTTCTCTATTTTTTAAATCAAATAATTAACAGAACATGGAACCCAAACTTAGGACATTTATTTATTTATTTATTTGGTGATACTGGGGATGGAACCCAGGGGCCTTCTACCTCTGGGCTACACTCCCAGACCTATTTTTTATATTTTATTTGGAAACAGGGTCTCTTAAGCCAGCTAAGGCTGGCTTTGAACCTGCGCGAACCTCCTGTCTCAGCCTCCCATGCGCAGGATTACAACCGTGCGCCACCACGCCCAGCTAACTTAGGACATTTAGCAACAGTGATGTCTGTAATATGGGGAGGCCATAATTATTGAATAATATTTAAGGACAATCGAAAACTTAACAATCAGAAGTTGGAAAGACCTTAGACCTCATCTGTCCTCATTAAAATATTTTACACATTCAGTCCCATTAAGTATAAAATAGTTATTTATTGCATTAGGGATATATTCAATGGTAGAGCACTTTCCTAGTTTAATCCCCAGTACTGGGGGGAAATGGGACTAAGGAGTTACTCCAAGTCAGTACTAGGTTGGCTGTTGAAATCCAAACATGAAATAAAAGTTTAAACAAGTCTACAACATAGTCAAGCTTACATGGTGTGTTGGATATCTCTATTTGAGCCATTCTCCATGTTATTTATCCACTCTTCTCTAGATCTCAGGAGGCCAATCCTAAAGAATAATACAGCAATATGATTTTTTCTCTTGGGGTTACCATAAGCTGGCCACATCTTTGGACTGTAGGTGAGAGTTTTTGCCAGAAACCCTCTCTTGCAATCCTGATTCCAAGTGGCTTTTCTTTTCTTTTTGTTTTTACTTTAAAACACAGTCTTCCTAAGTTGTGGAGGATCTTATTAAGTTGCGGGGGCTGGCCTTGAACCTGTGATCATGATGTCTCAGGCTCTCAAGTAGTGTGATTAAAAGCTTGAAATATTTTCATTATCATTCAGTCCTCAAGCTATGAGGATAAAGGCACTTCACAGTTACCCCTAGTTATGTACCATCCCTGTAGGTTTTTTTCTATTCTGCTCACATCTTTACAAACAGTTCTTTAATTAAACTATCTCTAAATTGCCCAGTTTTAATGTGACATTCATTTTCTTCTGATTCTGTGAAGAACATATATCCTACAAAATGGCTTTCAGTTTACTTTGAAGTATAATATCTCTCGAGGTGTTTGTCAGTCAGCTTTTGTTTACATGTCAAAAAGTTCTGATTTTTTTTTGTTGTTGACAGAGTTCAGCCATATCTAAGCCATTGATTGATAGGTGAGGGAATTACATTAAGGACAAGATGGTAGAGTCCATGTGGTAGCCCTGGAGTTTGCACTCAGTATGCTCAAGCTGGCATTTAAATAATTGGTGGCTTAATCACATCCTTTGACCTGAATTCTATTAAGTAGGTTTCTACCAGGTAAGAGATACTTGTATTATCCCTCCTTTATACAAGTTACAGTTAAGGCCAGTGCATTTCACTTTGGTAGGATTTTTACCAAAGTGAGATCTCCAAGCAGTAATGTCATGACAGTTTTTATCTAGACTTAGGAAAGATCTAGGAAAGGAAGAATCCTTGCTATCTATCTGCCTTCTTCAACCTCTACCTTCTAAAACTCTATTAACCACTGGTTTAGGGTAAAAATCCTCCAGTAGGGGAGCCCATTCTTAAACTTAAGACTTCACTGACTAAACTGTGTCTTCTTTGAGCATGACAACTCTTCAAATGATTACTGATTCAAAGTGGTCTTGAGTAAATTGTTTTTATCTTTCTGAGACAGATTTGATTTGGAAACATATTGAAATTGAAGGTGAAGGTTTGTATCCTAGAATTGGTATGTATGAGAGAGATTGAATGAGGTAAGTGGGGAAAAAAGAGACACTTTCAAAAGGGGAAATTATATATTGTAAATCTGGCAGACAAGGGGTAAGGTATGGTTTCAGAAAAAGTTGAGAAACCCCCTTCTCAGTTATAGAATCAGGCTCAAGAAAGACAATGGAAAGCTCTTTGACTGAATTGCCTAGTTTTGTTGTTCTCAGCCTTTGAGAAATTAATGTAGCATTCTATTTATGCTGATTAAGATTCAGTGACTAAGTAGTATTAGTACTTATTGACTGATTGGTTCAAGGTTTCATTTTTGAAGAATACTAGTCATATTAAGTTAGGAGCCACCCTAATAACCTTCTCTTCGGTTGATATCTTGTAAGGGCCCTACTTCCAAATAAGGTCCCATCTACAGGAGGTTAGGGTTTCAACACCTGGAGAGGATGCAGTTCAGTCTCCACTTTAAAGGTAAAGAAACTGAGACATGAGGTTGGTGAAATTGCCTGCTGTCACTGAGAACCCAAGTGATAATGGTGGAGAGCGTGTTCCTAACCACCACGTTGGAGGCCAGATGGAGACCGACTGGGTCACAAGACACCAAAGCATTAGTGTGAAGGAGGCATGTGATGGAAAAGTTTACCTCTTCCCACCCAGAAGCAGCTGGAGGCAGGGACTATGCATTAAAAGATGACTTTATTTATTTTTTGGTAATGGGGATTGAACCTAGGGACATTCTATCTCTGACTTATACCCCAGACACTATTTTTTTTAAACTTTTAAACAGGGTCTTGCTAAGTTTATGAAGCTAGAATTGAACCAGCTATCTTCCATATCATCCTCTCAAGTACTAAAATACAAAACATTTGCCATTATGTCTGGATTATAAGAAGACTTTAAATTGGGAATTATATTAGCACTATCAGAAGTTACATCTGTTTGAAAACTTTGGCTAACTGGCAATGGAGAAGACCATTACAATTTCTTTTACTAAATAATCTGATCTTTAAGTTGACATTTCAGCTAATGACAAAAGCTAAAGAAAATTGTTTTTTCATGCCAACAGTTTTTTAAAATTTAAATGATTTTATAGTAAAATGCACACATTCTAAGTTCATGTTGAAAAATGCATATACCTGTAAATTACTATGGAATCAAAGGTCTTCTACATTTTTTGGCATGAATTGGTGGAAGTTCCTTATTAAAGAGAGTCTTTAACACTTGTCTGATTGTATTATCTTACAGACTTGATGAAAGGAAGTAACACATAGACCATGACTTAATTTATGTTTCCATTATATAAAGTGGTTTTTCATTTTTCCTTTTCATTTTCTTGTTTCAGTCTCATCAGTCATCATAATATCTTTACTGTTTTTTCTTGAAGTTCATACCCTTATTCAAGATGGTTCCTGAGACCCCTGTCTTGGGGCACTCAGTTCACATTCTGAGAAGTTTGTCCTGGGGTTTATCATGGTCGATATTTTTTCCCTACTGCTTCTGTAAAAGCAGCAGGGTTTGGAAAGCTGGAAGAAAGCTCACAGCCAGAAGGAGCAAACAACAGCTCATATTAGAGCCGGTGTGTAGAGCAGTGTAGACATCTGGTGTTGGCCAACTCTCTGCTTGGCTCTTTATCCTCTCACTTCTCAGCCCGACAGAGGGAGGAGCCCATGTACTATTTGGACAGCACTTTTCTTCCTTCTGAGGACAGACTGATGCAGCCCCCAAGGGAGGTAGGATCAGTGCTAGTGGTGGAAGCAGGGAGTAAATTCAGTCCTTTCACCTTTCTCTGTCCTGTTTCTACATGATAAACATGTAGCTTAGAAGCTAGACTTTTGATATTACATAGAAAAAAAAGTTGTACTCATTGGTCCTTAAGGTTGCTTCCAACTATATGATTCTGGAGTTCGGTTTTCAAGTAAAAATGTTGAGGTCTCAAGAGATTTAGTGAAAAATAGCTCATTAATAGTTAGTGCAGAGCAAGAACTAGAAGGCTTGTGACACAAACCTTGGACACACATGCTGTCAAGGTTGTTAAGTTCTCTTGTTAGGAACTTATGTTCCTTCTGCTTCACTTTTTGACCTTGATAAAAGTTCATATGTCAGCTAAGGATTAAATATGCCTCTGTAAAGGATGTATACCCACTCCTGTCCCATTGACATAACCGATGCAATCCAGTGAATTTTGTTTCAATGACTAAACTTCACAAAACTCACACCCAGTGCCTGATGCACATCAGCACATAATATGGAAACCGCTTTCTAGCCCACAGATTTGCTGTTGTACCTTGGAAACAGAAAGAGAAATAATATTTATTTAAAAGTTTAGATTTGTTTTGGATATCAGACCAAGAACAGCGATATCTCAGATTTCTACACACAATCCTTCAAGCACAGAGATACATTGCATGGAATTGGGGGCCCTTCACACTGAAGAGTAGGTTGTAATTAGACAGGCTAATTCCTCTCTCCTTTTCTGTTTCCTCCTTCAATGCTCAGTGGAATATACCAGCTAGCAGCTTGGAGCTCTGAACTCATGCACGCCTAATCAGAGTCTACAGAAAGCTTCTCTGTTCATCTTAGTTCCTCTGCTCAGGATTTTTATATTTGAAGACAATATTCTGTAGTTTAGTGCAAGTTCTAAGTAAGACTTAGCAAAGAAATCAGTGATGCATTATAAGAAGCAGCCTAATTGCCAATTGCAATTCTCAAGGTCAAGGACCCCTTTTTGGTTCAGATGTTTTCTTCTTTGCACAGACCCTAACATAAATCTTTGCACATCCTAGTTCTTCCCAGTTACTCTATAGGTGATGGTGCTGCCTGACTTGTTATCTTGGCCAGGCAGCTCCTGCCCTAGTGCGAGGTTGCGTGAGGAGAAGGGGCATTCTCTCAGCTTCCCTGAAAACCTTTCAGAGGAATGGTCCATGTCCTGCAACCAAAGGATCAAATAAGAGGAAGTGCATTTAATCTGTTTTTTTCTTTATCGTCTAAGGATGTGTGCATATATGGTAACCGGTGATGATTTATACTAACACATCTTCATCTGAATTTTAGAACATTTTCTAAGTGATGCTCTTTCAATTCTGCAAGCAGCTGAAAGCATGGATAGGAAAATGAACATATTTTCTATGACTCATAAACCATATGGATGCACTTAATAAACCCACTTTTATTGAGATGGTGATGATGATTCTTCAGTCTTAGCAAAGTCAGAGAAAGGAGTTCATGTTGGGGCAAGTGGTATGCAAATACAAGAATGTCAGTGGCTATGTTTCTACCTGGTTCCTCTTAACATTAAATATAGATAGAGTAATTTATGGTTCCATAGAAAATGACATATATATATTTTAAAAGCCCTTTTTATTTTTAGAGAACAAAAGCACTACATATAGTTTTAAATTTGAAATGTAACTGAATACATAAAATAAAATAAAATATAAAAGTTCCTCTAATTATCATCCTCTTTCTGCTCCCCAGAAGTAATAACTGTTAGCAGTTTCTGTATACTTGCAAGCATTTTTCCCTACTACATATATATTTATAAAACATAGAAGTCTATGCATTACCTTGCAACTCTTTTTAGTCATGTAACATTACTACTTGTGGTGTAAAATGTGAAATATATGCATCTAATTCACGGTTTTTAATTGCCACATATGTTTCTCAGCCTAAAAGATTTCTCACCCATCCCTCATTGATGATCATTTTTATAGTTTCCAATTATTTTCTTATTGCAAACAATGTCACAATAAATATTCTTGTGAGCAGAAATGCTACAATCTATATTCTCGGAGCATTGTTTGCAATAAGCAAAAAATTGCTACAACTCTTCTTGGAGAAGGTAAGTGTGTCTTTAATAGAAACTCTTAAAGGAAGGATTGCTTTTCAAAGAGTAATTTCATATATCAGTTATTTTTGTATAAGAGCTCTAGAAATCCTTTATTATTATTCATAGAATGACATGCTGGCTTAGTGGTTCATCTAGTCTTGGCTATATAAAGTAATATATATTATGTCTGTGTTTTAGCTGTGGGTTTGCTAGGAATTCCTGATGTGGGAGGACCCAGCCACGACCAGGTCTAGACCAGAGGGTCTTCGTGTCCTTTGGTCTGGAAAGTCTCCGCATTTCTTTTGGAAGCTTGGTCTGAGCGTGTCCTCGTGATAAGACAGAGGTCAGTGACAGGAAGTGAAAACATGTAATTTTCAAATCTCTTGTGTCAAGTTTGCTACTATTTCTACTGGCCAATGCACCTATATGGTCTTTCAGAATCTGTGTGGAAGTCCATTAGCATAGGTGTGAAAAATTAGGATCATTTTTACAGTTAATGTCCATGAGTATTTTAAAAGCTAATGGATACTGCTAAATCAATCTCTCACAGGAATGAACTAATATTTACCACTACCAGTGGTGTATAAAAGGAGTTTGGCAACAAAATTCAGTCTCTTAGGCTAAAAACCTAGGAAGAGAACGTGATTTTTCTGTTATGGCCTCTGCCCTTTCTTTGTCCTTTTGCCATTACATCCTAGGAATACTGACCAAGTGCATTATGCCTATACTTACTTCTGTTATTTAGTTTTACTTAAATACAATATTTCCCCTTTTTTAGAGTTTAATTAAAGCAACTATTTCTGAATGTTTTGCTCTCTTTCTCTCTCAGCTGCTTTTTTTTTTCCTTCCAGGAAATGGGAGAGGTTATTTATGCCCATGTTCTACTAGCCTGTTTTGTGTCCTATTTTTTCTTTCTCTGGATGAAACTTTTAAAGAATTGTTTGATGGAATCTCAGTGTAATTTTGATTTGCATCTCCCTGATTGTTAATGATGTTGAACATTTTTTTCATGTATTTATTGGCCATTTGTATCTCCTCTTTTGTGAAGTGTCTATTCATTTCAATTGGCCATTTTTATTACATTATGATGGCATTATGTTAAGTGAGATTATCCAGTCACAGAAATTGAAGGGTCATATGTGTTCTCTAATATGTGCAAGCTAGGGAGTAATTGTGATATCAAAGGGACTCCACATAATGGAGGAGGAACATCAGTGGAGCCAGGGAAGGGGTCTAAGGGAAGAGAAAGGGAAGAGTGAGGTTCATTAATAGAATTACTACCATCCACTCTATGTGCATATGTGAAAATGCCAATGTCAGTCTCAGTACTCTGTATTGGGAAGGGGGTGTATGGGGAGGTAAGAGGTGGGGGACAACTAAGTGCTGTGTGCATGTATGTCACTGTCAATATAATTTACATTAGCATGTGAGACTATAATGCACCAATAAAAGCATATTCAAAAAAGGATTCTTTGATCTAAGTTTCCATACTTGCTTTTATTTACACTGATAATATAAATTTCTTTCTGTTCTTCTTATAATTTTCAGAGGACAGTAGATATATAAATCAATGGTTCTTGGCAATCTTTCTCCAGAAATTGCTTGTATTTATTTATCCTCTTTGAGTATTATATTTAAAAAACTCTCACTATCTCAGCCTTCATTGTGTCTGTTCTAAACACATGGTACCTATTGTCTATATAAAAAACTGGAATTTTATAGAAAATCATGTCAGGGATGCAATTCTGCAGGCAGCTTTGGTCCTTCTTTTATAATATTTTATTCATTCTTGACCACAAAGTATGTTGTGAAATAATTTGATAAGTGAGGCATTCTATTTTTTTAAAAATTTTTTATTTCAAAATCTACTCAGCATAGATTAAGTGGCAATAAAGCCAGAATATCTGTATGTATTTGTTGTAATAAGCCAAAGAAACTGGCTGATGTCAAGCCTATCATGGCCTGAGTTAGAGGTGTTCCTTTCTAGAATTGCTGTAACAAGTTGCCACAAACTAGATGGTTGGTTTAGTACAACAGAAATTTGTTCTCTCATAATTCTGGAGATTAGAAATCCAAAGTCAAGCATCAGGTTGTTGGCAGGGATACCCTGCCTCTGTAGACTCCAGGGAAATTTCCTTCCTTGCTGATTTTGAGGTTCTGGTGGTGTCTGCAATCCTTGAACCTCTAATCAGTGTGTTGTTCATGGTGTCCCATGTGTGTCTCTAAGTGTCCTCTCTTCTTATAAGGACCTTATTACATTCATTCTAATTTAATAGGGAATTGTATTTACTTAACTAAATGAAACTACAAAGGTCCTCTTTCCAAGTAAGACCATATAATAAAGTTCTGTCTGGACATGGATTTTAGAAAGGTACTATTCAATGTAGTACAGTAGGTACTCATTATGGTTTTGATGTAAATGTTGTCTTCTTTTACATGAAAATAAGGCAGCCATTTTGGAGTAGGCTTTGGTCCCTGAGAGTGTGGCCTTCACCATTATATATGGTTCTTCCTCCCTTTGTTTATTCTCTTTCTTCTACCCTTTGTGATGTGAAAGCAGAATATTTTTGCTGCTTTGTTTGTCTCTCTGCCTCTTGCTACTGTGTCTTGAACTCTACAGACTTGGCCTGACATGGACCAAACACCTGAAATCTCCAGAACTGTGAGCAAACAAATCTTTATTCCTCTGAGTTGTAGTGGTCAGGTTTTTTGGATTAAAGCAGTGAGAGTATTGATTAAAGTGGACTATAGCAATGTGTAGAGAGCTAATCACTCAGAAATAATCAGCATTTGAGTATGGTTGTTTGTGTAGTGTTTCAGAAAAGGGAGATTGAGTCATGGCTTGTCCTATCTGCATAATCAACTAGCTATCTATGTGATTCCAAGTATTGACTCTATGATGTCTCCATGTGTGGGATATAGTTAGTGATCAATGAGAAAAAGATCAACAGGGGAACTATAAGGGGGGTGACCCCTTGACTTCATGAGTCCACTGGTTTTCTAGAGTAAAAAGGTTAAAGGTTAAAGGCCAGGGCCAGCGGCTGGCATCGGAGCCTTTCGTGAGGCAAGGCTGCTATTGAGGCCTCCGAGGCCAGGATCGGAGCCTGCTGAGGGGTTAGGTTGGTGCTGGAGCTAGCGAGGCCGGCATTGGAGCCTGCTGTGAGACAAGGCCGGTGCTGGGGCCTCCGAGGCCGGGATCGGAGCCTGCCGAGGGATTAGGTCGGTGACGGGACCAGCGGCCTGCATTGGAGCCTGCCACGAGGCAAGGCCAGTGCCGGGCCCTCTGAGGCCAGGATTGGAGTCTGCTGAGGGGTTAGGCTGGTGCCGGGACCAGCGGCCGGCATCGGAGCCTTCTGTGAGGCAAGGGCATTATTTAGGCCTCTGAGGCTGGGATCGGAGCCTGCCGAGGGGTTAGGCCTGTGCCGGGGCCTGCGGCCGGCATCAGAGCCTTCTGTGAGGCAAGGCTGCTATTGAGGCCTCCAAGGCCAGGATTGGAGCCTGCCGAGGGGTTAGGCCGGTGCTGGGGCCAGTGAGGCCGGGATCGGAGCCTGCCACGAGGCAAGGCCGGTGCTGGGGTCTCGGAGGCCGGGATCGGAGCCTGCCAAGGGGTTAGGTCAGTGCCAGGGCCAGCAGCCGGCATCGGAGCCTTCCGAAGCAAGGCTGCTACTGAGGCCTCCAAGGCCTGGATCGGAGCCTGCCGAGGGGTTAGGCTGATGCCAGGGCCATCGGCTAGCATCGGAGCCTGCTGTGAGGAAGGCCAGTGCTGGGGCCTCCTAGGCCAGGATCGGAGCCAGCTAAGGGGTTAGGCCAGTGTCGGGGCCAGCGAGACCAGAATCAGGGCCTCCCATGAGGCAAGGCCGCTGCTTGAGCCAGCGAGGTCTGGATCAATCCACCGGGTAGCCAGGCTACAACTGGGGCCATCAAGAGTGGGATTGATATTTGCAACATGGCATGCACAGAGAAATATTGCAGAAAATTAAAACCAGATGCTTCCTCTAATCAGCAATAACTAGGAGGAAAGGGAAAACAGGAAGTGGTCGAGCTATAGAAAGGGCCCTATAGTGAAGCAATTAATGTGACCAATCAGAGGGTATGGAATAGGGGAGGATGGAGCCTCTTTAAAAAGCAGGAGGTACATAAACATATGTATCAAAGTTAATTACCATACAAGCATGGGATCGAGGGAGGGGGAGGGAATGGGATGGGGACTGGATGAGAGCTAATTGGATGATGTGTGCTTGTATATCCTCTCAAGTCTTCTATTCCAGTTTTATGTATTATTACAATGCACCAATAAAAATAAATTAAAAAAATTGTGACCCCAAAAGCAATGTGCAGAGTGGATGCTGTTTTATATCACATATACAGGGAAACTGAGGTGGTTGGATATTGATTTGAATCGTGCCTTTGTATGTACCTCTACTTAAAGCACTGTCTCTCCAAAGGCACTGTCCATTCACCGCCCCAGGTGAAGATCATGTTGTCTTCTTTCCATCAGATGAAGTCTGTTCCTTAGCTCTCATGAGGATGTGATATGGGAGAAAGTGGACCAATGAAGTGGGAGAAAAATCAAATGGTGGTGAGGTAGGACACACAAGGTCTTGGTATTCTATCTCTAAAATAGTGGATGCTCCAGACTGGTATTTTAGCTGTTCTCTCATCCCAGTCTCCTCTAAGCACCATGCCGATGGAGAAAAGGAGGTTGAAGTTATGACTCTTTTCTTGTGTTCAGAGTTCTTCTCAAAGTCCTAGAGCTCCTGAGAAAACTCAATAAGGAAAAAGAATTTTACCCAGTTGTCTCCTAGAAGTTGATAATATTTGAAAAGGCAAGTCAATCATTGGCTAGTTAATGGGGAGAACTTCTTATTCACTTGAATTTCAGAAGCCTCTTAAGAAGGAAGAAATAATTCAAGCATTAAAAACTACTTCCTCTCTTTGAGCTGCCTTTTAAAGTTTGCCTGAAATTTGACCATAAAGGTGCTCTCTAAATAGAATAAAACTCAAGATTATTCTGATGTTCCCAAAGGTTAGTTCAATGATTTGAAGCAGAGAAGTCTGTTTTTGAACCAAGTCCCAAGTGGTGGCACTTTCTCCTTTTTTTGGTACTTTATAAGTAAGAAAAAAAGAGAAAGAAAAGGAAAGAAAAAGAAAAACCATGAAAGCTCAACCAAACTCTCTCAGTTGCCAAGGAAACACAGCATTTTCTACTGAATGGGAAGAAATGGGAGCTCTCCACTCTTGTCGACTCACCACAGGTCGATTCCAATGATACTGAACAAGTGGTTCAGCAGCTGCAGAGACTGTTGTCCTTGGTGTGGATGGGAACTTTACGCAGTGTAAGAATTATAAACATATGAACTCATTTCTTTGAGAGTGTGATCTCGCTGCTCTTACATTATTAGGTGGCTTTGCTTTCTCTACGTCCTCCTTTTCTTACTGCAAAAGTGGACATTTACAAAAGGCATCGTACTGAGTTGACTTAAACTAGGACAATGCAAAACCAGGCAATTTGATTCTTCCAATTTCTGAACCACGACTGTTTTAGAGACATGCTAAAAAGGATAGCACCTACATATATAGTTCATCGAAGCTTGTCTATAGATGAGCCATTCCTAATTATATGGCTTCATGGAGTCTCCAGCAGGAACTCTGCTGCTGCTCTTTGTGTGGTAAAATGACCCCTTTCCTGTCTGGACAGTAGAAGTATTTTTGAGGGTCATATGTTTTAAGCATCAGAAATAAACTTGAACTGAACAAGAGACAGAAGAAGTAAGTGTGAGAGAGCCTGTGAGACCACTGCCTATTACCTCTTAAAAGATGGTACAATATGGAGGTCTATGTTGAGGGAAAGAGGACCATATCCTGATTGTATTCTTATTAACTTGTTTCAGGAAGCTTTGATTTAGCAGAGATGTCTAGACAACTCTTGCTGGAGGATACTGTAAGCTTGTAAACCACTGGAATTCTTGTTTACATGATGAAAAAAGCCTCAGGAAGTATTACAAATGCTTTCTTTAATATTTTCCTGAACTCTGGTATAACACTAAGTACATGTTAGTTACTCAATAAATAGTTATCCAGTGAATAGCTGTGTGATTATTTTACTGGAGAAAGTCATCAAGTAGCCAGGCACATTGGCACATACTTGTAATCCCAGTACTTGGGAGACTGTGACGGGAGGATTGAATATTTGAGGACAGTCTCAACAATGTAGTAAGACTCGCAGAAACCTAGAGAGACCCTGTCTCAAAACAGAAACATATAAAGGGTTGGAAGTAGAGTTCCTTGGGGTTCAATCTTCAGTATTGCAACAAAATAAATAAATAAATAAATAAGAAAAAAAGAATGTCATCAAGAATTAATATTCACTGAGAAAAGAGGTAGATGTTATAAGAAGAATGGAAGTAATATGAGTTACAGGAACTATGAGTTAGAAGAACTAATATTGAAATTATGCATTTTCTTAAAAACCTTTATGAAGTTTTCAAATGCTTAAGACTCCTAATTATTTTTATGGATGTGAATGTCTAGAGACATTTTTTACCCTGTTGATCATCAGGATCATTTATTTTTCCAGACGGTGTTTTTCTTTTTCCATTGATCCAAATACTCTTTGGACATTGAGCTCTCAGATGAAAAATATGTTTTTACTAGGCAGAGAACAACATTCTTTGGCCCACAGTCCTTATCTCTTCAGATCAATTAGTGCCTCTTAAGACTCAGGGTGCAGAGATGGAGAAGAAAGGAACGTAGTGTTGTGAGTTATACTGTTAACACAGACCAGACATGTTTGCATCTCTCCACAATGTCAGAATTTATTGTGTAACAATAAATTGGCAAACCACATCACTTTCATAAACTTCAACTCCTGGAGAGTACTCTTGGTTCACTCAGGGTCATGACTGAGGCAATCACAAGTTCCTTTTCATTTCATTCCTCTCTTAATTATTAGTATCGCTAACACTCAACTCATGCATCATACTTCAGACAATATACAGAGAGCAGAGAGAATAAGCAAGGGCTAAGGCAGCCACAGGGTTTCTGAAGACAGGAGCCAGGACAGAGGGTAGAGGATAATGGAAAGAGCAACTGAGGTGGTCAGATAGGAATTTTAATGAATGCAGAGTCAAGTTCAGAGACCAGATCACAGGCAGGTCCAGGGTGTCAGCTTGAGGAATCAGTTCGAAGTGGCCCGTGTGTCATCGCCATGGACAGGTGAACCTTGCTGAGCTGAATCTGGGGGGCTGAGGGTGGGAAGTTTGCCACTGTGAAAATTTTCCTGGGCAAGGCTCCTGACGAGGGACCAGGTGACAGGGTCATGGTGCCTCTGTTCCAATCTTGGGTGGCTCATCCTTACACAGGTCTTACCTGAGGGGTTATGTCTGGCGAAGGTGTTGAGCTCCTGTGTTTGGTGCTTTTATATTGTTTGGGATACCCACATATCTAAGTGCTCCTGGTTTAATTTCATAAGTTGGAATGAATAAGCTATATATCAATTTGTGCCTTATGATTGTGCTGGGGAGATGGTGGTTGTTTACTTGTACAATCAAAGTGTAGAGTCATCTTACTTGGCCTTTGTACTCAGAATGGAACAAGTCATGACACAGCCTACTGCTTTATATGAGGGAGTAACTGAGAGCTTGGCACACCTGAAAACCAGTATTTTATATATTATGGCGTAACTCAGAGCAGTGTACAGGCTTATAGTAGCAGAGAATTTGGGGTGTTGGTTTTGTTCAGCTCTGCATCTTCATTTTACAGCTTCCTCACTTTATCCCTACCCTCTTTCACTGAATTTCTAATATTATTAGTTTACTGAACAGCATCCCAGGGACTATATCTATATTACTTAGTTCTTAATGAATATATCAAACAAAAGGTTGGCAATCAACACACAGTGTTATGAAATTGAAACCGAAGGCAAACCTAGGGTACCCTCGTGTAGGTTATCCTAGAAAGGATCGTGAATGGGTAAGTTCAAGACACGCAGAGCCCTGCTTAAAAGCAGAGAGAGAAAACTCCGTGCTGCTGAATTGAACTTAAAAATCAGTAGTGATTATAATTCTGTTTGTTTGTTTTTTTTTAATCTTTCCTCTTGACATTTCAAAATGCATTAACATTTTAGATAATGTAGTACAAAATACATCTAGGTAAAATGTTTTACACAGACCAGAGTCTGAAATGGATGACAGAAACGTGAAGTGAAATGAATGGCTGGTCCTTGTATGGGAGCATTGTGCTGATGCTGAGGCTCAGGCTCTGCACCAGAGGGTGGAGGGAGCCAGCACCTTCGCACACTCCTATCCTAAGCTCTGCATGTGCTCTGTGCTTTAAATAGACCACTGGACTTGACACTTAGAATAGCTCCTTGAAGTGTTAAGTTAGCATCATGATGAGGTCCAACCAAGTGAAATTGCAGGATTCTGTGGGTCAAAAATGATTGTATAAACCGGGCGTGGTGGGGCATGCTTGCAATGCCAGCATTTGGGAGGAGGATCTAGTTTGCCTTTAGCAACTGAAAAGATTGAAACAAAGTAAACTCACTGACTGGCTTCTTAGGGCAGCTGCATATGTTTGTTCAAAGATAAGAGCAAGTTTTAATGGAATGTTCAATAAATTGATGGCAACCACATTACCTGATACAGTTTTTCTTGCACATAGTAAGTATCCATAAAATATTGGATGAATGACAGAATTTAAGAAAGTGGTTCAGTGTCCTCTGTCATATATGATAGCTTGACAGAGCTTCATGTATGATAGCCTCTGTATATGATAACTTGACAGCACTATCAAGTCAAATAATTGACTTGATGGTAGTGACCACCAGAGACTGGAAAGGGTGCAGAGTGGGTTGGGTGGGTGTAAATGGAGAGGTTGGATTTGATCAGTGGACAGTCTATACATGTATGAATATATCACACTGAACTCTATTAATATGCATGTTAATTAATACATGTTTGTAAGAAGGAATATAGAAAATAAAGGAGGGAGTATGAGACATTTTATTTTATTGTACTATGGATTAAACCCAGGGGCATTCTACCTCTGAGCTATAGCCCAGCCCCATTTTTTATTCTTTATTTTGAAACAGAGTCTCACTGAGTTGCAAAGGACCTCACTAAGTAGCTGAGGCTGTCCTCGAACCAGGATCCTCCTGTGTCAACTTCCTAACTACTGGGATTTCAGTCGTGCACCACCATGCCCAGTTTAGGAAGAGAGATTTGACAAAGCACCCATCTTTCTATTCTATAAGCTCTGGAGAAGTACCAATAATAGAATGCTTTTTTAGCCTCGTGTTCTTCCAGACATTATCTTACTAAGCAAAGCGTAGGGCAAATGCTAGAAACTATTAAGATAAACAAGGCAATTCGTTTCACTCGAATGTGTGCACAGGGTCCAAACACATATTTTTTCTTTATCTCTTGAAGCTGCCTGGAGCACATCTGTGCCCAGAGCTGTCCTGGGGTCTAATGAAACCGAACTCTGCTCACAGTGTCCTGTGGTACTTGAGAGTCTCTGCCTGGCGAATTGATTTCATGGAAATTTATTTGAGTAGCTTCTTAGAGCAGAGCTTAGAGAGGATGAAAAGATGACAGTTTTGTTTGGGTTCCTTGAGGACCTTTTACAGGAACAGGAAATTGTTTGGATGCTTTGGGAGGGACACTTAGTGCTTAGCTGATGAGAATCATGATGTGTGCATGCCTGGATCTTTTGGTCTGGAAAGCAGGAGTGACAATGTCAGAGATTATAGCAGGAGTGTGTGCTACAGGGCGGGAGATACTTGCAGCATAGGGAACCGTCAGTAGGAACGCAAATATAATAGCTTTGGGAGAGTCAGCAGCCATTGATCCCAGTTCCCACCTTCCAATCCTGGGAGGTGCTGCTCACTTAAATCTGTGTGGGTTTTTAGCAGATCATCCTGCAGTATATGTAGTAAGTGGTATGCTTAGCACATGTGTTAAGTACCACTCATATGTTACCTAATCAAGAAAATATCCTTAAAATACTTTTATTAGTACATTGTGACTATCGTCGTGAGGGTCAATGTGGTACAGACATACATACACACACTCTTGGCACATTTCCTTCCCCACCCAGCTCGCTGTCCTCTCTTCTGTCCTTCCCTGTACATGTTCATGAAATTAGTACTGATGCTTTCGTATGTGGATATAGTATTATTTGAACTGCTTTCTTCCTCAAGCCTCCTCCCCCCCCCAATCCCCTCGGCTGTTATCCTGGTCTCTCTCCTCCTCAAGTCCCCTGTGTTTCTTATTTTCTCGCTAGTCTCCACATATGAGAGAAAACATTGGCTTTCTGAGAATGGCTATTTTCACTAAGCATATTATTCTTTTGTTCCATGCATTTTACTGCAAATGGTATAATTTTGTCCTTTTTATGGCTGAATAGAATTGCATTGTGTGTGTGTGTGTGTGTGTGTGTGTGTGTGTGTGTGTGTGTTAAAGACATTTCTCATGACGTGAAAAAACTGGTATACTTGTAAAGGTGAGCAACTTTCTGCTCGGTGTGTGAGCTTCTACCAATTAAGATTCCAGCATCATTTTGTGCCACTTTAATGATGACAAATAGGATATAGATGTGATTACTAACAAGTCCTATGTGTCTTATTAGGAGGATCTGAGATATAACAAAGTATAAGAAGGCGAGCTTAGTACATTACCAATACTTGACAGATACCTAAGAAGATGTGAATATGAGGAGCGTGTGAACTGAGACAGACCCTATTTTGAAATAAAAAATAAAGTAAGGTTGGGATGTGGCTCATAGGTATAGTAGCCCTGGGTTCAATCTTCAGTACCACACAGCAATTTTTTTAAAACATGAAAGAATTGGTACAGTTACGATGACCTAATTGAATTTTATTAAGCAGCTTGAATTTGTTCCTAGGAAGAAGTAGGAGACGTGTTGTGTAGAGTGATTTGGTCAAAGGCCTTTTGAATATAGTGAGTTCTTCAATAAATAATAGCTCACAGAAAGAATTTCAATAGGAACGCACTACAGCGATGCCACGGGTAGATGTTAGGGTGGAAATGACACTCATCTTGGGGGTTCTAATTTTCCCGGGCAAACTCTCAAATTCCCACTTCTTTTTGTTACCACATGGTTCCATCCACATTCCTTGTAACAAAATTCTTGCATCAATCCAGATGCCAGAGTATAACATGTTTGCTATTCAAACCTGGTTCTAAGCCTCTTTGAGGTAGACTTGGATCACTGTGAACCGGTGGGGTTAAGAAATGTGTGTAGAGATAGCACTTAGTTATCATGGCCAGATTTCACAAACAAAATTACATGACACTGTTCAATCTGAATTTCAGAGAGAGAGCCAATATTTTCTTTAGGACAAACATGTCCTAATTCCTGCACAGCTATATTGATACTAAGACAAACAAAACCAAAAACACTAACCCCCTGCTCTGACTTTGTGATTTAGCTGCAATTCCAGCTTGCATGGGCCTCCAATATTTTATCTGGAAACTCCTGTACTTAGAAGTTGGGTCAAGGAGGCTGCCATTTAAAGGTGTCTGAGTTTTGCTGTACACTGTGGTTGAAAATAGTTGCACAGTGATGTTTGACTGGCCCCCTTTATAGCATCAAGTGTAAAAAAAGTAGTTTTCACAGCACTCTGGACAATTAGGTTCCCAGGAATATTTCTGTGTACTGACCAAGATCATTCCTTGGTATTCAGAGAAAGTAGCTGGGTAGGAAGACAGACATGCTTGCACAAACTTAGCTGTCTCCAGAGAAGAAAGGAAGTAAGAACCCCAGTGAATGTTACCGGGAAATGTGTCAGGTAGTTGAAGCCTGAATAATAAATTGAAATGGTTCTGTCTGGCGCCAAAGTCAATGAGAGATCCAGGGTTTTTCTTCACACAACTTAGAGGAAGGAGGATTTGTTTGTTCACAGTCTTTTTGTGGAGGGAGTGAGGTTGGGGGTTCAGTTCATGATACGAGACTGGCATCCGTGGAGCCCAAGGTGGGGTGGCAGAAAGCAGATAGAGAATGTGCTCATGAAACTGTGCTCTCATGAAGGCCGGAAACAAAGATAGAGCAGGGGAAAGAGGAAGGATATATAATCCCCAAAGTCATATCCCTAAAAACCTTCTCCTTAGCAACCAAACTCTGCTTCCTACATTGCTATCTTATTTCAGTGGGGGCTAGAGGAATATTGTAAATCCAAACCATTACAGAAGGGAAATATTATGAGGGTACAGGAGAATTAGCTGGTGGCCTTGATCAACCGCAGAATTTCTATTCAATGTGTGCCACAGCCTGAAAGTTTTCTTAGCTAGTCTTTCTGGCAAAGATGTGTTATGAAAGCAATGCTAAATATGTGTGGGACCATCTGACAAAGTCAAGGTGTTCCATTATTTTGTGATCATAACCTGGAGTAGCATTGTTTGTGATGCATGCACTCCTGTGGCAGGCAGGTATATTTTGTCTGTAGCACTAGCCTCATGAAAATGGACTGAAAAACAGAATTAGCCAAGCTCTTAAATTTTGGTGGGGGCAGGTTTCAAATAGCACCCACCAAGCTAGATCTCACTGGACCTTGGAGCTTTGGCACTCAGTCCCATAGGTTCATTCCACTTCTATACACAATTTCTCTTTCTCCCTAAGAGTTAACACATTTAGAAGCCTATATAATGGCCAGCGCCTGGCACACTAAGATATTCCATAAATGATGGTTTCTTTTCAACTCTCCATTAGCAACTTCCCTGGAACTCATGAGATAACTTTATAACTGGAGAGGAGAAATCAGGTAGAAAGAGGTAGTAGAGATGTTTTTTCTTTGCTTTCGGGGACATTGTCAGCATCCTGGACAGGAAGGATAGAATAAAGCAGGCAGTGTTCTGTTAGACTACGAGCTTACATGTTGACTTTGGTCAGATTTTAAAATTTCTGAGGGCCTTGCTTTTTGGTCCAACAAGAGAAAAGATTTGGACTAAATTAGTAATTTGTAACCATGGGTGCACATTAAGATCACCTGGAAAGTATCCAGAAAACTGGAGCACTCGTGCCAGGATGGCCATAAAATTTATCATCTGAACTAGGGGCCTTCAAGAACAAAAGATGGAACTAAAGTAATTAATAGACACCAATTGTTCCATAATAGGCGTCAAATACAATGTTTCTCAGGGAAAGTGGAATATATTTTTTCCCTAAGAATTCCTGGAAATTATGACTTAATTGGTCTGGGGTGAGGATGGTGCTTAAAAATCTTAATCAGATGACTCCAGTGAACAACTAATTTGTACATCACTGAAATCTTCTAACTCTTGAGTTGTTTTTTTTTTTCATTTTGTTTAATAAGTACTTGCATCTTTTATACCTTGAAGCCAATAGTTGACCATGTGTGGGTATTTACATTTTGTCTACTTGCGTTTTGTCCTCAGTCAGGATTCTTTACTGATTTTTCTGAAACACACCCCCCCCTTTTTTTAACTCTTTTTACCGCTTTCTGTGATTCTAAAGAGGCAGAAAGAAAAATTAGAGGAAGATCCTGAGGACCATTTTGCACGTTTTTTTCTTCATGTGAAACCCGACTCTAAAGCTGTCTCTGGAACCATGACCAACCACAGGGAAAGTATATTAAAAATTATCGCACCCTCTGGGAAGAACATGTTTACTCATTCCTGAATTCAGGTCATCTTAGTGAACAAGGATTAATGGCACATCCAATTAAAGTGAGCACTAGGAATGCATGTGAAGCATTGTTCTGACAATTACTGACCACAGCATCTCAGCATCATGGGGCTTTCCAGGGAGATACTCAACAGTCAGCTCTTTCTCGTGACAAAAAACCATACTTATAGCCTAACTAGGACCCAGTCTGGCAATCCAGATTTTTCATACTGCTCTCTATTGTCCTCTTATAGGGCAATTGTCTTTATAAACACTCTGTAAATGATGTGACCATCAGAGTATCTGTGCCTTGTCTGCAGTCTCTGAGTGAGTGCTTCTTAGCCCGGTGTCATACCACATGGTGGGTGCCTCTTATTCATTCAGAGTTTGTGGAACAAGGATGAGTAAATGAACCAAGGCTGGTGGGGGCAGAACAAGTGATCACACTAGACAATAGGATTTTCTTTCTCTACAACATGAACTAAGAGAAGAAGAGTAGTTAACTCGTAGGAGAGAGGCAGATTTTAAAGGCTGTCATGTAGGAAAACGTAGAGAGACTATAATGGGTCACTAGCAACCCAAAGATATGAGTAATCAGAAGCAAAAAGAAAATAGATGCAGTGCTGCTGAAGGTGTGATGTGAACATCAACTCTGGATCCTGGATTGTGAGTTACCTGTCCATAATAAGAGAGAAGACTATGTTTTCACCCGCCCCCCCACCCCGTAAGCTCTTGTTTTGAAATCATGGCCCCAGCACAGTAAGGTTCAGAGTTGAGGCTTTTTGGTAATGGTTGAACTTGAGGGCCTGATCTCCTCACTGAATAATTCACTAAGAGCTGCATAGACGACTGGGAGATGGGATCTAGTTGGAGGAAGTAGGTCAACAGGGGTGTGACCTGGAGGGATTTATCTTCTCCCTGGCCCCCTTTTCTCTCTGTGTGTCTCTGTCTCTCTGTATATCTATGTCTCTCTCTGTCTCTGGTCTCTTTCTCTGGTCTCTTTCTCTGTCTCTCTCTCTGTCTCTCTCTCTGTCTCTCTCTTCCCCTCCCCTCTCTGCTTCTGAGCTCCTCTGAGCTGAGTAGCTTTCGTAACATGCTCTTCCCCTATGATATTTCTGCCTTTGAGTTTGCTGACCATGGACAGGATCCTCTAAAATCATGAGCCCAAATAAATCTTTGCTCCTTGACTCTGTCCTCGTCAGGTATTTTAATAGCAGTGATGCAAAGCTGAATAGCATAGACTGTATAGCAACTTGATATCACTGCGACCTCCATGTGTATACTTTTGTGTTTTATGAAACTATTGTTCCATAATGCATTGGAACATGGGGATGGATGTTCCTTTACCATGGGATAGTTTGAGAAGCACTGGATCAGATGATGAGATAATGGATCATGGTATAGGAAGAAAAAACCATGTGGAAAAATGCAGAGTCATATTGATGACTGAATGTTAGTGAGGATTTGTGAATGGCTCTCATCATTAGAGCCCTTAGGAGTCACCTTGACACTTGGATCATTTCCTCATGCTATCCTATTAATGGTTGGGCATTCCTATCATTTGAGTGAGTTTCTGTTCCTTTCAACTAAAGAATCTAAGAATATAAACGAAAGCAAAGAAAATAAGTACTTACAAAGTTACACTGGGTGTTCTAATTTACTGTACAATTTTAATTAACAGCTAACAATTTTATAATCAATATATTCTTATAATTTTTCTTCTGAATAATGAATTGTAATCATAATTTGGTACAAACTAAATGAATCCATTAAAGTAGTTTGGGATAAATTTGGTCCAAATTAAAGATATCTTTGAAAAATATATAATAATATCTGATGTAAGTGTAAGATAATATGAAGTATAAACAATAATATAGAACTGGGTATAGGACATACATATTTCTAATGGTCTACCAAATTACCTAGCCAGCATATCTGGGTAAGGAAGAATTGAAGCTTCTTTTTTTTTTCTTTTTTTTTTTCTGTACTGGGGATTGGACCCAAGACTTCATACAAGCTGGGCAAGTGCTCTTACCACTTTAGTATATTCCCAGCCTTCAAGCAGTCATTTCTGAAGCAGGACAGTCTAAAAAACTAAGTCCTTAAAGGCTTGAATCTTCAGCTGGTATGCATTTGTCATGGGTTAAATTTTAAATTGCACTTCTATTCCTACTTTATATGTTGGAACCACAGCCTCCAGTATATTTGGAGATATGGCTTTTTAGGAAGTAACAAAGGTCAAATACAGTTGTAAGGGTGGGACCCTAAACCATGAGGACAGAGAAGAGAAAAAGACCCAGAGCCTCTCTCTCTGTGAGTGCAAAGAGGAAAGGGTGGTTGAAGACAGAGTGAGAATGTGACCTTCTCTAGACAGATCAATTTTGAACAAGACCTTGGGGGTCATTTGGGGATTTTCTTTTCACCTTTGCTAGCTGATCTCTGAGATGGCTGAATCTACATCACAGCCTTAATTGAATCCATTGAACTTACTCTAATTTAAAAGATTAGTGAAACTCTGGCCGGTTTCCAAGGCACCTCTGACCTCAGACATGTTCTTTTATCACATAGATTGTGTTCTTGGAGTTAAGATGTGACCACCCAGAATGGTGGGCAACATTTTAGCCTCCAGTTATTGTTTTGTATTTCTTTTTTCTCAATCTTTATATTTAGAAAGAATCTTCTTATGGGCTCAAAGAGGATGAGAAAATAATGTTCACAAGGGATAAACCTATGTGTCTTAACAAAAAATCGGTTACATGGTTTTCAATGTTTTCTTATGTCCATATTTTTAACTTTGCATTAAAGAAGCTGCCCTTCCTATGTCCTTGGAGTTAGGCGCTGGTTTTCCCAGAAAAGTGATTCAAATGGAGCTATTTTATGGCAATTAGATGCCTGAGAGAAAAGCTTTTAACAACTCAGAGCCTGTCAAACAAGAAGACATTATCTAAATTCCTTTGAAAAGAAGATTTTAATTTTATTATTACTACTTATCCACTTGGGAAAATGAAGCTCATGAGATAAATGCCATTATTGTGTGCACTAACATTTTAGATTTGCAACAAACAATTCTGTCATACCTTTTCTAAGCTCTATCAAATGAAAGATTGAGAAATGAGAATTATTTCTTAAAGAGGAATCAATCAGACGAAAGCTTGAGTTATATTTTCTTAGAATTTGATTCAATCAATCAATGACTCATTCAATCATTTGTTTATGTACTTTTATTTACTAGGTATCTGTATCATACAGAGCACTATAAAATATAATAAAAATCAAAATATGATTATGACTGGAAATAGACTAATATAAGTCAAATTCTTTCCAATGAGTTCCAGGCCAATAAGCGAATTTTGACTTTTTTTCTTAAAGTAATTCTTTGTTTAAAATTGTTGGTGAATCTAGTCTGCCCTTGACTCTTGTCCTAAAACAACTCTTATTTGGTTTTGGCTTTAATTTTACACACAAAATGTTTTCTCACTAAATAATAAACCAAGCACTTCATTCCCAAGGAAATCACTCATAGAGCAGATACACATGTTTCAGTTCCTAAAAATTCCTTTAGATGTCTCTGTTTCATATCTCATCTGAACCGATACAGCAGGCCATGAGGAAGGACTGCCTGAAGCTGGCTTCCTGACAAGTTGAATTTGTCCTCAAAGGACAAGAACAGCTCTTTCCAAACAGAATTTGACAAAGCTAATGAAAGAAAAATATAGAGGATGGCATGCAGATACATAATTACTACTTCATAATATTTTTATAAGCCCCAAACCAAAATCATCCATATTGGGAGATGTCCTTTTTCTACATAGCTTGCAGGCAACTCTGTTGCATAATGCAAATTTAACACTATTTAGTGTTTTGTAGAGCAACCTGTATTTCCATTAGAGGATATTCATTTAAGCTGAAATGACAAAAAAAAAAAAATGGGTTGGCTTTTTTTTTAATCCATGACTAATCTTTTTAAAGAATCTAGAATATGGAGATGACTTTGCTTTATTGTACAAATGTATTTTGACTTACGATGAAAATGTGACCTGATTAACCCATTGAAAACTGAAAACACTGTAGGTTGAAAAATACATTTAATATACCTAGTCAACCTAACATGGGAGCATAGCAACACAGCACCTTGAAGAGTGCCAATTATTTCATGATCAGGAGGCTGACTGGGAGCTACAGTCTGCTGCTCAGCATCTTAAGAGAGTGTCATACTGCCAATCGCTAGCCTGGCGAAAGATGGTAATGCAAACGTAATAGCATGAGTTCTACTGAATTCATATTACTTTCATACAGTCATAATGTTGGAAACTTCTAAGTTGGATCATCCAAAGTCAGGGACCATCTGTATATGTGTGCACATGTTTTAGAACTTCAAATGTGATAGCATATACACTAGTGATTCGTCTGGGGAGGAACAATGACATCTACAATGTTCCTAGACTTATAGTTAAGTGTTGGCTATTAGGTATACCATCCTCTCTGCCAAATTCCAACTGAAATAATATCAGAGAGAATATTTAGAAAAGTGTGATCCAATGGACAAAAGAACAGGAGAGGAAATAACAATGTCACCAAAAGTTTGGCAAATGAAAGAGCAGAGCAGGGAATACTGAAAGGTAACTGCTTACATGTGAAAGAAGAACAAGAGGAAGAACAGGCCATAGGGCTCCAGAAGGTACCACATGCCACAGGCGGAAGAGGGAAGAGGGAAACCAAACTGAGAGGCTGGGGGGCAGGTTCAGATCATCAGCACTTCATTTCCTAAAATATTGCCCAAACAATGGCCTCTCAATTACTCCTTCCCCCAATTCCTGTAGAAGACATAAAGTTTGTTTCCTAGAAAAATTAAGCCAAAAATTGGATTTGAGGACACAGAACAATGGAAGATGAGGCGAAATGTTGGTTAAAAAAAAAAAAAGAACTTGCGTTAACTCATAAATACTATAGATTAGTAAACCTCAGCTTCCCTTTATTTCAACATATACATGGTGGAAAACTGCGACTTAGATTTAATAAGAAGTATGCTGGCATATTTCTTTCTGGAGTATTTGATTGGCTCAAAATAAATTTTCTACATATTCTGATATTTCTGGATCCTGGACTCTGTGCAACAAGACCCATCAGTTAGAAGGTTGTGTCACCAGAACAGAGTTACCAATAGGTTATAAGTGTGATTTGACATCCAGGAACCCCCAGAAGTAAGTACCTCATTTGAAAGTCAGAGATAAGGTGAGATGAAAGGAACTTAGAGAAATTTAAGGCAATGAAGGACCAGAGGAAAAAAAATACGTGAAGTTTCTGCAGACTTTGGGCAATATATTTTACTCTTGAAAGAATGACAGGAAGATATAAAAAAACACTTTTCAGAGAATACAGATGTCACAAGAAATAAACTATTTTTAGTAGAAGTAAAAGCTGTAATAGGAATATGAAAAAGTGAGGGCTATTCCTAAAATTAGGACAAAAGAGAAAGATATAGAAAATCAGAGATGAAATATTTTAAAAAATCAGTGAAATAAGCAGGTATGTTGGCACACGCTTGTAATTCCAGCATTCGGAAGGCTGAGACAGGAGGATCATAGTTCGTGGACAGCCTCAGCTCTTTGAAAATCAGTGAAACTCTCTTTCAAAATAAAGAATAAAAAATACAGGTGGGGATTTAGCCTGGAGGTAGAATACCCCTGGATTCCATCCCCAGTACCTCAAAAAAAAAAAAAAAATTAGAGAAGCAAATCAAAGCTGAAACACCCAACTGTTAGGTCTTTAAGAAGGTCAACAAAAAGCAAAGAGAGGGTGGGATAAATCTTAAATAATGTGAGAAAACATCTGAGTATCGAAAGCTTTGAATTTTAAGTTTAGAGAGTTCTCTGAATTCCCAGAAGTGAATTTTAAAAACCTAAATCAAGACTAACATCATGGCCTATTAGAACCCTCAGCATAACAAGATAACCCAAAAGGCAGCCAGGGAGCAGCAATAGGGGACAATCAAACGGAGGTAACCAAACAATGGCGTCCCTTCAACGTTGTGAGACAGAAATTACAAAACAGATATTTTTCTTCAGTCATGTTATTAATCAACTGTGAATGTAGCATAATATTTTTACATCAGTGGAATCTCAAAATGTATCCTTTCTGCATATGTTCTCCAGACATTACTAGAAGATATTTCCCCCCTTTCCCCTAATTGTAATTTCTTTCTTTCTTTCTTTCTTTCTTTCTTTCTTTCTTTCTTTCTTTCTTTCTTTCTTTCTTTCCTTTCTTTCTCTCTCTCTCTTTCTTTCTTTCTTTCTTTCTTTCTTTCTTTCTTTCTTTCTTTCTTTCTTTCTTTCTTTCTTTCTTTCTTTCTTTCTTTCTTTCTTCTTTCTTTTACCTGGACCTCAAGACCCAGCGATTCTAAGTCAGTTGTTCTGGAGCCAAGGGCTGTGATTTTTTTTCTTTTTTCTTTTTTTCCTGTGCTTTTATTGGTGCATTATAGCCTCATATCCTAATGTAAATCATGTTGACAATGACATACATGGACACACTCTTGGTACCCTCTCCCCATTTCCCTCCCTCCCAATACAGAGTCCACAGATTGATGTTGGTGTATAATCACTTGTTTACATAGTCTGTGGTAGTATTTCTATGATTGAGTCTACGTCTTCCTCCACTCCATACCCTTGTATCTCCTCCCTGGCTCCCTTGAAGTTTCTCTTCATCTCTTTGTTTCTTTTATTAAAGACCTAATAGTTGAATGCTTTGCCTTTCCTTTGGTCCACTATGTTTTTTTAAATGTAATACTTTTATTGGTGTATTGTAATGGCACCTCACAGTGAGACTCAAAGTGTTACAAGCATACATGCACACAGTACTTGGTGTACTCTCCTCTGTATACCGTCCCTTTCCCCTTCCTCTTGTCCCAAACATGTTCTGAGACTGGTAGTGATACCTTCTTATATAGACATTACCTTATTTGAACTGTTCCCTTTGTCAGTCCTCATTTTGGCCTACAAATTAAAAAATATATATCCTATATCATTCTCATTTTTTTCTAATTGTGGGAGTAGTCCTCACATTTTCCACCACAAAGTGGTGGGGGAGGGGGAGAAGGAGACAGCCTGTGTATCCAAGTAAAAGGGACTAGAGGATGAGAGAGAGATGAAAAGACACTGTTGGTGACGGCTCAAAGAAAGCCTAAAATGATGGTTGTGTAAAAGATCTGAGAAGAAACAGTACAGTGAAATCAACTAGCCCAGAGACTTCATAAGATATGTTTTCAAACTAAAAACAGTACTGGTATATTACCTGGTGCTGCTCACTGGATAGCCAAAAGTTTTGCTTCCAGCAAGCCCAAATCAAAGATATAATCAAACTACCACTTTTGTCTCCCTTTTCAGTGATGGCTATTTTTCTCCATTTTTCTCATGAATAAATTTTGTGGAAGTCTACATAGCTACTTGGTTTGCTATTGTAAAAGGCTGTAGAGGAAGAAGCATTCTGACTGTTCAGCAACTTGGTTTCTTATTCTTTGGCACAAAGGTCACATCTCCCAGCTGCTCTTGCAGTGAGATGTGGCCATGGAACTTGGTTCTGGCCAATAGAAAGAAAGAGGGAGGGACTTATGGCATCTTAGAGCCTGACTCAAAAACATTCCTCATACAAGATGCTCCATGCTCTTTCTCTTTCTGCCAGGTTCATTCAGAAATGAACTTAGTGGTCCAGAAGGCGATAATACTGAGGATGATAGAACCATATGATAAAAACAGCTTGGGCTTCGTAGTCACTGCTGGGTGCGTGGAGCATAGCCACCTGTCAGCCATGAATAGACATTTCATGTGGTAAAGATACAAGCTTCAATTGTCACGCCACAGCAAAACATCTAGCAAAATGCTTCTCTGTAGACTTTGAAGGCAGACCATGTTCCCCTCAGCCTCTAGCTTTGGGGAAGAAACTTGGAAAAGTTAGGGTGACTAACATTACCATGTTTTCAGCAAAGTTTAGAAAGAGATGAAGTCAAGAAATGATTGGCTATTTTGAAAGCAGAATGAAAACAAATAAAAACAAATATGCCAATTGTTTATTGTGCAATTTAATGATCGTAACTATATAGAGCTGGTGTGTATCTCCAAGGTTAAAGGCTCAGTTTCACAAGACTTGTTCTACCACTATTTTTTCAATAGCAAATAGCAGATCCCCAAGATATCTGCAAATTTTGTACAACTTTACTTCAAATTGATGGGTTCATGCAATCCCTTTACTCATTTGATAATTTGCTAGTATGACTTACAAAACTTGGGGAAATAGACACATATGTTTACCAGTTTTTTTTTTTTTTTTTTTACAAAGGACATGATAAAGAATATGGATGGATACCCAGATGAGGGCGAGATCTGAAAGGGACTTGGAAATAGGAACTTCTTTCCCAGTAAAATTGGAATGTGCCACCCTCCCAGCATGCGTATTTGTTCACCAACCTGGAAGTTCTGTGAACTCTATCTTTCAAGAATTTTGGTGGAATCATTATTGTATAAGTATAACAAATTATGAACTCAATTTCTAGCCCCTCTCCCTACCTGAAGAGTTTGTAGGTTTGGCTATAAGTCCTAGCCATGGCTTGGTGTTTTGGGAACCAACTCTTATGTTAGGGCCATCTAGGAGCACACTGAGAATTGCCCCTTTAGAACAAAGACATCCCTATCACCTATAAAATTCCAAGGAACTTTTGGGGCTCTGTCAGGAATGGAATGGGGGGCAAAGAGCAAGTACTTATTTTTATTATGTCATAAATATCCCGTACAACATGTTAGAAAACATTTCATAGCTTTATTGAAGATTGGGGAAATATTTAGTTATTGGTACAAAAAAAAAACAATTATTTAAAAGAAACATTGAAATTAAGCAATTTTAAATTCCACATAAAATGAAAAGTTGTGCAAGAAAGGACATTGATTGCCTTTTCTTTTTTCTCCCCTTTTTTCAACTGCCACAAATTACTCTTTGACTCATGATTTAGGGAATGAGTGTAAGGGCAACATGCTACTTAGCCTTTAGAGTCAAAGTGGACCACGAATCTCTACTATAAAGATGCATGGTGATGCCAGGCATGGTGGAGCATGCCTGTAATCCCAGTACTTGGGAGACTAAGACAGGAGGATCACAGGTCGAGGACAACCTCAACAATTTATTTATTTTCTTTATGTGCTTTTATTGGTATATTATAGTTTCACATCATAATGTAAATTATGTTGACAATGACATACATGTGCACTATTTCAAAATAAAGAGTAAAACAGAGCTTGGGTTGTAGCATAAAAATAGAATGCTCCTGGGTTCAATTCTCAGTACCAAAAAAAAGGGGGGGGTGATAATGATGGCCTAAAACAATAGCTTTTTCTGAACCACAATGCCCATGACAAAAATATTAAAAATAGCTAAACAAAATACATTCCTTTATGTAACTTTTGTCTTTATCCTTAGAAGAAAAGTGGAGACATGGAGACATGGTAAATGGACTCTTCTTTCATTCCATTTTTAAAATCAGAAACCTCAGCTTCAATCACGAGTCTTTCCTCTGCCTCATTCTTCCCAATATTTTCTCATTCCCTAGTGACTATAGGCCATCTTTTGCAAGTTCTTTGGCTGATAGCCTGGAACATCAAAATTGGGAATGGTGTGATCAGTTTTTCACTTTAATGCTGAAACATGTTATAAATCAAATGCAGGAAGAAAATGAGCATGTTCCCAAATAAAATAGGCTTGGTCTGCAAGTATTTCTCACCTCCATTTGCAGAAAGGATGTATTTTGTGGAATAGGGGTATCCTGCCAATCAGAAAATCAGAACTGGCAGTTGATGTAGGCAGTCAAACGCTTCATGACTATGTCGCTGTTAATGACACCTCCCATGGTGTAGTGTAATCCCACTGTTCACGGCATGTTTCTCACTGTAAGAGAACTCAGGATTAAAGATCTTTTGTATTTTTGTGAGAACTCAGGATTAAAGATCGTTTGTATTTTTGTGTCCCCATGTCTAAGAACAATACCTAGAACACAGGATTCAAGAAACAAATTGAATAAATAAATTAGTGGATGAATAAATCAAGAAAAACAACAATGAATGCAAATATGATTTGTGTTTATCAACAATGCAATTGTATCACTGTTTCTAGGTATCTTTTTCCTTCTCTTGACTGTAAATCTGAGAGTGTACTAATACTGACTCTCTTTTTCCAATAGCAGCAACATTTATTCATTTATTTTTTACTCATTCCAATCAATTTTATTTTATATACATACATTAAAAGGAAACAAACTTTTAAACTAAAATAATATCTTTTAACCCTATGGCAGAGAACAGTCATCAAGTTTACATTTGAGCCAGTTTTGTCCTTAATCTATAAAGAATAATTCTCATTATTTTTTTCTTTTCTCCTTCTCCTTCTGTTTTTGCAGTACTTGAGGATAGAACCCAGGGGCACTGTACTACTGAGATACATCCTCAGCCTTTTTATTTATTTATTTATTTATTTTTTCTTTCTTTTTTTTGGTGGTACTGGGGTTCCTGGAAGCCCTTCTACCTCCGGGCTACACTCCCAGACCTATTTTATATTTTGAAACAGGGTCTCTTATGCCAGTGCGGCTGGCTTCGAGCCTGCGCGATCCTCCTGTCTCTGCCTCCCAAGCGTGGGGGTTACAAGCGTGCACCACCACGCCCAGCCTATTTATTTTTGTTTTTGAGACAGGGTCTCACTGAGTTGCCCAGGCTGGCCTTGAATCTAGACTCCTTCTTTCTCAGCCTCCAAAGTAGCTGCGGTTACAGGAGGTATCTGGACAAGAAAGGTATACAGAAAACTGTGTTGATCAATTGCTTCTCAACAAGTGCACAGAGATGCAGCCGTGTCAAGGTGTGCTTGTAGGGATGGAGGAGCCACCAGATCCAGGTACCCCTGCAAACACATGTAGGCATTCATATGACTCCAGGACAGTGAAAGGGTGAAGTTCTTTTAATTGACTGAAGTTGGCTTTCCATCTGCGTGGGCCTAAGATAGAAGTAAAGGTCAAATACAGAAGCAAGGTCACTGAAGAGCACATCTGATCGTGTGTCCTAAGTGATAGCATCAACATTTAGCATCATGCCTTGTGCCTAAAATGTAGTGGTTTTTCAGTTAATGTTTGTAAAATGAAAAGTAAAATGCATTAATTTATGAGCTGGGCAAGAATAAACTCCCTGATATTCTGTGTCTCATACTTCCATTATGATACTCCTGTCTTTCATTTTTAGAAATGTACCTGAAATATTAAAAAGAAACATTAGTTTGGAGTGTAATTTCTCTGCTACCATCCTCACAACTTTCTCAAATATCCAATTTCTTTTTTTTTTTAAAGATAACAATGTTTGCTTTTGCATTTCTTTTTCTTTTTTCTAAGGCTACCTGGTTCTTGAATGAAAACCAGGTTCTACAAACACGGTTTAGGATAAGCCTTTTGTAGAAATGGTACTTTTGCTTGTAAGCCCCAGCCTCTTTGTCCCATCACTGCTGCTGGTGTTGGATGACTTAATGAAATGCCTGAGGTTTATAGATAAAAGGACTCACAGAGCGAGGTCATTACGTGAGCTTCCTTCCTGAACACTACTTATTACAGAATGTCACTGACTCTAAGTAAAAATAGATAAAATATGAGCATTTTCCAAGTCTTATATCTACACAAGTGTGCTGCTCTTGTTTTAACCCTGTCTCAGTACTTCCTGACATCAAAAGTACATCCAGACCCCATTTCTAAGCAAAAAGAATAAATTGCTCTTCCTTGTTAAGCAGGCAGATTGAGTATCCAAAGATCAGCTCTCACTTGCAAATTATGGTAACACTGTGATGCCTACAATCTGATTCTTTGTACAAAAGGGGGAAAAAAACCACTGAAAGGATGACTTTAGAAATTCAGACTGTTAGACATGGTTGGAAATTTAGTTTACCCTCAGATGAGAATAAAGAGAACTCACATTGTGAAGTTACCTTCTCAAAACTAGCTAAGCCTGTCATGCTTAAATGTGCAACAGAGCAAATTAGTGACAGTAGAGGAGAAAGGATGTCCAAATTAAGTTTTCTATGAGAGTTATTTAGGAAGTGTAGAATAAGAGTTAAGTACAAAATGCCATCAACATCAATGCGAGTTGTACTTTGCCTTTGTTTGACTCACTGAGTGACATGGTCCACCTTAAATTTGATGAAGAAGTACTTTCAGGGGCTGTAAAGGGAGAGGGACCAAAGAAAATATTATGAGCAGCAGAAAAAGGATCACTATAACAACATTCAGTCATCTTGCTGAGGAGTCAGGGTGAGAGAAAAGGAAGCTCTTGCTTTCACCTGGTGAATGGGGGAATACAAAAAACCTTTTTGTGAGCTAACCACGCTCCTTTGCTTGAAAAAAAAATAAAAAGAAATGTGGGAAGAGCAATGACTTGTGTGGGACAATTTGGAGCGGGGAGAAAAGGGAGAAATGAAGCTTGATTCATCAGGTTGTGAAGGGAAAAGTGTGAGCCAAAGGGCAATGTTGACGCAAAGGCTCTGATTATGGTGTTGTAGCTAAATTCTTCCTTTACTGCTCTGAATGACCCATGTTGTCCTCTTATTAGGTTCTTGTCTGCAAAAAAAGGCAACAGAATATAGAAGGGTGGGTATAAGGCTATAACGATTTATTTTGAGCCAAGGGAAGATATAAAACAAAACCAAACTCTCCCTATGCATGAGAGGAGGTGGGAAAAAAGCACAATCACTGAAGTTCTTGGGAAGTGAGCTTTTGTCTCTTCCTGTGGTTCCCCATCTGCTATTTTCTGATTGGTTAGTACTGGGTTTGGGGAACCCAATGTCTTTTGCCCAGTGTCAATCCTTAATCTAAATCTTTATCTTAAAGGTCAGTGGGCTCTTCAAGTCTCTTGGTGCCTTTTCTCTGCTTCTCCCATCTTTAACTATTTAGTTTGTACTTGAGGCTGAAGCTTCCTTGCCTGGTCATTGTCATCCTTCTACCTTTAACCTCCCTATTTCGCTTCTTTATACAGATTATTCCTTTTAACCCTTCCTGTTCCTAGGCCCTCTGCCCTAAATTGCCCAGTGTTCCTAGCTCCTCAGTGATGGGGTTAGAGGATGAAGAAAAAATTGCTTCCTTTCTTGCCTCTGCTATCCTGCAATGTTCTAGAGTGTGATCCCTTCTTGTAAACATTGGTTTGACGCTCTCATTGACTCTAGGGAGTTTAAAACAAGAAAACACACTCTAACTCTAAAATGGGAAATAATTTTTTATGAGTCCACATTGATTTCAGACTTTCTGAATCCAGAACACTATGACCAGGTTAGCCTCTGTCTAGATACTTTCAATTTTTTACTCTCTGCAGTTCATTTTGCCTTTCTGGTACCATATGTCTTGCCCTAAAAATAAAGCCTTCACCCTTCACAGTTGCTGCATTTCTTTTTCTTAGCACAACTTTCTTACGCATACTTTTATGTACAGCCAAAATTCTTCCGAAAATTGGTCAGAGTTTGTGTTGCCTCTAAGAATTTTCTTAGTATGTCTTCACCTGGACTTCCAGTGACACCTTAAGTTTGAGCCACATGGAGCAGGGGGCTCTGAGTTTGGGTGAAGTCCCCCTTCTCCATAGTCTTGCTTGGACACTCAGCTCATCTAATGGGCCTTATCTCTTCTGCAACCTTTACTCTCTGCTCCTGGACAGCCATACACGCCCTCCACTGTGACTGAAAGATTTCTCGGCTCTGATCTAATCTCCTTGACCACAGATCCCATTGTATCCATCACAGGGTTTTGTTTACATGGGATTTTTATGTGCTATGTGATAATATCTGTGCTGTTCTCTGTGTCTGGATATGTGTGTTTGTGCACGTAGAGAAGTGTCCTGTTTTTCTTTCTTTGCAAAGCATGCTGGTTTCCCAACTGTCATCCACTCTTGGTAGAAACATCAATGAACAACCATTACTAACAGATGATGCTGGTGCCACATCTCTGCTTTCATGACTTCGGTTCAGAGATGGAGCGGATACAACTGGCATGGGGTTGGAGGAATGGTCTACATACTGGATTTGTTGTCAGCTAATTCTCTGATGAGCTGAGACGGAGGAAATATTCCCAGTAAGAGAAACATCATTCACCATTCTTCTGCATGTAATGCAGTAGGATTCACTTAAACATGATACCTAGTTTATGCTATTATTTTTTCCTATATACTCATTCAGCTATTCATTCATGAATTCACCTGTCATATATTAAGGTTTATTCTGTATGAATAAGTTTAGTAGGAAAGTGTATCAGTTGTCTCTTGCCACGATTATGCAACACAGCAAACAAGTGGGGAACCTCAGAAACATACAACAGTAAACATGTTGGGAACTTTTGGGGCTCTGTCAGGAATGGAATATCACATGTATTTAATTCATGAATCCAATGGATGTTTTTTTTTTCTTGAATGGGCAAGGCTTCACTGATTTGAGCTGAGCTTACTCATTCATCTTTTGTCAACTGGCAGTTAGGTTAGGAATTGGCTCTTCTAGGAGGGCCTTGGCTAGAACAGTCAGACAACTCATCTGTCCCATGGTCTTTCATCTTCTAGCAGGTGATTCCAGCCTTGATCACAGATGGAGAGGATCCAAGACAGCAATGGGAGTGAACAAGGCCTCTTGAGCCTTAGACTGGGTACAAAGTCACTTTAATGCTATTCTACTAGGAAAATAAAACAAACAAGTCAAAAGGCCAGCTCAGATCAAGGTAGGCATGAGGCAGATGGGTTATCAATTCCACCTCTTTAAAGGAAGAGCTACAAAACCATACTGCAAAGGACATAGCTTAAGTGATGCCATTTGGACAACCAATATAATCAATCTACTTTGGAAAGATAGATAGGTAAACCTCGCAGCATCACATCAAAATACAATGTGAGCCAGGTGTGGTGGTGCACACTTGTAATCCCTGCGCTTGGGAGGCAGAGACAGAGGATCGCACAGATTTGAAGCCAGCCGCACTGGCTTAAGAGACCCTGTTTTCAAATAAAAAGTATAAAATAGGTCTGGGAGTGTAGCCCAGAGGTAGAAGGGCTTCTGGGAACCCCAGTACCCCCCCCCACAAATACAATGTGATGAGGACTATCTACAGATGGAGTATGTTCCCAATGGTAAGTGATAAGGTTTTTATTTTATTTATTTTTTTGGTGGGGGCACTGGAGATTGAACCCAGAGGAATACTACCTTCAAGCTACACCCCAGCCCAATTTTATTTCTTATTTGGAAACAGGGTCTCACTAAGTTGTGGAGGGTGTCACTAAGTAGCTGAGGCTGGCTTTGAATCTGTGATACTCCTGTCTCAGCCTCCCAAGTACTGGGATTACAAGAGTGCACCACCACACCTGGCTGATAAGTAAGTCTTGACAATGTACTTTTGCCTTCATTAAATTGCTCTGAAAGGAACAAGTAGGAGGAAAAAGGATGTAGAACAGGCCCTAAATCATTTCTGCTGTTTTTCCTCATTTTTCTCAGTATGTACAGAGACATTTACCGTGGGTAGTGTCAGTGGTCAAGACCTGCCTGGGGCAATCACTCTAAAGATGTGGGATTGAGCAGCTTGGAAGGCAGGTCCTGTCTGCAGAGGTTGTATAAAAGTACATATTGTTTCTCTGGCAACTGGTCCAGTGTATAAAATCTCAGATGCCTTCCTGGGTCTGCAGGGGAGGCTTTTATGAGTTGCTATTGTTTTTGAAGTCAGTATTGGGTGCAAAGCTTCCTTTCAGTTTTTCTTCCTGCATTTGTCACTTGGTTTCATTAGATTTTGAGGTCTCACTTCAGTGTTTGATTTAGATTCCTGTCAACTCCCAAAGCAGAGGTGTCTGCCCGCTATACTTTTCAGAACTTAGTAGATGCAGGCTATGGTTTTAAATCAATGAGTCTCACACTTTCTCATCTTGTGCCTCAAAACTTTCCACATCATACCAATATCCTCTCTAAAAGTCAATTGCTGTTTACCTTTGGGTGTTGTTACAGAAAAGATCCAATTAGAACTTCCCAACTGAAAGCCCCTTGGACATTGCCATAGCCCTTAGCGAGAAAATGAAGAAGTGATTGGAAATGACTACCTTGTAGAGAGAAACAGCTATCTATGGAGGGATGTTCCAGACTTTTGAGTTACAATCTGCTTGTCTCTTTTTGAACTCCTGATAATATCCTATTTCGAGAAGAAGTAACTCAAATTGAAGAACCTAGGACTTCCTGGCTATAAATATCCCATGTTACTGGAATGATATTGTGGCCATATTTTCTGTAGAACATGCAAGAATAAGATAGACTAATTTTTGCTAGACTAGATAAGTTTTGTAATATCGTATGCCAGAAAACACATTTTGAGATTATTAATGTTTCTTATGTTTTTGCTTTTGAAACATTCTCTCTCTCTCTCTCTCTCTCTCTCTCTCTCTCTCTCTCTCTCTCACACACACACACACACACACACACACACACATCTCATATCTTGATTTAACCACTTTTGTAGCAATGGGTGTGTATGAATTTGCAAACTTACATGTTATGCAGATTAAGAATATATCCTGAAAACTTTTGATTCAAGCACTTTATTATGTAGGTAAGTAAACGGAACAACATAGGTTTACAAAAAAAACAACTTGCACAATATTTAGCCAGTTGCTCTGTATGTGTTAGAGGTATTCTGACTCTCAATGCATTTGATTGCAAAATTTATGGAAATCTGTTTTTACACATGTATCAGCTTAGAAGAGGCAGAAGCATCATCAGGAAAGCACTAGTGTAGTTTGTTGGGAGTAATGCTGTGGACCAGCAATGTGAACAGCATTACTCCCAACAAACTACCTTTCCTAGGAGGAGGTACAGTGTGTCCATTTACCTGAGTCAATTTAAAATCCATAAGAAACTCTCTCTAGTTGAGAAGTATTTTCACTAGTACTGAAGTAGCCATGCTTCCCAATGGGCCTGGGATAACCTAGTGTGATACCTGATGTAATTATTAACCTTTGGTTCCAGAAGTGACTCTTTTTATATGATACCATAATCAGACATCTTATCTATTGATATAGGAAAACATTTTTATGTGCAATATTTTTTCTCTACTTAAAAGTACTTATTAAAAAAGTACTTATGTATTAGAGATCTGAAGCGAGAGAAAGACAGGCAGACAGAGACTGACTTATTGAAAACAACAAGACAGGGATTAGGGATGATGAGTGTGAGGAGATAATGAAAGAAAGAGATTTTGGAAAGGAGATCAAAGTTACTCATCTTCCATAAGTGTCAGAGCCAATTTCCAGGGCGAATGCCGTTCACATTACAAATGGTACCGGGGTCAACAAAATGTTTATTGCTCAACCACTTTAATAAGGAGACAAGCACTTCCTCATTTTCTCTGCTGAAAGAGCCAATACGAGTACTACCAATGTAATAGAAATCTTTTCCTTCTTTAAAAATTTTCCAGCTGGACATGGTAGCACATGCCTATAATCCTAGTACTTGGGAAGTTGAGATGAGAAGATCCCATATTTGTGACGAGCCTCAGCAATTCAATGAAACCCTCAGCAACTTAGTGAGACTATCTTTCAAAATTAAAAAATAAAATAGGACTGGGAGTGTAGCTCAAATGTTGATTGTCCCTGGTAGACTTCAATCCCCAGTAACACACACACACACACACACACACACACACACACACACACACACACACTTTTCCATCAATGCTTTAACTATTTAATGTTTTGGCCTTTTGAAATAATTTATATGTATTTAAAACTTTATTTTTTCCTTCAGTGTCTCCTCCATCCTTATCTTGTCCTTATAAGTTATGTTGAAAAACTTGTGTAGTTGGACCTGTGAAGTTTCTCACATCCAATATGTTTTATATACTTCTGCCTATGAATTTCCTGCTGGTTGATGCGTGGTCCAAAGGCTTAATCTGATTATAAGTGGTGGGATTCTCTTTCATCAAGAGGTGACTATGATCTACTTGACTTTTGCCTTGGTACCTTAGCAGCTATGGATGCTCATCGCCTATTTGGGGATCAGCAAAATACATCTAGTAAGCCAACCAGGCCCAATCTTCCTGTCTCCACCTCCCAAGCGCGGGGATTACAAGCGTGTGCCACCACACCTGGCCATGTACCAGTTTTGAAAAATTCTATTGACTTTATTTTCATTTTATTTATTCATTTTTATTTATCCTGCTTAGTATTCTCTGAGCTTCCTGGAACTGTGTTTTGATGCCTGATATTAATTTGAGGAAATTCTCAGTCATTATTGCTTAAAATATTTAATTGGCTTTTTTTCCTTCCTCCCCTTTCTTCCTTCTTGCTTTCTCTTCCTCAGTCCCCCTTCTCTCTTTTTATATTCCCATTATGTTACAGATTTTGTTCTTTCATAAATCTTGAGTATTCTTCATTTCCCAGTCTTTTTTATCTTTGCTTTTTTATTTTAGAACTTCTTTTGACATATCCTCCAGCTCAGAGACTCTTTGGTCAGCTATGTCCTGTTTATGGATGAGCCCATCGGAAGCATTCTTCATGTCTGCTATGGTACTTTTGATTTCTAGCATTTAGATTTCTGTTTGATTCTTTCTTGTAATTTTTAACTTTCTGCTATAACTCCTATCTGATTTTGAATTATTATCTACTTTAACCACTAGCAACCTTAGCATATTAAGTATAATTGTTTTGAGTTTCTGTTCTAATAATTCAAGCATACCTGTCATTTCTGAGTCTAATTCAAATGCTTACTCTGTCTCGTTGAACTGTGTTCTCGGCCTTTTAGTATGCCTTGTAATTTTCTGTGTTCTGGGGAAAGAGGACTTTGGTAAGTAGTACTTTTACCATGTGTTGGAAAGGTGTTTTTCAGCGAAGCTCTGTTTCTAGGTTGTGAACTTCACAAGTGCCTGACTCTCCACCCTCCACACCACTTTATTTGGGTCAGGATGGCTAGAATGTTCTGCAGTTGAGAACTTCCATAGGCTGATTAGACTCTATTAAATTTCCAACAGTTTAGGCTATGGTAAAATAGTTTTGTTTGAGGGAAAGTCTAGATAAAATGAAAAAAAAAGCTCTGGTGTGTTTTTAACTGGTTCCTTTTTCCTTCCCCCTACAAGAGGGTTATTATCCTGTATTCATTGTGAAAATGTGGTAGAGTTAGAGGAAGTGAAACTCACAAACAAGTGGGACTTTTAACTCTCAGACTTTTTGATCAATCCTCCAGCAATCCCGCAACTGCAGTTCAGGGTTTTCCTACCCTGACTGTTGTTCTACAGAGGTTTCTGCTCCTGGGTTTCTGTTTCAGTAAGTTGTGATATTTTTTTTATCTCCCTATTTGTCTTTCCAATGTGAGGGGCAGAGTGATGACTTCTCAGCTATTAATGTCAGATGGGAAAATGGTATTTTATTCTCTTTTACTCTTTTAGTATACAGTATTTATGTAAGTATATTTTTAAGAATCATCATAATTTTATTTTACTTATTTTGGCTGTCTAAAATATTTTCTCTAAGAGATTCCTCAGAGTGAGCTCACAGGGTCAATATCTTTTTAGTTCTTAGAAATACCATCCATAATTTTGCTTATGGTTTCAGTTATCTGTGGCCAACTACGGTCCCAAACTATTAAGTGGAAAATTCCAGAAGTAAATAGGAAGTGTGATGAAATAATGTACCTTCTCCTTACAACTAGCCCAAGCTATGAAACATCTCTTTGGCCAGTGTATCTTGACTGTAAACATTATTAGTAACTATTAGCTACTTTGGTTATCAGATCAACTGTTTCAGTAATTATGTTCAAGTAAGCCTCACTTCCAGTATCATGTAGGCAAGGAAAAGAATGAGACAGTACAATAAGATATTTAAGACACAGAGATACATCACTTTCACTTTAATATATAATAATTGTTATTTTTATTAGTTGTTGTTAATCACTTACTGTGTATAGTTTATAAATTAAGCTTTATTATAGATATATAAAGGACATATAGTATATAAAAGAAAAATAGTAGTAAAGGACTCAGTACTATCCATGGTTTTAGGCATCAACTAGAGATTTTGGAATGTATCCCCCACAGATAAGAAGAGAAGTAATTTATACTGATAATAGTTGTAGTTTTTTATTTTTTTTTTTAATATTTTTTGCTAGTTTAAAATCTTTTAATCAAATTTTCTCTTTTTGTCATTTGTGTGTGTGTGTGTATGTATGTCCTGGGGATTGAATCCAGGTACATTCTACTCCTAAACTATACCCCAACCTTATTTTATTTTTTATTTTATAGTAGTGTCTCATTAAGTTACCATGTAGTGGCTTCAAACCTGTGACTCTGCCGGGCGTGGTGGCGCACGCTTGTAATCCCCGCGCTTGGGAGGCTGAGACAGGAGGATCGCACAGGTTTGAAGCCAGCCTCAGCTACTTAGTGAGGCTCTCAGCAACTTAGTGAGACCCTGTTTCCAAATAAAGTATAAAAAAATAGGTCTGGGAGTATAGCCCGGAGGTAGAAAGCCCCTGGGTTCCACCCCAGTACCACCAAAAAAAAACCCAAAACAACAACAACAACAACAAAAACTGTGACTCTCTTGTCTTGGCCTCTCAAGTACTGTGATTACAAGTGTGTGCCACTACACCCACTATTTGATCATAGTTTCTTTTCTTTAATAGCTTAAATATATTCCTGCCAGGCATAGTGGCGCATGCTTATAATTCCTGCGCTTGGGAGGCGGAGACAGGAGGATTGCGCAGATCCGAAGCCAGGCTTGCTGGCTTAAGAGACCTTGTTTCCAAATAAAAAAAATATAAAATAGGTCTGGGAGTGTAGTCTGGGGGTAGAAGAGTTTCCAGGAACCCCAGTACCACCAAAAATAATAAAAATAAAAATAATAGCTTAAATACATTCCTCCATTTTTTCTAATATTGCCATTAAAAGTTCAATGGTAGTTATTTGTAGCTCAAAAGCAGACATTGATGTACTGTAACCACACAGACATGGTTATGTTTCAATAACACTATCCTTACAAAAATAGAAGGTGGGCAGTGAGCTATAGATTACTGACCTCTGAGTTACCCTCAGGATACCAAAAGAAATTTCTTATAAAAATATGTTATGGGAAATTTCCAACATATAAGGTAATCGGAAGATTTTAACAATTTTACATATATCATCAGCCAGTACCCAAAATAAAGAAACTTCTGTCATTCTTGTTCCATTAATGCCTCTAATTACCCTCTCAATGATTTTTCATAGATATTTTGGGCAAAAATTACATGCATTAAAATGCACAATTTTAGCTGCTTAATTTTAGGAAATAGGCACATTACATAACTCATATCCTTATCATACTAAAACTCTGTGTGGCCTATGAGAGACTCTATGCTTACTACCTCCCATGGCCTTTTGTATGATTTCTTGATTAAAAAAAAAAAAAAAACGGGTAAAAGTTGTTAGATCCAAAATCATGTTAACTTAGAATTTAAAATAGAAAGAGCCATTGTTTGGAATTAAGTCCAGGTCTTTCAAAGGAGCACACCATAGCCTTGGTCAAAAGCTTATAAAACAATTGTAGTCCAGTCTTTCAGGCAACAGTTTGCCTCTTTTGTTGTTTGATGTGACGGCTTTCGACATGTCAAGGACTTGGATAATTGTCTCCAATCCAGCCTATCTGATGACTGCTTCAGAAGTATCAATGTGCCTTGTCCTCACTTAGGAAAGATGGGCTCAATTAGAGACAGGACAATTATTGATTTGGTTTCTGGTAAAAATCACTAAACTTAGTGGAATGTTGAATTTTGGAAAGTTCAGCACTAGAAGATAAGCACTTTGCATGGCTCAGTATAAACAGATGTGAGCCAGATGTTTTCTTGCACTTCAGTGATGCTGAGCAGTTGTGCAGGCTGTCTTTTGTCCAGGCCTGGGGTTCTGTACTCTCTCAGCAGGGCAAATGTCCTCTTAGTGTGGGGCCTCATTTGGCTAAATTCATTCTTTCGCTTGCTCATTCATGGGTTCATTCAACATATGCTTACTGAACGCATGGTAGAACTTGGAGATTTTACTCAAGGATTCTAAACAATCTTAGATTTGAAGACGAGAGGACTAGGAAGTTGAGAAGAAGCAGGATATGGGACTATATTAGGAAATGTATTGAACTGCATAGACATGGGGCTGGGTGATGAGGTGCTGATTTATTAGGACTGCCCTATAAACTTAGGAAAAGCTGCATGATGGAAGTAATCCTTATTGTTCTTGGACATGTTATGGGGCGAGAGTGCGAAGAACAGCTGGGGGGTGGAAGGGAAGGCTTCATCAAGAGGAATTTTTTTGCATGCCTCAAGATCTCTGATTTCAGGTTAAAGTCTCACAATGTGCTCAATGAACTAAAACAAGTCTAACATTTTTGGAGATCAAACAAACTTTTAGACATAATAAGGCTGTTCTGTTTAACTTCAGTTTATTTTCTAATGCAGGAAACGGCAACCCCGGGATATTATTTTTTCCCCCACTGTAACTCAGCAAAGTAGGATAAGAACCAAGTAAAATAAAACTGAGCACAGTTCTTTGTCCATGGAGTTAAGTAGATGCAGATAAATAGAGAGTCATATGTGCAGAAGGGGTAAGGAATCATTATTGTTCTAAGGGCACGAAAGTAAGTGTTATCTAATAAGGTGATAGAAATAAAAATAAAAAAAAGGTCTTGGGTTTGACCTCCTAAAGTTCTGACTGTGCTTTATGGCATAGAAGAGATGAAGAACCTGGAGATGTTCACTGGAGCAAAACAGAAATAAGAGTAGCCACTCAGGATGAATCTAAGCAGAGAGCAGAAAGAAGGGAGAAAGGCTCGCTTGTCCCAACCCAGAGGCCACCTCTTTCTCTGGTTCTGCTGTAGTGAAGTCCTGACTCCAGGATCCTCTAACTAAAAGAGCTGCAGTGAACAAAGCTGGGCAAAGTTGATGGTCAAGTATTTATTCTTCTAAGAAGGTAGTTAGAGGAGAAAAACCCCTAAGCACTTATCCTTAAAGAATTCTGCCTTTGTGGCTTACAGAAGGGGGAACTCAAGGGAAATATTTGCCTATGTGTGCTTGTACTCTGTCAGTCAATATTTTGTGTGAAATCCTTTATAGAAATTACCTTCCTTCTCTGTCCTCCATTTGCAGAAGTTTGACAAAGACGAATTGAATATTCCCTGAAATGCTCTTGTAAAGACAAAGAAAACTTGGTCAATGAAAGCTAATCTGTCAGAGTAAAAAATGCTCAAGGAATATTGTATCCCTTCAATAAAAAATTCAACCACCTAGCTCTCATTTCTTTAACTACCAGAAAGAAATCATTTTACTTTTAAGTTGTTATCCATTTACAACCTCCCAAAGTGCCTCAATCATCTAAAATAATTTTATTTAATTGAGCTTAATTTTTAATATTGCTCCTTCAGGGCTCAGGAGAGGTTCCTGAATTGATCATTGTTTTTGCAAAATGTAAGCGTTACCTTTGATTCAGACTGATTTATTTATGCCTCATACAATAACACTTTTTTGATAAAAAAAAGTAAATTGCAAAATAGAAACTGAAAATTGGCTTGCCTTGCTGCTTCTGACCCTAGTGTGTAAATAGAACACTCCCAAGACCTAGCACATTCTGTGGAATAAACATTTTAGTGAGCTCAGTTTATTTCCACCTGCTAGTATCAATACTTTTGTGTCTGGGAGTTACTTCCAAAACTATAGAGGGACCATCAGCACAATAAGTCATGGTGCCTTTGCCGGAGAATCAATACTTCTCAATTCCAAGAATAAATCTCAACCAGTGGCTCTTGAGAGCTTTTTCCTCCTTTGTATTAAAGTGTTTTTAAAAGTTTTTTATTGTGTATATTTATAAGATTACAATGTGATGCTTCCATATATTTATATATTAATGAATGAGTAAATTAAACTAATTAACATATTTATCATCTCACATTCTTATGGTGAAACATTTACAATCTGCTTTTTATTAATTTTAAGTGCCTACTACATTACTACTAACTAGAGTTACCACGTTGCATGATCAATAACCAATTCCTTTTTCTTTTGCCTAACTGAAAATTTGTGTCCATTGGCCAATTTCTACCCATACCCTATCCCTGGAAACTATTTTTCTACTCTCTACTTTCATGAGTTCAACTCTTTTAGAATATATATGTATATATTTAAAGCATGTGGTATTTGTCTTTCTGTGCCTGGCTTATTTTATTTAGCATAATGTCTTTCATGTCCATCAATATTGTCACAAATGACAAGGTTTTATTCTTTTCAAAGGCTGAAAATTGTGGGATCATATGATACCTTTTCCTTAATTTTTTAAAATGACTTCCCCTACTGTTCTCTGTAATGTCTATACTAAGCTAAATTTCTAACAATGGCCTACAAGAGTTCCTTTTTCTTCTCATGCTCAGGGATACCTGTCACTTTTGTTCTTTTGGTGATAGTCTTGCTGATAAGTATAAGGTGATATGTCCTGATTTTGCTTTACATTTTCTTTACGATTAGTGATGGACATTTGTGTTTCCACAGGCCTGTTCACATTCATTCGACATGTCTTTGTTGCCCATTTGTTGCTTTTTTTTTTTTGACAAATGTCTATTTGCATCCTTTGCTCTGTTTTAAAAATAGGGCTGTTTTATGCTCTTGTGTTGAGTTTTATCATACATTTTTGGAAATTAACTCTTATCATTAAAAACATACAGCTTAACAATACTGAGCCATAAAAAGATTAAGAAATCTGAACTGATTCAGTAGATCAAATCATTAACAAAAATTATCCAACAAAGAAAAGCCCTATACAGTATAACTTCACTAGTGAATACAACCAAACACTTAAAAAAAAAGAACTAATACCCATTCTTCTTAAACTCTTCCAAAAAATTGAAGAATAAGGAACATTTTAAATCTGATTTTATCAGTTTATCAGGTCAGACTTACTTTGATACATAAAACCAGGAAAAGAAATACAAGAAAAATGAAAAATACAGGACAATATCTATGATGAACAGAGATGAGTCAATTCTCAACAAAATACTAGTGAAATAAATTCAGCACTACATAAAAATCACTTAATAAGATAAATCAAGATTTACCCCTGAAATTCAAGAATGTTTCAACATAGAAAGAGCAATTAATATGTATAACATCTGAAAAAAACAAAGAATAAAAATTATATTATAATTTTGATAGATGCAGATAAAGCATTTGACAGAACTCAACATCTTTCCATAGTTACAATACTCTAAGCTGGGCATGGTGGTGCACGCTTGTAATCCCCACGCTTAGGAGGAGGAGACAGGAGGAGCACGCAAGTTTGAAGTCAGCCTCGCTGGCTTAAGAGAACCTGTTTCCAAATAAAACTATAAAATAGGTCTGGGAGTGTAGCCCAGAGGTAGCAGGGTTTCCAGGAACCCCAGTACCACCACAAACAAACAAACAAACAACTCTAAAATTAAGTATTTTAGTATAAAGGCTATATATGACAGACCCATAGCTAACATGAACTTAATGGTGAAAAGCTAAAAACTCTCCCCCTAATATCAAGAAGGCAAAGATATCCACTTTCACCACTTCCTTTTTTTTTTTTTTTGGTGGTACTGGGGTTCCTGGAAGTCCTTCTACCTCCAGGCTACACTCCCAGACCTATTTTATATTATTTTTATTTGGAAACAGGGTCTCTTAAGCCAGCATGGCTGGCTTAGAACTGTGTGATCCACCTGTCTCCTCCTCCCAAGCGCGGGGATTACAAGTGTGTGCCACCACTCCCAGCTCACCACTTCTATTGGACGTATTTGTAGAAGCCCTAGCCCGAGAAATCAAGCAAGAGAAATAAACAAAGGCAGAAATAAATAATCTCTGTTTGCAGAAAAAAAAAAAAGATCTTATGTAGAGAAAACCATAAGAACTCCATCAAAACAACTTTTAAAATCAATAAATAAATTCAGTAAGTTTCAGGAAGCAAAGTCAACATACAAAAATAAGTAGTATATATCACCAGTAAACCATACAGAAAAAATATAGAAAACTGCCAGGCATGGTGGCGCACGCTTGTAATCCCCGCGCTTGGGAGGCAGAGACAGGAGGATTGCGCAGGTTCGAAGCCAGACGCGCGCGCTGGCTTAGGAAACCCTGTTTCTAAATAAAAATATAAAATAGGTCTGGGAGTGTAGCCTGGAGGTAGAAGGGCTTCCAGGAACCCCAGTACCACCAAAAAAAAAAAAAAAAGAAAAAAAGAAAAAAAAAGAAAAAATATAGAAAACAATTTATTATAATAATTAGGAAATAAAATAAGAAATAAGAATAAAATAATTAAGAAATAAATAAGAAAACATATAATAGCAAAGATAAATAGATAGAACTCAGTTTCACCAAAGAAATAAAAGATCTATATAGTGAAAGAAATTGAAGACACAAATATATAGAAAGATATCCTGAGTGCATGGATTGTAAGAATTAGTACCATTAAAATGTTCATACTACTCAAAGAAATCTACAGATTCAGTGAACTTGCTATCAAAAGTCCAATGAATTTGGAAATAAGAAAGAAATCCTAAAATTCCTGTGTAACCAAATAAGATATCAAATAACCCAAGCAAATTGGAGCAAATATATTTGGAAGAATCTCATTACCTGACTTCAAAATATAGTACAAAGGTATAGTGAATCAAAGCAGCAAGGTACTGGCATAAAGACAGACACGTAGGCCAAAAGGACAGAGTACTGGAAATAAATCCACCCACATATGACCAACTAATCTTTGGGAAAAGTGTCAACAATACACACGCTGTAGGAATGGACAGTCTCTTGGATAAATGGTGCTGAGAAAAGTGGATGTCCATAGGCAGAAAAATAAAATTAGATTAAAAAAATCAACTCAAAACGGATTAAAGATTTCAGCATAAGACCTGAAACTGTAAACCTAGTAGACGGCATGATAGGAGAAAAAGCTTTATGACATGTATCTTGGCAATGGTTTTTTTGGATGTGATTGCAGAAGGGCAGCCACAAATGCAAAAATAGACAAATGGGATTTTATCAGACTAAAAGCTTCTGTGCAGGAAAGGAAACAACTGACAGAGAAAAGAGGCAACCTGTGTGATGTGAGAGTTTCTGGAGAAAGAATACAGCTCTTATGTCCCAAGGGTAGGGTGATTTTGAGGCAGATGTTTTACATCACTTTCCAGAGTTACACTCTAGTCACAGTGGTAGAAGATTTATTAAAACATCCAATCAACACTTTTTTCCCCCTTGACTGTTAAAGGCTGAAATGTGCCACCGAAATGAAAGACCTAACATCATAGCTATAGGGAGAGCTGCCAGCACCTCACTTTTAGCTACCAGCCCTGCTCAAGGATGACCTCAGCTAATAATAATAATAATAATAATAATAATAATAATAATAATAATAATATTGTCTCCCAAATTGTCATAGGGCAGCCTGCATCTAAAGACTGATTGACTCCAAAATAGAAAGGCCTGATCCTCCCAGCCCAGTATGGGACAATTCTTATTCCATTCAGCATTCTCACAGCCATAATCTAAAGACCTAACCATGTATCTCAGAGGAAAGAAGATTTATTTTCTTACAGTTTTGGGTTAAGTTCATGTGAGGCCAGGGACCTGGGATCTCAGGACTTGGTGGCAAGAGGTGGAGAGAGGGAGAGAACATGAGCTGTGTTCCTCACATCATGGAGGCCAGGGGAAAGAGAGCAAGAGCAGGGGAAGAGAAACCAAATAGGATTCTGCATGCCCAGGGGCTCACCGCTAGGCATACTCTACTGGCCTGCCCGGTACCACCCACTTATGTCCATTATGAATGGTTTATCCACAGGTCTGGGAGTACAACCCTCAAGACCTGATTATATCAGTTCCAAACACCAAAAAAAGAGCTCTTCAAGGGGCCACTCTATATCTAACCATAAAAGTCCTAAAAAACTACCCTAATTTTAGAGTTACATTTAGGCCTGACAGAGGCTTCCCCTCAACACTCATTGCGGACCAATGTCTCCCCCTGACAAATTATGCTTCTTTCACTTCTCTTCCATAGTTTTAATTTCCAAGGAGATTCTCTTATAATATTTTGGCATACTAATCTCTATCTCGGAGTCTGATCCCAACTGCATATTTGTGTCTCTATTAACATTTGTGTCTATGTAAATATGCTGAAACCCTAAGCCCCAAGGGAGCCTGTACAAAGGAATTAAGTCACAAGAATTATGCCCTCATGCCGGAATTAATTCCCTTATAAGTTGAGGTACAATAGTGTTTCATCACTCTCGCCCCCTATGAGTATATAACAAAGAGACATCTATCTGCAAACCAGAAAGTCCTTCCCTGATAATCAGATGAGACTTGAATTTGGACTTTCAACCTCCATGACAGAAAGAAGCAGACATCTATTTTTGAAAACACCCACCCTGTGATATTTTATTATGGAAGCCTGAGCTGATGAAGATACCAACCAATGACACCTTCTCTGCTTAGCTTTTCCACCCTTTACTTGATATTCTATTTCCAAAATCAGTTACTCATATACAAGTTCTTGTTTTAATTTTGCCTTTAAAGATGTTAGTTGTGGAAATCTGACCTAGGGATAAGACTCTTGGGATGAAGCTCTGGAAATTGGATTATTTTCCACACAAGAAGACAGCTAGAGCATCATTCTTGGTGGGGAATGTTTTGATGATACCTCCTGACAGGCTGCAGTATCATGATTACAAGGATCTTGCCTTTATGATGCTGAGATGGCTCCTGGAAGGCAGTAGAGTGAAATGGAACTTATTTGCATATGTAATGTGTCTAAAATCTGAGAAACACGGTTGTCAAGATAATTTAATGATTGCAGAGTTGATATGAAGTGCCATGCCACTGATGTGTGGAAGGAAAAAAATGATAGTTTTTTGGTCAATACAGCAACTATTCAGGGTGTTTTGTGAAAAGCAGAAATCATCCAAAGGGACTCTCATTTCTTGCAGTGGGAGGGCAAATTGGACTGAAAACTAGATCCATGAGCAGATTATATAAGTGTCAGAAATGCAGAGAAGGCTTTTAGAATAAAGACTTCAATAGAGAATGAGTGAGATACTGAGACCTAAAATAATATCATATAGATTGACATACCTAATAGAGAACCTTGATTTATTTTGCTATAGGCTAATACAGTCTTTTACCTAGAGAGGAAGATGCAGAAGTCTTGCTTAGTTCAGATGCTTCTCATTCTGATTTTTTTCTTTTTAATATTTGTGCCTTCTTCTTTTTGCTTTTGATTCCTAGATAATAACTAGCATCAAATCTTAGTATGGCCTCATAGTGAAGTACTAATCTTCACAGAAAAATAATGGTATATTAGTAGCCAGTAAAACTACAATATCTTGCTAGTATGTATCAGTGGAAACTTGAAATAATTAAGGTACTAAATGGCAGTGATGGTGGTATAGGGTATAGGCTTATAATGAATAATTTAATAAAATGGCATAATTTCTCAATTATGTATTTAACAATCTTGAAAGGGTATAACCATCTTGTGCTAATGCATTGGTGGGCTTACTTCTGGAATTTTTGAGTAAAAATTATGAACTACAGTAACAGAAATGAGGCAAATTATAGAAACCATGTTGGTAGAATATTAGGGCATGGTAGCACAAATAGGTGCTAGGCATAAAAAAGACAATAAAATTGGATTTTTCTCTCCAAGGCTGATCTAGCTACTACCAAAGCTGAATCGTCTATGTAACTCTATCCTACACACCAGTCAACCATGTGATGGCACAATGATCACACTATACCTCGAAGGGGGCAACATTTTGTCCTTTCTAGGAATGATACATGTTCTAGGTATGAGTAAACCTGTAGTTAACTTGTCAACTATGCTTTCTGAAGGCTCAAATATTATGTAATTTATTATTCTAGAAGCTCACATAACATCACCTGAGGGAGCCACTTTGTGGCAAAAAAATAAAAAATGGGGCACTGGGCTTATTCTCATACAATTTTCTGGTTTCACAAGATAGTGACTCTCCCAGAATCTGCTGGATGAACAGAACTTTATGACAGCCTCCAATATGTACATGCCAGGGAGCAACAGTGAATATCATCCACCCAGATGCTAGCAGTGAGGAGATGCATTGTCTGCAAAGTTTTAAAGACAGTAATGAAAGCTGACTCAAAAAAAGGTGGTTTCCTATTTTACTATCAGCACAAACGAGGAATTCTAAACAACATCAGTGATAAAATATCACTCCCCTTCTTTGGAATGGAATATTCTTACTGTCTCTCTTATCCTTTGGGACAGTACTGCGTACTGCCTTCAAGGTAGATAATTTGAATTAATGGCAAAATGCATAAGGGCAGTCTCCCAAGGGTAGAAGCAGAGTGAGTGGCCCTGTTTATCATGACTTCTAGAAATGCACTTGGGCAAGTTGGCTTCCCACCACTGTAGTTCCAGGCCCTGCCAGTCTAGAGATGCTGAGATAAAATTAAGAGATGTTTCTACTAGGGTATACAGCGATCTAAAAAGTGGCTACACCTAATCACTTTGTACTCCTCACGCCAGTTGCCAGTTGAACTGTCTTCAATATCAAGAGGTCACTCTATTGGTACTTAAGTAAGCAGGGAAGCATATTTCTAAAATAGAGATCTCTGAGAATTCTACTTGATGCTTCCATACCCAATAATATCTATATACAAATGGAATGCTACAGAGACAATGATTTCATAAGAAATGATATCTGTGGACTCGGGCTTCTTGGGAGTAATCTCTACATTGTTCTACCAGGCCCACAATCTAGATTAGCAGAAATACTAACCAAACTTGAGAGGAAGCAACAATAAATATCAACGCCAATTCCAATCTTTCAGTTGGATCTTATGCCATTAATTTTTCTGGTTTTGTTCAACCTATTCATTTAGACATTTTGAATGGTTATCACATTGAGAAACAGATACTAATGGATATGAATTTACCATGCAGCATAATGGATTTGAACAATGCAAGGGGTGGTCTTGTGGAGGTATCCTCAGTGCCTCATCTATATCTTTGGGGATCTAAATATTTCAGTGGATTCTGGTGCACTTGTAACTGGTAGTATCTGCATCCCTATGCACAAGGGCCTTTTGTGGAATCAGTGAAGGTTTCTTTACCCTTAAGAATGGTAGACTGATATTGTCTGAAATATTTTATCTCACACTCTGGAAGTGGCCCTCAATCTATGTTTCTAGGGAGTTGGTATACTAACAGCCCAGTTTCCATGTCTCTTGAGTGAGATAATTGTGAGATATGTATTTTACTCTATTTCCTAATTTCCTTGCTGGCTTAATGTATACTTATTAACTTCTTTCCCTTTTTATATCCCTCTGCTAGCCCCTTCTGGTGTATCAACTATATTGCAAATAAATACACAAATCTTCACCTTAGAATCTGTTTCTGTGAAAACCTCAATAACAACAATATTCAAATATATTTTTCTAAATATTTTCTTTTAACTCTGAGCTTTGATAGATTGTGAATGTTTTTGTGAGTAAATTTAATTTTTTAATATATTAAGTACAGATACTAACCTCTGCCTCATTGTATTTATTTTAAAGAGTAAGTGAATATTCATAAGTCCTTTTGAACATTGCCTGACAAAGCTGTCACTTACTTGAATAAAATAATATTTAAAGATTTATCTTGAGAGGATATAATGAGAAGATGTATCCTTTTCGTCTGTTTTTCATTAGTGCATTTTAGCTATACAGAACAATAGACATCATTGTGGAACATTTTTATGTACAAATAACTCTGGTCACAACCAACCTCCTTATTACTCTCCTTTAGATTCCTCCCTTTTTCTGATCCATTTTCTCTTCTTTAATAGTCTCCCTGCTATTTCCATGTCTTTTTCTATTCTTTTTTAGATTCCACATATGAAGAAAAACATGTAATAATTATCTGACTTATTTTACTTAACATTATAATCTCCAGTTTTCTCCATTTTCCTGAAAATGACATGATTTGATTTTTGGATGAATAATACTTCAGTGTGTGTCTGTGTGTGTGTGTGTGTGTGTGTGTGTGTGTGTGTATCACATTTTCCTTATCCATTCACTATTCACTATGAGCAGACAGGCTGACTACGCAGCCTGGCTCTCGTGAATTGTGCCACAATAAGTATGAGTATGCAAATATTTCCATAATAAACTGACCTTATTTTCTTTGAGTATACACTAAGGAGTAGTATAGCTGAATCATATGGTAATTCTATTTTAGTTTTTTTGAGGACCTTTCCATACTGATTTCCACAGTAGCCATGCTAATTTACATCCCCACCAACAGCACAGAGAGGTTCCTTAACTTTATCAACATTTATTTATTTTTTATTCTTGAAGATAGCCATTCCTATTGGAGTAAGATGGGATCTCAATTTAGTTCTTTTTTAATTTTGTTTTTGTGCATTTTTATATGGGTATATTAGTAATATAGGGGCTTGAGCCAAGGGACATTTTACCTCTGAACTACATCCAGCCCTATTTTATTTTTTATTTTGAAACAGGGTCTCACTAATTTGCTGAGTCTCGGCTGGAATCAGTGATCCTCCAATATCAACCTCCCAAGTACTGTAATTACAAGCATGCACCACCACATCTAGCTTCAGTGTAGTTTTGATCTGCATTTTCCCAATAGTCCAGGTGTTGACCATTTCTTGTATAAATATTGACCATTTTGACTCTTTAAAAAATATCTGTTCAGAAAATTGAAAATGGAAGATGGCAGCCGCCAAAAAGAACATGCGTTCCTCAGAGAAGCCCTGGACACCAGATTCTGGTTTAATATCTGATTGGGACAGCTTAAGGAGACATTTCCAGCCATGACTTCCTAACTAGAATACAGGAGAGAGAGTGGATAACAGCAGAACTAGAAGCAAGATGACAAGAAGGCGCATACCACGCAAGAAAAGTTATTTTTGGAAGAACATCCCAGAAGATATTAGAGAAAAGACTGCTTCAGCCGTGCATGCTGGGGACTCTTAACAACATACCTTGTAAGAAAAATGATCCGGAGGTGGTGGAGGGATCCCAGCAGCGCCACGCGGGAAGCTGAGCTGCGCATCCCGGGTTGCTCAATGCATCTGGCCGCCATGCTCCTCTGTGCTGTGCTGGGGGCTGGGATGTGCTTGGAATAGCAGATCCTGCTTTACGCAGTGAGGCTGTGGCCTCTACTCTTGGAGGGAGGATAAAATTCATTGCTATTGAGTGCTTGATCCCACAATCTCTTCAAAACACACATACTGTCTTCTCTTATTAAAAAAAAATATTGGAGAGGAGTCAAGATGATGGCAGCAGCAGCCAGGATTCACGAAATGCAGGCAAATCCTATTCAATTCACCTGGAACTTTTGGAAAAACAATCCCTGCGAAGGGGAACTGCTCCTGACACACATGCATAAGAATTCTGGACATCATATCATATAAGGAAGGAGCTCAGCGGAGAACCAGGAGGAAGGCGGTGGTGGCAGTGGTGGCGGTGGCTGTGGAGGTGGAGGCTAGTATTTGGGAGAAGCAGAGATCTGATTCAACCTACCCTGATATTCTGAAGAAATTGCCCCAAAGATAGAATGCCACCACCGTGTAGGCTCAGGAATTTTGGACAATATGCAGTGTGGGAAAGTGTTTGGGAGAGAACTCAGATGGTGGAGGCAGCGGCAATGGCAGCGGCCAGTATTCAGGAGAGGCAGAGATCTGATTCAATCCACCTTGATCTTTTGAAGAAATCACCCCAAAGGTAGAATGCTACTACTGTGCAAGCTTGGGAACTTGTGGCAGTGGCAGCGGTGGTCAGTATTTGGTAGAGGCAGAGATTCAATCCAATCCACCTCATAATTTTAAAGAAATATCTTCAAAGGTATACTGCTACCGCTGCACATGCTTGGGAATTCTGGAAAACAAACTGTGTGGGAAAGGTGTTCAGGAGAGAACCGAGATGGCAATGGTGGCAGCAGTGGTGGTGGAGGGGCAGACAGATCCAGTCCAGTCCACCTTGAACTTTTGAGGAAATCTCTCCAAAAGTAGACTGCTCCTGCCACACATGCTCAGGAATTCTGGACAACATGCTAAGTGGTAAAGGGTTTGGCAGTTTCAGAGGGAGCCCTGCATAGCTGGGATGGACTGCCACTCTGCATGTTCTGGGAGTCATTAGCCCTTATGGACACCACGCTCCTCTGTGCAGAGCGGGAGGCCAGGGTGCACGTGGAGCAGCAGAGCCTGCTCTCCGAAGTGAAGCTGTGGACCTCTGCCTTTGGAGGGAAGACAAAATTCATCACCACTAGGTATTTGGGGTCCCAGCTTTGGCAAAAGACATGTACTGCTCTCTCATATTAAAAAAAAAAAAAGGAAAAACGCTGGGCATGGTGGTGCACACTTGTAATCCCTGCGCTTGGGAGGTGGAGACAGGAGGATCGTGAAGGTTTGAGGCCAGCCTCATTGGCTTAAGAGACCCTGTTTCCAAATGAAAATATAAAAAAAAATAGGTCTTCAGGAGTGTAGCCCGGAGGTAGAAGGGTTCCAGGAACCCCAGTACTACCAAAAAAAAAAAAAAAAAGGAAGAAAAGGGGAACATCTGTAGAAGACTTGCTCATAGTGACAGAGACCAGAGCCTGATGCACAGCAAGGCTGGTGCCAAGTCATCTGAGGCCAGGATAGGAGCCTGCCAGGTGGTTAGGCCAGTGCCAGGGCCAGCGAGGCTGGGATTGGAGCCTGCCAAGGGGTGAAGCAGGTGTCGGGGCTAGGTAGGCCAGGATCAGAACCTGCCATGAGAGAAAGCCAGTGCTGGGGCCTCTGAGGCCAGGATTGGAGCCTGCTGAGGGGTGAGGCGGGTGTTGGGGCCAGGTAGGCTGGGATTGGAGCCTGCCATGAGGCAAGGCCAGGGCTTGGGCCTCTGAGGCTGGGATTGGAGCCTGCCAAGGGGTGAGGCCGGTTCCAGGTGAGGCCGGGATCAGACCCTGCCATGAGGCAAGGCCGGTGCTGGGGCCTCCGAGGCAGGAATCAGAGCCTCCCATGTGGTGAGGCCAGTGCTGAGGTCAGAAAGGCTGGGATCAGTGCCTGTCATGTGGTGAGGCTGTAGCTGGAGCCAGCAAGCCCAGGATAGGAGCTTGCCTTAAGGCAAGGCCAATGCTGGGGTCTCCGAGGCCTGGATGGGAGCCTGCCATGAGGCAAGACTAGTGCTGGAGCCAGCAAGCCCGGGATCAGAGTCTGCTAGGTGACCAGGCCGGTGCCAGGGCCTTTAAGAGTGGGATAGGAACTTGCAATGCGGCACACACAGAGAAATATCACAGAAAATAAAAAATCAGGTGTTTTCCCTAATATGCAAAAACTAGGAGAAAATGGGTAATAGGAGGAAATCTAGTTGAAGAAAATGCCCTATGGAGGAACAATTAAGGTGACCAATCAGAGGGGATGGGACGGGGGAAGATAGAATCTGTTTAAAACACATGATGTACGTAACAAATATATCAAAGTTAATCACTAAATCAAGCATAGGATTGAGGGAGGGAGAGGGAGTGGGATGAGAATTGGATAAAGGCTAATTGGATAATGTGTGCTTGGATATCCTCACAAGTTTTATATTCCATTGTGATGTTTGACTACAATGCACCAATAAAAATATATTAAAAACATATCTGTTCAGTTCATTTGCCCACTTATTGATTGAACTATGTTTTAGTGTTGATATTTGGAGTTCTTTATATATTCTGGGTATTAATCCTCTATCAGAAGAGTATTAGCAAAGATTTTTTCTTCTTGAGAATTTTAGGGAGTAATATTTTTCTGGCTATATTAAGGCTATTGACTATTCAACAGTGTGGATTTTTTTAGAAATTACTTGACATGCACAAACTGATATAAATGTAGGTAACTCGTTTTGCTGAGTCCTGAGAAATGCTAGCTTCTATTTCATATACAAATTATCAAATAATTTAGTGAAATTAATTCAAGACTGGTTTCATTATTCATTGTTGGATAGAATTGTAACTCACTATTGGGGAATCCAAGTTACTTAGAATTTCACAGCAGGTTTAAATATGCTGTGAATATTAACAGGTGCTCTTGTTACTTTATTTCTACAGGTTCAAGATGAAAAACTATCTCAAGGCTTAAAATGATTTTCCATGCTGTAGGCATAAAATTCTTGAAAATGTATGTTTTAGAAATATTTCTGTAAAAGATAATAGGATTCTATGTGCCAAATTGATCAGAGTATATATGCCGATGTTAGGGCTTGAGTTAGAGTCTTTAATGAGAAATAATTTTTTTTTACCTAGAACAAAAAAAAAATAGTTTTAGAATTATGACAAGAGTCTGGGGCAGAATTAAGTGAAATTTTTGTTCTCATTTATACACCGCCTGAGAGATAAATTTGACCTGGACTCCGGTTTTACTTCTGTGACTTTCGCAGCTAGTCGATAAGGTGGTTGACTTCAGTGTGGCAGGCTGATCTCCGTTTGATTTATTGTGTGACTCAGGTTGCTTCCATGGAGGAGGGTTGATTTGACTTGTTTAAGTTGCCTCCTGACAAGGTTTTCCTGACTTCAGTCCTAGCCAAGCCTCTGAGTCACTTTCCTTTTCTGTTTATTTTCAAGCACGCCATCAGACAACTTTATCAATATGTCTTTTTCTATTTTTTCTAGAGCTACTTCTATTTCATTCAACTACTAGATGAAAACATCACATCGTGTAAGACTTTCCCCCAATTTCACTGGCTTTTGAAATCAGTACTGGATCACCTGGGATGTTGCTGAAAGCTAGTGATGGCTGCTATTTGCCTATGGCTACTTGTCAAGTATATTAATCAGCTTTGCATCACTATAACAAGTATTAGAGGCAGCTGAATTATAAAGAGGAAAGGTTATTTAGCTCAAAGTTTTGCAGGTTTAAAGTCTAAGATCAGTGCCCCTATTGGTTTGGTCTCTGATTAGGGTAGCAGATGGTGAAAAATTTTGGTGGAAGACATTACGTAGGAGAAAACATTCATATCTTGAACCAGAGTAGAGAAGAAGAAAGAAGCTGGAGTCAGGCTTGCTTCTTTTTAAATAACCCTTAAAACAATTCAAGGAATCCATGAGAATTACTGAGAAATCACACTCAAACTACCTTCTGAAGTCATATTACCAATGACCTAAAGTCCTCCCTCAGGTCCTGCTCCTAAAGGCTCTACCATCTCTCAACAGCTCCAGGTTTGTGCACAATTGGTAATCACATGACCTTTGCAAACCCCTCACCCAAACTGTAGCTCAAAAATTGAATTTTTTATCTTCTTCTAAAAGCAACATAGCCTAAAAATAGAACAGAGAAAAACCTGTAAGCATTACGTACTGTGAAATATGGGATATAAAAATGTAAAATCATCCATTATCTCATGTCCCAGAAGAGAAGAGATGATAGGATTTGAAATAAATGATAATTGAAAGCTTACAGGTAGGTTGATAGCTAAAAATAAAAAGCATTCACAGGCATGCCATGTAGTGGTTTTAAAGATCTGTCAGAGTGTATGAGAGAAAAATTGGCATGCTAAAAGCAATAAAATTCCTTAACTAAAGTGAAACACATAGACAGGACAGGAGAAAACAGGTCAGGTTTGACAGATATACATTAAATTGGCATCCCTATCACCACAGTAACTGTTATTATAAGTTTTTTTCCTCTATGGAAATATTTTAAAGGGCTCATCTTGTACATTTTCTTTTGAAACCTGACTTGTTCATCGTGCCCAGCCTGGTTCTGTAAAATAAGTACAAAGTTATTCAAATTTCCACTCCCACAGAAGGTGAGAGTTAGTTCAATATTTCTTTAATGGGCTTTTATCATTTGAATTACTCCTTCCCCTTCAAAATATGTTAACCAATTTCCCATCATGAAAGGACATCTGCTTTCACTAGGGCTAATTTCTTCATTAAGTTTTAGACTAAGACAAATTGATAAAAGCACAAACACATAGTCACTATTAAAATACTGAATAGTTTCAGTGTTTTGATTGTTTCAGTCAGTCTTTAATAATAGGCTCAGCATGGGTATTATTAATCAAAATAAAGATTATCCATAAGAAATTGTCTTCTTCAGTGTCTAGAATACATGAATAATGCACAAGTATAAATGAGGTGACCTTACAACAAACAACTTACATGAAAGTTCACTATGCAAAGGCAATATCTAGTTTCATTAGCTTTCCCAACCATTTCCATTACAACTAGTTCCAATCCAAATCCTTTTCTGTAGATTTTAGCTAAGCATGTGATGTAAATTTAGTTTTAGCCCCCTGCTTAATTTTGCTTCTAATCCCAGAGTCTTTAAACTTTAGTCATTTTTTTGAAAATTTGGTTATTTTGTTATAGGAAAATGGTCCTCAACAGCTTGCTATTTTGCCTCCTGGGGGACATGGGAGATGTCTGGAGACATTTTTAGTTGTCACAACTAGGGGAGAAGCAAGTGTTTTTTTGGCATCTAGAGGTAATAACAGGGATGTCAATAAACATCCCACTTTCTACAGTACAGTCCTTTTCCTCCTCAAGGAATTCTATGACTTAAAATATCAGTGGTGCAAAGGTTGAAGACCCTGTATTAGGGAAGGGTCACATCTAGGTGGTTGGGTAGTTGTGAGCTCTGTGCACATACAACCCCCACATTCATGGATGATTTGTACTTCATACCTCAGATTCTTCCTCTTCAACATCATTGAGTTGAACAGATACTTGGAAAATTTCTAGCAACACCTATGGGGTGTCTGTTTCTCATATTGTCTTCTTGTGGTTTGAATTGTGTTTATCCTCAATTCATTAGTTGAAGTCCTAACTCCCTGGTACTTCAGAATGTGATTGTACTAAAATATGATTATTGCAGATAGTATTAGTTAAGATGGGCCATGAGGGTGGGCTCTAATCCATGGTGAACAATATCTTTATGAAAAATAAATATTTAAACCCAGAGCAGATGTGCACACAGGGAGAGAGCCAGGTAAAGATTAGGCAAAGATTGGGTGGTGTAGCTATAGGCCAAACGATCTAAAGATGGCCAAGGAACCAACATTACCAGCAATCTAATTTTAGTCTTTTAGCTTCCAGGCCTGAGGGAAACTAGTTTTCTGTTGCTTAAGTCTTCCACCCCTCAATAGCTGTCCCCAGTTTAGAGGACTTTCTTTCAGGAGCTCCTGTCCCAAATGTTGGGATTACAAGTGTGTGCCAACCATGCCCAAACCTCAAACTACTTGAATGTGTACTTTAAAGTGCTTTCTTCCTACTGGGTTAAAAATCATTTATATAATTTTGCAATCCATTCATCTGTTGATGGAGACCTAGGTTGGTTCCATATTTTGGCTATTATGAATTGTGCTGCTATCTACATGGATATTCATATGTTACTGATTTTAACCCCTTTGGAAAGATACTAAGGAGTATCTTTCCAAAGATCATATGGTGGATCCATTCTAGGTCTCCATCAACAGATGATTGGATTGCAAAATTATGGGAAATATACACAGTGGAATTCTACTCAGCTATAAAGAAGAACAAAATCATGTCATTTACAAGAAGGTGGAAAGACCTGGCGAACATTATGTTAAGTGAGATCAGCCAAGCACAGAATGAGAAGGGACATGTATTTTCTCTAATATAACCAAACTAAGGACTATTAGGAATACCAGAGGGACTCCAGATAATGGAGGGGAAACCTCAGCAAAGCTGTAATGGAAGGGTAGGAGAGGAAGAAGCCTGAGGCTAATTAATGGAGGAGCTACATCCAAATATGTGTGAAAGTATGAAGGTAGTATGGTTAACCTGGACACTTTTTGTTGGAGGGGGGCAAATGGGGAAGAGAGGGCACCAAGCACAGTTGAATGTATGTCGTTTTCAATATGATCCACACAAAACTAAAAAATTCATTTATATGTATGTTAAATATGGAAACATAGAGAAATATAGGCTCTTAATTTATTATTATTACTGATTGTGCCATTGTTGTTTACAAAGCTCTTCCCCCTGTCTTCTAAGTTATCATGTTTGAAGTTGTTTTCCCTCATTACTATTTTCATCTTTCTCAGCTTCTGTCTCTACTTCCAAGGATCTCAGTGTAATGTCTACTGCTGAGACCTGACCCATCTGTTTCCTTATTTCCTATCTATATTCCATGTCCTATCTCTATCCTTCACTTTAGTTCAGGAACCTCACAGCTTTTAGCATGCCAATATTTCTCTCACATACTTTTTGATAATTTCTTGAAGCCAGTACATGATATGCCTGTGACTACTTTTATCTTCACTTATCAACCCACCTATGAGCTTTCATTTATCCTTCATTTCAGATTTATCCTCTTTTATCTATGTATGCAGAGATCGGTCTTCCCCAAAAGCCTAATTTAAAATATGGTACTCGACCTGCCACTTAAGAAATTTCATGCAAATATCATTATATGATCCAGATTTTTTTTTTTTGGTCTTCCTGGATATATAATTTGGAGCTGTTACCTTTAAAGCCACCTTTAATTTGTTTTTATTATACAAAATAAAAACAAGTAAAAGAGAAGAAGCATGAACTATTAGATGTACTTTTGCTTTGGGACAAAGTCTTGTGAGTTTCATTGTTTGGTATATTTGCCTTTAATTCATCTCTCTGTGCTCACATGTGCAGAACTGGTGCTGTGTGGATCATGTTGACACACTCGTGACCAGTCCTTGTTTTATCCATTCTGGCTGTTCTGGCTCCTCTCTGAGAGGCTGAGCAAGGGAAGCTCTCTCAAGTTCAAGAGTGTGATTTCTAGCTGGTGTGGTGAAATGTGCCTGTAATTCCAGTACTTGGGAGGCTGAGACGGAAGGATCACAGCATCAAGGAGAGCCTCAACAACTTAACAAACATCCTGCTTCAAAATAAAATAGGGCTGAGAAGGTAGCTCAGGAGTAGGATGCCCCTGGGTTCAATCCCTCGCACCACAACAATGTTAGAAGAAAAACTGCGATTTCTCTAACATTTATCACAACTGTTATGATACAGAAGGATTTTCCCCACTGAATCATAGAGCTTCCATTCCTTCCTCTCCAATACCAACGGTAGGCTAGTCCTTTCTCACCTACCCTCATTGTCTATTTCAGTGTTCAACAGCACATTGCACTTTAACTCTGCAGCGGAACCTTGGTGCATGCGCATACAGGAGTAAAACCTCATGTGACTTGATTCTTCTGTAAAGTGTTAAGTCATTAAACAGCTTCTTCTACAACCTCTGGCATCGCTTTCTCCTTAGCCCTGCATTTGTTCCTGGACCATTTCACATGTTTAAAGTACAAATTCCTCTGTGGTGCTTTCAACAGACCACCTTGGTGTCAGTGCTTTGGCCCCAGCCTGTGCCAATGCTTTGGCCTTGATTTGGGTTCTGGACAAGCTTTATTCCTTTATTCTTTCTGATTTCAATCCCAGGTTATTCCTCCTTTGGTTCTAATTAAAATGCATTTTCTTTTGTCTTTTTTTTCTTAATTTTTTTTTTTTTTTTTGTCTGCCTCCTTGCCAACTTCCCTTCAAACCACTTCGCTGACAGGTTTTTTGAAAGCCCTCTGAACTCTGTATTAAGGTGACCTGAATTGCTTCATTCTGATCTTAGTGCCATCTAATAGAATTTGCCTCCAGATCTCGCATTTTGAATAGACACAGTTTGGATTTTAACAGAACTCATTCTTAAATCCCTCCTGTCTTTCTTGCTATTGCTTATTACCTTTGCCACTTAAGGTCTCTAGCTTTTAATCTACTTTCTTAGCAATTCATCAGTGGTCATTATTATGCCTCATAACACTAAAGAGATTGGGAAAATAATGATCATATTCATATAATTTTTGCATTGCATCTAACAAGTATACGAGCACCAATCGTTCTCTGGTTTGGAATTGATTCCTGCCCATATATTTTAAAAGTACTGTATCTGGAAGATCTCACAGGTTCGAAGCCAGCCCCGCGCTGGCTTAGGAGACCCTGTTTCCAAATAAAAATATAAAATAGGTCTGGGAATGTAGCCCACAGGTAGAAGTGCTTCCAGGAACCCCAGTACCACCAAAAAAAAAAAAGTACTGTACCTGCTATTTTACTTTTGGTGGATAAAATTTTTCATAAACAACTTTTAATTTTATCTTTCATGAAAGACCTAGACAGATTAATCATGAGTCAATTCTAATAAAGTAATATTTCTAATTTGTTTTATAAAATGAATATTCCTCTCTCTTGACAAGTATTGGGATCTAAGTGTTTATAACTAGCTAAATAAACAATTTATCATAGTTTTTCTTTTTTTTTTTTTTTAACGGGTCTTTGGATGGAACCCAGGGGCATTTGACCGCCGAGCTATACCCCTTGCCCTATTTTTTTTTTTTATTCCTTATTTTGAAACAGTCTCACTAAGTTACAGAGGGCCTCACTAAGTAGCTGAGGCTGTCCACGAACTGTGATCCTTAGGTCTCAGCCTTCTGAATGCTGGGATTACAAGCATGAGCCACTGTGCCCAACTTTTTTTCAATTAAAAAAAAAATTGATGCATTGTATTTATACATCTTAATGGGGTACAAGGTGGTAGAGGCATACATGCACACATTACTCATTTAGCCCTTCCCCACTTCCTACTCCATTCCCTCTCTCCTCTCTCCTTATCATGTTTGGGTTTTTTGAAATGATTAAAAGTGTATATTGTTCTTGATTCTGAATTTATAGAGTGTTGATCATTTTTTTTTGTTTTGTTTTACCCTTATTACTCACATTCTGCAAAGTGCCTGCCACAAATCTGGCCTTCCCTAAATAATTAATTGAAGATTTCAATAAAAGTTATTTAAGAGCTCAAATTTAGAATTCTTTTTAAGTCATGGTAAAATTCTTTGCAACACCACACATACACACATATTCTTGTAGGAAACCCTATCTTAAGGCAGAGTGGACTTGCATTAAGAACATAGGGGCCAAGGATTAGCCTTGCTAATTTACAAAACTTTCTGAACTTCAGTTTTCTCAAATGCTAATTGGAAATACAATATATATATATATATATATATATATATATATATATACACACATACACACATATATGTATATACGTATATATATGTATATATATGATAGTGTTAATAGAAAATAAGATAAAATAATGTGAATATTTTTGCAATGGTTTGTTAGGCACTTAAAAATACTTTAAAAGATACTAGCAGCTTCTTACCCTGGTTCCAGTTTCTATTTCCTATTAGATAAAAATAATGTTTTAAAATATTTCATCCTTTAAAGTTGTTTAATTAAAGTTGTTTAATTCTAGTAGGAGTTGGGTAAGGGCTAAATGGGTGATGTATGCATGTATACCTCCACCATCTTGTACACCATAAAGATGTATTACTACAATGTACTAATAAAATACGAAAATACTGAAAACAAAAAAAAAGACAAAAAAGTTGTTTAATTCTGCCTTGTTTCTAAAAGTATGTGTTTCTTTTGTCTTTTGAAGATCAGTGTAGTAGAACAAACTCATTTTAGACTCAAATGATCTGGGAGACAAGCTTCTCAAATGAGATACTAAGGTGTTCCCTTACCGCAAAACAATTATGAAACTTGGACTTAATACAAAGAACAAGTTCTGGGAAAATGGGCCAAATCCTTTCTTTGTATACACTCAGAATGAAGGGGGGCATGGGGCTTTTAGCAGTTAAGTTTCTCATCTTCTCATCTTCTAGCCTCTAACTCTCTACAATGAAAGTGATAACATCAGTAGGGAAATATACTGGTTTTTCTGGCCAAGGAAACTATAAAACCAGTTCCAGAAGCCAGGAAAGTATAACTGCTGCTTGCAGAAGGGAATCTCAGAAAGGAAGGAACCAAGCATTCAAATATTCTGTCATAGAACTGACTGAGCTCTGGGCCATACATGTTTTAAACAGATTCAGTAGTTCAGCTAAAAAGAAAAGGTCAAAAAAGAGATAATGAGTTACTGCACAGCCCTCCAAAACTGATTTTCAACTTAAACCCAGCCAAAATAGTTGCTTGCTAAAGTATTAAAAAAAACATATATTGAGGGAAAAAATGATGGTGTTTAGCATCTCCATGATAAAACTTTTGAAATACCATGATGCAATCTGAAATTACCTAACACATGAAAACAAGTAAAAACACAATAAGAAAATGGAACATATTCACAAAATAAAAATGAAATCACATCAATACAATCCTGAGTTGATTTTGAAACCAATAGAGAAGGATTTTTTTCAAAGTATTAAAAGGAGAGTTTAATATATTGTCAGATAACGTCACACACACACACACACACACACACACACACACACACACACAAATATATTATGGACATAAGCCATAAAAATGCTTTCAATTTCTTCTGGTGTTAAGTTACAACACAGGAAACTAGTCAGTTTCTTTTTTTTAAAAGATGGGGAACCTTTATTTTTCTTTTCTACATTTATTTTCATACTTAATAGAGGGATACTTAAGAAGCCATTACAAGTATACTTGGTGAAGCAGAATTAAAATATGCTCACAATGAATTAAAAATTGTGAAAAATATCAGTTGAGAAATGGAAATGCCAAACAAAAATGCTCAGTTCTAGACAACTGAAAATTGCATGGGTATAATAAATCTCACTCATCTGCTGTGAGGACAAAATGCAAATTTGATAACTTACCTAGCACAGTGCTTGATATGAATTTTCTCTACTTTCCTCTTCCTTAAATATTCAGTCATAATGATAATATGATAGGCATCATTTTAAGTTCAACTCAGCCTTCTAAATTAACTAAATTAATTAAAGCATAGGTTCTGGCTAGCACAGATACTACCACTATTATTATTATTTTTTTGGTAGCTTACACATTAAAACTTTATTATTTTTCAGTTCTGTAAATCATAAATCTGACCTTGGGCTATAATCCTGATATTGGAAAGTTGATTTTTGTTTCAGACGTTCTAGGGGAGAATGCATTTCCTTGAATTTTTCAGTTTCTAGAGACCACCTGCACACCTTGGCTCATGAAAACTTTCTTCCATCTATAAATCCAGAAAATATAGATCCAGTCTTTTTCATGCTGGCATTTCTGCTGTTCTCTGCAGCTGGGGATGGTTCTATGCTTTTAAAGGCCTACAATTTGTCTTAGCTGGATGATCAGGATATTGCCTCATTTTAAGGTCATTAACCTTAATCATATCTACAAAGTCCTTTCTTCTAAGGTAATATATTCACAGGGTCTAAGGATTAGGATATGGTCATCTTTGGAGGGGACTATTATTTATTCTCTTCATTTCTTTTAAATTCTCTTAATTTCTTAATGGGTATATATTGATCTTCTATATCCCTGGAATCTTCTGTCCTGGCATTCTTCTCTTTATCCCTTTTATTTTTCTGTACCTTGTTCAACTTTTATTTTTTAAAATTTTTTATTGAACATAAATGGTATACATTTAAACTATACTTGATGCCCTCTCCCCCCTCGTGCCACTGCTTTCCCTTCCCCCCTCCCAACAATGATTGCCCCGGGTAACCATGCCATATTCATAATATTATACATATTTGGATGTGGACCCTCATTAATCAAGTTCAGCCTTCCTCCTCCTCTATCTTTCCATTCAAGCTTTGCTGGTATTTCCCCCCATTACCTGGAGTACCACTGGTATCCTCTAGGTTCCCTAGTTTGGGCATATTAGAGGGAACATATGTACCTTCTCCTTCTGTGCTTGGCTGGTCTCACTTAACATAATGCTCTCCAGGACTTTCCATCTTCTTGCAAATGATATGATTTTGTTCTTCTTTATGGCTGAGTAGAATTCCATTGTGTGTATTTCCCACAGTTTTGCAATCCATTCATCTGTTGATGGTGATCTGGGTTGGTTCCATATTTTGGCTATTACAAATTGTGCTGCTATGAACATAGGTATGCATATGTTGCTATAGTTCTCTGAATTCAACCCTTTTGGAAAAATACCCAGGAGTGGTAGGGCTGGATCATATGGTGGATCTATTCCTAGCTTTCTTAGGAATCTCCACACAGATCTCCATAGTGGCTGAACTAGTCTGCACTCCCACCAACAGTGTAAAAGAGTTCCTCTTTCCCCACATCCTCGCCAGCATTTGTTGTTATTTTATTTCTTTATGCTTGCCACTCCAACTGGAGTTAGATGGAATCTCAGTGTAGTTTTGATTTGCATCTCCCTGATGGCCAATGATGTAGAACATCTTTTCATGTATCTATTGGCCCTTTGTATCTCTTCTTTTGTGAAGTGTCTATTTAGTTCATTTGCCCATTTCTTGATTGGGTTGTTTGTTTTGCTAGTGTAGAGTCTTTTGAGCTCTTTGTATATTCTGGATATTAGCCCCCTATCAGAGTGGTGGCTGGTAAAGATCCTTTTCCATTATGTAGGCTTCCTCTTTAAGTTATTGATGGTTTCCATTGATGAAAAGAAACTTTTAAGTTTGATGCTATCCCACTTGATAATTCTTGCTTTAATTTCCTGAGCTTTGGAGGTTTTGTTGAGAAAGTTACTGCCTGTGCCAATATTTTGTAGTGTTGAACCTATGCTTTCCTCTACTAACTTCACCGTCTCAGGTCTAATTTCTAAGTCTTTGATCCATCTTGAGTTGATTCCTGTGCATGGTGAGATATAGGGGTTTAGATTCATCTTTTTACAAATGGATAGCCAGTTCTCCCAGCACCATTTGTTGAAAAGGCTGTCTTTTCTCCAGTGTATGAGTTTGGCCCCTTTGTCAAAGATTAATTGACTAAAGATGTGTGGGTTTGTTTCTGTATCTTCTATTCTAATTCACTGGTCAGTATATCTGTTATTATTCCAGTACCATGCTGTTTTTACTACTATTGCTCTATAGTATAATTTGAAGTCTGGGATTGTGATGCCTCCTGCATGTTTCTTATTGCAGAGAATTGCTATGGTTATTCTGGGTCATTTCTTTCTCCATATAAAGTTCATGATTGATTTTTCTAGGTCTCTGAAGAATGTCACTGGTATTTTAAAGGGAATTGCATTGAATCTATAGATCAGTTTTGGCAGAATGGCCATTTTGATGATATTTATTCTGCCTATCCATGAGCATGAGAGATCTTTCCATCTTCCAAGGTCTTCTTCAATTTCTTTCCTTAATATTTTATAGTTTTTGTTGTAGATGTCTTTTACATCTTGTGTTAGGTTTATTCCTAGATATTTTATTGGTTTTGAGGTTATAGTGAATGGAATTGTTTTCTTTGTTTCTTTCATTGTGGATTCATTGTTGGCGTAAAGAAAAGCCACTGATTTCTTTAGGTTGATTTTGTATCCTGGGACTTTGCTGAATTTGTCAATCAGCTCCAGAAGTCGTTTGGTTGAGTTCTTTGGGTCTTCCAGATAAAGGATCATGTCATCTGCAAATAAGGATAATTTTAATTCCTCTCTTCCTATGTGAATTCCTTTGATTTCCTTCTCTTGTCTTATTGCTGCAGCAAGAGTCTCAAGGACTATATATTGCAAAGGAGTGGTGATAGTGGGCATCCTTGTCTTGTTCCTGACTTTAGAGGAAATTCTTGCAGGTTTTCCCCATTCAATATAATGTTGGCTTTGGTTTTACAGTATATTGCCTTAATGATGTTGAAGTACATTCCTTCTATCCCAATTTTCTGCAGTTTTTTTTTTAACATAAATGGGTATTGGATTTTGTCGAATGCTTTTTCAGCATCTATTGCTATGATGATGTGGTTTTTATTCTTGGTTCTATTTATGTGGTGAATAACATGTATTGATTTGCTTATGTTCAACTTTTAAAATAAAAATATTAAGCAATTCTAGAATTATGCTAAATTGGGAGTATAACAAGGGAGTTCTCATATCTGCATCTCATTTCCTTTGTTAGCAATGTCATACATTACTGTGGTACAGTTGTTACAACTCATGAACTAGTATTGATATATTATCATTCAAGTCCACATTTCATTCCGATTTCTTTGGTTTCCACCTAATGTTTACATTCTAGGATGCCTTCCAAGACACCAAATTACATTTAGTCATCAAGTCGCCCTAAACTCCTTTAGGCTGAGACAGTGTCTTACTTTCCCTGTTTTTGATGGCCTTTGAAGTTTTAGGTACTAGATAGACATTTTGTAGGATGCACCTCAATTGGGACTTGCCAGATGTTTTTCGCATGAATAGACTGGATTGTGACTTTTCTGAAGCAACCCACACAAATAAATGCCTTTCTCTTCACAGCACATCAAGCGTATGTACTACCAGCATGACTTACACTGTTGTCATTAACCTTGTTCACCTGGGCAAGGCAGGTCTTGCCAGGTTTATCTACGGTGAAGTTCCTCTTCTCTCACTCTTCACATACTATACTCTTTGGAAGGAGTGGGAACATCCATTTGCTTGGGGAGGGCACATCTACATAGATATTTGGATTCCTTCTGCATGGGAGGTTTATCTTTTCTACATTATTTACCCATTGATTAATATCAGCGTGCACTCTTGGATATTTATTTTACACTTTTTTTTGTTGTAACTCAATACTCCTTGATTCTGTTTCTCAACTTTTTCCACCTTTGTCTTCTGGGAACTTTTTCAGCTGGCTTTGGGCCTCATTAGCATCCTTCCATCATTGTGTGCTTGGCTTGTTTGCTTTCTGAAAGCACATCCTCACTTTCTGGCACTGTACGATGCTGCAGGTTCATCTTGTATACCTTGTTTCCTTGTCTTAAAAATCGGTAATTTCTCCATGGAACCCTGGTTCCTATGATTAGAGATTAATATAAGAAAATATGATCACGGCTCATTGTTACTCCTCTTCCTTCTTCGCTGACAGAACACAAAATACTTAGTATGTACTAATTCTTGTATGTACATACATCTATAGTTAATTTTATAGACAACCATCTATAAATGTAATTAGTAGCTAAGCCTGAGTTCATACTGATTTCCCAATTCTGTTCCATCACCACTTGGATTTTTCCAGCCTCCGCCCTTTTCCTCCCACTCCAACATTAAGTAACTTGACTCCCACTGATACCATTATTTTTGACTAGTCAGACTCTTTACTTCTGTTGATTGATAGTCTCAATCAGAGTTTTTTTTTTCCCCTCCTAAAAATTGCTTTTCTTGTGTGCTTGATGTATGTGGTTTAATGGAGTAACTTCTACTCCCTGGAGTAATGGTTGGTCTTATTTACCTAGACCTGGATACTTACCACTTCTTTTTTCCTTGGCTATGGGTACTGGTTCTTTGAGACACATAAGCTGAGGTTAGCCTCACTGTCAGGACGTTTGCTAGTAGACATGCAAGTGAGAAATTTTCTTTCTTGCTGAGCTTGGATCTTTGTTGACAAAAGTGCAGTTCTCCAAGGTATTGCTATAAGAAGGAAGTTCGCCTGAGATGGATGCAATGCGAAGGAAAGGTGAGCCAAAAAAATAAGTAGAGATATTTTCCTGATTATATCATTTGAGCACCTGCATCGAGTCATCCCACCCATGAATGTTTCTATTGTGAATTAGTAACTTCCCTATCTAGCTTAATCCTGTTTGGCTTGGATTTCTGCCATTTGTAACCAGAATCTTTGGTCCTTTCTTTATCTAGGTTGTTCTGTGTGTGTACTTGCAGGACTGAGGTTTGAACCAAGGGACATTCTACCTCTGAGCTCACCCCTAGTCCTATTTTATTTTTAAACAGGACTTCTCCAAGTGGCTCATGTGGGCTTCAACCTGTGATCCTCCTATCTTAGCCTCTCCAAGTACTGGGATTAAAGTCATGTGCCCCCATGCCTGGTTAGATTCAACTAGATTTTATTAAATTTATGATCCTGAGGCACTGGAATGCAACAAACACCTTAAGATAATACCCTTTAATCCCAGAGATTTCACTAAACCCTAGGTTTATCTTTCATCTATTGAGAGTTAAACTCTAACAGTAGCACTTTTGTTGTGTATAAACTAGGTGGAAATTTTATGTTAATAGTTGGAGTAATTTTAATTCAAGGCACTTAAAAATAAAGTGTCATATGTGTCTTTAATAATGAGCTGGGAGAGAGTAAAAATCCTTGAATTACCCCCAACTTCTTAATGCATATTTTATTCTTATAAACTATAATTTATCTGAGAATATATAAATTCAAATCCTAAAATAATCTGAGAACTTAAATCAAATGAGTTTATGAACTTTTTGAGTTGCTTAAGCTATTAAAGTTTTCATAACTTTAGTCTGGATTCAAATATTTCTTCACCATTTTTTTAAAACATGAATTCAGATATATTAATATAATATTTTTCCACAACAGTGTAACAATCATGAACTCACTAGTATACTTTCTCATGTATTCGGTTTTCAAAGGTTTATCGAATTTCAAATATATACATATGCATACTCACACACACACAGGTAATTTCTATTTTTCAATACCAGATTTTGTTATAGGGAAGAACTGTTATCACACAGGGCAAGAACCTAGTCTCTACCGCTTGTCTGATCTACAAATACTCAGAGTCAAATTGACAGAAAATAAGTTTTATTCAAAGCCAGCTTTGAAGGAAGATAGAGGAAACTTTTTTGTTCCAAACCTCCATCTTTGAAGAACTTAAGGGCAATGGAAGCTTTTATAAGAGAAGAGGTAGAGAAATGAAGAAAGAAATACATATAAGCAGACTCAGCCAGAAAACCTATTGGTCTCAATCAGGTCTCAGCTTCCTGGGAGCCTAACAGGATGAGGGAGGGGGCAGCCCTACAGTACTTACTCTCACCAGGAGGAAACATTGATGCAGAGAAACAAGTTGTCAGGGGATTGCAAGTTTTACATGGAGTTTGTAGATTTTATTAGGAGTCTGTTTCAGTTTGAACCACCTTTTTTTTTTTTTTTTTTTTTTTTTTGTGGGTCTGGGGATGGATCCCAGGGGCATTTAACCTCCGAGCTACACCCCCCTGCCCTTTTTTTATTCTTTATTTTGAAACAGGGTCTCACTGAGTTGCAAAGGGCCTCACTAAGTAGCTGAGGCTGTCTGCGAACCGCGATCCTCCGGTCTCAGCCTCCCAAATGCTGGGATTACAAGCGTGCACCACCGTGCCCGGCTTGAACCACCTTTTAAAGTAGGATGCTGAACTGAATATTTTGCAAGTTATGGTTTATATACTACCAAAAAGGGTCATATGACCTTCAACCTCTTTGCTCCCGTGTCTGCATCGTTAAATTAGAACACAATAGACTAGATGATGTCTCGGTTTCTTGTAAAGTTTTAAATCTTTTCTTTATGAGATACATATTCTTCAAATTATACCATTTAATACCTGTGTACCTTAACTAATATGGTCTTATTAAGATTAAATGTTTCTACACTTTTGCCCTTTGATTGGAAAATACTTGCCCTAGTAATGAAAGAAAACTTAGTAGTGAGTTTCCTGGTACAAATGTAAAGCTTTCTTGTTGTCTTTTGCTGACATACCTGCATCATTTCCTTCTCATTGTATTCCTTTTCAATCTAGCATTATTAATTTCTGCACTTACAAAGAAAAAATGGAATTTCACCTGAGCTCTTGATCTTATTTAGCCCTCAACTTAGCTGCTTATTAACATTGAAACACATGTTTTGAGAATTAAAAAAAAAAAACACCTTTAGGGCAATGACAGCATCTATTATCCTTCTAACCTCTGTAGGAAGTGTGAAATTCTTACTATCATTTAAAAACTGTGTTTGTTTACTTTTCTAATGTTTGAATAAAATTCTCAGCTAGAAGCCATATTTGAAGTTACTCTCCAACTTCAGGATGCTAAGGGAAGATGAAAGAATTAACAAACATATCAATGCCAATCACTAAGCCAAACATGAGAAGGAGATAAGGGAAGGGAATGGGGTGAGAATAGGATAAGGGCTAATCGGGTGATGTGTGCATATATGTCTCCACCATCTTGTACTCCATTAAGATGTATGACTACAATGCACCAATAAAAAAAAACTTGAAAAAAATTATTTCTCCAATAAAGTAGGGTTGGGGCTATAGCTCAGAGGTAAAACATTCCTGAGTCCAATTCCTGGTACAATCACAAAAAGAAAGTTATGCATGTAGATTACCATTCTCCATGGATCACACCTTGAGTAGTGCTGGAAAAGCTCCTCTTTTTCTATGGTTCCTGGCCTGAATCCAGAAATACCTTTTAGATTATCAACGCATGCAGCTATCTGATTGACCTTTTGGGGGGGAATGAGAAATTTTAAAATATTTTCCTGCTTGATGTTCTTTCTCAGACCATCTCTGCCTGTCATTTATCATTACTAGTTACCCTAAAGACTTGATGTTGGTCACCTTCCTAGGAAACATCAGGAAGAAAAGCACAGGCTACACTCTACTCCTAAATAACTGCTTTTGGAGATCAATCGGCACTTGAGGGCTTATCCTGGCTAGGTGGCTTTTACCCTCCTGTAACCCACTTAGTTTGAGTCCTGGGATGAAAGAAGATACTGGGCTCTTCTCAGAGAACTAAGCTCTCTTTATCATTTCCTGCCTTATCTCTTCCTCTCTTTATATAGTCCTATTCCAAATTAGGCAACACTTAATGGGTATTGGGAGTAGAGGTAGAGAATGGCTTCTTACTCTGTTTTTTTTAAAAAAATCTTTAATGTATAGAATATACTTTATGCCCTTACTTCTTTATGGCTTAATACTGAGAGACTGAAAAACAAACAACAATATAAAAATATTTTATTTCTTAAAGATCCTGTTTTACAAAGCTGTTCCTTACTGTAATTTTATTTTATTTTTTTTGGTCTATTTAGAAGTGCTTGACCAAAGTACTGAAGCCTCTTGAATGGGAGGTGCTATGAAACTTCAGGTAATTTCACACAAATAATCCTACCACATGAACGTGCATACACCTTCAAAAATGTTTCTCAGAGCCGGGCGTGGTGGCGCACCCTTGTAATCCACACGCTTGGGAGGCAGAAACAGGAGGATCGTGCAGGTTCAAAGCCAGCCACGCGCACTGGCTTAGGAGACCCTGTTTCCAAATATAAAATGTAAAAATAAGTCTGGGAGTGTAGCCTGGAGGTAGAAGGGCTTCCAGGAACCCCAGTACCACCAAAAACAAAAAACAAAACAAAACAAAAAAACAAATGTTTCTCAGAGGAAATAGAAATCTGTGTTTAGCAATGACTTCCTATTTCTCACTTCCTATATCATGTATTTTCCTTCCTGCATCATAATGATATATCATAGTGAAGTTCTGGGTAACATATGCATACAGCACTTGGTGTTCTTCCCTCTGGATCATACCCCACTCCCTCCCTGTCCTGGTAGCTGTTACTGACTTGTCCCTGCTCAGATCTTTCTTCAAAGCACCTGAAGTATGGAGCATAATGGGTTGACTGTGCCAGCTACCGCGTCTTTGAATTCACATGTTCATACCAGAGATAGAAAAGACACGCAGAGTGTTAGAAGCAGAGAAAGATTCCACTTGGATGCTTTGAGAAAGACAATCGTTGGAAGACAGGGAGCATCCAGTATAGGATACAGGTCCTTGAAGCTGTTCCCAGCGGTGAGGAAACAATGCAGGCGTGCACAGATCAGAAATTCCTGTCATTGTAAGATTCCTCTAAGGATCACCTTTAGCTTACAGCTTCCTCATTGGCCTGGCTGAGACTGTGTTAGAACTGTGCTGTAGTCTCAGGCTTTTCTTACCCAGCCTTCCTGTATCGGGGTAACTCTCCCTTCGATGTCTGAATTTTCTCCTTGCCTATACTTTTTCTCTCTTACTCTTTATCCCCCACGGGTATAATTCCTGAATAAATCTCTTTCACCTGTAATCGTGTTTGATAGTGTATTTCTCAGAGGACACACATGGACACATACTGGTAGACTTTAAGACCTTTTAAAACCACTGGTTTCAGTCATAGAGTTCCAGCCTTGGAATTAAAAACTCATGGGAAAAAAATCAAGCTATAAGCCAAGGTAGATGCTTCCCTGGTTGAGGTCAGTCTGTGTTTCGCAGATCTGGGTGGGTCCTGAGGAAGTCTCATGGGGCTCTGAGGGAAAGTTGGAAGTTAATCATGGTGCCTACTATTCTTGGTACAGGTGATGTTAGTGTATAAGAAATGTGAAGGGTGTTGGTGGTTGTACTCTTCCTAAACCATCGAGGTTGTAACCTGCTACCCGGTACTCTGAAGGAGAAAGCACTTTGAATTCAGATTGTTCCAACATGCCCATCACTGGAGGATCCAGCAGTGACAGCCCTTGAGCAGAAATTTATGCCTAGGAATGAGCCTGAAATATCACTTCTATGGCTTCCCCCATTACATGATGGGCACAGGGGAGGGTTATGTGATCTGCAGTCTAGGTTACTAATAGTATCAACTAGTTCGTTTTTGATCTTCTTAGGCCAATGTCACTAACTTTATTTGATTGTGTTAAATTTCATGACTAGTAGGTAGAATAGGAGTTTCCTTATTGTAGAGTGTTATAAATGCTATGCATCTAAATCTCCATCCTCCTACTCTCCCCCACATCCACATTTTTTTTTTTTTTTTTGGTGGTGGTGGTGCTGGGGGATTGAACTCAGGGCTTTACATATGCCAGACAAGTGCTCTACAGCCAAGCTGTGACTCTAGCCCCAGTTCCCAACCTCACAATTTTTGGAAGATCCAGAGTTTGTTATACCCAGGTAGGATGATTTTAAGAAATAAAGTCATTTTTTTTTGGCAGCTTGTTTCTTTTTTTTAAAATTAGTGCATTATAATCATACATCTTAATGGGGTACAAGATAGTAGAGGCATATGTGCATATATCATTCATTCAGCCCTTCCCCAATTCTCACCCCATTCCCTCCCCCTCCGTCCTTCTCATGTTCTGCTCAGTGATTGACTTTGATATGTTTGGCAGCTTGTTTCTTTCTTTCTTTCTTTCTTTCTTTCTTTCTTTCTTTCTTTCTTTCTTTCTTTCTTTTTTTTTTTTGGAGGTACTGGGGTTCCTGGAAGCCCTTCTACCTCCGGGCTACACTCCCAGACCTATTTTATATTTTATTTAGAAACAGGGTCTCTTAAGCCAGCGCGGCTGGCTTCGAACCTGCGCGATCCTCCTGTCTCCGCCTCCCAAGTGCGGGGATTACAAGCGTGTGCCACCACACCTGGCCTTGGCAGCTTGTTTCTAAAGGCAAGAACTCTACTGCCAGGACAATCAGTGGCTACCCAGCTGTTCTATTACCCCATGAAGCATCTTTTGGAGAGCTTTGGACATTAAAAGACAGTTTGGGAATAAGAAAAATGGTTTGTCTCAGGTCCTGGTTAGGACAGTTAAGATTGTAGATCCAGTGGGCTTCATGCAAAAGGTTTAATCTATTGAAATGTGGACAATGACTACTCTCAACTTGGGGGCAGGAGAACTACACATGACTAACAGGAACTGCTCCCTTCCCACTGTCAATCTCTTTGCTCCTTTTTCTTCTCTCCTTTTTGTTTTGGAGGAATATTCAGAGAAGCGTTAGACTCCTGCCTCTCCCAAACTGTGGCTCCAGACTAATGATTTTGTCTGTAAGGTTTCAGTTCTTTCTCCTTAGTGCAATAATAAAACATATTTGCACGATTAAAACAAAGAATACTTGAGGAAAGGTTGATCTGGTGGGACATCGTGATCTTGGACCATTGCAATTTATGTCTTCCTGGTAACGTATGAGTACTGAGATGTTTAAAGTAAGCATCCTGTTGATATCCTGTGGATAGTTTTTTTCCCTGCAGGGGGATGGTGTTGGTTACTGGGCAACCCTGGGGAAGTGGTCCTCAGAAGCCCTGAGCCAGCCAGAGTTGGCTTCACACGTTTAGTGTCTTTAACAAGTCCATTGCTTTTTTAGAATGTTGCTAAAGCTTTATGGGGTTCGTGGCTTTGTATCAGTGGTGAAATAGACTCAAATTCTTGAGCTATTTTGAATTGTGCTGCCATAGGCATAAGTAGGCATAGACGACTATAGTATTTTTACTTTAATCTAGGAGCCTGTCAACAGGTAGATGGATAAATAAAATATGACATATACATGCAATAGAATTTTATTCAGCTGTGAACAAGAACAAAATTATGTCATTTGCAGGAAAATGGATGCAACTGGACAACATTAAGCTAAGTGAGATTAATTAGTCTCAAGAAGTCAAAGGTGATAGGTTCTCTCTTATATGTGAAAGTCAGAGAGAAAATAAATCCAAGGGACTTTAAAAAATGGAGAGAGAGAGAGACAGATAGACAGAAAGACAGACACAGATACGAGTAGAGTAGTCGAAGAGGAATAGGGGAGGAAGAGTTAGGAAGGGGAAAAGGGAGAATTGAAGAGGGAAACAGTTCAAGTTACACTATGGCAGTATATGAAGTTATTACTATGCATCTCACTGACTTGCGTAGGGAAGGAGGAGGGGGAAGTGAGGTGGGATGAGTGCATGCATGTTTTTATCACATGGATGTATAATAGGAGGACACATAAAATATTTTTTAAAAAAAGATGGGAACACAAATTAGAAATTGTGAAAGAAAACTCAAATGATTTAACACTCTTTGTTGTGGAGTTCACAACCTTTTGAGATCTACCTCAGAGCATCGAGACAGCCCTGTCTTTATTCTTTCATATCAGTGTTCTCAATTTACTGCACATACCTGCAGGGCTTTGTGAGCCATGTATGTACATGCCTCTGAGTGACAGGGTTATGCAAAAACTGGGTCTGAGATACAAGGCTAGTACCTGGAGTCTAATCTCTCACCTGCTTTGTTTTGTGACTGGATCCTTCAGATCATCTGCTTCTTGTCTTTAGCAGGAAAGTTAAAAAGGAACTGGCATGCCATTTATCGAGAACTGATTGTGTGGCTAGATACTATGCCACGCATTTACACATGTTATTTTGTGCCATCCTGTAGCACCGGTGAGATATGGATTATGCTATTGATAAACCTGAGGCTCAGCCAGAGGTCTTAGAGCTTATAAATGGAAGTTTCCCATATGTATCCATGTTTATTGACTTAAACTCAGGTGATCTCCCTAGAGTATCATGCCGAGAACTTCTGGGATCTTTTTCCTTTACTTATATACTGCTTTTGCTTTTTATCCTCTTATTCTTTGAACACATTATGTTTGGATTGTTTACTACGTTTTGTCCTCTAACATTTACCTGCCTTTTGAGACTGGCTTTATCTTTCCTGCGATCTCCAACACAACGTCATTAAAATCTGCTGTGTAGCAGCAGCCCTTTGCACTCTCACCGCCCATATTCTAAGGCATGCTAGATTTTTCACTAGTGCAACATTTTAAAATTCTTTCTCTCTGCCGGGCGTGGTGGTGCACGCTTGTAATCCCTGCGCTTGGGAGGCAGAGACAGGAGGATCGTGCAGGTTTGAAGCCAGCCGCGCGTGCTGGCTTAGGAGACCCTGTTTCCAAATAAAAATGTAAAAAAAGGTCTGGGAGTGTAGCCCGGAGGTAGAAGGGCTTCCAGGAACCCCAGTACCACACACACACACACACACAAAAATCTTATATCACACTGAATATCTTTTTCAAAACACATATATCTTTGTAATTTTGATTAATGTGAACTCTTAAAAGCAAGCTCAAGTTCACATTTAATCCAGGTTTAAAATTAGGGAGAAGCTAGACACGGTAGGGCATACCTGTAATCCAAATTCTTGAGAGGCTGGATAGAAGGTTCAAGGCTGGCCTCAGCAACTTAGCCAGACCCTGTTTCAAAATATATGTATGTATGTATGTATGTATGTATGTATGTATATATATATATATATATATATATATATATATATATATATATATGGCTGGGGATATAGCTTGGAGGTAAAATGACCCTGGGGTTAATTTCCAATGTGTATGTGTATGAATGAGAGAGAGAGAGAGAGAGAGAGAGAGAGAGAGAGAGAGAGAGAGAGAAATAAAACTCATTTAAGGGAATCTGAATACTCATTTAGAGAATCTAGGTTCAATATTTGGTTTTATCCAAATATTTTTTATAGGAAGAATTTTCTGTGTATTTTTCTGTGTATACTTTTATCTAGTTTATGTAAAATGGTTGGCAGCAATAACATGGAAAGATAAAAGGGAAGTTTGTGGCATTAGAAAACCTGTGCCTTAGTGGAAACACTGAAGTTGAAAACCTTTTTTGAAACTGCCAGAAAATAGAAACATAAAAGATTCAGAGTATTTTATGAGGTTTCTGTTCATTTCTTATAGTCACCTACTAACATTTTATAGAAAAAAACCCCACACATACATAGAAAGCAGATTATCCCATCACACTTTACATTGCAGAAGAAACTACTTTTTAAAGAATAAGATACTTAATGGAATTTAAACAAAACTAAATTTATATAAAATGTGATTTCAATGGAAAAAGGAGGAGAGCTGATCATGGGAACTAGTAATTTAAAATTATTGTGTCATGTAGAACCATTCGGTTAATCCAGTAGGCCTACACTCTGATTTTCAACCCAAAAGATTTTGGGGGTACTTTGGCTAAAATACTTGGAGCCATTTTTGTATGTTGCAACTTGGGGAAGAGTTTTGTATTTATGGTCCCTCATGGGTATCAACAGAGATGGTGCAGAACATCCTACTATGCACAGGTCAGCCCTCCACAACGCATTATCCAGTCAAATATGAATTGTGCTAAGGTTGAGAAGTCCTGGTCCAAATTTAAACTTCATACTGAGAGACTGATGAGAAATTGTGTAAAATAAAAAGTAACAACAAATAGTTTTTAGGTATGGGATTAAAACCATCAGTTTAGATGAAGTTGTAGTTTTTTCAGGGAAGACAATCGATATATTCATAAATACCCGGGTGTTTATGCTCCATGGCTTAATTCACAGTGTTCTAGCCCATGCTGGAACTTCCCTTAATAATTTTAAGAGAAGCCCATCCTTCTGATGTTCAGGCAAAAGATAAATCTTTTGCTGTGAACATGACATTTTATTTCATGTGAGTGCCATTTTGTTCTGTTGAAATGTCACAACACCAGTAAAATGGACATTCCAATCTCTATCATACAGCCAGTTTATTTTAGCTTGGCCCAGAGAGCAGAATTTTTATATTCCTGATAAGAATTCAAGGAGTAAGAGATTTCAAATATGTATGTAGAAATGACTTTTGAAGAGATATAGAACTATTGGCGTCATTCTAAAAATTTTCAGAAGAAAATTTGTTTAGACCCTGGGGAAAAAGTAAAGTCAATAGAATGGATTTTTATCTATTTTTAAGAAAATACATTATTTTCATGATTTAATAGTGAGTTTTGGGCCCTGAGAATATACTTGTATTTTTTAAAATGTATTTATTACTTGAGGAGGCAAGAGGCTGATTTTCCAACTGATATTGACAATGCCGTACTTTATAGTATGGGTGAGGATCAATGATATTCTTCATGTTGAGAAAAAAGTGTACAATTGCAGTTGTCTACTTTGAATTACTAACAGTCTGTTGGTAGTAGAGTTATTCTCCTTTGGCCTTGGGGTATTATGAACTACCTATATCTTTTGTACTAGAAATTTGTTAAGGCCTCTATTAGCACGCTAATAATTACCTTCATTTTTCTTTTGAGATGCTTCAGGATTAGATATTATGCATAAAAATATTTTATTCTAGAGGTGAAAAATCTGGCCAAGAAGTAACTAGTGTATTCAAGTAACATTATTGGTTAAATTTAAAGTGTATATACTATCATTAGGATGAAAAATAATCTATGTGGCATTGTGAATACTTATAAAATGTACTGAGAATACTTTTATTTCCAATGCACCTCCTGGTCTCATCTACCAGTTTATTAATTTGTGAATTATTGGCATAGAAACAGCCCTGTTTCTCTGATCTTTTTCCTTCTTGTCCAGCTGCAAGTATTATTCATGTTTTTTTAAAAAGTATTATTCACTATGTTATAGAGAAGGAAAAGAAGTAGTGTCTTCAATTTACATCTAGGTGACTCCTTGAGGTCAGTACTAAGTTAATACCTATGCTTAAGATATAAACCATCACCTGGGTGTGGTGGCACATGCTTGTAATCCCAGCATTTAGGAGGCTGAGACAGGAGGATCGCAGTTTGTAGACAGCTTCAGGTAGTTATTGAAGTTCTTGGCAACTCAGTGAGACCCTGTTTCAAAATAAAGAATTAAAAAAAAAATAACGCAGGGGTTGTAGCTTGAAGGTGGAATGCTCCTGGGTTCTATCCCCAGGACCACACACACACACACACACACACACACACACACACACAAAGATATAAATCATCAAGAGGTTCATCATCCACACTTTTACGCATATTTTTTCTTTTTATAAAGAAAGACCAGTGAGAATTTTTCACATATCCAAGCACTGGATATTTGAGAATTTATTCTCCTTTTAAAATAATATATCACTAGAGTTGTGATGTCCAAGCCAGTAGTGCTCTAGCTACAAACGGTAATTTAAATTAAAATTAAAGTACAATTAAAAATTAACTTTCTCAGTCAGGCATGCTGGCGCACGCTTGTAATTCCAACATTTGGGAGGCTGAGACCAGAGGATCGCGGTTCTCGGACAGCCTCAGCTACTTAGTGTCAGGCCCTCTGCAACTCAGTTAGACCAGGTTTCAAAATAAAGAATAAAAAATAGGGCAAGGGGTGTAGCACAGAGGTCGAATGCTCCTGAGTTCCATCCCCACATGCGCAACAAAAATAAAAAATTAACTTTCTCATTTGCATTAATCACATTTCAAGGGCTCCACAATCACATGTAACTTGTGGATATTTTGCTGGGTGGGGAATTATAGAGCACTTCCTTTACTACAGAAATGTTTATTGATAGTACTGCTAGTTATATGCAACAAGCCATTTTTTGGGGGGGGGCAAAATTATTGAAATTTAAATAATCAAAATGTGTCTTCTATTATTTGTGAGAATTCCTAAAGACATGTTCACTAAAAGTCAAAATATGATGTAGCTATCTATTTTCTAAGGAATGAGTTAAGTGTGATGGTTACTTTTATGTCCAACTCACTGGGTCAGGGTGTGCCTAGGTGTTTAATCAAACATTACTCTGGGTGAAGTTGCCCCTTGGATTTTCTCTCTTCTGTGTCTTCACTTATCAAAATTCAATGGAAAAGTGACTCGTTACAGGAGGAGAATTCAGAATTGCCAAACTATAAAACAATTCAGTTTTATAGTTTCAGAATTCAGAATTGCCAAACTATAAAACCAGCCATGATGTCCATCAACAGATGAATGGATTGCAAAACTTTGGGATGTGTACACAATGGAATTTGACTCAGCCATAAAGAACAAAATTAAATTGTTTTAGGAAAATTGATGAAATTGGAGAATATTATGCTAAGTGAGATTAGTCAGTCACACACACACACACAAAAAAAAACCAGGTGCTCTCCCTAATATGTGGAAGCTATGGAGAAAAAGAGTCATAGGAGGAACTCAAACAAAGGAGGGGAAAACATAAATGCGCAAATAAGGAGACCTAACTGGGGATGATGGGAGGGGAAGAGGGGTGTTCCCTAACGTACATGATGTACATTTGCAAACATGTCAAAGTCAATCACTAAGCCAAACCTGAGAAGGAAGGAGGGGGAGGCAATGGGGAGAATTGGGGAAGGGCTAATTGAATGATGTGTGCATGTATGCCTCTATCATCTTATACTCCATTAAGATGTATGACTACAATGGACCAATAAAATAAATAAGGAAATGAATAAATAAATAAACACATAATAAATTAAAAGAAGACAAGGGCACACCTGTGAGGCAGAGGCAAAGGGGGGCCCAAACACCAGAAACAATTAAAATAGAGTCAACAGGCAGGAAAGGAAGATATGAGAGCAACATAATAAATTATAAATTTGATGGAACCTGGTTTCCCAAATAGCAAAATAAAATTATGAGACTGAAGATCATTATTCAAGATGAATCTTCAGTACCTAAAAATAAAAACTGATTATTTCCAAGGTGTTGACTTGGTGGATTAATGATTTTAAGAATCCCCATATACTACTTAGAATAAAAACAATGTCCCTGGGACTTTTAATGGGGTGGTTTCTGTGTTCTTGGGCCCAAGCAGTAGATCAGTGATGGAAGACTTGAGGCTCCCTTTCAGTCTGTACTTTATTTTAAACTGTAATTTAGCATCATACAAAAGGCCACTGAATCATCACTATGTTCAAACAAATAAGCAAACACTCATTCTTTTTCATGACTGAAGAAATAAACAAGAGTGGTATTAATTATCTGGTGAAAATAAATTATAATGAATGCAAACTCATTACTGTTGAAATCGATGCATGCATAGCAGAAGGTACATTTATTGAAGTCAACATACTTAATTACATTTGGAGTAATAAAGAGAGTAGGCATGAAGTCCAATGTCTCTTGAGCCCAAACATTAATTTTGATCTAATTTTCTTTTCCTTAATGTTGAGAAAATGAAAAGGCAAACAAATTAAGAGACCAGTGTTAACTTCATTAGCTCTGTGAACAGGGGATTGTAAGCTGTTCGTACTGTGTATATTCAACATTGTGATCCAAAAAAAAAAAGTTACTTGATTTTAAAGCCAGTGATGGTATTATAAGAATAAAGGTAGCCAGATGGCCTTTCTCATCCTACAGGCGAACAGGAGACATAAAATGCTACAAAAGTCACAGTGACAAGAATAGAGGATGTTTGGAATTTGACACTGTGAAAGAAAAGTCTGTGATAGTTCAGCTTTTCTCCCTGGATGTCCCTCTTCTTTGAATCTCTTTCTCCTATTCAAACTATGTCAACACTTTTCTTTTTCTTAGTTCTATACACTGGCATACTTTCAGTCAGCACAGAAGTCGTGTGATCTGATTTAACCTTTCAGGTATATTTATGTAATTTCTCAACTGAAATGTAAAAACTCCAGTTCAGATACACCTTGAGCAATTTTGGCCAAAAAATGTGTACTGATGGATAAGTAACTGTTGGATGAGTAAAGGAAGAAAGAAATTCTTGGTATCCATTACAGTCGGTGACATGGTATTTTTCCCACTGAAGAGAATGTAGCCCAAGTCAGGCAAATGGACTAATAGATATTCTCATCACATGACCTGGATATTAGAGATAAAGGTTCTAGATTGCAGACAACATATTATTGATATTTGTTTAATTCACCAATTCATCTTATTGTTGTGTATCAAAACAAGTTACAGCATTAGTTACCTCCCTCCAAACACTACAGCATGCACATCACTAACTGGTTTTAATATTTGTTTGTTTAAGAGACAATTTACACAGAGCAAAATGTACAGATTTTAAGTGCATCTTTTGCTAAATATTGACAAATGCCCAAACTCTCCACCTCAAACTTTGATCGAGATAGAGATAGGTAATGTTATTATCACCCGTCTCCCTGACCTCAAGCAGCCAGTGCTAATTTTTTTCCTCAACATGTTAGTTTTGCCTATTCTAAAACTTCATATAAAGGGGACCATACAATATATAGTCTCGTATAATGCTTCTTTCCCTCAACATAATGCATTTGACTTTCATTGATGCTAAAACTTGCGTTGCCAATTTACTTTTATGCAGAGTAGAATTTCTTTGTGTGGATAGATCACAGTTTGTTTTGCCACTCTTCATTTCTTGGACACCAGGACTGTTTCTAGTTTACGTCTGACTTACATTTTAAAAGGATCCCTCTGGCTGCAGGCTGGAGAGTAGATTCTCGAGTATAAACCAGCTAGGAGGCTGTTGTAATTTTCAGGCAAGAGAGAATATGGTGGTAAGATTGTGGGGATTTGGGGGGGATATATTTTATTTGTTTTAACTTAACAAATAGTCGATGCACATGATAACGTAGACACATGATGATTCAATACATGTCTACAATGTGATTAAATGTCTTCAGGTCTCTTTCGGTTTAAGACATTTCCAAATTTTTCGCTGATTTTGTAACTTTGGCTACTTCATTTTTCATGAGGTGTTACTCCCCGATTTGCCTTATGAATTTTCCTTGTGAATTTTCATCTTGACAGCATCTCTGCTGAGGCTCCACACTGCACCCATAGCTCTGGGCTGGAGCGCTTGGCACTGAGCTTCTGAGGCAGTCTGGCTGGTCCAGGAGCCTGGGAAGAGACTGTACCCTCGTCTCACAATCCACTGTGGATCTATGAAGCCCAGATGAGCAGGGGGCTGGCTTTGGTTTTTGAGACAAAAATGTAGATTTGGGAACAAAAATGTAGATTTGGGAACACCGGTACTGTGAGAACTGAGTTAAAAAGCCCCTGGGTTTACCTCCTCCTTTGCTTATTGTCATTTCTAGTTAGTTACTTCCTGGGAACTCCAAGGTGAAATTTCCTTGAGATGAGAAGGATATTACATGTCAGTCTCTGCTTTTGTTCCCTTCCATATTGTTTTTCTTTTGTATTTCCTTTCCATCAGCCTGCAACTTTCTGTAATTCAGGTCTGTGTTAGAGTAGAAGCACTTTTAGACAGGTGGGGAGATCTCATAAGCTTAGCAGTTACTGAGTTATTGATATTCATATTATGCATATATATTTCCTTTATTTTTATTAAATAGATATACATGTCTGGCAATAGGCATTATATGTATATATGCAAAACATCTATACATATTTTTATATATATACATGTTTGGCAATAGGTATTGTATGTATATATGAAAAACATATGTTTTGCAATAGGTTTTAAGATATAGAGAAAGCACATGTAAGTTACTATGGCCTTTTGTTTTTTAACAAAAACAATCTCCAAATTCAGTGGAGAATTCCTTTCTTTTCATTTAATTAATAAATTAATTAATTATTCCAGAGACAAAGACCCAGGTTTATTTAGGAAAGTGTAGCTACACATTCAAGGGAGAATGTGGCCCATCTCAAGAGGGAGAGAGAGCCTCCTTTCTAAAAAATATTTTTTTCTAGTCAAGTGGAAGCCACACTAAAAATTCTTTCTTTTATTTTCCTGGCAGGATTTCTTGTGAATTATTCCACAGTGAAACACTTTTTCACATGGCTTTTGTTGTTGACCTAAATCTCAGGACTCAGAGCGACAGAGGCAGTTGCCAAGAGATCCTATGAAAAAGAGTAAGATACTCAAAGCCAGAGGCCCCAGCTCTCCCTACAGGAGCCTACTTGGGGCTTCCAGCAGCCCCATCTGGAAACACAGGTTCCAGAAACACTTAAGAGATATGAATATTCACCTACGAGAAGAAGTGAGGTAAGCTGTATTGAATCACGAAGCATTATAGTTGACAAATTATTTTCCATTGAAGCGATGAATTAGAAATTGGCAACAGGGGAAAAGGATGGGTGGGCTGAAAGGGAAGCAGGGCAGGAACTTTGTCCCATGGATGCTCACCTGCTCAGGTGAAGGTAACTTTGCCAGGTGGCTGAGTAAGAGTAGCATAAAGTCACTGGGTACCTATGGAGAAAGGAGGGAGGAGGAGATTGGGTATAGAGCCAAAGATTTTATAGCCTGACTAAAAGAAGATCATTTTAATGTGACTACAAAACTATGTGTGATAATCTTTACAAAAGCTAAAGAAGTTAGTGACTTTCATTAGCCTAGCAAAGACCTTGGAGTCCTATTCTCTACAAAGGAGCCTTAGAACATATGTAATCTCTCCTCTTGGCTGCAAAATTTTATTTTATTTGTGTGATGATACAGTTAAAATTTTATTACTTGCTAGGTACTGGTGTTATACAAGCAGATGATATATGTTATCTCATTCAGTCTGCTTAATGTTCCTCTGATGCAGGTATTATCACCCATATATCACTTTATAGTAATCGCTTTACAAATGAAGAATTCATACTTAGAGACTGAAGTGATTAGCTCAAAGTTTTAATTTAGCAAAAGCTGAATTTTACTTCATTTTATCTGATTTCAGAGGCCATGTCACTTTTGATATCTTTAATGGCCCCAAAGGCACTTGTGCTAAAGGTGTAATCCCCACCTCGCTGCTATTGGGAGGCGGTGAAAACGCAATTGGACAGCCTGGGAGGTCTTTCAATTATCAGAGGCATGCTTTCCTCTTCGATTTTCATTTCTCCTTCAACATGAACAGTTCACTCTGCCATATGCCTCCTCCCACCATAATGAGCTGCTTTGCCACAAGCCCAAAAGCTATGGGACCACCGGGCCATGAACTGAACCCTCCTGAACAATGAGCCAAAATCAGTGTTCTGTTTCAGGGGTTCTTACAGCAGTGGAAAGCAGACTAATTTGGACCATCTGTAATTTCATCATGGCAGTACTCAGTGGGGCCTATACTTAGAGGACTCTGTACCCTGACTTTAGCACAATAGCCCTAAATTCTCACAGTGATGGAGATATTTGCCATTGTTTTTACTTTGACTCAGATGATCAGTTGTTCATACTATTAGTTAGGTTTTTCTCCTTGTAACAAAACCTTCCCAAAATATACTGGATTGAAAGACACAGGCCTTTTATGTAGTTTCTGATTCTCTGTTTTGGCAATCTGAATAGGGTTTCTGGGAAGTCTTCGTGATCAGGACTAGATTAAACTATTCTTGGCTAAACTATCTCACATGTCTGAGACTTCATCTTCAACCAGAGGGATGGCATGTCTCCATGGAATCAGTCCTCCTTCCCCAGGCTAGCCTGTGGCTATTCACTTTATGGCAGAAGTATTGCATGAGTACCAAGTAAACTCATAAATAAGGCATATTTAAAAATTGTTTTATATCTTGAAGCAGGGTCTCAAAAACTGCTATAGGGTCTTGTTGAATCGCTGAGGGCAGCCTCAAGCCCATGATCCTCTTTGTCTCAGTATTTCAAGTACTGGAATTACAGGTATGGGACGCCATATCCAGCTCATAAGGCACTTTCATCTCCATTTGCACAACATGCATTAATGTCCCATTGGCTGAGCTAGTCACGATGGCCAACCCAGATTCAAAGAGAGAATAAAAGGTTGACTTCTATGGAGAAAAATCTGCAACATGGTTTTGGAAGGGCATGATGATTGTGAAGGTTTCATATTACAGGGTGAATAAAAGGAGGTGAAGAACTGGTGAACACTTTAAAAATTTTCTCATACTTGTCTAATTCTGCTCAGTCTTTTTACAAATGTGTAATGCCTCCCACATAGGATTAACATGCAAAAATTTAGAATATGACATATAAAATTTCTCACTACTAATAAACATAGGCTCCCAGATATGAAGCCTTAACTTACTGGTCAACTAGTAACATATGCTTAGTAGCCTTAAGCAAATAAAAAGTTGGCTTGCTAGGACTTTACTCATGCTTCTCTAGCAATTTCTTTTTTTAATTGAAAGAGGGAATCTAAAAATGTTTTCAAGACAGTTGTGCATAGGTTACTGTTGTAAAGGCATCTAGTAAATAAAATACACTTTGTTCCAACGTGCTCTAGAACTCAAGGAAGTCTATTATTAGCTTTAGGTTTTTTATGAAAGTCCAAAAATTGGTAATTATATAATATAATAAAATTCCAGAGAAGCCAAAATTTTAAATAAACAACAATGGCAGCTTATTGGAAGCAAAGTTACTATTAAGTACCATGGGGAAAATAAATTACTATGACAAACAAGAGGGATGTTCTACCACATCGAAACAAAAGGAATTTCCATAATATTTTATCTCTAGCATTTGATTTATAGTTATGTTGCAGAAAAATTCTTCATACAATTTTTTCCCCAGAATGGTCTTGAGTGTTATGGATTCTCTCCCCCTGAAAGCATCAAACTATTTTATGTTGTCTAGAGAACTGAGGCCCCATTTGCATAATTTCCAGAGGGGCTGAAAGAAGCTTCCTCATCTCTCTGCAGGAGATGCCTTGATGTCTTGGACCTGAACCCAATTGTATGGATAATGAACCCTCAAATAATCAGCCCTTGTTCATAGGAGACACTTTATTACAAATAAAAGTCTATACTAGTTGTATAGAAAGTATGACCTATGAATGTTTCCTTTATATAAGTCCATGGAAAGCCATAAAAAGAATATCAAAGAGCAAAATAGAGTTTTTTCTTGACCTTCTATCAGAAGTGTCCCACCACAAAATTCTAAAAATACATAATACAGTATCAAATTTTGCTTTAAGAACCTGAATATGTACATTTTGTTTTTATGAAAAGGATATGGTATGCATTTTAGGCTAATTTCTGGGATTTCTTCTTTTGGCAAACCTCAGATTCAAAGTGTAAGGACCTTAAGTAAAAATTATTGTGGTCTTGAGAGGTTGAATAAACCTCTTTACTTTAATCTCTAAAAGTATGTGTTGTGATTTACTTACAAGTGTTACCGAGGGCTCCAAACAGCATTGAAGCCTGCAGTGGCATTGTGGAATCTGTTGGATCATATATGCGATCCAGGTGATGGAGCATCTTTTTATGGGTCCGGTTGCATAGCTTTCTCTTATCTCTGGGCTCCATTCAAAACTGGAAGCTTTTAGGCCCCTCAGGAAGTGGGTCAGAATAGCATCCCCAAATGAGGTAAAAGTGGCTTTTCACTTTAGATAAGCCCATTATATAATGTGTCTCTTTCTTAGTGATGGGAAAGGCCAGATGCAGCAACTTATTCTTTATCTTGGAAGGGATTTCACCGAGGTAGAAAACTCCTGGGTTCTATTGGTATTTTTGTCCTACTCTTGAGTCTACAAATGTCCTACTAACACGTGTCAACTGGTCTCTATCTCCTGCTTATCAGATTTGATCAGAAAAATGCAATCAATTTGATGGGCCAGCATGGTTCCATGGGAATTGAAAAGCAAGTAAGGTATATGCAGACTAGATTATTACAATGTGCTAAAAGCTGACATGGTCCTGAGATAGGATAGTGAGAAGATATTGCTGAGTTTGTCAGCTGAAAACATATTACTTTTGATGGCCCTTACTAACAGATATAGAAAAAAAATAGCATGTGCCAGATCAATAATTGCATGGCAGGTATGAGAAAATGTGCTGATTTGCTCCAGCGATGAAACCACATTTGGCGCGGCAGCTGCAATTGCTTGGTAACGTTTATGATAACCCACCGTCATTGTCTAAGATCCATCTGTCCTCTGCACAGGCCCAGAAAATGAATATGGAATCTTTGCTTAGTGAGATTCAATAATTAAGCCACATTGAGCCTCATCTATCTTCATATTCCTTCTACTCTGGTCCCACATTCTTTTGATCTATTACCATATATTACTCATATGATATATTACCACCCATATTCCTCAGGCTTCAGCCAATATAAATTGGCAAAATCATACATTCTTTGGGTATGTATTGTGTTGCTATTTGAGTCATGCCTTGAATTTCATTCTTTGGGGACATAATACACAGATTATGTGCTATTTATTAACACTGGGATATTAAACTTTGATGACTCCCATTGTCTGGCTTGATCACTCTTTTTTTTCTCCCCTGAAAATTAGATGCAGGTCTTTATTCATTCACTCATTCACTAAGAATTCAGTGAAGATGAGCTACAAATCAGGCAATAAATTACCTCTATAGATCAGAAGTCCTACATGGGTTTTGCTTGGCTAAAATCAATGTATCAGTTGAGATGTGTTTCTTTCTGGAAACTCTAGAAGAAACCGTCCCTTGCTTTTTCCAACTTCTAAAGAATTTTCATATTCCATGTACCAGAATCTTTATCCAATTGTAAAGACAGTAAGGCTATATTTTTCTAAGAAATCCTTAGATATATGTTTCTCAAAGTTTCTGACTTTCTGATTCCTATCAGCCAGCACTTTCCTCCAACCCCTGGAGAGCAATTGCAGTCCCTTGAAAAGTGGCTTTCTCTGTAATTCCTCTCAAAATATGGCTTCTTTCATCTTCAAAGTCAACAAGAAAGAGAATGATCCTGCTAGCAAGATGGAATTTTATATGAAGTAACAATTCTGAGAGTGACATCTCTTATGCTTTTCCATCTTCAGTTGGTTAAAATTAAGACATAGTTCCTGCCTATAAGAAGGTGGGCAGAAATTACACACAGAATTAGAGGCCAAGAGACAAGTATCATAGAGGCCATTCTCAAGTCTCTCTGCCACATTGCCAGATCAGTGTTGTCTTATTCATCCAAGCAATCCAGGAACATAGCAGTCTATCCAGAGAAAAGATGGTAGTGTATTAAATGAACCAACAGATGACCCTATTATTATGTTCACTATAGTTTACGTTTCTTATTTGACAAGATATTAGAACCTGTTTTTATTTTTTAAATTTCAGATATTATTCTTTTGTGTGTGAATTTGTGTGGTCTGGGTATTGAAGCCAGGGCCATTCTGTCTCTGAGCTACATTTCCAGTTCTTTTTCTTTTTTCTTTTGAAACTGGGTCTCACTGTGAGTCTTGCTAAGATGCTGAAGTTGGTCTTGAACCCGCAATATTTTTGTCTCAGCTACTTAAATACTAGGATTACAGGCAAGCACCACCATGCTCGGCTTAGATATCATTATTATTTTTGCAATTAAAAAATTAGAAACCTGTTCTATAACATATTTATCTATTAATTTATGTGAAGCTTATTCAGAATTTATATTCTAGGCATTGTCGTAGTTTTATGAAAAAAAAATGGCTCAAAATCCAGCTTACTGGAAGGAGTGGCAATATTCTTTGCCAGTTAGTGTGAAAGGTTTATACATTTTTTTTTTTTTTTTAGCTATGAAAGGTGTACTGTAACACTTACAGAGTGGAGGAACAGAGTAGAAGTGCAATCCCTGCAGGCATCTCAAAACCAAAATGAATAAAGCAAAAAGGGAAGGAATACCACATTCTTGTTTGCTGCTTCAAATTCAATAATTAGAGAACTATTAATAAGTCTCAAAAGAGGCTTAAATAAGGGAAAGAGAAAAATCCAGTGATGTTATATAATAGAGAACCTTCTATATGTAAGGAAATACCATAGAACAAGAAGCATTGTGTCCACAGAGCAGGATCATTGTTCTTATCTTACTGATTTAAAAACTGTTCTATGTGTAAATGGTTTGGGTTTAGAGTACCCCTCATCCCTCACAGAATCTAAGTAGCAATGTTGGAAGTGAGGCGTGGCTGCTAAGGAAGGGTCCTGGTGATATGGCCTTGGGGACCACCTGTTCATTCTCCTCCATTCACTCTTGCTTCTGGCCTCCAGGATGTGAGGGTGTGCTCTCCTTCTCTCTACTTTCTGCCTCCATGTGCTGAGCTTCAAACCCTGGCCTCATGTGGCCTGAACCCATCATCTCCAAAAATCTCTGAGCAAAATACACCTTCCTTCCTCTAAGTTGTGTGGTCAGTTGTTGGGGATTATACCAATGAGAATGTTGACCTAGACATTATGTTTTATTTAGCTGACTTTCCATTCAATTAGATTGAATAAATAAACACCAATCTGTATTTGAAGTGATGTATTTCACATTTGAAAGTTTTTCTGTTATTTTTCAATTTTTAATCAGTATTATTGGTATCAGCCATTCCTTTCTTCTACAATATATTGTCTTTTTACTTCTGTTTTTATAAAGCCAAGCAAAGCTAATGATTTGCTTTTAATGTAGAAGGAAAATGCCCTCTAAACTTTTCTAAATTTCCCTTTCCTACTTATACTTTTTCTCCAAGTGACAATGATCAAAGAAATTCTGTATTAATGTTATTATTTATAAAGATTTTTTATATTCACACAATAATGTATCTCCCAGAAGTTAGCCTCAAAAATTTATGTATTTTTTTTCTTTGCATTCGTAGTTAATGCTTATCCTGATCAACATCCTATCTGCTTTATTCCAAAATACCTGACTACACAATTTAGAAGAAGAAAGAATTACACAGTGTTTGGAGATTTGGGGGGTTAATCCATGTAAGATCAGAGTTCTCAGAGCTCAGGGCCTGGCAGAGAGGAGAGAGCAAGGTTCTCTTTCACAACATCAAGGCTAGAAACAAGATCAAGCAAGCAAGAAGATGGAAATATAAAAACATAGTCCCTAAGCCCACACCGCTCAGGACCTACCTTCTCCAGCCATAACCACTTGACTAGGTTACCACCCAGCAGAATCATTACAATGGATTTATGCACTGATGTGATTACAACTCTGATGACTTCTTTATATCAATAATGAAGCCATTTGAACATGAGTATGTTAGCTCCTAAGGGGTCATTCCATACCCAACCGTAACAGGGCTCCATCTACACAGTGAGTTTTATAATTGTTAGGGACTAAATGTCTGCATGTTCCCACAAAAAATCCACATGTTGAAATCTAGTTTCCAGTATGATGGTATTTTTAGATGGAGCCTTGAGGAGATAACTAAATAATGAGGGTGGAGCTCCCTTAAAGAAAAGATAAGAAAGCTACTTCACTCTCTTTCTGCAATTTGCAGCTATAAGAAGTCAACAGTCTGCAACTTGGAAGAAGTCACTCCCCAGAATCTGACCAAGATGCCACTTTATCTCCGACTTTCAATTTCCAAAACCATGAGGAACTAATTTATGTTATTTACGTGCTACTCAGTCTATGGCCCTTTCTTATTGCAGCCTGATCAGACTGGGACAGAAATGGGATACTGCTGCATCAAAAACCTAAAAATGTAGAACTAGCTTTGGAACTGGGATTAGGAAAGGATCGAAAGAGCTTTGAAGTTCATGCTGGAAAAAAGTGATACTGTTATGAAGGGACTTCTTAAAGGTGATTATGGTAAGAGCTCAGAAAGAAGAGAGGAGACCTACAGAAAGAGTTTCAAGTCCAGAATGTGGGCAAAATTATGGACAGTAGAGGCCATCTTGGAGAGGTCTTTGAAATGAAGAACTTGTTATTGGACAGTGATGAAAGGCAATCTTTTTTTTACAAAGTGACAAAGAACTTGCCTGAATTGTTTATGTTCGGCCATTTTGTGGATGATGAAACGTATAAACAATGAAAATAGATATTTAGCTGAAAAGATCTCTAAGCAATGTGTTGAAAGAGTGGCTTGGTTATCCCTGACTGCTTCCAACAAAGAGAAGAGATAAGTCACTTGAATATAGTATTATTAAGCAAAAATGAGCTGAAACTCAACTATTTGGAAAATTCTTAGCATTTCTTGTCAGTGACAGTCCCACGGCATACTTGAAAAAAATGGTGCAGACACATAGGAGATGGAGAGGGACAGGCCAGGGGGACTCACTCTTAGGCAAAGGCCTTGCTGGACACAGATTTTTTTTTTTTTTTTTATTCTTCAGGGTGAAGATTGAAGTAACAATGCTACTGGATACATGCAGTGCCCAGAAGGTAAAATTGAACTAGTAAACATGCTGCAAGAGCTAGGGGCTACAGATAAACTGGACAGGCCACAGTCAGCAATAAAGCCACTGAGGATGAACAGAAGGTCCTTGAGACAATATGTGACAAGCGGAACATTTGAGAAATGGTGCCAGCAAGAGACACAGGAACATTAACCTTGGAAGAACAGGCTGCTTTCCGTGAGCCCATCAGTCTAGTCATGGCTTTTCATGACCCACAGACCTTTCCAAGGCAAACATTTATCTCTTTCTAGCAGTCACATTTTCCACAATTTCTACATTGCAAACAAGTGAGAGAAAAATGGCTTGGGAGATAGCTGGAAGGGTGTGGCCCAAGTAATAATTTGATAAGGAGATTAGTGTGGGTGTGAACCTACAGACTTAATCAGCTACACTAGCAAGGCAAACTGCCAGTTGGAACTAAAGGGAGAGGAGACAAAAAGAAATAAAGGCTGTTGGGCTTTGTGAATTGAATAGGATTGGGTGGTAGAGCTATTCGGCTCTGAATATGTGATTTTTTTCAAAACAAGGGAAGAAATACTGAAGGAATTCAGATAAAGGCTGCCTTCTTAGTCTCCAAAGGTGAGCCCAAGGCCTGTACCCACCCCCATGGCTCATGGGGGGTGAGACAGTAGATACCGGAGAACAAAGGAGGTTCCAGGGAAGTCCTTTTATCTCAGTGGGCCTGGAGAACAGAGAATCTTGCCAAGGGCATTACTCAAGAAGCTCTAAGTTTTCTTCAGGTTTACCTTACCATGTTGTGGACTCTCCTGAGACCTGGGACTTTTCCTATCATCCGGTATCTCTGTGGTGGTTGGAATGTCTATCTTCTGCGTATCCCAACGTTGTATTGTGGATGTATATAACTTGTTCGGTTTCATGACTTCATATCTGGAAAGAAACTTTAACTCAGGATAAATCATACTATGAATCTTACCATGACCTATTTAGATGACACTTAAATCAGACTTTGGATTTTAGACTTTGGGCTGAAATTAGAATGAGTTAAGAGTTTAGGAGACTCTTGGAATGGAACAAATATTTTACATGTGAGAAAGACAGATTTTTATGGATCAGGAGTGAAAAGATAGGGAATGAATATTTGTGTTCTCTTATAATTTATATATTAAAATATAATCCAGAGGTGATGGGATCTGGTGGAGGGGAATCTGAGAGGGAATTTGGTCATGAGGATTAATTTTCTTAATAAAAGATGTAGTGTGGTCTTTCCCCACAATATGAGATATAATAAGCCTGACCTCAGACATCCAGTGTTTATAATCACAAGAAATAAATTTCTGTTGTTTACATGGCACTCAGTCTATGGCCATTTGGCCATTTGTTGTGACAGTCTGAGGTAGTGGTAGATATCTATAATATCAGTATGTGGGAGGCTGAGACAGGAGGAATCACAGATTCAAGACAATAGGGAGACCATAAAAAATAGAAAGGCAAGGTTGTAGCCCAGAGGTAGAATGTTCCTGAATTTAATTCTCAGTACCCCCAAATTAAACAAACACAAATCAATAATCAAATAATGGGTGACGTGTGCATGTATGTTTCCACCATCTTGCATTCCATTAAGATGCATGAATACAATGCACCAATAAAATATTTAAAAAAAAAACAGAAAAAAGGAGAGGAAAGAGGAAGGAAGTAAAGAAGAAATGAAGGCAAAATAACAAAGGAAGGAAAACAGAGGAGGCAAAGTGGAATTTTAAATCTCAGATAAACCCTGTGTATAGAAACAGATTGTTGTTATGAGTAGAGAAACTTTGGAAACAACTTTGCAATACGGTGCCATATTTTGGTAAAAAGAAAACAGCAGGAAAGCTCACATTATCAAGCTTGGTATACAAATAAAGACTTTTGCTAGCCTGAAACAGAGTATTGATTCCTTGCCACATAAGCCTCAGGGAAATTATAGAATCAGCAAGAACTCACTTCCTTTAAAGATAAGAAAATATTCAAACTAAAATAAGATGGATTGATATAAAGATACAGCTTTAAAAAGTGAAGGGAATCAAAATAGCAAATTAAAGTTCAAGAAGAAAGTAGCCTAAAAAGATAGTTACAAAATAGATAAAACTTTTTACAAATTTTGTCACCACAGGTCCAAAAATTAAAAATTTTTAATTAAAATAGTTCAAAACACAGATAAAGGACTTTAAGGAAGAAAAGATATGATGAGAATACCAAGGGAAATAACCTATGAAAGGACAAATCACTCAATAATAGAGCAAGAACAGGAATGAGTAAAATAAACAAAAGGAAGTGGAAATGGATAGAGAGTTAAATACAGAGGAAACAATAGTTATGAAAGATAAAAAAAGGCAATGCATCCTACATGTAATTGGTGTGCTGAAGAAAAGAAAAATAAACAAAAATATGAATGTCGGCATATTATAAAGAAACACATGAATATAAGACAAAAATGTGAATGTAAATACATCACACAGAATGTGAATCTATCATATCAGAAAATTGTGCAAAATTACGTGCCTTAAGTTTGTGAATAGCTGCATAATCCCCAAAGAATTAAAACAGGAAGTGAAGTAAATTACTAATATGAAATCTGTAAATATTACAATGGATTATTATAAAAGTAGTATAACATTTTACATAATTATATGAAAAAATATGCAAGATATTTTAAACTGATAAAAACAAGGACAAATTTTATAGATTATAGTGTAGTTAATGTAAAGAAAACTTTTGCATAAAACTCCTTTTTTGCATAGAATTTGTACAGGCAGAGAATAGCAGGAAAGAAGAATTAGCCAGGAGGAAAGGCATCTTTTACTTTCACCATCTGATATCTTAACATTTGTATATTTTTTATAAAAATGCCAACAGAATCACATTTTAATAACAGATTAGTTTTACTTTATGTAACTTAATGTCTAATAATATTGTATTTAATAACTTATAAAGTTTCTGAATATTTAATAATCAACCATGTAGGGCAATATGATCCAGGTGCTACTTACCAGTGAGTGTGGTACACATCAAAGGCATTTCAATTATAACCCTCTACTTAGCATATGAAAAGCAAAAATTATGTATCATAGAACATAGAAAAACAGGTATGCTTATCTATGAAAGACCAAAAAGAAAAATATAAGGATTCAGAAAACCAAGTAACACTATTTCTATAATATACATAACTAATATTTATTAAAGTGCAGATGCTTAAAAACTATATCATCTTTTCAAATCCCCCCCAAATTTACAAAACTGACTACATACTCAACAATAAAGATAAAATATTAAAAAAAAACTTTACAAGTAGAAATATTATACAAAATGTTTTCTGATCTCAAAGTAATTGAATATAAATCCTTCACATCAGCCAGGCATGGTGTCACACACTTGTAATCCCAGCATTTGGGAAGCTGAGACAGGGGGAGTGCAGGTTTGAGGTCAGCCTCAGCGACTGAATGACACCCTCAGCATTATAACAAGACCCTATTTCAAAAAACAGAAACTATTCGATTCCCCTGGATTCAACGCCCAGCAGCAGCAGTAGCAACAACAACAACAAAACAATAACAATACTCTTAATTATTAGAAAAAAAGGAAAAATTGAAATTATAGAATATGTTTATAGCAACAGAATTTCCAGTAGCCAAACTGTGGAACCATCCTAGGTACCCATAAACAGACGAATGGATAACAAAAATTTGGCATATACATACCATACAATTTTACTCAGTCATAAAGAATAAAATCTCTCCTTTAGCAAGAAATGGACGCAACTCAAAAGTACCATACTAAGCAAGCACAGCCAGCCGCAAGAAATGAGTAGATGCATATTTTTTTAAGAGACGCATATTCTCTTTTATGTGGAAGCTAGAGAGAGATTCAGAAACAAGGGAACATCATAGAGATGAGCAAAGACTCCAGGGGAGTGATAGATGGTAGGATTGTACTTTTTCGTCTTCCATATTTAAATTGTACCCTAGGACCATTTTGTTTAATTTACTGTCTCTCAAGCAAGATGACTGATGCTCCCTGGGGACTCTGGCAATGTCTGAAGATGATTTGGGTTGGCACAAATTGGGGTGGAGGGAGCGTGCTACTGGCATCTAGTGGATCGGGGCCCAAGATGCAGCTAATCATCTCAAAATACACAGGGAAGCCCTTCAAAATAAAAGAAAAAATACCCAAATGTTAATACTACTAAGGTTGAGAAACCCTGGACTGATGGCTTCAAAGCTAAAGGAGCTGTGTAAAGTGAGCTATTATTTCTGAGCTGTGTATTCAATCACTGGTGAGAGGGTCTCCGAGAGTGTTCTTAACAAAATACAGATTATTTGAATGACTAAAATCTCTGGGCAGATGTGATTCCAAAGAAGAGACATTTCTACAAGTTATCTGCACCAAGACAGAGGACTACCAATGCTGTGAGCACTTTCTGGTAGCTGGCTCTGTGAGCAAATCCTTTAATCCTGATTTGGTATGATCTTCAAATGGGCTACTTGTCTGATCTCTAGTTTTTTTTATGAAGGGTATGGATATTTTATTGTCATTGTGTAGCCATCTATCTGATTTAGGCAGAATGTGTTGGAATCATTTTTATTTGACCACATTAGGATAAAGATGAATCTGTGGAGTGAGAGATTCTGGGTTGAGAGTATAAGAGAAAGGCACGCAGTGTTGTGATAAACTTTCAGGAGCGGCATGTGTTCTGTGCATCTTTGTGTTATATGAGGAATAAAGTGTACAAGTCAGTGTATTCTGGCCCTTTGATAGTCTTAAGTGTAGCTTAACTTTTCCTCTGGTGGATTTGAAGAATAAAAATGTCATGTCTATATTTTATAAATTAATTGATTCTGAAAATTTTACAATAGTGTAGTGTAGTTATCAGTAAAGTACGGCTCTTATAATTCTCTGTGATGTATGTAGAAATATCAAACTTACCGTAGAATTTCTGGCAAGAATTTTATATTGTAAATGCAAAAACAAAAGATGCATTTTTATTTGAGTCTTCTTATTGCATTATATAAAAAACAATTAAATTTTAATTGTATGGAATACAGCACTAATCTTCTGATACAAAGCAATTAGACAAAGTTTAAAATGTGGAATGTTATTTTATAGTCAGATTTCGAAAAAGGATTTCTTATATTTTAAGTGAAGTTTGCACTTTAATTCTGATTTTAATTTAATTGAGGTAGGAAAATTTAAATGAAAGAGATTGAAAAAATCACTTTATTTCTACATGGTGAAAAAACTAATGGTAAAAGCAGGTGATATAAGGTTTATAGGGTTAGGTAATTTGCAAGAAAAGAGAGAGAGGGAAGGTGTGTGTGTGTGTGTGTGTGTGTGTGTGTGTGTGTGTGTGTCTTTTTGCATGTATACATGTGTGTAGAGAAATTCTGCCAATTTTATTTTTTGTTAACCTCTTCTTTTCCTCTATCTCTTCATCTCAACTAGCAATTTTTCTATTCGCTAGCTAGATGTGTTCTGCCTCCATCTGGGATCACAAGAAATTCATAGGTATCTCTAATCCTTCCTACAAATCCTATCATCAGATATAATCTCAACATGAAAAATTCACAGTGTCTCACATTTGCCCATAAAATAAATTCATATCTAAGCTGACCAGTTCTGTCCAATTTTATCTCTCTTGGTCCCAAATATTAACTTTTTCTTCAAGCCAGGCCTGTGCTGGCCACTTCTATGAGTATACTCTTAAAATTGTTTCAGAACACTCAGCCTTTGTCCAATAAACTATTTGCCCAGTTTTCTTTCCATATAAACAAATCTGTCCCATTTTAGTCTTTTTCTCTCTCTGAGAAATTTTAGAATTCATCTACAGAATATTCTACACTATAATTAATTTTGGTATTATTTTATGTTTTGATTTTATCTCAAGGCTTAATGAACCCAAGAGGTTCTAGGTAAAGTAAGAGATGAAGACTTTCAAAGATAACGACTCAGTTTGCAGGAGTTCTAGATTAGAACAGCCTTAAATTCTGTTAGGAGGGGGTCAATAGAAATATAAAATAAAGCAGTAAAAAATTCCAGAAGGAAAGCTAGGCGTGGTGGCGCACGCTTGTAATCCCAGCATTTGGGAGACTGAGACAGGAGGATGGTGGTTCGAGGACAGCCTCAGCTACTTAGTGAGGTCCTTGCAACTCAGTGAGATTCTGTTTCAAAATAAAGAATGAAATATAGGGCTGGAGTGTAGCTCGGAGGTACAATGCCCCTAAGGTCAATCCCCAGTGCCACAAAAAAATAAAATGCAAGAAGGTGACCAGAAGACTCCTCCTCCTCTCCTCCTTCTCCTTCTCCTTCTCCTTCTTCTCCTTCTCCTCCTCCTCCTCCTCCTCCTCCTCCTCCTCCTCCTCCTCCTCCTCCTCCTCCTTCTTCTTCTTCTTCTTCTTCTTCTTCTTTGGTGGTACTGGGGTTCCTGGAAACCCTTCTCCGGGCTACACTCCCAGACCTATTTTTATATTTTTATTTGGAAACAGGGTCTCTTAAGGTAGTGCGGCTGGCTTTGAACCTGCGTGATCCTCCTGTCTCTGCCTCCCAAGCTCAGGGATTACAAGCGTGCACCACCACGGCTGGCTTTTGTATTCTTATTTTTAAGCAGGGTCTCACTAAGTTGTGGAGATCTTCACTAAGTAGTTGAGGCTGTCTTCAAACCACAATCCTCTGGTCTCAGCCTCCGGGATACTGGGATTACAACATGTGCCACCATGCCCAGCTGGGTTGTTTTATTTTTCTATGAATAAGTCACTAATACCTTTTGTAGTCTAGTTAATATAGGCCATTGTTGTAGTTAGATACAATCTATCCTATAAAGAGCTGATTTATTATATTCAGGGTTGATATAGTGTAGCTATGAGGGTATAAACCCAGTAGTGAACAAATCCATTATAATGGATTCTCCTAGATGGTACCTGGTACACCAATAGGATGGGGCTGAAGGAGGTGCATCCCTGAGGGTGTGGCATTGGAGCTTTTACATGGTTCCTCTTTCTTCTGCTCCCTCTCTCTTGCTTCTGGGCTCCATGATGTGAGCCTGGCTTCTTCTCTCTGTGCTTCCTGCTACCATGCCCTGAGATCTGTGGTCTCAGCCTCACATGAACCCAAAACCATAAGAAGTCTTTTTTACTCTATTTTATATGGTGAGTCTTGTTTAGTTGTAGGAATGCTCACCAGAACAACCATTGATGCTGATATCATGCCTTTTTATTACCAAAAGCTTATCTTGGGTGAGAAATGAACCATTTTGAAGCTCAACATACTTAGAAGTCACATATTTACATATTATATTATATATAGTTTAATTAAACAAAATGATAAAATATAAGTTTATATGTACATTTAAATTTACAGTGCCACTAATTTTTTTCTGATGTTTTTTTTTTTTAATCAAGTTTTTCTTAAAGTAAGGGACATGCACCCATTGGAATCTAAGGAAGACAATTGATGTCCATTTTTTCTTTTTAGGTGGTTTGTTATAATTATACATATTTGTGAAATTCTTTTTAATTAATCAATTAATTTTCTTTTTTCTTTTTTATTGGTACATTGATATTGAACATGTTTTATACATCTATTGGCCATCTCTATTTCTTTTGTAAAGTTTTTATTTAGTTCACTTATTTTTTGATTGGGTTATTTGTTTTTTTTGGCAATGAGTTTCTTGCTTTCTCTGTATATTCTAGATATTAGCCCTCTATCAGAGGAATAGCAGGAAAAAAAACTTCTCCCATAAGTCAGTTCTCTGTTAAGATTCGTAATAGTTTCCTTTTGCTGTACAGAAACTCTTCAATTTAATGCAATATTAAGTATTAATCCTCATTTTAATATTTTGTGCCCTTAGGTTCTTGTTGAGAAAGTTTTTACCTGTGCCTATATTTTGGAGTGTTGGTCCTATGCCCTCTTTGAGTAGCTGCAAGATTTCTGGTCTAATTTCCAGGTCTTTGATTCATCTTGAATTAACTTTATGCAAGATGAGAAAGTGGGGTTTATTTCCATTTGTTGAATATGAATAACCAGTTTTGCCAACACCATTTGTTGAAGAGACTATCTTTTTTCCAGCGTATGTTTTTGACCTCTATGTCAAATACCAATTTGCTGTAAGTGTATGGATTTGTTTCTAAGTTTTCTAATATGCTCGATTGGTTTATGTTTCTGTTTTTTGCCAATACCATGAGATTTTTATCACTATGGCTCTGTAGTATAGTTTGAAGTCAGGTATTGTGATACTTCATGGTTCTTATTTCTAAGAACTATTTTGGCTATCTGGGTTTTTTTTGTTGCTGTTGTTACAAATGAATTTAAAGTTTGATGTTTCTATATTTGTTAAGAAGTACCTAGGTATTTTCATGAATATTGCATTAAATCTATAGATCACTTTTGGAAAATGGTCATTTTGGTTATATTTCTTCTGTCTATCCAAGAGCATAGAAGATCCTTCCACCTTTTAAGATCTTCTTTTTTAAATGTATTATAATTTTTCTTGTAGATTACATCCTTGGTTAGGTTTGTTACCAAATATTTTATTGTCTTGGGATTATCAGAGATTTTCCAAACATAGAAAAAGAAGTCAATATACAGGTACAGAAAAAATATAAACCCCCCATTAGACAAAATGTAACAAAAGGTATACCACACCACACAATAAACAAATGGACTAATGTAGAGGCCAAAGAGAGAATCTTAAATGCAATGAGAATAAAAGACCAAGTGACATTCAGAGGCAAACCAATAAGAATTACTCCAGACTTCTCAAACCACGTCATGAAAGCCAGGAGGTCCTGAAGAGAGACAGTTGAAATTCCAAAAGAAAACAACTTTTAGCCACGACTACTCTACCCAGTAAAGATAATTATCAAATCTCATGAGGAAACCAAAATCTTTCATAACAACAACAACAAAAAAAGCTGAAAGAATTTATGTCTTCCAAACCAATTATTACATATTACTAAATTCAGATTTGATTTTACTTTTTTAAAAATTTTGTGATGTTGGAGGTTGAACCCATAGGTATTTTACCTCTGAGTTACACACTCAACCTCATTTTTCTTTTACTTGGAAAAATGAGTCTGGCTAAATTGTATAGGCTTGTCTCACATCTGTGATCCTCCCGTCTCAGCCTCTCAGGTACTGGGATTACAGATGTGTATCATCATGACTGTTTCTAACTTCAGATTTTAGAATCAATATTTTTTCTAGAAATAAAAACTGCTGTAAATTATTATTTTGTGGCACAAAATAATCATTCCCCACTGAATATTCAAGATGAGCACAGAGGAGGCCCATGTTTTAATTTTAATTTTTCTTTTTAAAAGGGTATGACAAGTCATTTACTAAGTAAATATGTAAAAACTGGCATATTTTCTATATCATGAAATGTAAACGCTGTGTTGAGATGGAAATAACATGAGTTAGAATTGAAAAACCTTTATCTTGCAAAAGTGCGCTTCAAGTGCTTGTTATAATATTGATTCCTAAGCACTGTTTTGGTTTTCTTTTGCTGGACCGTATCTAATCTGTATACAATCTTAGATCTGCTCAGTCACACCTACCTCTGCGTACTTGGTTGCCTGCTCTATGGGGAGTGCTTAACTCTCTCTGTCTCTCTTTTTGTTACAACCAGATATTTTGGTGTTCCTGGAAGAGGGAGAGCAGGGCTCCAATTCCAAGTGCCTGTCGGGGTGGGAGTTCCTACAGGTATGGATACCCAAGTCGTGCTCAAACCAAATCCAGTCCCACCATTTAAGAACTGGAAGGAAACTCATGGCTTCCGTAGGATCTGGCTTCAATAGTAGCAATTACATCACACACTCTGAAGATTTCATCTGAAAGATTGTCTATAAATAGTGTTGCATATCTAAACTAATTTTGAAGAATAATTTATATAGATTTTTTTATTCAGTAATTAAGTTAGATGAAAGGAGTGAAATATTTCTAGAGAATTTTCACTATATTTATGTCCATATCCCTGACTCCAGACAAGTTTACAATGTTTTTTTATTGAATTTTAATTTAAAATTGCAAGATATTCAGAAGATTCCAAAGACAGTAAAGTAAGAAAAGTAAAATAATGGTAACTTCTCTATAAAATTTTGAGTGAAAAAAGGCGTTGTGTGATGGAAAATAAGAGGTCATTTCAATTAGAAGCTCAGTCTCTGTTTTGCAAAGTAGCTGCAGTAGTCCATTGGTGGGATATGAGCATTGTTTTTCTTTCCTGATAGTGTAATGGGAGGAAGCAAGTTCACACCTTCATCTGCCATCAGTCTGTGACATGACCATGTGTGGTCCCTGAGAGAGAGCACAGAAGCTCGGTGCTAGAACTTTTTTGATTTTGTTTTTTATTGGCACGTTGTAATTGTACATCATAATAGCATTCATAGTGATACATTCATGCAAGCTCTGTGCTTGCAGCCTCACCGGGTCTGACTCCCTCTCCACACGTCTCTTTTCATAGTGATGCATTCTATACCTGCACAGAGCATCACTAGTCTGTTTCCTCCCCTCCTCCCTCCCTCTTCCCCTTCCACCACTCTGCTGGTCTTTCTCCTCATTTTCTTGAGGCCCCATTTGTTTCCTATTTTCTCTCTAGCTTTGACATATGAGAAAGAGTGCCACCTTGATTTTCTTAGTCTGGCTGATGTCACTTAGCATGATTTTCTCTAGTTCCACTAATTTTCCTGAAAATTGCATAATTTTCCCTTCTTTGTGGCTGAGTAAAACTTGACTGTATATGTATATATATATTTATATATATTTATATATTTATATATATAAATGTATTTATATATATTTATTATATATAAATATATTTATATTTATATATTTATATATAATTTTATAATATATAATATAATATATAATTTATATATAATTATAATATAATATATAATACATAATATACAAATATATAAATATATAAATATATAATTTATATATAATTATAATATAATATATAATTTATAATATATAATATATTTATTTACATATAAATATATTTATTATATATATTATATAAATATATATTTTTTCTTTATCCATTAATCTGATGATGGACACTGAGGTTGGTTATTGTAGATTGTGTTGCTATAAGCATGGGGGGCATGCATCCTTATAAAATTCTGATTTTATATTTTGGAAAGATACTAAGGAATGGGATGATTGGGTGTTGTGGTGGTTTCATTCCTAGTATGCAATAGAACTTTATTTTGTATAAGAGAACTGGCCTATAGATGGAGCCCATCTTCTTCTATAATAAACCCTCTAGATTATGAAAACTTTAGAGGATGGAGCATATATATTCATACTTTTCTTTCATTCTCTATCCTAAAACTTAATTTAGTGCTATTTACAGAGTATATAAATTTGTAGTATCTCTAAAATAGTTGCACCAACAACACCAAGAAGAGTTGGGAGAACTATACAGTGAGATCTCATTTAATCTTATTTTGTAGATGAGGAGCTTGGGCCATTTATGGTTGAGTAACTTGCCCATGATGTCAGACTGTCTTAAAAACATCAATAAAGACTATATTTCATTGTTAAAGAGCAAGAAGTTAGTAGATTTTTTGGTTACATAAAAGGGGGGTCTTTCAGTGTTGTGTGGTATAATCACTAAATATTACAAAAGGTCCCAATACAGTAGGTATTTGGATGAAGGTGGTTTTATCTGAAGCAAAGAACTTCCACGGTATTTCCATATTCATTGGAAATACTTCTTAAGCAATTTCATACCAAGGAGAATTACCAGTAAATAAATTATGAGCGATACAAAAAAAGGGTATGTTATGTATTTTTAAAAAGTTTTATTGTAAATCAATTCAGGATGTATACTGTCTCTTTCAACCTGCTTAAAACTGGATTTGAAATCTATGTGTATTATGTTATATTTGATAATTATTAGAACTTGAAGAAATTCTTTTGGAATAATATGAGAAGTTCTCATTTTGAAGCTGGCAATTTCTGGCTTGTGTAATTTCTTATTTCTCTTTATTAAATAAAATGAGGTAATTCTAATTATCTCCTTCTGCCTATTGCTATATACTCACTGCTAATACAATTTTTTTTCTTTCTAGATATGCCCAAATTTAGATGTCATGTTATTGTAATTATAAACACATATTAAATGTTAGGTGAAGCTGGGCGTGGTGGTGCATGCTTGTAATCCCAGCATTCGGGAGGCTGAGACCTGGGGGATCACGGTTCGTGGACAGCATCAGCTACTTAGTGAGGCCCTCTGCAACTCAGTGAGATCTGGTTTCAAAATAGAGAATAAAAAATAGGGCAGGGGGTGTAGCTCGGAGGTCAAATGCCCCTGGGTTCCATTCCCAGACCTGCAAAATAAAGAAAAAAAAAAGTTAGGTGAACATGACATGGAAGAGAATTATCATGTATGTATACTGAGCGGGATATTTTTGTATTTATGCTTCATTCTGAGTTCTTTGTACACATAATTTAATTTATTCTTTATAACAACCTTTTGAAGTTTGGGTAATTATCTTCATTTCATAGGTGAAAAAATGTACTGAGATAAGTTGGTATGTTCTCATATGTAGAGAGAGTGACAGAGCCTGTAAAAAAGGTCTCTCTGCTTCTTCAGACCTATGCTTTCTCCTGGGTTAAAGAAGAAATATATAGGTAAGAATTGAACACACACACACACACACTCTAAAAGGCAGTTGCTGATGAACAAAATGAGATTCCCTTAAAACTTATGGGTCTTAATTTTCCATGTTCTGCTTTTTCTTTTTTTTTTTTTTCTCTTTCCTCTAATGATCTTTTTCTTGCCACCATGGGTTTTGTTAGTGCAGCTGACACAGAAGACAAGAGAAAAACAATATCTAAGGATAATTAGTTCCTCCTTCATGAAGGACAAGTTAGGAGAGAAAGAGACCTGAGGAAAATAACTCTCATACCTCTTGGAGGAAGTTTCACTTGGTAAAAAGGTGACGGGGCAGTAGGAAATCTGTTTGTGTCAATCCACACACATCAAATGATTTACGTTTTTTTTTTTTTTTTTTTTTTTTTTTTTTTTTTTACCATATACACCATTGGAAAAAATAAGGTTGGTCTTGTTCTATCTATTTTGTTTCCATATCTGCCTAGATAGCATCAAACACAGAAAGATAAAGTCCCTTCAAGGCCTATAATTTCCTGCCAGTAGCATGCTGATTTTTAATTTTATCTCTTATAAGTAAATTACCACAATTCAAAAGTGAGAGAGGCCGAATGACATCTCGTAAGGACAGAAGGCAGAAGGATCTCTGCTATGGAGCCTAAAAGTCAGTGGTAGGCTGTTGACCAAAGAATAAAAGACAAAGTTGGACAGAAGCTATGAGACCATAGAGGATGCTATGCTCTAATTTGCAGGAATGATGATTAATAATCTTTTAAAGTGGACGAGAGGGAGTGTACCATAATGGATGAGAGGTCTCTGGAGTCACACTGGCAATTACCAGGAGCCTGACCTTGGGGATGTTTCTTAACCTTTCTGGCTGCAAATCCCTCACATAAAATGAGGTTAATAATAATTGTAGTGAAGATCAAATGAGCTAATTTATATAAAGTCTTAGGAGAGTGCAGACATATAACAAATGCTTGATAAATATTTGCCATTTTTATTAAGGTTGGGTGGAAGTCGTCCAGGAGGAAACAGACTCTGTGAAATTAAAACATAGGAAGAAGACTTTTGCTAAAGCTGATGAATTTGCATAATTCATTTTTATCCTTCCAGAATCACTGTTTAGGATGAAGATAAAAGGAACTAAATGGCTGATGGCTTTATGCATTAAACCTGTTTGTTCTCTAGAACGTTCACACTTTGGTGGTCTATGTGAAAAAGTATTGTTATTAATTAACTAGGATAAATAACTTCAAAGTAATGTCTACTTACTGTGATAGTATAAACAAAGCCTATCATTTTGGGAGTAGTTTAAGTAATTAAGAGTGCTTGTTTCAACACATACATGTACACACACACACACACACACACACACACACACACACACCATTCCTTATTCCTTTATAGTGCTCTGTAGAAGGTAATTGGATTCAACTATAAATGTAAATTATTCTCAGGGGAGATATTGATACTTAGTCAAATCTTCTAATAAAATTAAAATTTTATTTGTATTCCTACTTTTTATGAGACTTTTGGCACCACAGAATTAATAAATCACTGTCCAAAGACCCATTTTGTCATTAGCAGCTACTATTTATAACCAGTGCTCTTGACTTTATGCTGAAAATGGAAAAAAAAATCAAGTAACTCTGACAATAAAATAAAAGTACCACTACTAGGTTTTTCACATCTTTTAAAAAACCTTAGATATTAAGAGATTGGAGAAGCTGGGCGTGGTGGCACACACCTGTCATACCAGTCCTTGGGAGGCTGAGAAGGAGGATCACAGGTTTGGTGCCAGCCTCGGGTTCTTAGTGAGTCCCTCTGCAACTAAGTGAGACTGTGTTTCAAAATAGGTCTGGGGACATAGGTCAGAGGTAGAAGTTTCCTGGGTTCAATACCCAGTACTGCCAAAAAAAAAAAAAAAATGGAAAGATGAGTCTTGGAGGTCTCTAGTTGCCTGGTTTTGCATCTGTCTAGTCAAGGACAGCAGTAACAACAGGCTCCTCTACTGAAATCCTAGTTTCACTCATTCACGTTTTCTTGAGTGTTTCATGTGGCACTGATTTTAATGTGCATCTTTCATGCATGTGAATATTTCCTATGCGTTTACAGTGAAATCCTTATGCAGATGAAGAAGCATCCTTGGTTCTTTTGGGGATGGGCTTGAGTAAACCAGACCCCAACAGGAAGGAAAAGAACTTGATTAGAATTAATAATCTTACCATTTAGCCAGGCATGGTGGTGCATGCTTGTAATCCCAGCATTTGGGAGCCTGAGACCTGGAGGATCACGGTTCGTGGACAGCCTCAGCTACTTAGTGAGGCCCTCCGCGACTCAGTGAGACCCGGTTTTAAAATAAAGAATAAAAATAGGGCAGGGGGTGTAGCTCAGAGGTTGAATGCCCCTGGGTTCCATGCACAGACCCACAAAAAATAAAAAATAAATCTTACCATTTCCACCATGTCTCTAGCTACCTCACAAATCCAGCTATCCAGGGACATCCATCTCTGCCCCAGATAATTAGAACTGTTGGCAATGCCTCTCCTTCTATCCTTCTCTCTTAGACTCTACTCACACCAGAGTTGCCTTTAAAGATCATGTCCTCTTCTATATCAAACTCCCATGTATCTCAAAGACCATCCTAAATAGGCTTCTGTTCCTCTGGCCCTCCTCCTGTCCCTTCCTCCTTATTCTGTTCCTCTAGCACACCGGCATTCTGTCCCTGCCCTCTGTGAAACTATTCCCACAGATATTCACATGGCTCTCTTTTCAACATCCTTCAAGTCTTTATCCAGCTTCAGTCTTATCAAAAAGTCTTCTCCAACTACCCCGTCTACAACAAGGCTCTAGCTAGTCCTAGCAGCCTCTCCCTCCTTTATTAAGGCCTATATTTTTCTGTAGTATGTCGCCATATTTCATGGCCTACACCGATTCATTTGTTAGTTTTGACTGTCCCTTCCAACTAGGATGTACATTTCCTGTAGGCATAGACTACTTTTATTAACTATCATCTCCTCAATAATTATAATAGTACTTGGCAAACAATGGACATTAAATAAATAATTTTCCAATAAGTGGTTGAAGGCTCTTTGTTCCCAATCTTAGATGGTAGAGTCATCATTTATTCCTGATTTAATTTCTCCTAATGAGGTGGAGCTAATGACTATATAGTCTCTGTCATTTGGAAGGATGCTCTCCATGAGTATGTAACACTTAATAAGCATCTTTACTTGTGTTTAAGTTATTGTTTCTGGAGGAGTTCCTGATAATATCGGCAAATTGGTAGTATCATTCAAAATTTTAAGAATTGTGCGTACTCTTTGACTTGATATCTCCTATTCCTTGCAATTTCTGTAGAAAAAGTAGAAAAAATATTTCAAAAGCAAATGGAGACATGCAGGAGGATTCTCACTGTAGTTTGTTGGGTAGTGACTAAAGATATGGTAGAATTATCACATTGTGAGACACTTTGTAGTAGTTTAAAGCAAGGAAGACACAATATGCACCCATATAAATACAGAAACACACACGTGTGGAGGAATAGCTCTTTTTTATGTATATGTGTGTAAATTTTTCTTCCTGTAGTACCACTGTTTTCTTGCCTTTGTGAAATATATTTCTTTTCTCTTCTTTCAGATTTCTTTTATTCCTTTTCATATTTTCTTCCTTTTGCTTTTCTTCTGTTTCCAAATTCAGAACCCTAAAATAGGCTTACAATGCACCGAAGGAAAATATTATTGATTATACTTTTTAAAGAGAGTTTAAAATTTCTGTTTTTAATTTCCAAAAACATAAGATTTTTATTTACCCACTTATAACAAAAATGAAATGGCAACAATACAATCTTTTATAATTAATTTGTATGCAAGCTTAGCCTTATTTCTCCAAAGGACTTTAGCTGAAAAGAAAAAAGAGATATTATAATTAATTTCTATCTATTTTCTTTTTTCTTTATGCTGTTTTAAGACAAAAGTTCAAAAAGATTCAAAGAGAATAGTCATATAAAGATAAAATGTGTATGCCAAGTTCTAGAACAATTTTTATTCATTCTTATTGCTCTAATTTTACCTAATTTTGTCCTAAAAATTTGAACTATTGTACTCTCAGTGACAAAATATAAAGCAAAACAACTTGTTAGGAAGCCGGGTGTGGTAACACAGGCTTGTAATCCCAGCATTCGGGAGGCTGAGACGGGAGGATCTGGGTTCGCGGCCAGCCTCAGCTACTTAGTGAGGCACAAATCAGTGAGACCCTGTTTCAAAATTAAGAATAAAAAGTAGGTCTGGGGATGTAGCTCAGAGGTTGAATGCCCCTGGGTTTCATCCCCAGTACTGCAAACAAACAAACAAACAAACAAACAAACAAAACAAACAACAAAAAACTTGTCAGCAATAGGTGAATCAAAATCTGACAATTTTGCCTTACCTTGAGGAGTCACTGAATTTTAATTTTAACAATTTCATTCCTGCAAACATACAGTTGACTGATAGCATACTTACGAAGCTGGTTATTTATTTAATTCAGAGATAATGTTCATTTGCAGATTCCTTTTAATAACTCTGTTCTCAAGACTCCTCTTTCCCACCCACCCACCCACCCATGTTGAGTTTATGAGCCACAAATCGCAAACCAATGATTCAGGCCAGAGTCAGGCCAGGGGCTTCAAATAGCTTGTTTTTAGACAGCTCACAAGATAAGAATATTTTTACATTTTGAAATGATTGAAAAAAATTTTTAAACACAATATTCTGTGATTTGGGTAAAGTAAACAAATTACACAAAAATCCAAATGTCAATTTCCATGAATCAAGTTTTGGCCTGCAAAGCCTAACACTAAAATCTATAATTCAGTCTTTCACAGATAAAGTTTGCCATTCCAAATTTAGATTTTTTTAAAAGTTATTTATGTATATTTTTAAAATCTTTTTTATTGGTATATTGTAGCTCGACACCATAATGCAGTTCAGAGTGATGGGGCATACATGCACACAGCACTTGGTGCGCTTCACCTGGCTCCTCACTCCTTTCTCTTCTCCATGTGAGACACTGAGATTGGCATCGATATTCTCGCATATGTTTTGCAGGCATAAGAAACTCAGAACATCTGAGGAATTGAGGTTTGACTTTTTCTATTGGCCACAAGAAATTTATTAATTAGAAGTACTTTTTCCTATGGAAGACTCGTATGACAATAAGGAAGAGAAAAAAAAAAACACTTTTGCATGGGAAGTGTGTGAAATTTGGGAAAGCATTCACAGAGGGGTGCAGACCAGTTCACTTAGCCATCTTTGTCTGGAACCTATTCCTGGATTCACCTCTAAAGGGTCTTTGGCACATACCCAGAGGCTGAATGCTAATTCTAAAAAATTATATGTAGTGTTTTCTTCCTTGCCATTGAAAGCTTTGGTACAGAAAACATTATTATCAAATGAATGGTTTTTCCCCCATATTTTTATTCTTTCTCTGTTTCTTTTTCTGAATGTTTGTCAATTATTTTCTCATATTTGTAAATGAAGATTTTTTTTTCCCTTGCCCACCTTGAACATTTGAGATTTCCATTTTCATTTTGGTTCCTGCTGCCTTTAAATGATTATTTTTTTATCATTTTATTAATAATGATAGCAACTATTAAATAAATACTCTTTGAGTGAGGGAAAGTTCTAGAAATCCATTCAGTAAAAGTACTTAAACATTTGGCTAAATGGGAACATGTAAAATTCTCTCTCTCTTCTCTCTCTCTCTGTCTCTCTCTCTCTCTCTCTCTCTCTCTCTCTCTCTCTCTCTCTCTCGACAGGCAGAGAGAGAGAGAAAAATAAGGAGGGTCATGTCAACTCTTATGGAAAAGAAGCTTGCCTACATAGCAGTGTGAAGGAAAGAGATTATTTTTTTATGGAGGCAAAAATCAACTAGCAAATAACTATTAAATACCCACAGGGAATGAACTAATGAACTAGCTAGTTGCCAAAATTGCTTCCAGCAAGCGGGCACTGCAACTGATTTTAAGAGCTTGTAAATTTGGGGAAAACTACTTGCAAAGCCAACATTTCAAGAGAAAGATTCAGATTAGCTGGAATTTGTTTTAGGGAAATTTTACTGAATGCAATCAGATATGAGAAATTAAAATTAATATAATAAAATCATTCCATTTTCCTTAGAACCAATCTTAAGACTGCTTTTCACATAAAGAAAATGATAGTGTGTGTGGTATGCCTCACTAGGGAGAAATGGAGGGGGGTTAGAACTCAAGTTTGGAGAAGGTATTGATGCTCAGATCTAGGAGGGATTCTCCCAGATCCCTCTCCTGCCCCACCACCCCGAGGGAAGAGGGCACACTGGCTGGGGACCTCTTGGGTAGAGAAGTGTCACCGATGGGAATTCATATACTCATCCAGTATATGAAGCTTTCTCTGACTAGTTCTGTTTATGTAAAACCCACCCTTTATTGAATCTCAATAATACACATTATTTTTATTAGGCAACTGAGAGGTAGAAATTAATCTCCCAATATTTTCTTTTTTTCTTTTCTTTTTTTTTTTTTTTTTTTTTTTTTTTACCAAGGGTAGTCTCTAGTTGATAGTGTTATCTCTGTGAGAGCAGTACTTAGAGTTTTTTTTTTTTTTTTTTTTTTTAATCTCCTCCAAAATGTAAAACACATGCTGGGTAAAAGAAAAGTTTGACTTATTTTAGTTTTTATTATTTGTACTCTCTTTGCTTTCTCCCCACACATATACATTTGGAATGGCTTATGATAATAGATATAATAGAACCATTAAGTAGTAATTTTTTAAAAGAAGCAAACAAAACAATAACCAAAAGGCTTTTCAAAATGATTACACTGTTCACAGAATTTAGCTCTGTGCTCCTTAGGCGGAGCAAGGCAACAAGCAAGAGTCCTCCATTCTGGCTTTGACTCCTGGGCAGCAGGATTCACATCTCTCTGTGTTCTCAGTGTCCCTGTGATGGTCCATCTGGTCTTAGTCTGATGAACACATCATGGGGTTTTGCTCCTGGAGCGGGCCCCTGTCCCATTATTGGTCTCCCTGTCTTTATGAGATGAACACAAGAGAAGCTTCGTTGGTGAAGGAAACTCAGCTTGTAAGCTGCTCACATCTGAACACTTTTTGGGTGTTGACTCTGAATTTCTTGTCAGGGGTTGAAAAGTGGAGCTTCAGGTCCTCCAGTTAGCTCAGTTTTCTTCTAACTGTGTGCTGGAGTCAAATAGTGTAGTATGAAAAAGTTTATAGTTATCACATTAAAAATATGGCCGGGCGTGGTGGCGCACGCTTGTAATCCCCGTGCTTGGGAGGCAGAGACAGGAGGATCACGCAGGTTCGAAGCCAGCCGCGCGCGCTGGCTTTGGAGACCCTGTTTCCAAATAAAATGTAAAAATAGGTCTGGGAGTGTAGCCCGGAGGTAGAAGGGCTTCCAAGAACCCCAGTACCAAAAAAAAAATTAAAAAAATAAAAAATAAAATAAAATAAAATAAAATAAAATATGAGGGTTTACTAAGGAAAAGCAAGCTTTCTCTGTGATCGAGTAAAGGAATATAGTAAACAAAAATACAATCTATATTTTTCTAAAATGTTAACATGGTCAAATGGTCACAATGTAGGCAGTGTCAATTAAATTGCCTGGAATAAATATTCCCCCAAATATTTATATATATTTGCATATTCCCCACAGATATATATGTATATTTGTATAACATGTATAGATGTATATGTGTTTATTTATTTATATATCACATGTGTGTATGTGGCACTAGGGACTGAACCCAGGACATTTTATCTCTGAGCGACATCCCCAGCCCTATTTTATTTTTATTTTGAAAGGAGGTTTTAGTAGGTTGATGAAAGTCTCACTATTTCAGGAGTATTCAAATACTTTAAATGTAGTTCTGTTTAAGAGACTGATGGTTATGTGTCAACTTGGTTGGGCTAAAGGATGATCAGATGGCTGGTAATAAATTATTTTGGGGTTTCTGTGATAGTGTTTCAAAAAGAAGTTAGCATTTTAATCAGGATACCAAGGAAGAAAAGAGGGGAAGGGTAAATTTTCTCTCTCTTCTAGATGAGAAATCTATCTTCTGCCTTTGGTTCCTTGGAGAACCCTGACTAATACAGACACAAGATAACTCTTCACATGACCACAGTGATCATTTCAAATTATAATTTTATAAGAAATTGCCATCAAGAAATAAAATGATCAAGGGATGTAGCCTTCTGCCCTTTAACTTCCTGTCTACTTGAACCTAGAGATTATAAGGAAGAGCACATTTTCCATGTTACTTATTTCAAATGATGATCATTATTCCTGAGATGACAGAAGTCTACTTAATTCAATCAGCTTTTATTCAGCTGTTAGGCTGATATTTCTACCAAAGTTAAGCAGGAGGGAGGTTAGCATTTTACATGCTGGGTGAATTTCGGAAGAGATACTTTGTATTATTGGTTTAGATCAAAGGTCATAAGCTTTTTCTATAAAAGGCCAGGTAGTGTCTATCTTAGGTTTTGTGGGTTGTATGACTCTGTTGATAGTCCTCAACTCTGCCATTTCAACTGAAGAGAGGTGTGGTGGGACAACACAGGAGTATGTTCTGCTTGTGTTATTTGCTTTGACTGCAGTGGCAATATTTGGAGATGCATAATATACCATTTCAAATATGAGAAAATAGCAACCAAGAACTCCAGAGCCCAGTGATTAACAATCCTAGAGAACTCACTATAATTGGATCTGACTTCTATCAACTCTGCTTTCTGGGATGAAAATTTTTCCCACATTCATTTAAAATGGAGACTTGCTCTCCTTACACTAATAGAGGTCTGGTCAGTAGTATTCTTTTCCATAGAAAAGAACTATATTATCTTAAGAAAAGCTAATTGCTTGATTTTTCTATTATGATTTTTTTAATGATTTGTCTCACATATTAGATTATAAAAGCTTCCTTGTTATTAGCTCAATTAATTTCATGAATAAGCTTGAGGGCCTTTTATCAGCCTAAGTCCATTGTATTTCTGCCTTTTCAGGGCAAGAAGCTTGAGGCAGTTCACTATCCTGTCCCACCTACATTTCTATCCTTCCTGGATGTTCACATAATCGCCTATCCAATCGCCTATAGAGTCATGGTAAAGCATCTGTGAACTCTATCCTCTGATCAGCTCCTTCACCCCACACTCTCCTGACTGCAGCAGTTCCAAAAAAGTCTAATAGCTCTACGACTGCTTTCATGGCCAAGCCCTACCTCTGACATTGCCACCCCATTTTTGTGAGGTCTTCCTTCTCTCTTCTCAAACTTTGTCCTTCTCTTCCTTTCTATATCCACAGAAAGGAAGCTATATGCATCTGTGTCCCGGCACAGGAGTTATCTCATTATAATGAATTTGAGTGTTTAGCTATAATTTCCACAGCTATAATATAAAGATCTGACCATGTAACTCAGAGGAAATGACTTCTTTGCTCACGGTTTCCTTACAAGTTCAAGGGTAGGTCCACGTGAGGCTAGGGATTGTGGATCTCAGAAAGCAGAGACAGAAAGAGAGAGCAAAAGGATTCACTCTCACAATGTGGAGGCCAGAAACTAGAAAGTAAGTGAGAGGAGAAGGAACCACAAATAATCTCCAAGGCCACAGCTTCAGGGAACCACCTTTGCCAGTCATGACCTATAGGCCTGGGCCACCATCCAGATAAATTTATTACCATGAATTTATCCACTTCTGAGATTACAACCAAACTCTGCTTCCAACGCTGCCACCCCATTTATGTGAGGACTGGAGGACACCCCATCTCCAAACCATTATAAGGAGACATAAATACAAAAGCTAAAGAAAATCCCAATGCTTTATGAAGCAACAAGAAAAATAAATTCTTCTTTTAACATACCCAAAGGCTGGGCAAGAATTCAGCAAGTACCAGCCATAACAAAGATAAAAGCAGAGCTTCTACCATATTAGAAGAACAAGGGAAGTACAGAGACTTTCAACTTGTCATGCTGGTTAGACACAATGTTCAACTGCCTGATCAGACATATCTTCCTACCATAGCTATGTGGATAAAGTCTTAGAGTGAAAGGCCTTAAATGATAATAATAATAATATTTTTTATTTCTTCTTTCTTTCTTTCTTTCTCTCTTTCTTTCTTTCTTTCTTTCTTCCTCCTCCTCTTCCTCCTCCTCTTCTTCCTCCTCTTTCTCCTCCTCTTCCTCCTCCTTCTCCTCCTCCTCTTCCTCCTCCTCCTCCTTCTCCATCTTCTCTTCCTCCTCTTCTTCCTCCTCCTCATCCTTCTCCTCCATCTTCTCCTCCTTTTCATTCTCCTCCTCTTCCTTTTTTTTTTTTTTTTTTTACTGGAAATTGAACCCAGAACCACTCTACCATTAAGCTATATCCACAGCATTTTATTAGTTTAAATTCTTAAACATGGTTTAAGTAGCCCAAGTTGAACTCAAACCTGTGATTCTCCTGTCTTAGTCCCTCAAGTAGCTGAGATTATAGATGTGTACCACCACATAGTCCTCATTTATTAAATAAAATATTGGTTTTTTATTCTCAAGTTTACTTTAACATTTTATTATTTAAAAATTATATATCATATCCTTAAGTACTAGAAGTTATTTTGTTAATGGCGACATAGAAAAAAACTATTTTTGTAATATATATTATATATTAATAATACATTTGCATTTGAATTTTATGTAATTAAATTATATAAGTTTAGAAGTAGAATTGCCTAAAAATTGGTTAGAAATTTGGACAAATAGATGAAGCAATAATTCATGATAGATCATCTCTAGTTTTGCAAAATCTATGATCTATTTCAAGAGATTTGGCCACGTCTACTATTTTTAATTGAATTGACTCACACATGGCAGGGAATTGTCTCCACATCCAATAACTTTTACATCAATGCTTGATTAGAGTAAATTTTAAAAGGTATTTAAAGCAATCTTCAAGGTATTTAAAGTCAATCTGAAATTTAATTACATGATTTCTGGTTCTATCAATGATGGGGTATCTTATATGAAACAAATTCTCTTTTTGATAGCAACTGTAGAATTTATTTTCTAAAGATGGAGATCTTTTCAGTTCTAATTATCAGGCTTATGTTGTACATGGAAAATGGTGGAACCTAGGTATCCTGATAGCTCCCCTCCCCCGAGTTCATTGTTAAACACTTGGCTCCTAATGTAGTAGTGCTCAGAGGTGGGGGCCTTTGGGAGCTGATCAGGTCATGAGGGCTCTAGCTCTTCTGATCCAAGGAATGGATGGATCCACCAATGAATTCATGGCTTAATGAGCTGTTGGGAGGTGGTGGAAACCTTAGGAGGTAGGGCTAGTGGGTTTCAGTAGATGGCTGGAGTGAGTAGGTCACTGGGTGTGTGTCCTGGAAGGGCGTATTTTGTCTTTGATCCTTTCCTCTTTTGCTCTGTCTCTGCTTCCTGCTTTCTGGAGAGCAGCTTTCCCCATCAGATAAGCAGCTTTGCTCCCTGCAGTGATGTTCTGTTTTCCTGCCAGCTTAGAAACAATGGATCCAAGTGACCATACATTGAAATCTCTGAAATTGTAAATTAAAATAAACCTTCCCTCCTTTAAGTTTATTTTCTTTGGCATTTTGTTATAATGACAGAAAGCTGACTAACACACGGGGGCTATGTTAGGCAGCAGGAGGGGGTCACAGTGGATATGGGGTTGTTGAGTTTTCTTTAGACATTTTGTTATTGCTCTTGCTTTCTGCTCCATTTCTCCCTCCATGCAGAGGTACGGGTCCTTTCATTCCTCAGTATTTCTGGATTCCAGTTTTGCACTGGCTGCCTTCCTTCGGTTCTTCCATCTGGAATCATATATTTCAGCTTCATCATCCAGTCAAGTCCACTCCCACTTGTCAGCTTCCATTTTCCAAAGTTTTGGCACCATTGTCTATTTTACTTCTCAAGAATTATTTTTCTTTGTGGAATTCATAGCTTCTGAATTATTTTTCTGGTATTTTAGTAGGATCTCAGGAGGGCACATTCACATTTGATTTAATCTATTATGTTTAACTGAAAAATCCTGCCTCTTGTTTTTCAGAATTACTTTCTGATATGGGCACCGTTTTAAATTGTCTTTCTATTTATTATGTTGTGATTTGTATGTCACCTAGTGTATGGCACTTTGTAATAACAGCAACCTGATTCTGTTTGTTTGTTCTTAGCTTATTTTTTAAGGGGCTCTTTTTTTTTTTTTTCTATTTTGGAACCGGGGATCAAACCCAGAGCACCACACCTGCAAAGCAGGTGTTTTGCCACTGAGCTACATCCCGGCCCCCTGATTCTTTTCTTTTATTTACCAGTCTTAAAACAAACTGGCTCACTAGAATTGTCCCCTAGTGAACAATTGGTTTGCTTTGCTTCTGTTTTTGGTTTGGAATTGTATTACCTTATGGATTTTGGTGAATTTTTGGTGAAATTTTGGTGAATTTCAATTTATTACCCTTATCTTTATAAAAATTAACCCATCTTTGACCAGTGCAGACTTTGTTACTTTGGATCTGAGTAGCATTTGATAATTGCCTTGCTATCTGCTATGACAAGATGTTTTAGGGACATTTTATATATTTTATTCCATTGACTTAGAATCAGCCATCAATTTAAGAATTTCTAGCAGCAAAGAATTACTTTTAGCATCAAAGAGTATCTTTAGGGCAATCTGAGAGTTTGGGGGGGAAATATCCTTCATAAAATTGTATTCATAAAAAAATATAACATGATGTTAAGGGTATTTTAAAATCTCTACTACCTTCCATTTATACTTTATCACACACCAAGAATGTAATTTCTCATCTGGGCATGGTGGTGCACTCCTATAATCCAAGTAGTTGGAGCTAAAACAGTAGGATCATAGGTATGAAGACAGCTTCAGCAACCTAGAGGGACTCTGTTTCCAAATAAAAACAATAAAAATAAAATAGTTTGGGGGTATAGCATGGAGGTAGAATACTCCTGTGTTCAATCCCTAGTACTACACACAAAAAACTATTCAATTCTAATGATTCCAGTAATAACAGAATTGGAATATCACACAATCACTCACTGGCTTCATCCTGTTACCCATGTAACCACCCAAGTACATGTGCACATACAAAAACAACAGATTCAGGATAGCAATTAAAAATTACTCTAAATAATATGATTTTAAGTTGGGTGTTCTGGAAACACCACATAAGATGGGGAAATGTTTTGCTAGTTATCTGTTAAAGATTTAGTCAGAAAAAAGGTTGCAAAGGATTAAGGAGAAATATAGTTCAAGGGATGAAACCAGGCCAGATATAGCTTGTGGGAAGTCATGCTTCAGCCTAATTATAGGAGATGTTATGGAGTCAACCACAGAAGTTGTCTCTCCTGGGGGAAGGGAAGGAGGCTAAACTATTATACTTGCTGTAGCCACTGGCTATAGGCCAGCTCTAATGGCGGTAGGTACATAAATTATAAAATATTTCTACATCAGGTGGCTCTCACCAGCCAAGGACAATTCTTTGGAGGAAGCCAAAAGTATGAGCCATTAAAACCCAAACACTCACGGCAGCTGGCATAGTAAGTGTGGTCTGGGCAGCAAGCCAGCAGTATCTGTAAGTCCACCCTCTGCACCACTCAAATCTACTTACTTCTGTTAAGGTTTTCTGTCCACTGACAGCTTCTGTATGGTTCTGATTAGTTCCAATTTCTGGGGAACAATACGGGAGGGAAGGCAATGTGACAAAATACAGTGCCTGCTGCTGCAGCCCTTTTTGTTTATTTATGGGTGCATTGTAACCATTCATCTTGCTGAAGTTGAGAGTGGTATAGACACACATGCACGCAGCACTCATTGAGTCCTCCCGGGTTCTGCCCTATTCACTCCCCTTTTCCCTCTTTCCTATGTTCAGCACAGTGATTGGCTTTGGTAAATCTGTGTGAGTACATCATGTCCACTGAGGTGATTCCCTCTTCCCCCTTCCTTCTCCCCCATTTAGGTTGCCTTCTTCACTCAGCTAAGGATTTTCTTCCTTTCTCTGGAGTCCTTCCTGTATCCCATTTTCTCCCCAGCTTCCACATATTAGAAAGAACACCCAACTTTTCACATTTGGTGACTGACTAATCTCACTCACTAGCATAATGTTCTCCAGTTCCATCCATTTCCCTGCAAATAACATAATTTGTGTGTGTGTGTGTGTGTGTGTGTGTGTGTGTGTGTGTGTGGTACTGGGGGTGGAACCCAGGGGCTTTTCTACCTCTGGGCCATGCTCCCATACTTATTTTTTATATTTTATTTGGAAACAGGGTCTCATTAAGTTGCTGAGAGCCTCACTAAGTACCTGAGGCAGCTTTGAACCTGTGCGATCCTCCTGTCTCCGCCTCCCAAGCGCAGGGATTACAAACATGTGCCACCACGCCCAGCTAAATGATGTAATTTTGTTCTTTATTGCTGAGTAGAATTCCACTGTGTACATATCCCATAGTTTTATAATCCATTCTTCGATTGATGGACATCTTGGCTGGCTCCACAGTTTGGCAATTGGGAATTGTACAGCTATAAACATAGATATACACGCCATGCATTATTCAGGTAGTTTGCTTTCCATTCTTTTGAGTAGATACCCAGGTATGGTATAGATGGGTCTTATGGTAGATTCATCCCATTCTTCTGAGGATTCCCCACACTGTTTTCCAGAGTGGATGCTTTAATTTGCAATCCCACCAGCAGTATATCCAAGTTCCTACTTCAGCACATCCTTGCCAACATTTGTTACAGTTTGTGTTTTTAATGACTGTCATTCTAACTGGGGTTAGGTGAAATCTCAGGGTAGGTTCAATTTGTATCTCTCTGATCACTAATGATGTTGAACTTTTTAAATACATTTATTGGCCATTTGTATTTCTTCTTTTGTAAAGTATCTATTCTTTTGTAAAGTATCTTGCCCATTTTTATTAGGTTATTTGTTTTTTTAGTGCTGAGTTTTTTTAGTTCTCTGTATATTCTAGATATTACTCCTCTATCTGAGGAATAGCTGGCAAAAATAAAGAAACCACAGAAACATATTAAATGATACCATAGAAGACAAAGTCAATAAAATGCACTGCTTGGAATTTTCAGGATACATATGAATTTTTGTTAGAAGGAAAAGCCTTATATAATAATGTAAAGAACCTATACATTAATATAAGTGACATGTTAACCAATCCAATGTACCGGCCTTATTCAGATCTTATCTCAATTACACAAAATGTTAAAAATTATAGCATGCCAGGTGTGGTGGGGCACGCTTGTAATCCCCGTGCTTGGGAGGTGGAGACAGGAGGATCACGCAGGTTCGAAGCCAGCCGCGCTGGCTTAAGAGACCCTGTTTCCAAATAAAAACATTAAAAAAATAGGTCTGGGAATGTAGCCTGAAGATAGAAGGGCTTCCAGGAACCCCAGTACCACCAAAAAAAAAAAAAAAATTATAGCACAATTTGGAAAGCATGAACATTGACTAGATATTTAATAGGAATGTGTTTAATTAAGATACTATTATTTCTTTTGTATGGAAAACATTTTTCATTTAGAGACACATGCTAAAATATTTACGTGAAATTATGTGATGTCAGGGCTTCAATTCAAAATGGCATGGGCAGAGAGGGAATATTTAGTGATGATCCATGAATTGCCATATCCGTGAGTTGAAAACCACAGCCTGAGTGTGATTTCTTTTTTCTCTTTTAATCCTCTTTTTTTTTTTTTTAGCAGACGTTTACATTTTTCACTAAGAACACATTACTAAGTCAAAATAATTGCAATCACATTTTAAAGGTTGTGCTTTTTATTTGGCCTTTGCCTTAAAATGCCATTATGAAAGTGGAAATTCATACAGAAATTGTAAGAACTGTTGGGTGCATTCCGCTTTGCCATCAACAATTGGTAGGCCTACCATTCATTATTATTTTTTTTTAACACAGATTAAAAAGACCAGACCTCATTTTGGGGGGTTTAAAGTGCTCTCTCTGGAATTACACATCTCCAGGAAATCTTGCTAAGTGCTTTCATTTCACATACCATCCAATCTCCCCAGAGGAAGATAAAGACCTTTAGAGTTAAAATGTATTTTGAAGAGGTGGGCATATAAACCATCTTTTTCCTGTCTTGTCTTTTACTTTTTAATCATTCTCTAAATTTGACTTTCTTCTGACATCACAAGCTGTCTCTTGCCATTTTCGTAATCCTTTAGTTTCACCAGGATTTAAATAAGAAATACTTTATCCTAGCCAGGCATGGCGGTGCATGCTTGTAATCTCAGTACTTGGGAAGCTGAGACAGGAGGATCGCGGGTTCAAGGACAGCCTCAACAACACAGGAAGATTCTCAACAACCAACCTAGTGAGACCTTGTTTCAAATTAAAAAATAAAATCAGGCTGGGGGTGTGGCTTAGAGGTAAAACTCCCCTGGGTTCAATCTCCAGTACCACAAAAAGAAAGAAAGAAGAAAGAAAGAAAGAAAGAAAGAAAGAAAGAAAGAAAGAAAGAAAGAAAGAAAGGAAGGAAAGACTTTATTCAAAGTAACTAAGTTCAGATTTGGATTAGTGAGAAGTTTTATAGAGCTACTATCAATATATATTGTTCAGGATAACAAGGGGACCCCGGAAAGTATATTATATACCTGGGGCTACCAATAAAAGTACAATTAAATTCAAGAGAGACAACCAGTATATACACATATACAAAATGAAAGGAAAAGAAATAGTTTTATCCCGCATTGATTAGTGGTGACTTTAAACACAGAACAATGCCAATAATGCAAACAAAGACTTGTATAAAAATGGAAGGACCTGGAGAACATTGTGTTACATGAGATCAGCCAGTCAAAGAAAGTGAAGGGCCATGTGATTTCTCTCATAGGTGGAGGCAAGGGAGTAATCGAGAAACAGGAGAGACTTTAGATCATAAAGGAGAAACCCCAGTGGGGTAAAGGGGTGGGAGAAATACTGAAGGAAACACTTGCGTTGACATTAAGTACAGATGTAAAACTATGAATGCCAATCTCAATATTAAGGGCAGGAAGCGCAGGGAGTAAGGGGGGGGCTCGGTGCTGTGAGTACATACATATGTCTCTACCACTCTGAACTACATTATGATGTGGGACTACAATGCACCAATAAACGTATCTTAAAAGTAAACAAATAGATAAATAATGCATTTTTAAACTTACCAAAAAATGTACTCAGAGAAGATTTAAGATGGGAGCTGTATTTTAAAAAATGTATTGGACACACACACACACACACACACACACACACACACACACACATATATAGTTATATATAGTTATATAGTTATATATATATATATATATATATATATATATATATATATATATATATATATATATATATATGTTAGCCGGGCGTGGTGGCGCACGCTTGTAATCCCCTTGCCAGGTTCAAAGCCAGCTGTGCTGGCTTTAGAGACCCTGTTTCCAAAAATAAAAAAGTATAAAATAGGTCTGGGAGTGTAGCCCATAGGTAGAAGGGCTTCCAGGAACCCCAGTACCACACACACACACACACACACACACACACACACACACACACACGATACTTAGGTTAAAATAAACAAGGAAGAAATTATGGCAACCTGTGCAACCAGAAAGGCTGTGTGTTTGGAGAACACAGGGACATTGGGTGGTGGAGTCTGGAGAGGTCAGAACATGCTGGGTCCGGAGACACCGTGAAGAGGAATTGGTGTGTGATGTATATAAATCACATTTTACTAAAGTTCTCTGGGAATGATATTGGGTAGAGAGGGAATCACTGCCCTTAGGTATAGGGCAGTGGGTTCCTGCCATGTTTCAGGGGATTCCTATATTTGCCTTCCATTACATGCTCATATTTTCTGTCTGCTGCCTGGAGCAGCTGGGACTGGCAGCAACTTCCCACAAGTTTCTTTGAGGCCAGATCAGGGGATCAGGAGCCCGGTTTGGGATTCTAGGGGGTTCTCCTTTGGAGTAGTTTCCAGCCTTGTCATTTCCTGTCTGAACTTCAGCAGAAGATCAGCCAGACTTTTGAAAAGCTCTGGTTACCCTGGAGCCTGTGCCAGGTTGACAGCTGAGAAAGCCAGTCATGCCCATGGCCAGTGGTTTTAATATCTCTTGGCATCATTTATATATTCTGCTAGAACACTACTTATGGATGTAGGTGACTTATACTGGACACAGGATGAGTTCAGGCCCGTCAATTTTCTACCATCTACCTTTGGACTTCAGCCATGTGTCTGGGCCTGTTTATCACCTTTCTAAGGAATTTTTTTTTCTTTCTGGATTTCCTTCAGGTGTGGTAAGCTATTGCCATCTACCTGGTGGCAAAAAGGTTCATACATGATATCAGAATTTGTAAGTTTAAAGCTGGGCGTGGTGGCACATACTTGTAATCCCAATACTTGGGAGGCTAAGATAGGAGGATCACATGTTTGCAGTCAGCCTCAACAACTTGTGAGGCCATCTGTAACTTAGTAAGACCCTGTATCAAAATAAAAAAAAAAATAGGGATGGGAGTGTAGCTTGGAGGTAGAATTACCCTGGGTTCAACCCCCAATGCCATACACACACATATACACACAGAGATATTTTTTTTTTTTAAAAAGACTTGTAAGTTTAACTTCCAGTTTTCCTCTTCAGGCCAATCATTTAACATTTCTGAAATGTAGCTTTATTCCACAACCATAGGATGAATGCTATCCCCTTTGGAATGCTACTTTGAAGCTGAAATGCATGTAACAGTGCCTAGCATAGTAACCAGTGTGATCCCTCTCAGAAAATTTCTGTTTAAATGAAGCAGAGTGAAACTGACTAGGGGTGAATTGCTCTGTAGCTCTACCAACCAGATAACCCCATCCTCACTCCATACCTTGAGAGCAGCTCACCTGTCACTGTGCTTTCTTAGGCCTGGGACTCAGGTCTGTGACCACAATCTTTAGGAGCCTATGAGAAAATTTTTTATTAACTGAACACAGTGAAAAGTTGAAGATCTAAACCCTTGTAGGAAAAAAAAAAATCACTCATTCCATCTGTAATTTGCCCCCCTGCATCTTGAAAGTCTCTTTTACTGTTGAGATGCAGTCACCAGTGAGACCACATTTGTATTGTGTAGTTATAGCTCCTTTAAAATATAAATTAAAACAGTGTTCAATGAGCCTTTGAAAAGAGATGGCAGCCAAGACAGAGAGAATTTATAACAAAATGATACTTCGGTGATTTATTTGGATAACAATGTTCTTGGCAGTAGGCTAGTTTGAGAAGAAGTGTGAAGCCTCTATTACCCTCCGACTGCCTGTTCTTATGACCTTTGTTTAATAAAATTACCTAGTCTATGTGTGGAGTCACTTCCTGGCTCTCTTTCCTCCCCTGGGCCTAGCTAGATCTCTGTCTGGCTCTAAGTTATGACTCTGAGCAGATGTTGGTTCCTTGGCTTCGAGGGCAGTAGCAGTGGCTTTGTAATAATACACCCCATGACTCTGTTGGTGAAGTGACCTGGTCTCAGGCCATGTAAGAAAAGCTCTGTATTTAGAAAGGGAGATATTTTACTCATCGCGTCTCCGAGGTTGATTAGAAATGCTTCTTTTTCCAAGCGTTAGAAGAAGATGCTGCACATGGTGACTTAGTGAATTGAAAAACCAGCCATTCGCTGAAGGTGGTGAAAGTCAAATAATTTATGGAGTTTAAAACTTGATTGGAGAGGGTCCTTAGAGAACTTGCTTCCAGTAACTTGAAAAATGTCTAAAACCGAAGAAATGGAAGCACTTTATCATGATGGGAAGGGAGGACGATACAGTCCTACCTAAAGGGACAGGTCAGGGTAATTACAGGCCAAGTCGGGGCCAGGAGTTGCAGCTCATTCTCGGAGTTGACAGAGCTGTTCTGCTATCTGGTCTGACAAGGGCAACCCCAGACGTGAGCGGTAACCATTCCAGAAAGGTATATGTGCATCGATGCAATCACTTTCTGTCTTTTACTAGGCTTAGAAGATACTCAAAGAATTCTGATGTGTGCAAGTTATAACATGGATAGCTTTAGTTTTTGTCACTGTTGTTTTATTTTCCCCTAAAACTGATGTAATTTGAAGCTTATGTTTATGAAGCTCCTCAGTCACCCTTTCTTGTTCTTTTAAAATTTCCTCTTAAAAAACTAAACTCATTCTTGCAATAGTCTGTATCATCTGTATTTAAAATGTATGTACCATGGATTCTTGTTTTCTTCAACCTGGACACTTATGTTTTTACTACTCATACCCCCCCCCAAAGCAATGTAACGTGTAACACAGTTTAATATATGTAATGCAGATAATATAACATAGTATGTCTTAGAAGCCAAAGACGCACTTGAATTCAACTTCTAGCTCTGTTTACTACTGTGAGACCTATGATAATGCATTATTGTCTTTTAGCCTCAGTTTTCTCCACTATATTGAGTGACTCAAAGAATTAAATTATACTTATTTGTCCAATCTATAATATTTGGCAAAGTGTTTGGATGTGACATGCTAGACACTAACTGGATCCTAAGGACACTGGAGTTAAAATAATGATAATAGCAATCAAAATGATTTCTGCAAGGAGCAAACACATCATCTGGAGAAAGGCTAGTGAACAAAAACATCAATGCAAAGCTCTATAACTTGGAGTACCATGAGGTACTGTGTAGAAAAAATGAGTCAGGACCAGGGAATGCAGAAATATCTCTTCAAGTATTTACGTGGACTTACATGGATTGTTCTAGCGTTTATTCCAGACCTCTGCAACAAGCATGCTAGAAAGAAAAAAAAAGTGCAAGGCTTTGGGGTGAAAACATGTTTGTCTTTTCTATCTGAGAGATTCTAGGGAATGAATGAGATGTTTTACTTAACTAAATCAGGGTACAGCATAATTAGTTAGCAAACCATTTTTTCACAATTTCTTTTTATTTTTCATAAGCTTTTATTGGTACATTGTAGTCTCACATCATAAGGTAATTCAGAGTGATGGAAACATACACATGTAATGATTTTTAATACTATTGATAAAACGCTGAGTTTAGTTCACTAATAGAAATGACATGGAAATGCACAGGTCTTCTTGTAAGCCCTATACTATCAGTTAAATAAACTTCGTGTTTTATGTTCTGTCTGGCTCTTGTGATACCCTTTCTCTTTCCGGTTTTCTGGTTATCTTCTGTCCATTGATAAATACAAGTCTGAAGACTGGACTCCAAATGCAATTTACACATCACCAACTCTAGGATCCTCCTCCCATCTCTCTTGGACTGACTTAGGATGTCCTTCTAATTGATCTGGGCATGTTTTTCCATGTTATCTAAGATACTACAATGAAACATTTTCTATGCCTCAATTCTCTTTTCTGTTTGTTTTTATTTTTCACAAAGGGACTGACTCTTTAATGTTTGCACTGAATTTCTGATGCTGTACCCAGTGTTTGCCACACTCAAGTGGTAATACATGTATGCCAAAAGGTGGGGAAGACTCAGGTCTGAAGATATTGGGTTGTTTGCATCAGCTTTTCTGTAACTGCAACCAAATACCTGATACAAACAAAATGGAGTAGTTCACTTGGTTCACAGTTTCAGACATCATGGAAACACAGAGTGGTAGAGGACAGCTGAGCTCAACTCATGGCGACCAGAATGAGAGAGAGAGAGAGAGAGAGAGAGAGAGAGAGAGAGAGAGAGAGAGAGAGAAAGGGAGAGAGAGAGAGAGAGAGAGAGTGTTAACCAGGTACAGTTAAGAGTTCCCAGAGGCAGACCCCCAGTGATTTCCTTCATTCAGTGATTACATACATGCTGAAACTAAACTATCACCTAGTAAATCCATTCAAATAATCAATCCCTTAGTGGCTTTATCTATTGATGAGATTAGAACTCAACTCAATCGATTCACCTCTGAGCATGTTTGCATTGCCAATACATTAGTATTTCTAGCGGACATTCTAGATACAAACCATGACACCAGGGAAAAAGTCATGTAAAGGTATAGACCTTAAAGGTAAAGAGATTTACACCTTAGTACATGAGAAATTAATTTCTGTTGACTAATTGAGAAAAGCTGAGCAAAGAATGGCCATCTGTAGCCATCTCCAGTCCAAAGATGATGTGTGTGAGGGTGAGTGCCTATTTATTTGCATATGTGTGCATGAAGCAAGTAGACATTCTCTTCAGAGAGGTTCAACTTTCCATTTGTAATCAAACTATCATAACATTATCTAGAGTAGTTTCTTTTAATTTTAGTAGTGATATGCTTATTTTTATGCTTTTGTAATTTCTGGTGAGTCATACTAAGTTTTGTGTACAGTAATCACATGTTTCCATCTTTAAAAAGTGTGCTTATAAAAAGTGAGATTTTCAATTGTTTTTACTATTTATTTGATACCTAAAATTGTACATATTTATAGGGTATCATGTGATGTTTGATACCCATATCCATTGTATGATCAAATCTGGATAAAAATTCATCTTCTTAAGCATTTATTATTGTTATTATTATTGTTATTATTATTATTAATTGATGGTATTGGGAGTGGAACTGAGAGGCTTTCTACCTCTGTGCTATACGCCCAGACCTATTTTATATTTTTATTTGGAAACAGGGTCTCACTAAGTTGCTGAAAGTCTTACTCAGTAGCTGAGGCTGGCCTCGAACCTGTGCGATCCTCCTGTCTCAGCCTCCCAAGCTCTGTGATTACAAACATGCGCCACCATGCCTGGCAAGCATTTATTATTTTTTAAATGTAAAAATATTTGAATTTTTTTCTGCTAGCTTTTACAAAATAATACATTAGTGAGATATTTCAACAGAAAAAAAAATAGATGACATGTAGAAATGTCCACTGTTTTAAAGGTGGTAAGATAATAACCAAAGTTTGGGAAATAAAACCTGGAGTATATTTTTTAGAAAACAAAAATGTAATATTTTTATTTTGAAATTTTTTCCTAATTTTTAAAAATATTTTTATCCCCAGAGAAGATAATTACATAGATTTTTTAAAACCACTTACACCCATGTGTCCTCCCTTTTAAAAATATTTATGATGCACTGCAATTGCACATAATAGTGAGCCTGAAGAACATTGTGTTTCTGGTGTTTGCCTGAAAGAAAAAAACACTCAACAATAAAAAAAAGTTTTATAATTAAAAAAATGCATTTAAATCTCAGGATTTCTATTAATACCAACAAATATATTGTTACCTTAGAACACTTACAGAAAAGCCAGACATAGTGCACACACTTGTAATCCCAGTACTTGGGAGGCTGAGACAGGAGGATCGCACAGGTTCAAAGCCAGCCTCTGCTACTTAGTGAGGCTCTCAGCAACTTAGTGAGACCCTGTTTCCAAATAAAATATAAAATAGGTCTGGGGGTGTAGCTCAGAAGTAGAAAGTCTCTGGGTTCCACCCCCAGGACCACCAAAAAAAAAAAAAAAAAGTAAAGAAAAGAAAAGAAAACTTACAGAAAGTCAGATAGAGGGATCGGCAGTACACAGAGAAACTTACTGTGTCTGTTATGATGGCCCGGATTTGCACTCATCATTTGGAGATCCTTTCCAAAAGTTCTTATGATTAAAGACACTTTGGTCTTGATGAGAAAAGTTAATAAAAGATACCAGATTCTGAACTCAGAGTGGACAAGCTGAAATTCTGGTTTTGCTTGTCAGTCTGAACTACTGAGAGAAAGAAAATTTTCCTTATTTGGTTACTTTCTGAGAGGTATGTATCAGCGAATTCCTGTTTTTGTCTTTAATTGAAAGTTGCAGCCTTAGTTGATTTACCAAGGAATATTTGCACTTGGCCTTAGGGATGTCTCATCTCGGGTATTACAGATACATTTCTTAGATAATGGATTCTCTGAACGTTGCCATAGCCCCATCTCTCAAGACAGGTAGCCTAGACACAAAGACATCAAAAGGTGGGAGGGATGAGCTGTCCTGATTCCCTCCCCTCATTAATTTGGAATGTCTATACAATGATCTCGAGCTAGGTTGTTCCTTTGCTCAAACATGCAAAATACACAGAATGTTTTTAGAGACACTTCTTTTTATGTGGGTGATGTCATGCCTTATTCATTTAGTTAAGGCTCTGAAAACATGACATGTTTTAGGAGTTATTATGATAATTATTAAGATAATTAAAATGAGTTATTTCTATTTTTCTGTTATCTGTACAAAACCTTTCCAAAACCAATTCATCATTCTTTGGCATACAATTATACTATAAAAAATGGAAGAGAAGCTTCCAGTCAATTAAGAAAATCAAGCACAGTGTGAAGGCTTTTTTCCTCTTTTTTTGTTTCTTTTTATTTTATTTATTTTTTTTTAATTTTATTTTATTGGTGCACTGTATTCATACATCATAGTGGGATACAAACTTTTGTAGACATACATGCACACATCGCCCAGTCAGCCCCCACCCAATCCCCACCCCATTCTCTCCCCATCCCTCCCTCCCATGCTTGGCTTAGTGGTTGACATCTAGTATTAAAGCAATTTATCCAAAATTAAAAATGATAATCTCACATAACAGTTTCATTTGTCTGATACCAAGCTTTTGATGACTTAAAGATAACATTTCAATATTTCTTTTTGCTTTCTTTCTTACCAGAGAATATTTTTTTCTTTTTTTTAGGTGAAACTATCATATATTTATTTTTCAGAAAAAAATCTATCCTGATATGGAATATGGACTCTAGATACCCAAAACAATCTCGAAGCAAAAACAAAGCTAGAAAATGTATATTTTCTGATTTCAAACCATATAAAGCTACAATAATTGAAACAGTGTAGTACTGTTCTAAAGGCAGATATATAGACCATTGGAGTTAAATACAAGCCTAGAGCTAACTTCTTCCCTATATTGTCAAGTTATTTTTGACAAGGTTTCCACGAAGATTTGGTGGTGGAAATAATAATCTTTTAACTAAATATTGTTGAAAAATAATAATTACATGGAAAAGAATAAAATTGGACCCTTACCTAATCCCACATACAAGTATTAACTCAAACTAGATAAAAGACCTAAATATAAATCTTAAGACTATAAACTTTTAGGAGAAAATCTGGGTCATAAAACCTCACAACATTGAAATTGGCAGTGATTTCTTGGTTATGATTTCAATAGCACAGGCAACAGAAGAGTATACAAACTCCCTAAAAAATAAAAGAAAATATTGTATATCCAAAGACAATGTAAACAGAGTTAAAAGTTACTAATAGAATTGGATAAAATATTTCCAAATGCTATATCTGAAGGTATATTAATATTCCAACTAGAAATCCTAAAAATTAACAACAATAAAGGCAAACAATACAATTTAGAGATAGGTAAAAGACTAACATAAATAATGAATCTCCACAGATAACCAATCTTAGTTGTCTGTTGGATGGAAACTCTTGTTTCTCTGGTTCTGGTGAGTGTTACCTATTTCTTCTTTGTAGTTAATCTCTTTGAGTATTTTCTCTAGCGCTGGTTTTGAAGACATAAATTCCTTCAGTTTCTGTTTGTCATGGAAGCTTCTTATTTCTCCATCTAATTTGATAGAAAGTTTTGCTGGATAGGAAATTTTTGGCTGGAAGTTGTTTTCTTTCAGAGTTTGGAATATGTTACTCCAAGCCCTTCTGGCTCTCATGACTTGGTTTGGGAAGTCTGGAGTGATTCTAATTGGTTTGCCTCTGAATGTCACTTGGCCCTTTGTTTTTGTTGCCTTTAAGATTCTCTGCTTGGCTTCCACATTGGTCATTTTGACAATTATATGGCGTGGGGATCCTCTTCTCGGATCCTGTCTAAAGGGAGTTCTATAAGTTTCCTGGATCTGTGTATCAACCTCTTGCTCTATATTTGGAAAATTTTCTGCTATTACTTCCTTGAAGAGATTGTTGATCCCTTTGGTATCACTTTCTTTTCCCTCCTCTATTCCAATTATTCTTAGGTTAGCTCTCTTAAGATGGGCCCATATTTCTTCAATGTCAGATTCCTGCTGTTGGATATCTTTTTCTAGATTAGAAACTATGCATTCATTTTTGGATTGCTCATCTTCTAAGAGCGAGATTCTGTTCTCCATGTGGTCTAATCGGTTGTTTGTGCTTTGAATTGAGGCCTTTACTTCATTAATTGCATCCTTTATCTCTTTTTGGCTCTCTCTGAGTTCTTTTCGAAGCACCTCTATTATTTCTACAGTTATTTTCCTGATTTGATCTTCTAGAAATCTCTGATTTTCTGTTTTATCAGGTTCTGATGTTGTGGGGTTGTGCACATTCATTACTTCAGTGTTATTCCTCTTTCCCATGATTTCGGAGGTTTGTGCCTTCTCTGGGTTCTTCCCTTGGGTCACTATGGCTTCACTTAAGGTGCTCTGGATCTCGATTCTGTATTATCTCAGACCCTACTACTCCTTTACTGGGTTGTATCACAGAGTCTCCGACCCAGGGAGTCGATAGAGGCTGCTTTAAACTATGGGGGGTGCCAGGTTGCACGCTCTCCTATGGTGTGATATCTCTGCCACCACCACTCCCTCACTGGGTCAAGTCCCAGGAGGCACAATACTGGGATTTCTCCTCTGTGGCCCGCAATTTGACTCACTGTTCTTGAGTACGTAGATGTAGCTGTACTGGACTTGGTGAATTCACTGCTGCTGCCGCCGCCGGTGGCAATATGGCGCCTCTGCCACGCCCTCGGCCATGAGGCTGGCGTATTTTTTCTTCTCTGGTTTTGATTTCCACTCTGAATCCCTGCAGCGTGTGCTGAGCTCAGCCACTGGGAGCTTTAAATGCTGTCTGCGCCGAAAGATCCCGCCTGGCTGTTCCGCAGCGGCTCACCTGGCTTGCTGTAGCCGTCCGTTGAGTTCGCCGCTGCCGCCGGCAGTATGGCGCTGCTGCCGCGTCCTCGGGCGCGTGTGTCTCCTCTGTGGCCCTGAGCTCTGTTCTCAGTCCGCTTTCTCTCTGGAGCCTGGTGGGTTTTTTGTTTTTCTGGTGATGGTGTTTTCTGGCTATGAAAGGCGCTCTTTTTGTGGTAATGGAGATTGGTTGTTAGCGGGACTCTTAAGCCCCACTTTTCTCGGTCACCATCTTCCCGGAAGTCTTCTCTTTTTATTTTTTAATGGAAACTTTTTCTGTAGGTGATTACAAAATTACAGTACAAGAAAGCTCAAATCTAATCAGAGTAAATCACAACCATCCAAATAGGTCAGAGAACAATGCTCATACCCGATATATTTTTTTATAAAAGAATTTGTTCAGTTTAACATATTGATTGCTTATGAATTGTTAATAATCCCTACCATTATATTTACTATGATGGTCTATAGCTGAGAGACAGAATCCTAGTTAATATGGCTAGACCAAAGAATAGTTCAAAACATAGAAAACTGCATATTAGAACAGTTTTACCAAGTTTAGAACACAGATATTAAACACAGGCCACAAAATTGTTTTGTGCTCTCTGACTTGGAAGAAAATGCCTAAAGGAACATAGAATTAACAGAGGAAACACATCAATGGACATTGTATACATCCATGATAACACCAATTGCCAAACTCAATATGTATAGAGAAGGAGGAATGGAAAGGGAGCCAGGGGAAAACCCAACAACTGCTATGTGCATGTATGTCCCTATCACTATTAACGACATTATGCTATGAAACTATAAGACTACAATGTACCAATAGAATTATTAAAAACACATGAAAAAAATGAAGAATCATAGACATGGGTCAAACAGTAGAGTAAGAGCTCAAGGGAAGGGAGAGAGCAGCAGATTCATACAAAGGAACTTTGTGCCTCCCTGTGTTATTTTACATATTTATTTAAGTCTATTTTACATGTCCCAAGTGGTTTATGTTAAAACTGTCCAGTTTCTGTGGTAGTTGGCTCTCCTTGATGAATCTCAGTTTCCATATTTTCTTTGGCTCCTTTTTAAGAGTCACTCTACATTCATATTTGTGTTGGGCAGGATTTTGCAATAACTTCTTGGGGGAGTGGCATGACAAGCAGTGTGTTTCATGCTGGCCAGGATTTCCTGGCTTGTGATTATGGAAATATTTCCATACATCATGGTAAGATCCATTTTCATCAAGATTTACCCTTACAGCAATATATTAATCAATCACCACTGAACTGCAAATTGCTTGTTTGTAGCCTTAGCAACATATTTTTGATTCTTGGTTAAATGAACAGCAAACGAAGAAATAAACACTACTATTAGCTGCAAAGGGGAATTCCATACATCCAAATTGCTTTTACTAAGTTTAATATATTATGCAAACGTGTTAGCAAGCAAATTCACCTTGATTAGATACAAAAAATAAGCGTTGTGGCAGTAGATTCTTTTGCTATATAGAAAGCTGGAAATAGTTTTAATTTACATTTTTTAGGTAGAGTGACACTGTGCAGTCTGCAGATGACAGTTTAGCCATATTACTCTCTTATGCCTCTTTCAGATCATTCTAAAGCAACAACAATAAAAACATAAATTTTTAGCTGGGTGTGGTGGTGCACGCTTGTAATCCCCGCACTTGGGAGGAGGAGACAGGAGGATTGTGCAGGTTCGAAGCCAGCTGTGCTGGCTTAAGAGACCCTGTTTCCAAATAAAAAGTATAAAATAGGTCTGGGAGTATAGCCCAGAGGTAGAAGGGCTTCCAGGAACCCCAGTACAACAACAACAAAAAAAAACCCATAAATTTTAGAGACCAGTTTGTAAAGATTATTTGTAGTTTTGCTGAAGAAATAATATCCCACCAAGAGTGTAGAAGAGTTCCTATTTCCCACATCCTTGCTAACATTTAATGTTATTTGACTTTTTGATGATTACCATTCTGATTGAGGTTAGATGGAATCTCAGTGTCATTTTGATTTGCATCTTCCTGATTGTTAATGATGCTGAACATTTTTTCATGTATTTATTGGCCATTTGTATTTCATCTTTTGTGAAATATCTGTTTAGTTCAATTGTCCATTTCTTGATTGAGTTATTTTTAGTGTTAACCCTTTTAAAGAGTTTGAATATTCAAGATATTAATGCGCTATCAAAGAAATAGCTGGCAAAGATCTTCTCCCATTCTGTAGACTCTCTTTAGACTCTTGATATTTTCCTTTGATGATCAGAAACTTTTTTTTAATGCCACCCTATTTATTAATTTTTATTTTAATTTCCTGAGCTTTGGGGAGTCTTGTTGAAGAAGTTTCTATTTGTGCCTATATGTTGGAGTATTGTGCAGGTCAGTGTAGAGATTCCTTAGAAAATTAGGAATGGATTCACTATATGATACAGTTATGCCACTCCTTGGTATCTTTCCCAAAAGACTAAACTCAGAATATTATGGTAATTCATGTAAATATATCCATGTTTATAGCAACACAATTCAAAATAGAAATCAAACTATGGAATCAACCTAGATGTCCATCAAGAGATGAATAGACTATAAAATTATGGGTTAAAAACACAATGGAATTGTACTCAGCAATAAAGAAGAACATATTTATGTCATTTTCAGAAAAATGGACACACCTGAAGAAAATTATGTTAAGTGAGATTAGCTAGTCACAGAAAGTGAAGAATCGTATGTTTTTCACTCATATGTGAAAGCTACAACGTAATCAAGATATGTGAGGAACTATCCTCACATAATGGAGGAGAAACTTGAGTGGAGCCAGGGAGGTGGTATAGAGGAAAGGAGGAAGGGAGGATTAATGAACAAATCAATTTCATCTACATTTTATATATAAGAATATGAGTGCCAATCTCAACACCCTGTGTGGGGAAGGAGGGGTGTGGGGAGGAACCCACAGGAAAGTCCACCAAATTTGCCATATGCATGCATTTCACCATCACAATGTGAGACTAAAATGCACCAATAAAAGTATAAAAAGAAGAAATAATATCCTCATTTAAAATTATAAAATACAAATTGAAATCTTTATTACTACGTTTATACCTTCTTTATACAGTACTGTTTCATATCCATTTATTTTTGTGGTACTGGGGATGGAACCCTTCTACCTCCGAGCTAGACTCCCAGACCTATTTTATATTTTATTGGAAACAGAGTCTCTTAAGCCAGCGAGGCTGGCTTTGAACCTGCGCAATTCTTCTGTCTCTGCCTCCCAAGTGTGGGGATTACAAGTGTGTGCCACCACGCCCAGCTCATGTCCATGTTTTTAAAAATAAATTCAAATAATACATGGAGTGCTTTGAATTATGTAGATAAAACTTATTTTTAAAGACATAACAGTATTGCAAGTTGCACTGAATACCTAAACAAATTCAAATAATCATGATAAAGGCATGATGGGATATCATAATGGAATCAACAATAACCCAATTTGCTCTTTAATATTATGGCTTGAACTGATTATTTTTTTTCTCCAAGTAGAAGTTCTCCAGCCAGAATGAATCTGTGAAATTGTCTAAAATATCATCTGTACACAGAAGAACATTGATATCCAAATGGATTCAGCAAATCTTTCAAAGTCACCTAGCTTTTTAGGGTAAATCAGAACCAAAACTCTGGCTATCAGTGAAGTCCATGGGGTGTGGATTAGCCATTCGTGGGTCTGATTTCCAATTTTGACCAGTGACTCAGAATTACTTCACTTATTTAACATAAAATGGGGTAAGTGATGTTCTCTATAGGACATTGGACAGATTGACTTACTGAGATAAGATTGGTAAATGCCCGATATGACCTGGAACATCCCACAAGCCTGACTTCCCTCCTGAACAAGGTTCTTTGCAAGAAGATGCTGAAAAACAAATGTTACCCCAGCTCTACACTTCCTGTGGCAACTGCTTTGTTAGATGAGATTTCAAGATATATTTATAGGTTTCTGTAAGCACCAGAAATTTTAAGAAGTTGGTCTTTTCCAGGCAACTGTAAATCATTCTTTCACCATTGGTATTAACTTGGATTTATTTATTTTTTTCAAATTCTAAAATCCTACCTTGGAGTACTTTTCAGGTGATATGTATGAAGGTTAACTTTAGTTTAAATCATCTGAGGTTCCTTCTATTCCAATTTTCTACAGTGTTTTTAACATAAATGGGTGTTGGATTTTGTCTAATGTTTTTTCAGCATCTATTGATATGATCATGTGGTTTTTGTTCTTAGTTCTATTTATGTGGTGAATAACATGTATTGATTTGCGTATGTTGAACCAGCCTTGCTTTTCTGGGATGAAACCAACTTGGTCATGGTGTACAATTCTCTTGATATGGTTTTGAATGTGTATAGCTAGTATTTTGTTTAGAATTTTTGCATCTATGTTCATTAAGGATATTAGTCTGTAATTTTTCTTTCTTGCAGTATCTTTATTTGGTTTGGAGATTAATGTGATACTGGCCTCATAGATGGAATTCGGGAGAATTCCATCTCTTTCAATTTCTCAGACAAGTTGTGAAGTATTTGTATTAGTTCTTCACTGAAACTTTTGTAGAATTCAGTTGGAAACCCATCAGGGCCTGGGCTTTTCTTTGATGGCAGAATTTTGATTGTTGTTTCTATTTCTTGGTTTGCTATTGGTTGGTTTAGACTTGCTATGTCCTCTTGGTTCAGTTTAGGTAGGTTATATGTGCTTAGAAATCCTTTTCAATATATTCCTTGAGACTCTTGCCACAGCAATAAGATAAGAGAAGGAAATCAAAGGAATTCAAATAGGAAGAGAGGAATTAAAACTATCCTTATTTGCAGATGACATGATTCTTTATCTAGAAGATCCAACGAACTCAACTATATTAACATATGCATACCCATGTTCATAGCAGCACAGTTTGTAATAGCCAAAATATGGAACCAACCTAGATCTCCATCAACAGAAGAATGGATTACAAAACTATGGGAAATACACACAATGGGATTCTATTCAGCTATAAAGAAGAATAAAATAATAGCGTTTGCAAGAAGATGGAAGGAACTGGAGAACATGATGTTAAGTGAGATTAGTCAAGCACAGAAAGAGAAGCGACATATGTGTTCTCTAATATGCCCAAGCTAGGGAGTAGTGGTAATACCAGAGGGATTCCAGATGATGAAGGGAAAATCTCAGCAAAGCTAGAATGGAAGGATAGGAGAGGAAGAAAGCTGAGGTTGTTCAATGGAGGAGCTACATCCCAATATGTGTAATAGTATAAATATAACATGGCTAACCTGGACACTTTATTGGGAGGGGGTAAGGGAAATGGGGGAAGAGGGCACGAAGCATAATTTAAATGTACACCATTTTCAATATGTTCCACTTATAAATAAAATAAAATATTGAAAAAATAAATAATCTGAGGTTTCAGTATACTCACAGTGTAGCTTCGTAGCTCTAACTGGTGTTACTCATTCTTTAGTTGTAAACTATATGAAGGTCCAAAGATCATGACAGTAAACTTAGAAGGTATTTTAAGTACCATGGTGGTGTTTTTGGCTATTCAGCAAAGAGAAGAATTTTAGATCAGTTGAAAACAAAAATTGTTTCTTTTAAAACAGAGTCCCAGCAAGTAAAGGCTCATATGTTTCTGTCATAGGTGGAAGCTAGGAGGTAATTAGGATACAAGACGGACTTCAGATAATGGAGGAGAATCCCCAGTGGAGCCAGGGAAGTGGTCTAGGGGAAGAGGGAGGAGGAGAGGGAGGACCAATGAAGGAAAAACTTCCATGGACATTATGTACGTATGTAAAAAGCCCACCAAGTGCTATGCCATGTATGTTACCAGCACCATAAACTACATTATGATGCTAGACTAAAATGCACCAATAAATAAAAGTAGTAAAAATGAAACAGCTGGCAGGATGGTATAGGATACAGCCAGATTTTGCTAGACATAAATGCTTCAGTATCCAGGAATAGTAGAGTTTAATTAAATAATAGTCAGACTTAAAGGAGCAATACCCCGTGTATGAGGTATTGCTAGAGAATACTGACTTCTCAGGAGGTGACCTTACATGAATAAATTTCTATAGCAAAGCAAGAAGCTAAGATCTTAAAAAGCTTATATCTGACTCACAAACCAATGCTCATTTCTCTCCACCAGCCAAGTTTCCAATCAATTCTCCTTGTGGTTTCTTTTGCTAAGTGAAAGCTCAATATTCAATCAGAATTACCCCAGCTTGGAACTAAGAAGCCATTGTATAGTTTGAATTAAAATGGCAATATTGGCTCCTTTCCATTACTCTTGGTTTATTCGTTTGTAAGCTATATTTTGTTCTTCTAAAAAATCAGATTTTCAAACAGACTTGAACCTCTGGTTGCTCAAATGTTAGACCAGTAAGCAGTAGGAACGTGACTTGGGACTGAGAAAAATTCCAGGAAATTATAGATTGGTCCACAAACATTTCTGTACTAAGAAAGAAAGTATGATATAAGTACATATTTTAGAAAAGAAGAGGGAAGGGAGAGGGTAGTACAGAGAAGGAAATAGACCAAATTATATTATGTACATATATGAATGTATAATATGAATGTCATTATTTTACATATAATAATGTACCAATAATGAACCAATAAAAATTTAAAAAAATAAAATGAAACTTAAAAGTCCAGGTCTGTATTTGGTAGGGCTTTTATAACCAAGTCTAACAAACTGGGTGGCTTAGAAAAACAGGAGTTTATTGGAGTCCCAGAGGCAAGGAGTTAGAAATCAAGGCTTGGACCAGGTTGCTGCAATTGAGGACTATAAAAAGACTTGGATTCATGCATCTATTTAGTACCTTTGGGTTGTTGTCTGGTAATTTTTGGCATTTCTTGGCTTATGGCTGTATCACTTCGATCTGTCTCCATCTTCATTTGTCATCTTCCCATCTCTTCATATCATGTTTCTTCAGTGCATGTCCATGTCTTTTATTTAGCTTTTTTCCTATAAAGACACCAACCATACTAGATTAGGGGTCCACTTTACTCTAAAGTGATGCATCTTTACTACTACTATCTATAATGACTATGTTTTCAGATTATACCTTGTTCTGAGGCACTGGAGGTAAGAACTTGACCATATCTTTTTAAAAAAGAATTCAACCTATAATAAAATCTAAATAGCAGCAGTGAAATGGTATAGAAAAATTACCTAATTAACATATATATGTATATATAATTTTAGATGAATTCAGGTTTAAAAAAATAATAATATAAAACAAAGCAGATGACATTCTTATATGCATAATTGAACTGTGAGGGTCTGGGTGATCAATTAGCATAATGCAAGGCAAGAAAAATAGAGAGAAGGGAAATTATGAAAAAGGATAGAAAGGAGGCAAGAAAATGGTCAGGAAAAAGGTCACATATATCAGCCAACTCATCTGCAGACAATCTCCCATTCTTCTGAATTTAACTGGAGATCTGTGCTTGTCTACAGAGCTTTAGTCTTTGAGCTACCTTCCCAATTATAGCTAGTTTATGAGTTTAATAATTACTCACATCTTATGTCCACTCATTGAAGAGAAATGTGTCCTTAGAGTCCCTTTAAAATTGAATGCTTCTGCTGTTTGAAACCTACAGGAGCTTTTAATTTGGACCATTTGTTTCCTAGTAAAGAGAATTAGTTTTGTGGTCATACATAGAGCACATGGCCAGAAGAAAGAGTATGCACTCTTTTGATGTGAATTAACTCAGTAGGACACAGTAGGGCACATGATATCTGGGTGTTGGGATGTTATTGTTTCTTCAACCTTGGAAATTATTGATGAAAAATCCCTATTCAGTCATCTAGCACATTTTTCTGCCAAAGCTAAATTAACTTTAGCACTTTTCTTTCCAGAACTTTGAGTAGTTAGTTTGTGTTTCAAAGCATCAAGGTCATACAGTATCTGGGAAATCTGGCCTGTCAATATACGTTATGGTAATGTAGTTAAAGGACAGGTTCATTATGGTTCATCAAGGACCAATGTACCAATGTAATGAGAACAATATAGATTACATTTTGTACTGTGTTGAGATTATTGTACAGCATTTTGTACTAAAATTTGTTCAGCTAAATTTTTCTTTTTTTCATGTGCTAGCTCAGTTAGTTCTTTCTATATCCTGTGAGGTACTCCAAGTAGTGTTTTTTTCATATTTCCTTAGAAAATAAAAGAATTTGAGTGTCCAAAGTCATGGAGGTGAGACTAAAACCCATCCCATTTACTTTCTCATCTGTTTTTTTTTCCCCGTTTACTTCATTGGCTCAGTAGAGTGTGAAGGATTCCCAGTTTCATTCCTGAATTCCAAAGAGTGGCTCTGAATATAAATTATATGAAATTATGATTAGGAAGTAAAACAAAGTTGCGGAATATGAAAAAGAAGGACCCATCTGTGATGACGCAGAAAGGAAATAATGAAAATAATTCTGAAGTGGAGTGGCTACTTAGCATATTTACTGAGCAGGTTTGGCAGGGCCACTTAAACATACTTACCAAGGCAGAGACATGTGTTGCAGAAAGATTCTTTGGAAGATGTAGTGAAATATTATAAGCGTTGCTGATCACTAAAATTCCAACTGTAAGCTTCATTCCTTCATAGTCATCCTCTTCTCATTTTATTTATTCCAATATTTGTCACATTACATTTATTCCCATGGTGATGAACTATGATATTGTCAAAACTAGCCAAATCAGTGTAGAGGAAGAAGAGATTAGGAAACAAAGAACTTCCTGTTTATACAAAAGTAATCTGTTTATCTCTAGTTCTGAGGTACTTTAAGGGGAAATAAAAAGAATAGATTCTAATGACCATATCTAATTTAAATAAAGGGAGCCACTCATTGTCCAGAAGTCTTGGGAGGCAGCAGTAAGCAGAAGAGTCAATTCTCAAATTAAGTAAATTTAACAATGGATTCTCAAAAACACTAAAGCATCATCTTTCCAATTCATTTGTAGCATTTGAGAGTTAATAAATTATGTATTATTTTGAAGTGGCTACAAAGTGGAAAATATGGTTTAGATGTCACCAGTAGTCAAAGAAAAAGTGTAAATCAATGACAACAACCACCAAATGCCAATAGGCTCCATCTTTGTCCAAAGTTAACATGTAGTTAACTGCTTCTCTCATGGGACAAGTGTTATTAGTCCCTTAGTTCACTCCTCCATAGTATGGATGTCTACCTTTGTTTGGAAGTGTTTCGAAAGATTTCTTTATTTCTTTCTAATCTTAGTAGATTATCACAGGTAAAAAACTTAAAATATCAAAATAAGTAAACAAACAAACAATTTTTTAAAGTTCTGTACCAGGTGCTGATGATGCTGAGGTCTTATTTCTCTTTGAGGAATGGGATGGTGTTCTGAACCAACTAGATCGACTCTTGTGAGAAGAGTTAGAGCTGTCCAAACTTCCTAACATCTGAATTTCCAAGACTGTGAGTCTCAAAGATTCCCATATACCCATTCACGTGTTTATTTACTTATTTTTTCACATGGCCAACATGTGCTCATTGCTACCATGTATCAGGCATTGGGTCAGCTGTTGAGATTCCAAATGATAGAAAACTCAACAAGGAAAGATGACATAATCATCTATCAGGTCCTCCAAAAGCTGTTTAGTGCAGATACGCCTGCACTTCACATACCCCAACACTTCACACCCCGACCTGTGAAACAATCCCACTAGGAATATGAGCTAGGTAGGGAGCTCATTGAAGAGGCAATGACACTTAGAAGAAAATCTGTCTCCAGTGGTTCTAAGAATACTGGACTTCACACGAAAGACAGAAAGACAGAAAGACAGAAAGAAAGACAGAAAGAAAGAAAGAGAGAAAGAAAGAAAGAAAGAAAGAAAGAAAGAAAGAAAGAAAGAAAGAAAAAAGAAACCAATATAAAGTTCCAGCTATTTATGTTGTTAAGAAAAATTATTTACCAAATCAAAACTATAACTTACTATCACCTTTATTTTTAACAAAATGATGTTAAAGGATATGAAAACAGGCCCCCAAGGTAAGGACTAAATCTCTGAATGAAGTTAGCTATTTAAATTGATGTATCTAGCTGTATGTATTTATATATGACGTCTTTTTTTTCTTTATGAACACTTCCTTTGCTGCACTTTGTAATGACTCCTTGGGCACAGAGATGGGTCTGTAACCACAACTGGAGAAACTCTGGCAGAAAAGGCTCTAGATTCCACTTAAGAGAAATATCATATTACTCTTCACTTTTTTATCTGGCTAATCTCACTTTGTATAATATTCTTAAATTCTATCCATTTTTCCGCAAACGACATAGAGACTAGTATAATGATGGAAGGGGACTGGGGAGGGAGGTGGGGAGGTGAAGGGAGAAATCTGATGATGAAAGCAGTTCAAATAATCATTTGATCATATATGAAGTTATCTATATCCATGTAAATATTATCTATGGAGAGGGGGGAGAGAGCAGGGTGAAACTCAGAGAGAAATGCACAGGGAATGCTATGTACATGTTTGTTTCTTTCACTCTGAACCTTACTAAGACATATAATATGTATAATTAAAATGCACCAATAAAATAAAAGAACAAGAAACAGAAAAGGCAGAAGCTAAAGACTGATGATCAGCCCAGAGATCCTCAGCTGGATCTAGCCTTTAGCACTTGTTAATATTGGCCTACTTGCTTTCAGGCTGCTCAATTGTGAATTGAGGTTATTGTGGAACTGGAAAGAATTTAATTATATACCCTATATAAGCATAGTGCCTTATAGGAGCACTAAGATGGCAGCCATTATTGTGCTGGCATACCTTACATAGGCCTTAGATGGCTAATGGTCTTGTGCCCTCCCTATGAATGGGATGAAAGTTTACCTTACTTTCAAGTTAACAAATTAATTTGTCACACCTTCAGAGATGCTGATAGAGGACACAAAACTCTTGGATCAGACATAAAGGACTAATTAGGTACTCATAGCAGGAACGGTGGCCAAAATATCAGCAATTGTGATTGTTCCTGAGGCTCAGCTGGCCCAGAACAATGCAACAAGAACCAGAAGACCCTGAAAGCAAGGTGGGCTGATTTAATAGAGGATTCCCTAGTTAACAGAACCTGAATCTTTTATAATGGGCAATAAGCTTGCCTGGAATATCCCATGGAGGGAAATACTGTTTTCATTCCTTATTGCAATAAGCAAATTTTTGCTCTGATGCAGAGGTAGATACTATTTCTACCTTTTGGGGGTGTTCCCTATATAAGCATCATTGCTAAGACTAACTCAAGCAAAGGGTATAATGAAGCTCAGTAGCCCCAGCTGGCCATGGAGAATGGTCTCCCAACACTCTCTACTTTGCAGAAACCATACTTAATTGTTTATTCTTCTTCTCTCCTACATACTTCAGTTCTGCCCCCTTTAACTAGATACTTCTCATAAATATTTAGAAATTCTTGAACATCTGCCTTTATAAAAAAGAAAAATGCAAAATAACCAACTACTCCCCACTTCCTGTTTCCTTTGTCTTATTTCTGTACTTTCTTCTTTACAACTAAGTTTCTTATCTTTCTGTGCTTTATCCCACAATTACTCACAGTCCATCCACTCTATTTTTGAGAGGTAATATAAATACTAAGAGAGCATACACAAGCCACTTACTAAAAGAGTATACACAAATCACTTACGTATATTTTATTAAGTATCTACACAGGTCTAGTGGCAAAAGAGTGATGATACTTCTGTGACCTGGTAATTACAGTTCTAGATGCCTGCTGTACAGAGACTAGGAAACAGGCATATTAATGTTTATAGCAACATTATTTAATCTTACAGGAGTGAAACAACCATCTGCAGAGGAATGGGTATATACATTGCACTCACTTGTAATTCTTTCTATTCAAATTTATTTCGTCACCTTTTACTGGTAGCCCGTATCCTTACTCATATGATAGTCATCTTGTTAGCTATTTAGTAAATATTACCAGTACACTTTAGTCTTGCCTGGCACTGAATTTTATGAAAACAGACTCATATTTTATATTCTTTTGTGTCTACTTTCACCCAACATGATGTTAATGAGATTTATCTACATTCTTAGGTATAGTTGAGGTTTACTGCTGTTGTTTATTTCTGTTCATTCTGTGTGGAATTTTATTGTATGTGTCTCCTACAATTTATTTACCCATTCTTCTGTTTATATTTCTGTAATGTTAAGCAATGGTTTTATAAGTATCCCTATAAATGTGCCTGCTGTATGTATTCCCAGTTATAGACCTAGAAGTGGGATTGATGTATTTCAGGGTTTATGCATATTTCATGATAATAGATTGTGCCAACTGCATTCCAGAGTGGTTATTTCAATACCACTAGCAGAGTACAAGAGTTTCTGTTTAACCATTTCTTATTTTATAAAAGTGCAAACACATCAAATAAAAAATTAATATAACTTATCATGTAGCAGGCAATAGCCTAAGGAACCTTGATTTAAACTTTATAAGGTTAGATATTACTTGTAATCTCACTTTCTATATATAAAAAAAACAGAGACACAGAGAGGTAAAGTGACTTGTCCCAAGCCACACATCCAATATTGGCAAAGACTTTAGCCAAAGAGATTTGGATCTTTTTTTAAATTTTATTTATATGTGAAACATATTTAAAATGGTATACATTTACATTCTGCTTGGTGCCCTTCCCCCCCACCCAGGTTCCCCTTCCCTCCCCTCCCAACAATGAGTGTCCAGGTTACCATGCTATAGTCATACTTTTATACATATACGAATGTAGCTCCCCCATTAATCAACCTCAGCCTTCTTCCTCTCCAACCCTCTGTTCTAGCTTTGCTGATATTTCCCCTCCATTATCTGGAGTCCCTCTGGTATCCCCAATGCTCCATAGTTTGAGAAAACATATGTCTCTTCTCTTTCTATGCTTGGCTGATCTCACTTAACACGATGTTCTCCAGATCTTTCCATCTTCTTGCTAATGGCATGATTTTGTTCTTCTTTATACCTGAGTAGAATTCCATTGTGTGTATTTCCTATAATTTTTCAATCCATTCATCTGTTGATGGGGACCTAGGTTGGTCCCATATTTTGTCTATTATGAATTGTGCTGCTATGAACATGGGTATGCATATGTTACTGTAGTTCTCTGATTTCAACCCCTTTGGAAAAATACCCAGGAGTGGTATAGCCAGATAATATGGTGGATCTATTCCCAGTTTTCTAAGGAATCTCCACACTGATCTCCATAGCTACTGAACTAGTTGGTACTCCCACCAACAGTGTAAATGAGTTCCTCTTTCCTCACATCCTCACCAGCATTTATGTTATTTGATTTCTTTATGTTTGCCACTCTGACTGGGGTTAGATGGAATCTCAGCATAGTTTTAATTTGCATCTCCCTGATGGCTAATGATATAGAACATCTTTTCATATATCTATTAGCCATTTGTATCTCTTCTTTTGTGAAGTGTCTATCAGTTCAGTTGCCCATTTCATGATTGGGTTATTTATTCTTAACCACTCTGCTGTGATGTCTTTCTCCTAACATTTATTATATTAATAGTCTTTAAAATTTGGCAGCCTAGCAGGTAGTTAGTGGTATATACTGGTGGTTTTAATTTACATTTTCTTCAGTATAAATGAGTTTGAGTAATCTTCCATAGATTTATTTGGCAATTAGATATATTCTTTTGAGTTTTTCAGATTCAAGTTTCTCCAGCCAAATTTTTTTCTTTTCATTTTTATTGGGGCATTGCAGTCATACATCTTAATTGAGTACAATGTGCTAAAGGGATACATGCACACATCACTCATGTAGCCCTTCCCAAATTCCCTTCTCCATTCTCTGCCTACTCTCTTCTCTTCATGTTTGGCTTAATGGTTGACTTTGATATGTTTGTGAATGTCCAGCCAAATTTCTATGGTTTGTGTGCATATGTGTCTGTGTATATGTATATGTGTGTATATACATATATATGTATATATTTATGTATATATACACATGTGTGTATGTGTGTGTTGTAAATGCAAATATAAATATGTAAATATATGTAAATTTTATATAAATGTATATCGAAATATGTGCATGTTGTGTCTTCCATTCTTACTTGATTAATTAGCATTTCATGATAAAGAGAAGTCTTTAGTTTTAGTCTAGTTAATGAATCAATCATTTCCTTAACTGCTATATTCTTTGTTTCTTATATTAGAAATTGTACTCATCCAAGAGTGTGTGAGTGTGTACATTGTCTGTGTTACTCTCTAGATATTTTCTTTTTTGGTTAAGATCTCTAATCCACCACAAATCAATATTTTGAATGGAGTGCTGTGATCATTGTAAACATGCCTATGCTGTGGGGCTCAGCTTCTTAGGGATAACACTGAGAAGGTGTTTTGCAGATGTGATTAACATTTAGAATCAGTAAACTTTAAGTAAAAGACGTCGCCTTCAGTGACAGGGGTGAACCTTGTTCAATCAATTAAAGGCCGATAGAAAGGGAGAAAGACTTCAACAGAAACCATACTGGAGTTTTTAGCTTCTAATACATGCTATGTATTTCAGGTGCAAGACTGCAACATGAGCCCTCACACGTGAGTCTCCAGCCTGCTGGCCTGCCATATAGTTATCAGACATGCCTGATCTCACAATCACAAGTCAATTTTTAAAATTAAGTCTCTTTATATACACATATGCCTTGTGGCTTCTTTTTCCCAGGAAAATTATTTCTGGATGAGATTTTAGTACTAAGAGTAGTTCTAGAGAAACAAAATCTTAGGGATAAATTTTCTGAATTGATTCTGGGGTGCATGGAATTGGTTCTTTAATATATGTTATATATAAAGGCACTAAATGATTCTCTAATATAATTAGATTTAAAGGCACTAAAGAGTCCACTGATAGTCCATGACATGATTTGGAAATAGAGACATGCAAAGTATCAAAACTTTGGAGAGACCAGTTGTTCCAAATTGTTCTTGACAAAGTAGGAAAAAAAAGAGGGTGAAGTTAAATGTTCTTTACTTCCAATTTAAGTGCTACATAAATGACCTAAAAGTTTCTATATCTGCCTTCAAAGAAAGCCTTATGTTTGTAGCTGTAGAGCTGAGATTCCTAAACAATCAAGCAAGCCCAGAGTCTCATCCTTAAGTGGTTGAATTGCAACATAAATTGAATCCCCAAGTTCACAAGGTGTCTGTTTCTAAAGTAAGGTCATTGACTACAAAGAGAAGGTGATCTTAACCAAAAAAGATAGGTGAGATAGGGACATATAGACAGATCCTAATGAAGCTGTTTCATTAGGTACCTAATTTTGATATATCTTCTTTAAGAGAGCCTCTCTGTTGCTCTCTACTTTGCTATCTGCTTTAGGAACCTATAAAGGCCTCCCAGTAAGTAGTTGACATTCAAGACACTGCCAACTCCTCAGGACCTACCCTTATAACCTGTCTTTGCTTCTTTCAGTAGAATCAAGTCTCAGTAGGCCCCCAAATGTGAGGTTACAAAATGTGATCTATAAGGAGGTATGTTATACCCCAACAGGACAACTTGAAATTTTTTTCTAGCTTACATATGAGAAATTTGGAGAATATATGTGTAAATGGAGACTGAGGGTGTGGGATAATGAATGAAGGGAAATAAAGGTGCTTAGAATTTATTAATAAATTATCCCCACTAGGATGACATCATAGATCTACTGCTATAGCATGAGAGATTGAAAAGGTCAGCAATCCGGAAGATGCAAATCAAAACTACCTTGAAATTCCACCTAACCCCAATCGGAATGGCAGTCATCAAAAAGTCAAACAAGAACAAATGCTATTGTGGATGTGGGGACATAGAAACTCTTCTACACTTTTGGTGAGAATGCAAATTAGTTCAACCTCAATGGAGATCATTGTGAAGATTCTTCATAAAATTGAGATTGGATCAACCATATGATCCAGCTAATACCACTTCCAAGTATCTCTCCATAAGACTGAAATCAGAATATTTCAGTAATATGTGCATAGACATTTTCATAGCAGCACAATTAACAATAGCCAAATTATAGATAGGTGTCCATCAACAGATGAATGGATCACAAAATCATGAGATATACACACAATGGAATTCTACTCAGCATAAAGAACAAAATTATGTCATTTATAGGAAAATAGATGGACCTAGAGAACATTATGTCAGGTGAGATTAGCCAGTCAAAGAAAGTGAAATATCATGTGTTTTCTCTCATATATGGAAGCCAGGGAAGAACTGGGATACAAGAGGGACCTGAGATAATAGAGGAGAAACCCCAGTGGGACATGGAAGTTGGTTCAGGGAAAGGTGGTGGTAGAGAAGGGAGAATTAACAAAGAGGGCACTGCCACTGCTGTTATGTACATATGTGAGAATACCAAAGCCAATCTTAATATCATCTGTGAGAAAGGGGGCATGGGGAGAGAGCTGGAGGAAGCCCACCAAGTGCTGTGTGCATTTTTCTCACTATCATTATGAGCTGCAATATGATCTGAGACTACAATGCACCGATAAAAGTATGTAAGACTTTCTAACAGTTTGTTTGCTAAGTGGGCCGAAATGTGGACCACATGGCGGTCTATACTAAATGAGATTGTAATTAGAGAACTACCTTGATACCCCAGAGAAGGTGATATACAAAAGCTTAGGGAAATTCAAATGCTAGAGTGAGCTTATTATAAATGACCCGATCACTTGCTCTGAAAGGAACAACTTTAAAGAGGTGAAGAATAAATTTAGAGAGGACTTCTACTCCCTTGAAGAGATCTGTGGTTGCTTTTCCACACAGGTTGGGTATTAGAGTAGGATGAGAACACTGAACCAAGATCCTTAACTGTGATAAGCACAATTGTATTCTGGAGTGGCAGGGGCCAGGTGATAGCATAAAATCACTAAAGACAAGGTAGAACTGCTGACTATACAAAGGGCAGAGTCAAAGCAGTAACCAAAAAGACTGAATTCATAGGGACCTTTGCCAATGGATAATCGATCATGGTATCCCTACATGAACCCTGAGCCATCAGTGATGACCTGGAATATGTAAGGCCCATCCAACATGGAAGTTGCTTTTGATAATAAAGCATCACCCCATCATCGAGTGGGGGTGGTAGATATGAGACCGGACTAGCACAGGCCTCACAGGGAGTTTTCTACAATCAGTTGACTGAGGAAGAAAAAATCTAAGCGCTGGTTTATAAATTATTTGTGCAATATACAGACACTACCAAATGGTAGGTAAGGGTTGCACTTATAGGCCCTTTCTGAGAAATCCCTGGACAGAGGAATAAAGGAAAATCTTTCCAGTAGAAAGAATTTCATGTGGTACATCTGATTGTTCATTCTGCTGGCAAGAACAAATGACTGCCAGTTTAACTAAATTTTGATGAAAATTGATTCATGGGCTATGTTCAGTGGCTTTTGCTGGGTAGTCAGGAACTAAAGAATGCAAATGAAAAACTAGTGACAGGTGATTTTGGAAAAGGTAGGTGAACAGACCTTTATAAATCAGAGAAAAAAATTAAAATATTTATGTCTCATGAATATGTAAAAGATGACCTCAGTACAGGAAGATTTTAATAGCCAAGTAGATAGGATGAGTTAGTCTATGTATACCAGTCAGCCTCCTTTTCCATCCATTCCATTATTTCTTAGAATATTTTCTTTTTTTTTTTTTTTTTTTTGGTGGTACTGGGGTTGCTGGAAGCCCTTCTACCTCCGGGCTACACTCCCAGACCTGTTTTATACTTTTTTATTTGGAAACAGGGTCTCCTAAGCCAGCGCGGCTAGCTTCGAACCTGCACAATCCTCCTGTCTCCGCCTCTCAAGCGCGGGGATTACAAGCGTGCGCCACCACGCCTGGCTCTTAGAATATTTTCTGTACTCCATTTTTCTCTTCTTCAGCAAATAAGATATGTGAGGGTTCTCTTGCCCTATACTTTCTATATTTTAGCCACTATACTTGATTTTTTTCTTTTGGTAATGTCCTCATTCTAATTTATAGATAATTTCTTCTAAACTACCTTCTGGTTCACTAATAATTATTTTATTTATTTATTTAACCTGCTATCATACCTTTACATTAAGTTTTTCATTTTTGGTTGGTATTTTTTTTCAGTGTTTCAGTTCTTAAACTTCTTTTGATTCCTTTCCAAATCTTCTGTGTTACTTCTCATAATTTACGACCTCACACAAACGACTTAGGCTTTCTCTGTTGTTTTCTGTATGCATAGTGAATATTACTTTCTATCAGAAAACTAACAATGGTGATATTTATATTTTTTTCTTCTGAATATTGCTTCTATTGCTTATGCTTATTTCAACTTATATCATTGTATGACTCAGTTATCTTAATTGTTTGATGTTCATTGTCTTAGGGGAAAAAATATTTATGGGAAGTTCCTGAGGCTTAGGATATGTGTCCCTTCTTTTAGAAAAGATTTATATTTGTTTTTCTCAGGTGTTTAATTTTGCTTTAAACTTATAGTCTGTGGTTCATTTTGATATTTTGATAGTAAAGTAATAATAATATGGGCTGTAGACACACCATTCTTGGTTATACTTAACATACAATCTCTCTAATATGCTCAGTACCACCAATGTAAATTTTTTTGCAAGTCCTAAGATGCATTGGGAAAGAATAAACTTCTTCTTAGTTCTTTCTTACTCTGAAGGTGTGTTAGTGTTTCATCTCTATGACACAAACCTTGGCCATAACAACTTAAAACAGAAAAGTTTTATTTTAGCTCCAGATTAGAGGTTTCAGTCCATGGGTGGCCAGCTGCATTACTTGGGTTCCCTCCATGGAGGAATGGGGTTGTGGAGGAAAACTGCTCAGATCATGGCAGCCCAGATGCAAAAATAAAGAGAAAAACAGGGAGAAAGGCTGAGGACCCCACATAGTCTCCAAGGGCAGGACTTCAGTGACCTACTTTCTCCAACCATACCCTACCTGCCTACCATTTCCCTCTTGTGTGAGGAGGGCCTTGCTAACATGTCGAGGCTGGCTTTGATTCTACAATCCTCCTGTTTTAGTCTCTCAAATGGCAGAATCCTCTGGAAACAGGAAGATTGCGTTTAAAAGCCACTTTCAGCCTACTTAGTGAGGCCCTTTGCAATTCATTGAGACCCTGCTTCAAAATAAAAAATAAAAAACAGGGATGTGGTTGTAGCACTGAGATAGAATGCCAGTGGGTTCCATCCTCAGTAGTGCAAAAATAAATAAATAAATAAACAAATAAATAAATAAATTAGGATTGGGGGTATAGTGTAGCTTAGAGTTAGAATGCCTCTGGGATTCAACTATAGCATCACAAAAAGGGGACTTGAGAGCCTGGCATCCTGGACCACACCTGTGATCCTAGCACTTGGGAGGCCAAGACAGGTGGATTACAGCCGGGCATGGTGGCAAACGCTTGTAATCCCAGTACTTGGGAGGCTGAGAAGTAAGGGTGCAGGTTCACAGACAGCCTCATCTACTTAGAGAGGCCCTTTGCAACTCAGTGAGACCATGTCTCAAAATAAAAAAAATAAAAAATAAGACTGGGGCATAGCATAGAGTTAGAATGCTCCTGGAATCCAACACAAGTTTTGCCAAAAAAAAAAGAGAAAGAAAGAAAGAAAGAAAGAAAGAAAGAAAGAAAGAAAGAAAGAAAGGAAGGAAGGAAGAGAATCTCACATTATTTTCCCTGAGGTACCTCTGCACAAGTGGTGGGGGACAGTTGGCCAATTTTCCCCTTACCTTGGGCTCAGTCTTTATGGTACTTTTTTCTTTTTAAGGTACTGGGGATGCAACCAACGGGTATTCTACATCAAGCTCTACCTCAAGCCCCATATTTTGTTCTTTAATTTGAAACAGTTTCTCATTTAGTTGGAGAGGGCCTCACTTAGTAGTAGCTGAGGCTTGCCCCACAGCTAAGATCCTCTTGTCTCAGCCTCATTACAAGCATGCGCCTACATGCCCGACTTCTTCAGAACTTATTTTTTTTTTTTTATTATGAGACTAAGGTTTTCAGGCTGGCCTTGATCTTCCTGTCTTAAGCTTTCTACAAACTGGGATTGCAGGGATGTGTCACCACAGCTTTTATGTGAGGAGGGCCTTGCTAACTTGTCAAGGCTGGCTTTGAATCTGCAATCCTCCTGTTTCAAATGCCAGCATTTGGGAGATGAAAAAGGAGGATCACATTTCTCGACCACTTTCAGCCTACTTAGTGCATTCCTTCCAATTTACTAAGAACCTGTTTCTAAATAAATTAAAAAAAAATAGGGCTAGGGGTGTAGTTTGGAGGTAGAATGAAAAAATAAATAAATAAATAAATAAATAAATAAATAAATAAATAGGGATTGGGGGTACAGCTCAGAGTTAGAATGCCCCTGCTTTTCATCTATAGCACCACAAAAAAGCAAAAACGTCTTGAGAGCTGGGCGTCCTGCCTACACCTGTGACCCTAGTACTTGAGAGGCTAAGTCAGGTAGATTGCAGCTGAATAATTTAATTTAGAACATGGGCATGTCTTATATACATTAATTTCCCTACCAACAATCCACTGAAAGGAAGTTTGGGATATTACATGGAGCCTGTCTGACCTTTATTGCAATTTTGCTTTTAATTTGCTTGGACATGTAAAAGATTTGGCAAAGAGCAATAAAAGAGCTGGTAATAATTAAAGTAAAAAAAAATTCCATTTCAAGTTAGGGCAATAAAAGAGAATTGGGGGGAAATATGTGGATGAAGAAGAAAGGTAAAAAGGCTAAGGCAATAAAAGAAACTGGGGAGAAATAGCTGGCTGAAAGTAAGACAGTGTTAACCTGAGCAGTGATATTAGCAGTGGATTCTTTCTTCCTCTAATGCCAGAGTTCTCAAATGTGGCCTCGTGTTGAAATCACCTGGGGAGCTTTAAAAATAAATACACAAAATACCTTGGTCTCATCCCCAGGGATTCTGACTTAATTGGTCTGGGATAAGACCTGGGCATTAAGAATTTTAAAAACTCTCCATGGGATGCGATTGTGCAGGGAATAATTCATCATAGAATTGCTTCGGGAAGGCAATTCCTGTAGTACAATGACTCCATTTATGAAACTCAAATTTAGCTATTCTGGCCCTCAGTGATATCATAAAATAGAGAATACTAGAACATAAAAATTTTGGATTTCTTCTATACACAGTGGGAGGAAAAAGAAATAGTACTCAAGCTGTAGTATGAAAAATTTCAACTGGAAAAAAAAGAAGAAGAAAAGAAATGCTTCCTTAGAATTTGGTTTGCGAAATTTTGTAAAGGTTAGCCAAAGCATATTGTAGCGTCTCTTTGTTTGTTCACGTGTATATTCACTTTTAATTTCATTGCCTATATTCATCCCAAAGAAGGCACTTTTGCCTCTCAGGCTCTATGGTGAGACAGAGCCAGGCTTGGATTCCTACCTCCCCAAGTTACTGGCTGCACAATCCCTTGGAAAATTAAAAGTTCCTTGCCTTAGTTTAATCATTCATTCAATTATAAAACAAATATTTATCAAATAATACCAGGAAGGCACTGTATAGTGTACTGAGGATACAGCAGTGAAAAAAAAGTGTCAAGTGGAATTATACACTTACCCTATCAGATTATTTGCAAGAACTGCATGAGGAGTACATGTAAAATGTTTAGCAGAGTACTGAATATTATTACTGAAATTTTGTAAAGTATTTGTCCCAAAGGGGTAGGTAAAATTGGGTCGTAGTTAAAAATCTGCATAAGTTTTTATCAGTGGTCTATAACAACAGTTATAAATTTCATTAACACTTTGTAATAATGGTTATAAGTCTCTGCCAGCTTTTTATTTTTCATGTGTGTGCTGGGGATTAAACCTAGAGTCTTACACACATGTCAAGCATGTGCTTTACTACTGAGCTACATCTGCAGCCCCAAACTCTGTCTTTCAGTTAGGATTTAAAACAGAAAAACAAAATGCAAAAGCACAAAATTACATCAGCGGCGGGGAAATGGATAGAACTGGAGAATATTATGCTAAGTGAGATTAGTCAGTTGCAAAAAGTAAAAAATTGGATGCTCTCCATAATATGCAGAGGCTAACGAGAAAAAAGGGTCATAGGAGGAACTCTAGACAAAGGAGAAACCACAGATGAACAAATAAGACAATCTGTGCTGATGGGAAGGGAGAAGAGGAAAATTCCCTCATGTACACGATGTACATTAATAAACATTATCAAAGTCAATCACTAAGCCAAACATGAGAAGGAAGTAGGAATTGGGAAGGGCTAAATAAGTGATGTGTGATGTATACCTCTACCATCTTGTACTCCATTAAGATGTATGACTGCAATGCACCAATAAAAAATGTAAAAGCAACCCCCCCCCCAACAAACAAGAACATAAGCAGTCGATTTAAGTCCTAGGACAATGATCAAATAAAATGGCTCAGAAGAACATAGGAGACCACCTCAAGCAGGTTCAGCAGAAGAGGTAGCAAATCACTAATCTGCTTAACCTCTTTCATTTCTGAGAAACCTGGAGTCATTGATTAAAAAAAAAAAGTCAAATCCATATGTGAACCGTATATCCTCAAAACATTAGCACAGAACTATGAAGTCGAATGACTGATTTAGGAAGAGAGAGTGTTGACCTCATTAATATGGAGAGAGTTCTCCTGAACAGGATGCTCTTGGAAGAAATTACGAAGAAAGCAGTAAAGTACTCAGAAACATTTGTAACACACCCTATGATGTGGGCAACGAATTTATAACTGAATAGAACTTTGGAGTAGAAATCTGTTATATAAAGCTAATTTTATATACATATATACATATATTTATACATATGTATATACATTTATATGGACACACACATATATATTTATATCCTATAAAATAATGTGTTTTTTGATGAGAAACAGCTGATCATACTTTCCTAAAATGGTAAATGAGATGTTGAAATGATGCCATATCATGATAGAGGGCACTGTAATACTGTCTGCCTATACTTAATGGGCTTTTGCTTTATTTTTCAGGGATCAATGTCTTCTGACTGTTCTTCCTTTCTAACCTGTGGTCTTTTATTCCTTCTCCAATAAGCCAGCTTTTGTTTCCTTCCTGTTCCTCGTTCTTGATCTCTAGATCACTTGCTCACTTATTTTCTTTTTGTTTCTGTAAACAAATGGTAAGAGGACACACACACACACACACACACACACACACACAGAGAGAGAGAGAGAGAGAGAGAGAGAGAGAGAGAGAGAGAGAGAGAGAGAGAGAGAGAGAGAGGACAGAGAGGGAGGGAGGGAGAGAGAGAAGGAGGGAGAGAGAGAGAGGGAGACGGGAAACATAGCTTTTAAATTGTTGTCACCTTGTTTTCTACTACTCTTAAAGTTAATGAGATGAACTTTAAGAGCATATATATCATACTTTGCAATTATGTGTTTACTCAAACAACAAATATTTGTTAAAATCTTACATTGTGTAAGAGGTGATAACATGTGTTGAATTTAAATATTAGGAATTTTAACATCATGACACTACGAAATGGGACTTCAATGAAATGTACAGAGTTATGGTAGAATACAGCATGCTTCCACATATATACACACACACATTCACCATTATTTTCTTTACACAAAATATAAATACATGGAAAATGTTTGCCCTTTGTGGTTACAAATAAACATCTGTTTCTCTTTATGACCTATTGATACCTAAAGTGAAATAAATGTTTTTTTCTTCTTGAGGCTACTCTTTTATTTGCCATACAATCAGCTCTGTCACCAAATTCAACCAGTCTTTCTTTCTTTCTTTCTTTCTTTCTTTCTTTCTTTCTTTCTTTCTTTCTTTCTTTCTTTCTTTCTTTCTCTTCTCTTTTTTTTTTTTTTTTTTTGGTGGTATTGGGGATGGAACCCAGTGCTATGCTCCCAGACCTATTTTTTTTATACTTTACTTGGAAAAAGGGTCTCACTAAGTTGCTGAGAACCTCACTAAGTAGCTGAGGCTGGCTTCAAACCTGTGCGATTCTCCTGTCTCTGCCTCCCAAGCACTGGGATTAGAAGCGTGCGCCACCATGCCCAGCACAACCAGTTTTTCTTGACAGTCACATCAACAAGAAGGAGTGGGAAAAAATGAAAATGTTTGGAATTGATACAATAAAAAATCGAGAAAAACGTGCAACTTCACCTTACATGGCAGATTGACTTCTTACCTCATTTGACCTCTAGTTAGGATTTTGAGCACTGCCATCCATGGGCAGCACATATGCTAATAGTCAGTGCATGTCTAGTAATGCAGGCACATTTGCAGAGACTCCATTCTAGGAAACTTGAATAACATAGCTGATAAGAAGATAGATTTTGGCTCATTCATGCAGACACAAATGCTATATGGTCTCACTCACAGGTAGAATTTTAAAACAGTTAAATTTTTACAAAAAAATAGTAGAATGATTTGGAAAGATGTTGGTTGAAGGATGTAAAAATCTCAAGTAGATGAATAGATAGATAATCTATTGTATAAATGTGACTACAGTAAATAACAATATGTGGTATTCTTGAAGAAAAAAATAGAAACTTTTAAGTGTTTTTACCACAAAAATGATAATCACACGAATAATGGATGAAATAGTAGTGCATGTGTTACCTAGCTAGACAAGAGTCTTGGGGTCGTGTCCTGTACGTCATGACATGTTCATCATATATTTAACTGTCCTAGTATTCTATTTCTTTTCATAGGAAGTGAGGACAGTAGATCTATGATTTCTAAATTCCTTTCTAATTCTATGATGATACATCAACTATGGTAATTGTAAGTAAAATAACTTTGTGGGGTGCATGGCATTTTCTGTGAAAATAAATTGTCTAATACATTTGTTGAAGATACTTAAAATGTAAGGAAAAGAGCAAAGAGCCTTCAGTTAGTATCAGGAGTCCTCCTCTGACAATAAAACAGAGTTGCTGGAAATGTATAGCAACCCTAGAATGAAAATGGCTATTAAATCATAATTGACACAGTACATTCAGAGGCACTAAAATAAAACCTACTAACAGCCCAAGTGAACTTAATTGAATACCATGAGTAACAGGAGAGGCGCTGGGTGAGTGCTGTGAGTACCATGGATGACTATGAGTTGGAAGATTCGACTCTGTGCTGAGCTGGTTAAAGAAGCCAATTTCCTGCCAAAATGGAGATGTCAAGTTCCATCGAGCGCTTGCCTCTCAGGGCCTCTTCTTACTCAAAGAAGGAAGATGAATCCATCGGCCCACCTTGATGTTTCAACTTCATTCTGGGTCTGGATTCTTCTCTGGCTAAGAGCCAGTTACATGAACTTGAGTAAGTCACTTAGCCTGTTTTTCTTTCACCTTCAAAATGAGCTCAATAGCTGGGCGTGGTGATGCACACTTGTAATCCTGGTGCTTGGAAGGCTGAGACAGGAGGATCGCACAGGTTCAAAGCCAGCCTCAGCTACTTAGTGGGGCTCTCAGCAACTTAGTGAAACCCTGTTTCCAAATAAAATATAGAATAGGTCTGGGAGCATAGCCCAGAGGTAGAAAGACCCTGGGTTTAACTCCCAGTACCATCAAAAAAAAAAAAAACAAGAAAAAAAAAAAGAGCTCAATAAATAGGATACTGTGCTATTGCCAGCTCACTGACCTTGTTCAGGGAAGAAGCCATTCTAGGTTTTACTTTTTACTGTTCCTTGTACAACCTCACACATTCCATAAATGGCCACTCTGTCCTGGAGAATGAGGCCAAGTCCCCAGCCCCATCTGCATGGATTTTACCTACTCTTGCTCACGTTGGAACCACTGAGGCACCTTCTGCCCTTGGCTCTCATAAATCAGCACTGGAAAGTCTTCAAGCTTCTCTTATCATGCAAAGGCTTTGATTTTTGGAGTACCTCCTTTAATTTATAAGTGGTTAGCTTTCTGTCTTCCTCTTAGAATGTTCTTTTTTCTTTTCCATTTACTACTGATTGACAGTTTTGCTGAATATGGAACTCTAGATTGACAGCTACCTCACACTTTTGAAGATAACATTTTATTTCCTCTGACGCCCACTGTTGTGGAATAGAAGTTTGCCACCAGTCACATTACTATTCCATTCAAGATAATCACTTTTCTTTCATCACTTTTTACTCCAGCTAGTTCACATCCTGAAGTCTTACCATGATATGGTTCCTGTGGAGTTGTTCCTATTTATTCTTCTTAGTGCTAATTGTGTTTCTTCAAGCTGAAGATGTGTGATTTTTTTTTATTCTCAAATATCTTCAACTTCTTTATCTTTATTATTGCCTCTACCCAATCTTAGCCATTATCTTTACAAACACTACCTCTCCTTTGGAACTCCTAATGATAAATGGTGTGCTTATTCATTTGATATTTTACAGTTTGGGTTGTATTAGTGATTTATTGCTGTGTGAAAAATGACTGCAAACATAGTGGTTTAAGCAATACTCTCACAGTTTGTGGGGGTGAGAAGACCTTTGTAGGGTCTTCTGGCTCTGGGTCTCTCTAGGATGCAGTCATTTCAGGCTCGGAAGGAAAAGAATGCTTCAGAATGGACAGATATCAAGACAAGATCATGAAGATGGTTCTACCACTGTAAGCATTTACTAAAAGTTATTGAACAGTGTCTTTACAATGTGCAAATGTTCTCCTGTGTAAGATATACCTCAATAAAGCTATTAAAATCCTTATAAAATTTTAATGACCGTATTTATTGCCCTTTCGAAATTCTATTTGGTGCTCTTTTAAATCTTCAGACTTACCTATTATCTTTTTCATACTTACCTATGCTCTAATTATAGTGCTTTTTCTTTTTAAAATCTCTTTAAGGATTTTTAATATACTTGCTTGATGGTCTCTTTTCAATTATTTAATTTGCTCTGTTTCTTAAAGTAATAATCCCGCTGATTGCTAATGTGTAGACTCTCCATTTTCATGGTTTGCTTCATTTTAAAATGTATAACTGTCAGATCCTCTGCACTTGTTCCAGCAGTGGGAATACCTTGTGCCCTTTGTTAAAATATTGTCCTACAAATGGGTTTTTATATTTCTGTATCAAATTTTTGTTGTTGTTAGTTTTCAACCATGCAAGTAGTATATGTTCAGATGTCTCAGAGTAACAATTTGTCTTTCACCCACTGTATTCCAATTCTCTCTCTCTCTCTCTCTCTCTCTCTCTCTCTCTCTCTCTCTCTCTCTCTCTTTTAGTTTTGCTTCCTTTTTAGCAGTCAGTGCAGCTTTTTGAGGTCATCTCTGTCTGAACTCTGTCTTTAGGCTTGCATGGATATTTAAAATCCAGGACACAATCTCAGCACAATGAGTAGCTCAACAAACCCCAACACAATATTAATTTCTACTTCTTATTATGTATTTGAGTTTGCTTTTCTTTTTTGGCTTTTTGGAATTTTCCCCTTTTTATTCTTAGTTTTGCGTGAAAAACTAAGTTTTGTATTAAATAGTTTTGTATTAAAATGTTATCTTTTACCCATCATTTTCATTTATTTACAGTGTGTAAGAGGCCTGACTCAATTAGCTTAGTGCACTGCGTTATTGGAATTTCACACTTTTTAAGTCATATGGTTCCTTTAGTTCTTATTTCACTTGATTGTTTAAAATAGTGACCATATGTCAACTTTTGCTTACAATAACTCCTTAGATCTGAGTTCTTGTGACTTCATCTTATTTTCTCCTACTTACAGAGAGCAGTATCGCTCTGTGGAAAAGCATGAACTTTGCATCAGATAGACCCAAACTTTAGCATTAGATCTCTCTTTTACATACTATGTGTTCTTCTTTAGTTAATGAATTAGCTGTAAGATCCTTATCTGTAAAATGAGAAGAATACACATTTATAAAAGTCACAGTGAAGAATAATTAAAACAATGTGTACAAAGAACTCAATAGAGTACTGAAAAGTGTTATGTGCCTGGTGGAGAGCTTGAAGTTTTTTGCTTTTATAATTAACTCAATTGATTCTGGTGAGGATATTAATGCTGAGATTGAAAGTTTTGAAAATTTCTTAAAGTGTTTCTGTTGTATTTTTAATCTCCCTCTTTCTTTCTTTCTTTCTTTCTTTCTTTCTTTCTTTCTTTCTTTCTTTCTTTCTTTCTGTACTAGTGATGGAACACAGGGGCTTTCTACCTCTGAGTGACACCCCCAGCCCTATTTTTTTATTCTTTATTTTGAAACAGGGTCTCACTGAGTTGCAAAGGGCCTCATATAAATAGCTGAGCTGTCTGCAAACCGTGATCCTTTTGTCTCAGCCTCTGAAATGCTGGGATTACAAGTGTGTGCCACCACGCCTGGCTTTCTTATTTCATTGTTTTTAGTATTTCCATTCTAGCTTGAAGTGGTAGGCAGTTAGGCTAGACTCTGCAGACATACTGCCAACATAGATTTTCCATGGCCATTAGCTGTCACTTGTATCTCATCAACTGGGTATAGCCGTAGCCCAATTTCCGATATTCCAGGAACATCCTTCTGGTATCACTTCTCCATTCTTTACCTCAAGAGGGATGTCCTGCAACCTAAGGCAGCCTTTCATTGTTTAATCAGATACAGTCCATGGCAAATTATACTCATCAGCAGACTCCGTTCGTACAGACTTTCTTGTGTCCACTTCTATTAAAATAACTTCAGCTGAAAAGTTATTTTCCCAGAATGCAAATGCCACTGTCCAGTCCACTATTCTCTTGGCCTTGTGATAAAAGAGACACTGTGTTGTATGAAGGTAGTTGAGAATGGAGGGACAAGACCTCTGCCATCTCCAAAACAGGACAAGGGTGGCTTCTCCATTTTCTGTTAACGTATGTCTGCTGTTTAAAAAACAAGTAGAAATGAGTTGAAGTTTCTTCTCTCCCCTTATTTTACACCAAGTCATTCTAGCTCAGAGGGCAGACTGCATACTGGAAATGTTTCTTCATCCAGTTGCTTCAAAATTAAAGCTGATGGGAATGTCTGCCAGGGTTTGGCATAGGCATCTGATTTCTGTCCTCACATTTCACCTAGTTTTAATTTTTGTCTTTCTATATGATCTAGCCTGTAATTTATTTTTTAAGTTTGGAGATAATCCATTGTGATCTCAACCCAGAAGTCAGGGCCTTCTGCATACAGGTATAATTAACAGGTTAGTGGATGTCATAGTCATTTCATTATTTACATGAAAGCAATTAACAAATCCACGTTGAAGCGCTGTTGTTACTGAGTATAAAGAATGCCAGTGTCAGAGAACTTAGAGTCAACTTTTTGGCCCCATTTATGACTTGTGTGACCTTAATCAAGTCACTTGGCCTTTTTGAGTCGGTTTGTTCATAAAGCAGTAATAATGATACTTGTCCTAAAGACCTCACAGCGGCGTTGTGAGGAGAACGTGGGTTAGTACTTGTAAAACCCTCTGTGGTCATTATCACTGTAGACACAAGTGAATGCTCTCATGACCAAGGCTTTGGTGTCATTAGTGTTTTGTTGAAACATGAACTAAGCACCAGGTCACATAAGTGACTCATTCATATTTATTTAATATTTTTAGCCATTATTGAATATGGTTTGGGATATAAAGAAATACATGGTAATTGTGATTGCTCTAGTAACACCATTAAGGAAAAAAGGAAGAATTTGTAATTTCTTTCCAGCTATTCAATTTATATAAATTATATCTGCCATCTCCTGGGGTTCTATAAATAATTTCTTTTTTGAATTTTTATTTATAAGAACAGAAACATGTTTAGACTTTTAACTGTACCTTCTAGCAGTATAAAGAAACATCAGATGAGACCAAAGTCATGGACAAAGTTTTGCTATTATGAAACTTGATTAAAACACAAGAATAGACAGCTAAAATTGGAAAGTATTGTGTAGAAAGGGAAGCAATGAAAAATAGGTATTTAATTGCTTTAAGGATAATTGGAAGCAGGAACTTCTAAATAGAGTTATAATTTATAGGCTTATAAATGCCATAGACATCTTGTTCATAATATGAAAATTAGGAAACATATAAGGAGAGATTAATTTGGGATATGACAACTGTAAGAACATGGAAATAAAACTTCCATCAATTACATGTTTTATTTTAATTGGTATATAACACATTCCTTTGAAAGGAGAGAATAATATAAACTTCTAGGTTTTACTCTCAGTTTCAAGTAATATCAAATAAAGTAGCAAAACAAACTTTTTCAAGAAGCAAGATGTTTTATTAGAATATGCCAAAATCAGCTGGGCATGGTGCACTCTTGTAATCCCAATACTTTGGAGGCTGAGACAAGGGGATTGTAAATTTGAGACCAGCTCCAGCAGCTTAGTGAGGCCCTCCCCAGCTTAGTGAGATCCTGTGTCAAAATAAAAATAAAATCAGTTACACAGTTTGGCAATAATTGTGCAGCTATGAACATAGATACATAGATACATAGATATGCATGCATTAGTTTGGTAGTTAGTTTGTTTTTTAGGTAGATATCCAGAAGTGGTATTCCTGTATCATATGGTAGGTTAATTTCCATTCTTCTGAGATCATTCATACTCTTTTCCAAAGTGGTTGCACTAATTTGCAATCCCACCAACAACGTATTAGAGTTCCCACTTCTCCACATCCTCACCAGCATTGGTTGTTGTGTTTTTAATGATTGCCATTCTATATCACACAGATGAATGGATTGCAAAACTATGGGATATGTACACAGTGAAATTTTACTCAGCCATAAAGAAAAACAAAATTATGTCATAATTTTGTTATGGGGGAATATATGTAACTGGAGAACATTATACTAAGTGAGAATAATCAGTCATAAAAAGTAAAAAGTTGGATGCTCTCCCAGATATTTGGAAATTAGGGAGAAAAAGGACATAGGAGGAATGTTGGGTGAGGAAAGAGAAACCATAGATGAGCAAATAAGGCAACGTAATTGAGGGGAATGGGAAGGGAGAAGAGGGAAATTCTCTCCTGTACAAGACATACATTCATAAACATATCAGTCAATCAAGCCAAACATGAGGAGGGAGGGGAGGATATGGGGTGGAAATTGTGGAAGGACTAAATGAGTGATGTGTGCCTATATGCCTCCACCATCTTATACTTTATTAAGATGTATGACTCCAATGCACTAATAAAAAAAATGAAATAAATTAGGGCTTGGGGGTAGCTTAGAGATAGAATACCCCTGAGTTTTATCCCCAGGACCAGAAAATAAAAAGAACATGCCAAAATGTTTCTTCCTCCTCCAGCTCCTCCTCCTCCTTCTGCAATCAGGTCTTGAGAGTTTTTATTTTTTTGTTAACAACTATTTTTTTTATTGGATACATTATAGTTTTACATCATATTAGGGTACAGAGTGTTAGAAAAATACATGCACACAACTTTTGTTGCCCTTTCCACCGGGTACCCCTTCTCACTCACCCTCATCTCGCAAGTCTTTGAGATTGGAATTGGCAAGTTTGTAAATATTTATGGCATTATTTTTACTATGCCTTCTTTATGACTTTGTCCCCTCTCCCACCTTCTCCAATCACCCTCAGTCATTCCCATGGAGTCTCTGCTCATCTATCTGATGTTGCATTTATTTCTGAGTATCTCTCTAGCTTTCACATATAAGAAAGAACATACATCTACTCCTTCTTTGAAACTGAATGTGTGTACTCAGTATAATATTCTTGAGTCTCATCTAAATTCCTGCAAATGATGTCATTTTGTTCTTCTTTATGACTAAGTAAGATTCCATTGTGTGGAGATCCATTCATCCTTTAATGAATATCTAGACTGATTCCATACTTTGGTTATCAAAACTTGTGCTAACGTGAACATAATCCCCAAAGATACCACAAGAAACGTATAGACCAATACCATTAATGAGCATAGACGCAAACATTCTCAACAAAATATTAGCAATTTGCAGTCAGAATTATATCAAGAAAATATTCATCATCACCAAGTATGCGTTATCCCAGGGATCCAAGGCTGGTTCAACATTTGAAAACCAGTGAATGTAATTCACTACATCGATAGAGCTAAGGACAAAAATCATGTGATTATATCAATAGGTGGTACATAAAAAGCATGTGACAACATCCAACACCCTTTTATGATGAAAAAGGTGCTGAGGAAATGAGGAGTAAAAGAAATCTACCTTGACATCTAAAAGGCTATATACAACAACAAACCCAGAGTGATATATATATATATATATATATATATATATATATATATATATATATATTTTTTTTTTTTTTTTTTTTTTTTGGTGGTACTGGGGTTCCTGGAAACCGTTCTCCCTCCGGGCTACACTCCCAGACACCTATTCATACTTTTTTTTTTTGAAACAGGGTCTCTTAAGCCAGCGTGGCTGGCTTCGAACCTGCACAATCCTCCTGTCTCAGCCTCCCAAGTGCAGGGATTACAAGCATGCGCCACCACGCCCGGCCAGAGTGATATCTTTATTTATTTTTTTATTTTTTAATTTTTTTTTGGTGGTACTGGGGTTCCTGGAAGCCCTTCTACCTCCGGGCTACACTCCCAGACCTATTTTTTACATTTTCATTTTGGAAACAGGGTCTCCTAAACCAGCGCGTGCGGCTGGCTTCGAACCTGCGCGATCCTCCTGTCTCTGCCTCCCAAGCGCGGGGATTACAAGCGTGCGCCACCACGCCCGGCTGGTGATATCTTTATAATGGGGAAAAATTGACATAATTTTCCTTAAGGTCAGGAACAAGACCAAGATGCCCACTAGTCAACATAATATTTAAAACACTTGTCTCAGCAATAAGACAGGAGAAAGGAATCAATGAAATACAAGGGAGGAAAGAAAAACTGAAACTATCTTGGCAGATGACATTCTTTACATAGAAAATCCAAAAAACTCATTGAGAAGATTTCCCAAGGTAATAAATAATTTCAGCAAAGTAGCAGGATATAAAGTCAACCTAAAAATTATTAACACTCATTTATACCAATCAAAAATACACTGAAAAAGAAATATAGAAAACAATTCCATTCACAACAACCTCAAAAAAGATAAAATTCTTAGAAATAAATTTAACCAAGGAAGCAAAAGACCTCTATAATAAAAATTTAAATTACTAAAGAAAAAAGTGGAAAAATATTTTAGAAGATAAAAAGACATCCTGTGCTCTTGGATAGGCAGAATAAATATTCAAAATGGTCATTCTACCAAAAGCTACCTACATTTTAATTTTATTTTTTCTTGTGGTACTTGGGGTTGAACCTAGGGGCATTCTACCTCTGAGCTATTTTTTATTCTGTATTTTTAAACAGGGTCTCACTAAGTTGAGGAGGGCCTCGCTCAGTAGGTTAGGCTGGCCGTGAATCTGCAATTCTGTCTCAGCCTCCCAAGAACTAGGATTACAAACATGCACCCCCACACCTAGCTAGCTACCTATACTTCCAATGCAATTCCTATAAAAACACCATAATAACTTTTTTACAGACCGAGAGATATCAGTTATAAAATCCATATGGAAAAACGAAACACTCAGAAGATCCAAAGCAATTCTTAGCAATAAGCACCATGCCAGAGGTATCATAATACAAAACTTCAAACTGTACTACAGAGTAATAGTGATAAAGACATCATGGTACTGACACAGAGACAGATCCCTAGAACAATGGAACAGAAGTCTCAGAAGCAAATCTATCTATAACCTGTTATTCTTTGATAAAGGTACAAAAGACATACACTGGAGGAAGACCAGTGTTTTCAACAAATGCAGTTGGGAAAACTGGCCATCCATATGCAGAGAGAGAGAGAGATGCCTCTGGCTAAGTCTGAAAGCATGTTGTAATATCTCTGGATCTTCCTTCTGTCTGTATTTCTCCCGCCATCATTCCCTCCCTGTGTTTTCTTTGGAGATCTTTGATTGATGGCTCTCTAAGGGCTTGGTCATGGCAGTCAAGTGTCATTCAACCAAGACTGATGAAAGTGAGACTGAGTATCAGCGTGTATGGAGTTTAATTGCTTCTGAAAAAGCTTCAGCTCTTCCCTGTAGAAAGGCACAATTGTAGGACTTTCAAGTCCCTCCAAAATCACTTTGAAAACAAGAAAAGAATTGATTCAGTGTTGTTAAAATTGCACACATACTCACTCAGTCATACAGTGGTGTGACTCACTTTTTGCCCCTGTCTATAAAGACTTAGAGACAAGAATTAACCAAAGTTTAAAAGTCGGTGAGGAGAATGACAAGCTTTCAGATGTTAAGCCCTGGGCCCTTGCACTTTAGCAAAATTCTTCCAGAGAGGAATAAAATGCCATAGTCTCAGTGGCTTTCAACACATATATGAGACCTAGTTGAAACTGAAAAAAGGCTTTCACCTTAGCAACATTAATTTCCTTTAGGCTTTCTACCACTAGAGCTATGGCCCCCTGAGCTGCAGAATGCTCTGGGAAAACCCAGGGAGTTAAAATATAAATTCAGCACAACTCTCTTCCTAGATATAAACTTGATGATTCGCTCCCATAAAAGTTACTGCAATATAGCTGGGCATGGTGGGACAGAACTGTAATCCCATGATTTAGAAGGCTGAGACGGGAGGATAGCAGGTTCAAGACCAGCTTCAGAAATTTAGCAAGATCTTCAGCAAATCAGTGAGACTGTGTTTCAAAATGAAATGGGACTGGAGGTTAGCACAGAGGTAGAGTGCTCCTAGGTTCAATCTCTGGTGCAACAACAACTACAAAGAAAAAAGGGAAAGAAGGAAAGAAGGAAAAAAAGAAAGAAAGGAAGGAAGGAATGGAAAGAGACAGAGAAATAAACAAAAAGAGAGAAAGACAGAGAAAGGAAGAAAGAGAATGAAATAAATAAAGAAAGAAAGAGAAAGAAAGAAATAGAAAGATACAAAGAAATAAAAAGAGAGAGAAAGGAAGAAAAAAGAAAAGAAAGAAAGAAAGAAAGAAGAAAGAAAGTAAGTAAGTTATAGAATTAAGCCATTTACTTCAGAGCACTAAAAATAATTTGCACTTTGGAGCTTGTAAATTGAATATTCTTGGTGGCCAAGGACCAGAGTTACTCCTTTTTTATATCTTTTGTGCCAAACATGGACTCTGACACCCTATAGGATCTGACTTCATCTCAGCTGATAAAAGAGGAAGACTTATTAGCTAATCTATCCTTTCATAAGCTTACTGTAAAAAAGTTGTCTTTTAACAAAATCCAGTTTTAAGGCTCCAGCTTCATAGTTCTTACCTGTGGGTTTGGTTTATCTTGAGTGGTCAAGAAAGCGATGTTCTTGTCCATTGTTTGAAAGCCAGGCTTCTCATCTGGATGGAAGCCAGAGTGCCAGTATAAACCTTATATGATAATTATACATGGTCAAGATTGTAGCAATCTAGCCAATTTTTTTTTTTTTTTTTTTTTTTTTTTTGGTGATACTGGGGATGGATGGAACCCATGGTCATTCTACCTCCAAACTACACCCCCGGCTCTACTTTTTATATTTATTTTGAAACAGGGCCTCATTGATTTGAAAGGGGCCTAAGTAGCTGAGGCTGTCCACAAACTGCAATCCTCCTATCTCAGCCTCCCAAATGCTGAGATTATAAATGTGTGCCACCATGCTCATCTGCAATCCAACCATTTAAGTATGTAAACATTTTGTATCAATGAGCTGCTCTAGGGTTAAGTAGCCATTAAAAAAAGGAACACATTTTTTCCTGAAGAAGAGATGTCAATTTATATACTCTGGTATCAAGGTTTAAAGATTTTCCCCTTTGAAAAATGAAATGTAGGTTTTAACCTATAATAAAAAATTCTCAACTATTCAATAAATTTCAGAGGTCACCAACATTTCTGTCAAGGATTGTGAAAATCTGGTGTAGCAAAAATTAAGGAAAATTAAAAATATGCCAACAGACAAAAGTTAAGTCATACAAAGTCATTCAAAGTCAAGGTATTCAAGAAACAGTAAATATACAGTCATATATGATCCAAGAAAACTGACATTTTTTTCATAGTGAAAAAAGTTTGTAGATGAAATAATGTATCCCTTTGAAACTGAGTTAAACTAAATAGAAAATATATTTACAGAGTTAATTTTTCTAATCACCATTTTTCCATTAGAAAGATTTTTATGCCTCTATGTGAAGATGTATTATTTCAAATCTTTAATTAAGCTCAGTAATTCTTCACACACTGTAACATATGTCATCAAAATATACTGTACCATAGGTCATTCTCTGGACAAACCTCCATAAGCCAAGAAATGGGTGAAAATTAATCACATTGTCCTCTCTTTTGCCTTGAAAGTAAACATCAACACTGAGAGAAAATAAATACGAAAAGAAACCCACAAATAAAATGTAGATAAAATGTAAAATGTTACGAAAGACTTTCATTGAGTATTTAAAATGAAAATAGAGCCCTTTAAAGTTACTTTTATTTTCTATTAAGGGTTTATAGGACTAATTTGTGATTATTACACATCTGAATCCTACAATAATTTTTTTCTTGTTAATGATGTATTTATTTATTTATTTATTTATTTATTTATTTATTTATTTTGGTGGTACTGGGGATGGAACCCAGAGGCTTTCTACCTCCGGGCTATACTCCCAGACCTTTTTCTTAATATATTTCATTTGGAAACAGGGTCTCACTAAGTTGCTGAGAGCCTCACTAAGTAGCTGAGGCTGGCTTCGAATCTGTGCGATCCTCCTGTCTCCGCCTCCCAAGCGCGGGGATTACAAGTGTGCGCCACCATGCCTGGCTATTTTTATTTTCAATTGATATAAAAACAATTGTGAGACTTAAATCTCAACCTGGGATAAATTATCACTGGTTTCAAACCTAAATTAATTCCTTTATAAAACTAAAATCAGGATACATAAGTGATTAATTTTAGAGCCTTTTAAAATACAGAGTAAAGTGTCTGGAATATGTGATGAATTAAATCACTTTATGTATCCTTCAGGTTAAAGAAAGGAGATGATCATAATTGGCTGATTCTCTCCTCTCATGCTTAATTGGCCCTGATATTTAAAAGTGAGGTTCTTTTGATTCTTTTTAGAAAAAAAATTATTTTTCTTTCTTTTTTTTGATCCCCCAAGTTTCCTGACTACTTAACTACTTACCTATGCTTAGATCTTAAAACAGTCACTTGGGTTTCATTATTAAGTAAATTTATGCAATGAACAATATTAAATAATTGTCATAAACAATAAGAAGAATCTCTTTAAGTGTAATTATAAAATAGGAAATAACCATTTATGTTCTCAATGTGTAAACATACAGTTTAAAGCAACCCAGGGGCTTTCTACCTCCGGGCTATACTTCCAGACCTATTTTATATTTTATTTGGAAACAGGGTCTCACTAAAATGCTGAGAGCCTCACTACGTAGCTAAGGCTGGCTTCAAACCTGTGCGATCCTCCTGTCTCAGCCTCCCAAGTGCAGGGATTACAAGTGTTCCCCACCATGCCCAGCTAAAGCATAAGGCTTTTAGAGTTTAACAAATTATCACAAATCCCAAAGCCATATTGTCCTCCATAATGAAAAATAGACACATTGTAAAATGTTTCAAATATCTAAACCTGAAGAAGACCTAATATTTAACCCAGACAGTAAAATTTATACCAAAGCAAAATGAAGACTGGTAATCATGTAGCCCCACATTTTGGTAGAAGGGCACATTTTAGAGTTCAGAAGAAAGGTAAACCCAAGGCTCCCCAAGAAGATTTTTCTTTTCTCTAATTTCCCAAACCATTTGTCAACCTGCTTCACACATCAGCTACAAAGAATTACAACACAGAAAAATCACACTAAGATGGGAAGCAAATTGAGATTAACCTGGTAGACCATGTCTTGTTTTCCCTAGCTTACGTCCAGCTTCAGATTTTAAAAAATGACTTTTACTACATTGACATTGATGAACGCAGAATTTGTTCTAGGGAGTTTTCTTTCTTTGGGGAGAAAATTTTCAATTATTTGAAGCCAGCAGAATAACAAAATTCCCATTTTTATTATCAACTCTCCCTAGAGACCTATTAATATGTAAAAGCCTAGAAAATTTAGGGGGTCTGTCTTAGAATTGAATGACTATGGATGTTCAATCTTCTCCAGTCCATCAAATGCCCAAGAAGACCTGTGTGACTCTCATTTTAATAGTAACTTTCATTTGACCTGAACTCCTAAATTCATGTGTTATAATATATGACATCTCAGAAAGAACTTTCAGCACATTTTTCTCATGGGATATTAAAATGATGTAAATGTTGAAAGCTTGAAGAATCAGATTTTAGTCTTTCTACTTGGGCTTACATGACCTGATTAGTATAGACCCAAGCCGACTTTGCCTTCGACTCTGTTTTGCTACTTTATTCTCGACTTTGACATAGTGCATCTGTTAATAGCATTTCCATTAATCTATCTGCTTCCTACATAATCTCAAATTTCCTCTCATCTGACTTTAACTTATCTCCCACCTGCTGCCATTCAACGGAAATTCCTCCCTCAAGGGTTTCTGATCCTGTCCTAAGTGAGAAACTCTTCTTAGCCATTCTCCTCGACCTCTTTACAACACTTGGGACTGTTGGCCAATCAGGCTTTTCTGAAGCCCTTCTTTTATGTATCCAGTTACTCCTATGGTTCTTCCATGATTCTTTCCCTGTGCATTTGGTCTCTCTGTCTCCTTTTGTTTTAGACCTACTCCTTTTTAAGCCTTGACATTTTCCTGACTTTAGTTCTTGGTCTTATTTTTTATACCCTATTTTCTTGAGTAATATCTTTCTCAGTGAGAAATGCAAAGTTCACCTGGATGGCAGAACTGAGTACCACCACGGCCAGCCAAGACCTGCTTTTTCTCACTGGGCATCCCTAGCTTTATACATGGTCCAGTTCAATACCTCAGGCTGAATTTACTCCCATTCTTCTTCTTCCTACAACCACCCAATTTAACCTATTGCGATGTTTAATGGATCCACCTTCATAGCATTCAGCGTGAATCTTTCTTTGCCAGCTTCTACTATTTCAGCCCTTGATCAGATTCTCATTTTACATCTCACCTCTGAATTACCCTCATATCTCCTCTACACTCAATTCCTTCCTGTTACATCATTTTAACAGTTGCCAAAAATTCTTACTCAAAAATATATGAATAATGATAAGTATTGTTTTTATGCATTCATTGGAAATTTTTCACAGTCTGTAAAATAAAGGAAGACTAGGAAGCAGATGAAGGAATATTGGTTGGCTAGAGCCAGCTCTCAGCACCTCTGCGCTCTGACTGGGGATGTCTCTTCCCAACTCTGAATTCTGAATTTAGTGGCTCTTCTTGGTAGATTTAAATTGGCCATGAGAGCAGTGTTTATATCAACAACTTGCTAATTTTTTGACTGGGTTATTTGTTTTCTTAGTGCTGAGTTTCTTGAATTCTTTGTATATTCTGGATTTTAGTCCTCTATCAGAGGAGTAGGTGGCAAAAATCTTCTCTCTTTCTGTTGGCTCTCAGTTGAGCTTCTTCATACTTTTCTTTGCTGTACAGAAGTTCTTCAGTTTCATGCAATCCCATGTATTTATTTGCCTTTTAGTATACAGTAAAAGGCTTTAGTTTAATAAATATGCAATAAATGAACCTGGAAGAGTGTATAAGATTATTTTAAAAAATTGGTGCATTGTAGTCATACATCTTAATTAAGTACAAGATGGTAGAGGCATACATGCACACACATCTCTCATTTAGCCTTATCCAGTTTCCACTCCGTTCCCTCCTCCGTTTGGCTTAGTGGCTGACTTTCATGTGTTTGTGAATGTACATCTTATTTTATAGCAAATTCAAAAGTAAATTCCAGATGAACTGAAAATTTAAATGTAAAAAGCACTGCTTATATATTTAAAGCAAGGGTTTTTCAAGCAAAATGAGAAGCTTGGGCACCAAAAAGGAAAGTACTAAAAATTAGATTAGGAAAAAAACTTATTGAGAGAAAAGATAACCTAAATAAGTGAAACCAAGAGCTAACAGATATATATATATATATATATATATTTTTTTTTTTTTTTTTTTTGCGGTATTGGGCATGGAACCAAGGGCATTCTACCTCCAGCCCTATTTTATTTATTTATTTATTTATTTATTTATTTATTTATTTGTTTATTTATTTATTTATGGTACTGGGGTTCCTGGAAGCCCTTCTACCTGCAGGCTACACTCCCAGAACTATTTTTTATATTTTATTTGGAAACAGGGTCTCTTAAGCCAGCTCGGCTGGCTTCAAACCTGCGCTATCCTCCTGTCTCCGCCTGCGTCACCACACCTGGAGTTAGCCCTATTTTTTATTCTTTATTTTTAAACAGGTCTCACTGAGTTGCAAAGGGCCTCCCTAAGTAGTGGCTGAGGCTGTCCTTGAACCATAATCCTCTTGTCTCAGCCTCCCAAATGCTGGGATTGCAAGTATGAGCCACCGTGCCTGGCTAGAGAATATGTTTTTAACACAGATAAAAAAATATAATTTACTATTTCTTACTAGGAGCTTTTGTGTAAGAAAGAAAGTACAAAAAATAGACAATGCAATGGTTAAAAACAAAAAATTCAAAGCCAAGTATACAAAGGTGTCCAATTTTAATAGTACTTAGAAAAATGTGAATTAAAAATGAAATCTGTAATATTGGCAAAAAAATGGAAATCACTAGAGCATCCACTGCTGGATAGGTCAATCACATACAATGTTGGTTGTATAATTTTGTGAGAAAGAATTCAGCAATACTTATTAAAATTTAAAATATAGGCTGGGCGTGGTGGCATATGCTTGTAATCCCAGCATTCGGTAGGTGGAGACTGGAGGATCATGGTTCTTGGACAGCCTCAGCTACTTAGTGAGGCCCTTTGCAACTCAGTGAGACCCTGTTTCAAAAATAAAAAGACTAAAAAGTAGGGCTGGGAGTGTAGCTTGGAGGTATAATGTCCCTGGCTTCCCTCAGTGGTACAAAAAAAAAAAAAAAAATATATATATATATATATATATATGTGTGTGTGTGTGTGTGTGTGTGTGTGTGTGTGTGTGTGTTGCGCACGCTAGGCAGCACACCTTTCATCCCAGCTACTCCATAGCCTGGGCAGAAGAGTTGCAAGTTCAAAGCCAGCCTAGGAAATTTAGAGGTACTTTGTCTCAAAATTAAAAAAAAATAAAAGAAATAAATAATAAAATATACATGCTTTTTTATGGGTCTGGGGATAGAACCCAGGGACATTTGACCTCCGAGCTACACCCCCTGCCCTACTTTTTTATTTTTTATTTTGAAACCGGGTCTCACTGAGTTGCAGAGGGCTTCACTAAGTATCTGAGGCTGTCTATGAACCTCGATCCTCTGGTCTCAGCCTCCTGAATGCTGGGATTACAAGTGTGTGCCACCAGGCCCGACTCATGCTGGTTTATTAACTTGCAGGAATTTAACATGAAAATAAAAGCATCAATATATAAATGAATATATATGAAGATGATAATAGTTGTATTGCTTGATGTAGCAAAAAATTGAAAATGCCACCAATATACATTAGTAGATTAGTGAATTATTATGTATTAATCTAGTTAAGTACTTTGTAGTTATTAAAATGAATGAGGTAAACATATAAATTGATTTATAAAGTATTCATAACGTTTAAGTATAACAGTACAGTACATGCAAATGACAAAGCATCACAAAATTACTGTTTTTAAAAATAAATTAATTTGTGTCTATCAATGTTGTATAACCATTAAAATTTGATATCAGTTGCTTTAAAGATTATATTATTATAAATATCTATGGTATTTAACTTTTACAATTATCAAGACTTTTTTATGAAAAGGGTTTTTTTGGTAGTGAGGAAAAGTGAAATAGATTATTGTCTCAGCTGAAACAAAATCCCTTAATGAATTAGGTTAAAATCCACCCCCTAGCACCACCTATCCCCAACATAAATTATATCTTTGTAAAATGAAAAGAATGGTATGAATGGTGAGAGACATGTATGCATTTATCTGTACAGTTCTTTAGAAACTGTTTCTGGAACGACCCGCCTGCCTAGGTTTGAATCTTAATCCTTTCCTTGTTGCATGACCTTGAGAACACTTAATAATTCACCCATGTTCCAATTTTATTGCCCTAAAACATGGATTTAAAAAGTTATGTCATGGGTTTGTCATAAAAATAAAGTAAGTTAATAGCATTTAAAACAGAAATTGGCACACAATAATTGCTTTAAATTATTTATTATTACAAACTGAAGGAAACCTGGAACAAACACAATAATCTATTGAGACTGAGTGGCAAAGTGTTTCACTTCTTACCAATGGTGGGTCAAGTTCTGATGGGTGGAATGTTCCACTAGTCCCAACACACAGGCAATAAGGTGATGAGCTGTTTTTAAAGAATTTAAAACAATAAGAATGATGAGTAAAGGTCTTTTTACTTCTTTTTATTATTATTTTGAACAGGCAAGTCTAAATCTTACCAGTAATAAAACTTTATTGTCTCTCTTCTTTCTCTATCCCTGAATAAAATAACAAACAAACAAACAGAACTCATTTTGGTTGGTCTAAGTTCAAAATAATTGCCACGGTTAGTGTTTAGTTGATAGACAAGAAAGCTTCTACTTAGCATGTTCATTACTTTTTTAATAACCACTTTATATTAAAATTAATTCATAGAATCTCCAATTATATATTTGCCTTTATCTGTGGATACCACTACATGTGTTCATTCTGAGGGTGAGTTTGTGAGTTTAAAATTGTTTGAACTTATTTGAGGCACATTCTATTACCAACTCCTAGAGTACTAAATATTCCCATACTCTGACCCTGATTTAATTCCCAGTGCTAAAAGGAATTCCAGTTAGGGGGCAGGAGGTTGTTACATAGTCTAGTTTCCAAAATGTGTTAAAACCACAGAAATTTCAACTGTAATGGATACTGGGTGAAGTGCTCTGCCATGGCTTGAATGCACATGACCCTCCAAAATTCAGCTCTTAGAACCTGATACCCAAAGTGAGAGTATTAAGATGTAGGGCATTTAGGAAATGAATTAATTGATGGGTGCTCCACCCTGATGAATGATTAGTGTTCTTATAAAAGAGATTGAATGGCAGTGCCCTAACCCCTTTGCTTTGCCTCCTGCCTTAGGATGGTGCAGATACTATGAGGTACTCATTATGAAGTAGAGAGTAAGATTTCATTAGATACCAAAACTTGGTTATGAGCCAAGAAGGGTAGCATCCTACACACCCTCCAGAAGCTGCAGAGAAGAAAGTGGAATAAGTTTGCACTGTTTAAGCCATGAATGAAGTTCGTGGTAATTTATTTCAAAAGCAATGAGATACTAATATACCATCTTTACAGTGAGCTTAGGATGTTAGGGTGTTTTCACCAGAACAACCTCCCCTAATTTCCAAATGCTAAAATTGACTTACTCTGATCTAAGTCTTCTTTTTACTTTTCATTTGTATCAGTCTCTCTGTTCTGCTATTTCAATTTCTTGGCCAGCTCACACAGACCTGGAAGTTACACCTGGTGTATATAGCTACACACCAGTTGGTGGCCGGATGGATTGGTTGGTTTCAGTGCCTTCGTGTTATGGTTTGCATATAGAATGCCCCCTGGAAAAGCACACATATTGGCAATTCATAAAAGTTCAAAGGTGAAAGAATTCGATCATGGGGGTTCTAATCTCATCAGTAGGTAAATCTGTTGATGGCTTAATAGATTTATTGGTAAGCAGGTAGGGTGTGCTTAGAGGAGGTAGGTTCTCTCTCTCTCTCTCTCTCTCTCTCTCTCTCTCTCTCTCTCTCTCTCCCTCTCTCCCTCTCCTCTCTTTTTCTTTTCCACTGCCATGCCCTAAAATCTATGGATATTACCTGGCTGACATAAACTAAAACCTCTGAAACCTCCAGAACTGTAAGGTCTCTAGTAAATCTTCCTTTCCCATAAGTGTGGTCATCGAGTATTTTGTGTCACAGCAACAAAACTGGTAACTAAAACACCTGGCTATAAAACACCACAATCTTTCTTCTAATGTGGCATTCAGAAAAATACTCTTTGATCAAATAATGTTTTTTTTTTTATCTAATCAGCACCCTGGTTCCTTTTTTGATATGTTTGCATAAGGAATATGCAAATGTGGGTAATCCACCCTAATGAATGAGATTAGTGTTCTTATAAAAGAAATTGGATCTCAGTGCCCTAATCCCTATGTTTTCTCCTACACCCCCAATCCCTTTTTTTTTTTTATCCTTTAGTTTGAAACAGGTTTTCACTAAGTTTCAGGAGGTCTCACTAAGTTGCCGAGTTTGGTGGTGATCCTAGGCTTTATAGCCATTTACATATAAAATATAAATTTCTGAGATTCTTGTTTTTCAGTGATAATGAAATCCACCTTTTCTTCTGAGTAAAAGTTACTCTGAAGATCATAAAAGATAGATACTTCATACAATTGGCATCTCTATTTGGGGGGAGGTACTGACAGTTAAACCCCGGGGCATTCTACTTCTGAGCTATAGTCCCATCCCTTTTTAATTCTTTTGTTTAAAACAAAATTTTGCTAAGATTCAGGAGATCTCACTAAGTTTCTGAGGTTAGCCATGAACCTGCAATCCTCCATCCCAGCCTCCCAAGTACTGGGATTACAAGCATGTGTCACAACAAACTTCAAGATTGGCATCTCTTAAACCTGGAATCTTATTAGCCCTCTTTTAACAATCTTACAAAATAGTTGTTCTTTTTAAAATGACCTTACCTTCAGCATGCTGTACCATTGGTATTAGAAATTCGATTGATAAATTAATAAACTGAATTTCACCCCTCCCCCTCAAAAAACATCAGAGAAAATTATATTCCTGTCTCCTAAGCCCTTCTGAATTCTTAAGCTGAACAAAGACTGGGAGTCATCTACCTAGGGCACCGCTGGACCAAGAAGAACAAACACTTCAAAGATCAAACCATAAATCTCCAGTGTTAACAACCAATCCCAGCTCTGAGGTGCATCCTCAAACTTGATTCCACCTTGAATTCTAGCCGAACTAGACATGAGCTTTTAATAAATCATTTTTTATTAGTCACAACACAATACTCACATTATCTCTTCTGCCATAGAAATCAGTTTACACATCTTCAACTGTTATTTAATTTTGCAAAATTCTCCCTTTGTTCTCCTTAAATGCCACATCGTTTAGTTACAACATGAATTATTTTAGAAGTTAAGAAATACAATTATCTTGATGCTAGAAAAGACTTCAGAAATAAATCATCGTTAGCATATAATCTGTTAACTAAGATCCTGCTAATCTACCACATTAAATAAAACCCTGAGATTCCAGATAGCATATCAGAGAATTTATGAGAAATTTCAGGGTCTAACTTCTTTGCTTTTCTTTTTGTACTGAATTTTAAATCTATTCAAGGAACAGAGAAAAGGCACAGCAGATACAAATCATGTACAGAGTCACTAGAAAACTGGATTCTGATGACAAATATGGAAGAATGGAGAGTAGAATAGAGAATGAGGATCAGAGGTACAGGGTGAGGGCCGGGATGCAGATTTAAATGCAATGCTTGGGTTTCCTCTAATATGCCCAAACGAGTGAGCATTGGGGATACCAGAGGGACTCCAGATAATGGGAGGGAAATCTCAGCAAAGTTTGAATGGAAAACTAAGAGAGGAAGGAGGCTGAACTTGATTGATGAGCGGCTATTTCCAAACAGGTGTAAAAGTACGAATATAGCAAGGTTAGCCTGGGTATTAAGTATCGGGAGGGGGGAAGGGAAATGAGGGGGGGGGAGAGGGCACCAAATACAGATTAAATGTATAACATTTACTTTCAATAAAATAAATAAATAAATAAATAAATAAATAAATAAATGCAATGGCTGGGTTGAGTATCACTAAGCAAATATTTGGGATCAATAAGCAAATATTTGAAGCAGATGAAAGTGTTAGTCAAATGAAACAGATGGAAAGAAAGTCTCCAATGAGGCAGTATGTTGGCTTAAACATGCCTGTATTCTACATCTCTTTTACCCCTGAGCCAGTTCTGCTTAGGCAGCCTCCTTGAACCCTGGCTACAACACAGGGTTGCCATTTGTCCCTGCACCCCACAGCTTCATCTGGAGCTTTTACAAACATGTGTTTTCAAGCCTACAGTGCCAGTACTTGAGAGGCTGAGACAGGAGTATCATAGCTTTGAGGCCAGTGAGTGGTAACTGAGTAGAACCCTGTTTGAAAATAAGATTTAAAATCCTCTAATGGACATAATGTACATGAACAAACATAGAAAACCAATCACGTAGCCAAACAGGAGGGAGGGGAAGGGAACAGGGTGAGGGTTGTGTGAGGGCTAACTGGGTGATGTGTGCATGTCTGCCTCCACCATCCTGTACCCCATTAAGATGTATGACTACAATGCACCAATAAAAAATTTAAAAAGTTTGGGAGTATAGTTTAGATGTAGAGCTCCCAAGTTCTATCCCAAGTACTACAAAAATAAAGAAAATAAAATACATATTTCCAAATACATCCATCCCAAGCTTTATGGAGTGGAGCCCTGGACTATTTAAAAGCTTCCTTGTGATTCTGGAGTATGGTTTGGGAAACCATTTCACTTACAAAGAAATGGTTGCAAGCTGGCTACATTCTACTTCTCATTTAAGACTGATGGGTGACAGAATGGGAAGATCTGTGGGCTTCTTAATTCTTTTCAACATGATCTGCCATGTACACAACGGGATTTTACTCAGCCATAAAGAAAAACACAATTACATCATGTACAGAGAAATGGATGGAACTCAAGGACATTATGCTAAGTGAGATTAGTCAGTCACAAAAAGTAAGAAATCGGATGCTTTCCCTAATATGGGGGGAATGGGTAACAGGAGGAACTCTAGATGAAGAAGGAGAGCCTATAGAGGAGCAAATAAGGCGACCTAACTGAGGGGATGGGAGGGGGGAGGAGGGAAACTCTCTAAAGCACATGATGTACTTGAACAAGAATATCAAAGTCGATCACTAAGCCAAGCATGGGAAGAGCTAACTGAGGCATGGGGAGGGAATGGGGTGGGGATTGGGTAAGGGCTAATTGAGTGATATGTGCATGTATGTCTCCACGAGTCTTTTATCCCATTAAGATGTATGACTACAATGCACTGATAAAGAAAAATATAAATAAATAAACAAACAAACATGATCTGCCCATTAGGTTCAAGTAGTTTGCTCTGCCCCGCTGTCCTGATCAAGAATGTCTCCTAAAATCTCAGGTGCAGGCAGAAGAGCAGTGTGCAGAGGTGCCAGTTAGATCATGAGGGCTCTGGCCTCATCCATAGATTAATCCATTTGATAGACTAATAATTGGAGTGGTAACTGTAGGCAGATGGGGCGTGGTGTGAGAAATGGGTCACGGGGGGAGTGGCCTTGGGGACTATGTCTTCTATATCTTGTCCCTCGCTCCTTCGTGCTCTGCTTCTGGTGGCTATGAGCTGAGCGGCTCTCCCCCACCACACATGCGGGCCATGATGTTCTGTCTCACCTCAGGCCCAGAGTGATGGAGCTGGCTGATCATGGGTTGAATCTTCAGGAACAGTGAGCCAAAATTAGTCTTTCCTTCTCCAAGTTGTGTTTAACAGGTATTGTGGTCACAGCAATGAGAGGCTCACTACTAACAGACCTGCCTTTTTTAGAATCAATGTGTGTGTGTGTGTGTGTGTGTGTGTGTGTGTGTGTGTGTGTGTGTAACTAAGGATGGAACCCAGGGGCATTCTATCTCCAATCTACACCTCCAGCCCTATTTTTCTATTCTTTTCTTTTCTTTTCTTTTTTTGAGGGCCTGGGGATGGAACCCAGGGGCATTCAGCCTCCAAGATATACCCTTGCCCCATTTTTTATTCTTTATTTTTGAAACAGGGTCTCACCACCAAGTTGTGGAGGGCCTCACTAAGTAGCTGAGACTGGCCAAGAACTTAGCTCCTCCTATCTCAGCCTCCCAAATGCTGGGATTACAAGCATGTGCCACCACACCCGGCTTAAAATCATTTAAAAATGGTTTGAGTTGGGAGATTATTTGGACAATGTTTTGTTTTCCTAATTGTGTTCTAAATATTATTCAGAAATGAGATGGCTGTGTGGATGGAATATTATTACTTAGGAATCATGAACGTAGTACTGTTGAAGATGGGGTAGAAGAATTTTCACCTGAAGGGAGGCATATGCTTACTGAGTAAGTGCCAATCCTATAAAACAATATCCTGGCTCTGCATCCTGGGGGAAGTGATGTAAATATAGACAAGTGACCTAACTTTGTTTTTTGTTGTTGTTGTTGTTGCTTGTTTGTTTTGGTGGTACTGGAGTTCCTGGAAGCCCATCTACCTCAGGGCTACACTCCCAGACCTATTTTTATATTTTTATTCGGAAACAGGGTCTCTTAAGCCAGTGCGGCTGGCTTCAAACCAGCGCAATCCTCCTGTCTCTGCCGCCCAAACGCGGGGATTACAAGTGTGCACCACCATGCCCGGCATGACTTAACTTTTTAAAGACTTAGTTTTCTCTTCTATAAGATGGAGATGTAAAGTTTGCTCAGTAGGAAACTTCTACTATCATCTGTTCTGGATCTAAGCAGTGAAAATAACTTTGAAATCGCTCAGATTTCTGTTTCACCTTGTTATAGGCACATTTTTCCAAAGTTGGGATGCTACTCTTGTTGGAGGGGGATGTTGGACCAATCCGCAGGGGTGGTGATAGCCTCAGGTGTAATTAGGGGCATGGAATAAAACTAAAGGAGGAAGAGAGTATATTTTTTTTTTTTTTGCAGTACTGGGGATTGAACCGAGGGGCATTCTACTCCTGACCTACACTCCCAGCCCTGAATTTAATTCTTTATCTCTAAGGCAGTCTCACTAAATAGCTGAGGCTGGCCGTGAAGCTGTGATTTCCCTGTACTCCCAAGTACTGTGATTACAAACATGCACCACCATGCTTAGTGTGGTGATGGTAGAGTGCATGCAGGAGGCCCAGGGTTCAATCTGCAGCACCAAACAAGCAAACAAAAGACACAGTGATTGCTTTAAGTGTCTACCTCTCAACCCCAAACTATCTATAAGATGGCAAATACTAGTTTTCTGAAATGTCTAGTAGACACTTTATTATAATCTCTAACCATAACTTAAATGTTTTTGTAACAGTACAATAAATGGATGATGTCTTAAAACAAAATCTTTAAAGAATTAAACGATAAAACTATTTTTAGAGATGCTTTTATAATCTATCCCTGGTGGCATATTAAGGTGATGATAGAGTCAGAGAAGAAAACAAAAAATAAAACAAAGTGCTGTGTTCTTATGACTGTCATACAGCAAAGTCAATATAACAGCAAAAGAATAAGCTGTGTTCCATTCTGCCTCATATATCAATAGAATTGCCCCCTGAGTTCAGACACACTGTTATTTGAGATAGCAGATGATATATAGGCTTACAGAATATTGCTGGATTCCCAGGTTACAGTTCAGTTTATAACAAATCGCAGTTTGATTTGCAAGGCGAGGTAAAATGATATGAAAGGTATTGATAGAAAATACATAGCAGCAAGACATTATTTTAACTGTCCATTTCGAAATATCAAGTTTCAAAAGATATTATTTGATCTCTTATGGCTTGACAAAGTTCTTACAGCAAAGAGTAGCAGTATTTCTTTCAGTCCTAAAGGCCAAGCTATTAGGGGGATAGTGCATATCTCATACCATAGTATCTTGTTTATTATTGATATTATGAGTATTACTGGCAGCAGTCTTTCTTTACATGACCAAAGTAGGGTAAACAGTTTATCTGGTTCACATATGAGTTAAGTGACAGTTTTTAAAGTGCTGTAAATTTAGAAAGCTTTGGGGCTGGGGGTGTACCTCAGTGGTCGAGCATGTGCTTAGCATACACAAAGCCCTGGGTTCATCTTCAATACCACATAAGCAAAGCAAAGCAAAGAGAAACAGGCTTCTGGTATCATCATCTGGTCTGAGTCTAAGGAATGACAATGACTTGAAGCTTTCATATCTCATCTTGCTCTAGGACAAGGTTTCGTAATGTTCATTGTCAAGAATTAAACAACTTTTCTAATCCATGTGGGATCTTCTAGCCTTCATACTCCAAATTTGCTTCTCTGTTCACTAAACACTTTTTAGAAATGGTGATGGCGTTGAATATCTGTTATCACTGGATAGCCTTTCACATTTGCAAGTGCTGTGTGCATGTATGTCACTCTCAACATGATTTACATTGTGATGGGAGACTATAATGCACCAATTCAAGCAATTTAAAAAACAGAATATGGAAACTTAGTCCTGTGATTCGTTCTAGGAAGTCAAATCCATGCCCAGAAATGGAATTTGGCAGATGTCTGTCTCCATCCAAAAGCAGATCACTGTTGGTGTAAAATTTGCTTAAAATGCTTGAAAGATTTTTGTGACGTTGGTAGATGTTGCATTTAATCTCATGAGTCTGGAATGGAATAAGAATCTTTAAGTTTTATTTTTATTTTTATTGTTTTTTGCAGTACCAGGGATGGAACCCAGAGGCATCCTACCTCCAGGCTACACCCCCAGCCCTATTTTTAGTCTTATTTTGAAACAGGGTCTCTTTGAGTTGTGAAGGGCCTTGCTAAGTAGCTGAGGTTGTCCTTAAACCAGGTCCTCCTGTCTCAGTCTCCCACGTGCTGGGATTATAAGCCTACACCACCATGCTCATCTTTAAGGAAGCATAAGACAGTATTTGGGAGTTACCTCTGTGTTCCTGAAGTAATAACAGGTGGCGTATACAAATTTGATGGTCAGATGAGAAAAGCCACTTCTTCATTAAGCAATATTTTAAGTAAGTTCTTATGCACTTTAGCTGTAAATATAAAAAATAAATATAAAAAATAAATAAAGGTTGTGTTTTATGAAAGTAACCCACTAAGATCAGACTTGAATATCCAAAAATAAATCTCCTGGGCGCTCAGCCTAGCCTCAGGCAGATGTGCTGTGTACACTTGTTCTCAGAGCCTCACCTTCTTTTTATTCATCTCATTTACTTGTGCAATAAATGCCTACAGTGCTTCTTCACTGTCTGACACACTGGGGGTTGTAAGTATAAGAAGCACCAATAAACACAGTTGTGCTCTTTAATTTGTGGGTTTTTAACAAGTGATGTAATCTAATGTGTTTCTCAGCTATCCCCTTGTTTGTGACCAAGTAGACTGTGGACAGTGGCTTGGAATGAAAGGGTGTGACGAGGGATGTCTAATGTCCAAGGATGAGATGCTCAGCTTGAATCTGAGTAAAAAGGTGAAAATAGTGAAGCAGAAAGAAATTTAAATATTATTTTTGAGCTATAATCTATAGAACTTAATGACTGATTTTACTAGCTTGATGGGAAAGAGATGTCATTTAGGTTTCCATTCCCCTAGTGTGAATGGGAAATCATATATAGCAGAAAAAATGGCATTTTCTTTCATAAAAACTCCAGAGGAAAAACAATAGGGCATCGTGTTCCTAGAGTAATGCTTCTTGAGTCATGAGGGAAATCAATCCCTTATTATTCATGGGATCAATATATAAGCCATAAAGCACTATGTAAACACATGGTTTTCATTGTTGCCTTTGTGAATGGTTTTGCCAATAACGATTAACATAAGCTAGTGCTTAATGGTTTACAGAGTGCTTTAGTATATAATACCTCCTGCGACATGCCCTTTATGTCTACATAAATATGCCACCTTCGCTCATACAGTAAATCCTACATTAGCTGGCTCCCCTCAGTCCTTCAAATCTTGCCTTCAATGTCAGTTGTTCATGGATACTTTCCATTCTCCTTTGTTATCAATTATGTTCTTCTCTCTACCTCATCAAAATATATGGAAAAATAGAGCCGGGCAGGTGGCGCACGCTTGTAATCCCAGCATTCGGGAGGCTGAGACCTGAGATCATGGTTTGCAGACAATCTCAGCTCAGCTACTTAGTGAGGCCCTCTGCAACTTAGTGAGACCCTGTTTCAAAATTATATATATATATATATATATATATATATATATATATATATATATACTTTTGCTTAAAAACACCTGCAACGGCTTATATATTTCTATGTGTGTTCCTAGTATTAATGGCCTTCTCTAATCTGTGAGACTCAGGAGGGCAAGAGTTCACAGTTCTCGTAACCACTGTATCACCAGGCTTGAGCATAGTGCCTTGCTTGTAGTAAAAGCACACAAGGCAACATGTAATTACGGCAATGGTAATTAAGGAATTTCCTTTGCACATGGAAGACACATACTTTCTTTTCTTCACTGCATATCAATTTAGTGCCTATTAAGGTTCTGTTCCATGATTGTTAATATCAGTTTGCACTCTTAAGTTTTCTGAATGAATCACTGAGGCCCAAAGGAGACCTTATGAATAATTTCAGTGAGAAGTAATGATGATCCAAAGTAGGGCAATAATTTGTAGGAATCAAGGTAAAATAGAAGTATAGTCCGTAAAAGTAGAAACAATTGGATAATTTTTCATTTACCATAAAGAGTCAGCTAAAAAATTCAATGAAACGTCCAATGAAAGGATTCAAGTTTTAGGAGATGTTTCAGTAGATCGAATCATGAGAAATTACAGTTTTGGGGAGGCAAAAGTAGTCAGTATTGGCCACTTCACAGATATATTTGGTTTTGTAAGGTTGGTTTGCAATAGGAGTAAAACCAACATTCACCTCATATTCAAGTGGAAAATTCTCCCAGATTTTAAGAATATTTACAGTTTGATCTAGATTGATCAATTTGGAAGTCATTTGAAATAGTATTAGAAGACTGTGAGTAGGGGAAAAAAAATAAATCCAGAGAAAAATCCCCCAAAACATGTGTTTTAGTGGACATTAAACCATTTCTACCTTTTTTCTTACCATGAAAAACATCATAAATTTATGTACATGTTTGTATGAACTTTAAAAGATGCCTTCTTCCATTTATCATACATTTCTAAAAGAAGCATTTCTGAATTAATAAATAAATTCATAAATCAAGCAAGAATTGAACATGCTAAACAGACTAGCAGTATTGAACATGTTTCAAAAATATTCCCAGCCAGGTGTGGTGACGCACGCTTGTAATCCCCGGGCTTGGGAGGTGGAGACAGGAGGATCGTGCAGGTTTGAAGCCAGCCTCACTGGCTTCATAGATCCTGTTTCCAAATAAAAAATATAAAATAGGTCTGGGAGTGTTGCCTGGAGGTAGAAGGGTTTCCAGGAAGCCCAGTACCACTTAAAAAAAAAAATATGTATATTTCCAAAAAGTTATTCTAAGTTTCAATCCTAAACACAAGCTTTTTTCACAAGAAATTATGTGCAATAACAAAAATCATGTAATTATATAAAATATGTAAACTTTGTTTTCTTTGACACCAAGGGCCTGCTTCATTCAGTGAAACTGTTTTTTCTTCCCCTTTTTTTTTTTTTTGGTGGTACCAGGGGTGGAACCCAGGGGCTTTCTACCTCCGGGCTATTCTCCCAGACCTATTTTATATTTTATTTGGAAACAAGGTCTCACTAAGTTGCTGAGAGCCTCACTAAGTAGCTGAGGCTGGCTTTGAACCTGTGCAATCCTCCTGTCTCAGCTCCCAAGCGCAGAGATTACAAGCGTCAGCCACCATGCCCGGCAAAAATCTGTGTACTTTAGATTTTGGTGGTACTGGGGGTGGAACCCAGAGGCTTTCTATCTCTGGGCTATACTCCCTGACCTTTTATATAGATATAGATATAGATATAGATATATAGATATATTTTTTTTTATTTGAAACAGGGTCTCACTTCTCACTAAGTTGCTGTGAAGAGGCTGGCTTCAAACTTGTGTGATCCTCCTGTCTCAGTCTCCCAAGCGCAGGGATTACAAGCATGCGCCACCACTCCCAGCTCTTACCTTTTTTCCTTGCTGTATTTGTGTGGTAGTGAGAATTGCAATTATTGCTATAGTTGTGTGGCTAACCAAAGAAAAAACTGCAATTTCCCTTCCCCACTCTGGTCCCACAGCCCCCAGAAACTCCCATCAAATCAAATGAATGCATTTTCTACTTAACTTGAGTAGTAGCTTTCAGTTCTCCACAAAGCCTTGGGGTTACTTAAACAAGTCTCTGACGTCTACCATTGGGAGCCAATTTAATTAATACTACAAAGCTTCTTAATACTACAAAGTCTCCCACTGACCCTGATGGTTCACTCTTCCCAAGGGCCAGCCCTTGGTCCTGTAGAGTGCCACGTACGCCCCGTACAGGTTGAATGTGTGCCTAACTTACTGCTCTCGTTGCCATCTGTCCAGTGTTGGGTCATCTCTATAATCCTAGGGTGGGAATCCTCCCTTCATCAACAATTGAAGAGGAGGGAGGCAAGTGACATAAACGCCTAGAATATTTCACCACTGTTTGCATCTATCATTAATCATTTGAATAAAAGAAAATCTTCCATTGATTAACTGGTGTTTATTCTAGATGACCATAAGCAAAACTGGCAATCTGGCCAAGTCTGTAAAGTTATTCATTTGCAAAGGAAATAAAAACCTCTGAGGATAGTATACAGTCTCCATGTTTAGAGTTACATCTTAAATGAGACAAGTTACTGTGCAGTTGGAAAGTAGTGGAATTGTGATTTATTTTACTGACTTTTCAACAAGTAGGTATTCAACAGAATCAACCATATAAGTCTTTATTAGTCTTTCAGATATGACCGTGCTTCAGCCAAAGAAATATATGTTATTCTGTAAGATGCTTCAGTACCTTATTTTAGTTAGAAAAGCTTTAGCAATTCCTAACTTTGAAATATCTCATCACATCTGCATTTATCCTATTAAATTCTTTATATTGTGTACCCTGAACGATTTGTCTCAAAATGATACCACAACTTAGCATTTTGATACTATTTTAAAATAATCTTTTGATTATATATAAGTAGTATGACTCTTTCTAAAATAAACAACATGCCAGGTTACATGTGTAAACAAATAATGTGTGCCAAAATGTTAAAGACTATGTAGTGAAACTACTGGTTATTTTGAATTTAGTTTGATGTAAGGCATTGTTTCTCAATGGTATGTGCATGGTAGGGGGCAGATTTTTTCTTTCAGGAGACATTTTGCAATACAAGGGACATTGATCTTGTCGAAGTGGGAGAGTACTACTTGCATTCAGCATATAGAAGCCAGGGATGCTGCTACATCATACATCCCATAATTATCTATCCTATAGTATCAAGAATGACAAGAGTTTTTGATGGAATTCAAGCTAACTTAATCTTATAAATACAAGCTAACTCAATTTTAAGCTACTCTCATGTACAGGCATTTTAATAAAGCGATAAATGAGATATTGATGTAATAGAAATAATATTTGTAATTTTAAATATAATAACTCTATTATAAGCTAGTACAATCATAGTTAAGTTAATTAAAGCAAAAAGGGGGAAGAGTCTTGAGAATATATTCTCCCTCTGATTTGCCAATACCATTCATAGGAATTTTTAAGAGAACAATGGATTTGCACAAAGGTAAATGTACAGTATCATTTGCTGAATTATTATTTGAAATAGTGGAAATTTTGGAAGTGTAAAAAATAGGGGTGTAGTACAGTAAGGCATGAACATTCCATTGATAGACTACTCTGTAGCTTTTAAAATTTGCATTTTTGAAAAATACTGATATGAGAAATGTTCACTGTATAAAGTTAAGTGAAAAACAGACCACAAATCTCTATGTACTGCATGACTCTAATTTTTAAAAACAGGCATAGGGGGAAAGCCTAGTAGGGAATATGTCTAAATGAGTTATGAGGGGCTCTATCCATGATGTTGTATCATGGATAATTTTTAATATATTTTCTTTACAGTTTAGGTACTTTCTAAATCATTGAAAATGAACATATATTATTTTTCCAATTAGGAGAAAAGACATATTATATTGATTACTACATGCAATGCCTTATATTAGCATAGAAAAAGAGGAAGTTTGATTTTTTTTTAACCTTGAGGAGCTTATATATAAAGCTGGAGAGATGAGTCATACACACTTGGGAAGCTTGTTATTAATAATAATAACTACCATAGTTTATCAAAAGAATCCAAACAAATGTACCTGAATATCTGGTACTCTGGCACTATGCTAGGGCTCATCAACACTGTCCCAGTTCATGATGCTAGTCATCCTGAGAGGCTAGTACCATCATCCTTGCCTTCGTGGTGAGAAAATTAAAGCCTATCAAACTTAAGAAATTTGCCCTAGGTCATCTAAAGGATATTAAGTAGTGTGAGGATTCTACCCCAGGTCTGAGTCTCTTTTTGGAAAAGTAGTGATGGTTTTCACTTCCAAGCTGCAGGTACAATTCAGAATTATCGTAATCATTAACCTCGGTCTTTCAATGAAGGCATATGAGCTCACTCATTCTTTCCCAGAGTCACAAGTATAGTCACCAATCAGTAAAGTGGAAAAGTATCTTTGAATTCCTTAAAAAGTAGTCCAGGGAAAGTCTTTCGTGCTCCTTATAAGGACAGAATTTTTATGTTTGAGATTCCTTTTTGCTTTCAAAGACATGAATCTGCAGGAACATCAATTGCTTCTGCAAAAGGGGTGTTCTTAAACACCACGGGGAAGCACTGATGTGTGATGAATGCCTGCAAGCAGGATTACTTCCCAAACCCTCTTCCTTATCTACAAGTGATAGAACTTGGCAGAAAGTCAGAGGATGGAAGCTTTCATCAATCCTGCTTTCATTGGTGACAGATCTTTGTCTGCAAGCGAGTGGGCAGTACTGCGTCCTTCCTCTCTTTTGTCTATATTGCAGGATCTTGCTCTCCATTTTCGCTGACATAGGAGAAGGATTTATTCAAAATGATGGTTCTCATTTAGATAGCGAAGTTAGATCTATCACTGTGCCCCGACAGCACAACTAGACCTAATTTTCCCTCTCTATTAAACAAATAAAACATCACTCTTGTGCCTGATACTGAAAAATATCCGCCAGCAGCTCAAGATTTATTAGTTTGGTCAAGCCCCTCCATTATAGAAAATATGAGATTTCTTCTGTTGTTTAACTCAGAACTTTAATCATGCAAAAAGTTTGGGAGTAGAAAAGAGAAAAAGAATATGGGCCTGTTGTATTTGAGAAAAAATTACTAACTTTTATATAAAAATGTAGGTTTATTACCATTAGTATTTGCATTTCAAGGCCTATCTTTATTTCTTCTCTAATGTTATGTGAAAATAACTTGGGGAACAGGATTTTTTCACTTTCAGAAAACTTGGACTCTCACTTGGAATTTTGCCGGTATCTAATATCTTAAATTAGAGCGTTGAATTATTTTTGTGTATTTGTTTATTATTTATTTATTTATTTATTTATTTATTTATTTATTTTACAATACTGTAGGTGCAACCCAGGGGCACTCTTCCTCCAAGCTATACCCCAAGCCTTATTTTTTATTCTTTATTTTGAAACCGGGTCTCACTGAGTTGCAAAGGGCCTCGCTAAGTAGTAGCTGAGGCTGTCTGTGAACCCAGATCCTCCTGTCTCAGCCTCTCAAAGGCTGGGATTACAAGCGTGCACCACCACGCCCAGCTCCTTGATTTTTGTTTTATATTATTACAAGTAGCCATCATTTGAGTGTGTATCTTAATCATAGCAAAATAAGTACTGTTTCCAGCACTTTATAAAGGAAGACCCTGAGCTCTGTTCAAGGGATTCAAATAAATTATTCAGGTTCATATAGTGGTAATTATTTGAATGAAATTCTAACTTGGTGTTTTAAAATAAAACTTCCATGCTTTCCCACACACTTTATTCAGTTTTATGTCAGAGGTTACTATTAAGGCGAATATAAATATGCTCAACATCACCAGTTATTACAGTAATGCAAATTAAAAATCACAGTGAGATAGAACTTTACTTCCATTATGATGGTGTTGTGTTATCAGACAAACGTCCTAGACAAACGGAAAATAACAAGAGCTGGAAAAGATGTGGAGCTGCTGGAATCCTTGTGCATTGTGGATGGAAATGGAAATGATGCAGCTACCGTGGAAAACAATAAGGAAATTCTGCAGGAAATTAAGGCAGGGAATTAACATGTGTCTTAGAAATGGCACTTCTGGGTATGTACCCAAAAGTGAATTGAAAGCATGAGCTCAGGTGCTCATGCACACATGATTGTAGCAACAATCACAATAGCCAAAAGATGGAAACAACCCAATACATGAGTGGATAAAAAATACTACATAAATACAATGAAATATTGTTTTACCATATTATGATACATAATGTAGTATGAACAAACATTGGAAATATTCTACTCAGTAAAATAATGATAAATATTTTATTTGTCCACTTCAATGAAGCACCTAAAATAGCCAAATTCATAAAGACAAAAAGTAGAATAGAGGTTTTCAGGAGCTGGGAGAGAGGAATAGGGGGTTATTTTGTAACAGGTACAAACTTTCTGTTTGGGGATGGTGAAATTTTCTGAAAATGATAGCAGTGATAGTTGCACAAATTTGTGGATATACTTAATGTACTAAATCGTATATATAGTATATTACAATGCTAATATTTTTATATTTATTTTTTCACAACAAAACTAAGGTGTACAAAGCCATCTCCCTGATATATATTCAAAGTTGAGCTTTGATGTTTGCATGAAAATAAGTTGTATTCAAAATATCGGAACAAACCAGGCATGGTGGTGGACGCTTGTAATCCCAGCATTCGGAAGGTGGAGGCCAGAGGATCGTATTTCGTGGACAGCCTCAGCTACTTAGCGAGGCCCTTCACAACTCAGTGAGACCCTGTTTCAAAAATATAAAGACTAAAAAATAGGACTGGGGTGGAGCTTGGAGGTAGAATGCCCCTGGGTTCCATCCCCAGTATTGCAATATATATCTATATATCTATATCTATATCTATATCTATATATCTATCTATCTATATATATCCCCAGTATTGCAATATATATTATATATATATTATATTATATATATTATATATAATATATATATATATATATATATATATATATATATATATATATATATCAGACCAAGTTGTGAGAGATATTACAGACTCTATGGAATGGGAAAAATGTCTAGACAGAGAAGGAAAAGATGAAGACATTAATGTAAGAACATCTGTTTACCTGTGTCCTTCAAATGTGAATGACTGTAGAATTCAATCCAGCAGTAAGAGTAGATTAAGGGAGTTAAGTGACACTTCTTTAAGAATATAGACTTAAGTCTATGCAAATCAGAGGAAAGAATTAATGAGCATAGATCAAAGCTTTTGATTATATAGTGAATATGAAGAAGGAATGAGCACGTTGATTATCATTCTCCAGGTGGATGAGCCTTAGGTTTTATTCTTAGGTGTTCTGTAGCAACCCGCCTTGTGTATATGAGGACTGGCCCCAAGGTGCCAGACCACTGAAGAAAGAGAGGCAGACAAATATAGTACACAGTGCAATGGGGAGAAGGGGCTACTTGATGGGAGTGTGGCCCTGAGCGGCAGTAGGACTCTCTTTATTTGGGTCAAGAGGAAGGCTATATCTATAATACCCTCCCATATATATATGAATCAGGACAAAATGACTTCATACTAGCTAGAATGCACCTGGCTTATCTTAAACTAATATCAAAGAGTTGGCTACATTGCTGGTGTCAGGGTCCAGTTGTCAAGTTCTATATACTACTTGAATGGTTTTATGTATTTATAGTTCGCGGGGTAAGCGTGCAGGAAGAATCAAATCTGGATCAGTCATGGCAGCTATTACTCAAGATGGCTGTGCTCGTATTAAGTTGGATCCACTTATACATGAGACTCTGACTCTTAAGTAATCATTCTATTATCATGGAATGTCGACATTGTTTTCCCTGAAATGGTAAGTATGTTTCTCTTGAAAAGTAAGTATTTTATCAACCACAGAAACTTTGAAATTAAATATAGAGATGATTAAGTATACTCACCCAAGGCCATTTACACATTGAGTTTAAAGTCTGAAATAAACGTTTTAATTATTGGAGCACTTAATATAGTTGGTGTTTAACTCATTTACCATGTTTAATGGAATCTAGCATATTGAAGGACCTGATCGTAATTTCAAATGTGTAATAGATTCTGGACTTTTGTTCTTAAGCTAAAAATATCTGAAAGTTTAAATATGAAAGTTTGACTAAGTTTGTAAAGCAAAAAATTCAAACATACAGTTTGTTTACAAGTTTACTTTAGGGTGTTTATAGGACTGATTTAAATGTATAACCACATTTTACTTGATAGTGTGGATTTTAAGTTGTCAGAAAGTTTTGAAAATGCCATAAAAATCAAGCATATCTAACTTTTAAATAACAATCTAAACTATTTTTGAAAATATAAATTACTGAATTTTTCAATGGCACTAATTATTTAATTCAGTCTATTCAACCTGAGTTATTTGAACCTTAACCAAAGAAAAAGAGAAAATGAGCCATGATGGAGCATGCTTGTAATCCTAGTACTTGGGAGACTTGGACAGAAGGATAACAGGTTTGTGGCCAGCTATTTAGGCTTTTTGCAACTTAGTGAGACCATTTGTCAAAATAAAGAATAAAAAATAGAACTTGGGGGTATAGCTCAAAGGCAGAATGCCCCTGGGTTCAATCCCTAGTATCACATTAAATACATACATACATACATACATACATACATACATACATTAATAATAAATAGAGAAAACAATTATTTTGTTCATTATTTTTTATAAATAGTATAACAATATTTGACAAACCTTAAGGAAAGTTGGTTATCATTATAATTACAACTTTCAAAGGTATATTAATTTTAAAAGTATATGATTGCACATAGTACTTTCAATGGGTAAAACCCCCCTATCAGACATTTAAGAGCTCACATCTATGACCTTGATAAGAAAAACTTTATACAAAGCCATGATTTTTAGATTTATGGCCATACCTTTGATGTGGAATCTAGTTAATCATCAGTAATAAAATTACTAAAGTATACAAATGATTTACTTTAAAAACTCAACACTAAAACCCAAATGACTCAATCAAGAAAACTCAATTACATCATTTTCAGGGAAATGGATGGAAGTGGAGGACATTATGCTAAGTGAGATTACTCAGTCACAAAAAATAAGAAATCAGATGCTTTCCCTAATATGTGAGAGTTAGGGAGAAACGGGTCATAGGAGGAACTCTAGATGAAAAAGAAAATCCTATGGAGGAGCAAACAAGACAACCTAAAGGAGGAGAAAGGAGGGGGGAAGAGGAAATTCTCTAAAACACACAATGTACTTAAACATATCGAAGTCAACCACTAAGCCAAGCAAGGGAGGGAGGGAAGGGGAGGGAATGGGGTGGGAATTGGGTAGGGGTTAAATTAGTGATGTGTGCATGTCTGTACACACAAGTTTTTTACCCCAATATGATGTATGAATATAATGCACCAATAAAAATTAAAAAAAAGAAATGAGAAATGGAGCTAAATAATACACTTCACAAAAGAAGAAATACAAATGGGCAATAAATATATAAAAACGAGCAATATCATTAGCAATCAGGGAGATGCAAATCAAAACTACCCTGAGATTCTATTTAAACTCAATGAGAATTGCAGTCATCAAGTAGTCAAACAACACTAAATACTGGTGAGGATATAGGAAGTAGGAACTATTTTTTTTTTTTTTTTTGCAGGTCTGGAGATGGAACCCAGGGACATTCGACCTCCAAGCTACACCCCTTGCCCTGTTTTTAATTCTTTATTTTGAAACAGGGTCTCACTAAGTTGCGGAGGGCCTCACTAAGTAGCTGAGGCTGTCCACAAACCACGATCCTCCAGTCTCAGCCTCCCAAATGCTGGGATCACAAGTGTGCGCCACCACACCGGGCAAGTAGGAACTTTTAAACAATTGTTGGTGGGATTACAATTTAGTGTAGCTGCTATGGAGATCAGTATAGCGATTCCTCAGAAAAGTAGCAATGATTCCACTATACCACTTCTGGGTATTTTTTAAAAGGCACTTAAATCAAGGTATCATAGAAATACATGCATATTCATGTTTATAGCAGCAAAATTCAAAATAGCCAAATTATAGAACCTACCTAGATGTCCAGAAAACAAATGGATTACAATACTATGGTATATATACACAATGGAATTCTACTCAATAATAAAGAAGACCACAATTATGTCATTTGTAGGAAAATGGATGGACCTGGAGAACACAGGAATTGAAGGGTCACATGTTTTTCTCTCATATGTGGAGTAATTGGAATACAGGGAGAAATTTAGGTAATGGAGGAGAGGCCTCAGTGGAGTGAGAGAGATAGTCTAGGAGAGAATTAATGAAGGACACACTCCCACTGATGTCATGTGCATGCATGAGAAGACCAAGGCCAACCTCAATATTTCGTGTTGGAAAGGGGGAAGGGTGAGGAGGGAGCCAGAGGAAAGACCACCAAGTGCTGTGTGCATGCCCGGCATGATCACTCTGAACTGCATTACGACGTGAGACAACAGTACAACAAAAAATGTATTAAAGATGAATAGTTTAAAGGTTGTTGCAACAATAATATCAACATTCTTCTTTATGCTTTCTTCAGTGAGAGTTATTTATGAATTGCAAAGCACTGGAGTATATGACAATTATACAGTAAGAGCCCTTGACTAGGAGCACCCCCAAGGAATGGTGAATGAGCAAAGGGGGAGATGTGGAAGGCTAAATGAAGTAAAGGGCACAGCTTACTATCTCTGGTACCTAGGGCAGAATGCCAGTTCTTTCAGATGTAATTGCATGAATACTCTTGCTTCTGCCTCTGCTCCTAAAGGCTTCAGGGATAAGGACTCAATATATCAAATATAAGGCATGAAACATTTTGATTTAAAAATTTTATATTTCTAATTTTTGTCATTAAATGGAAGTGAGTTAATGATTATAAACTGTCTATCTGCTTTTCTCCTCTGAGTATTAATTCCTTAAGAAAAAAATTAGAGATGGAATGAAAATAAGTATCGGTTAGGCTTTGTATATAATATCTAAGTAATCAATACCACACTGATATGTTAAAAAAAAATGGCCCCTAAGATCCCTGCTATTTTTCTGGCATATTTCTTATTTCTGGTACAATTTCACCATAGCTGATTTGAAGATTTGAAAATCAACCCAGGTGTGCACCAGCTCTAGCACAACGCTGTTATGCCTCTACCTCTTTCCTTTTCTGCTCCTTTGTCTGGCAGCTGCTCATGCTTGAAACAAACAAGCAAATAATCATATTGACACATCTGTCTTTACGAATCATGATCATGAATCTCAAATCAGCCAGGAAATCATACCATACGTTTCTTGTTTATTCACACTCCTTCTATTCTAGATAACTATTTTTACAGCTTTTACTTTCCTCTGAAACTTCAAATAATGCTTCTCACATTTCTGATCTCATTGGAAAGCCTTATTCTCCATTTCACTAAGGAATGTAGAGAAAATAGATTAGCGCTACACACGTCCTCTGCACAAGGACCCATCTCCATGCATCTGCCCTATTATCCCACCTTCCTGTGTATTTCCATCTGAATCCAATTCCCCCAAGGATCAGAGTACCCTCTGTTTTACTAATGGCATCACCCTTCTCATTTTCACTGTTTTGAGAAGAATCTGTTTCTTGCTTTCTTCTAAATCAGTACTATCCTTTAATTTTTTACACTTTTTATCATTTTTTCAACTTCTTCAGCTTCACCTTCTCTACTTCTGGCTATACTGCCTTCTTTGCCAGAGGATGACTATGTAAAAAGCATCATCTGAATTCCTTTCATTGATTGTTCCCCTGCCCCTGTCAAGCCCACTCCAGCCTGGTTTCCACCTCCATCACCTCTCTGTCCCAGTACTCTGGCTGGAGATGCCATATTGCCCACCTCTAACCTCTCAGACCTTAACCATTCCGTTGTGCTGCAGCTCAAACTGAAAACTGTCATGGTCTATATCTCTGCCTGAGAGCTCTTTGCACATTCTCAGAAAGCCACAATTATATGAGGGGGAAGCCAGAAACATTAGAGATTAACATCTCTATCCTCTTTCAGCAGCATCAACTAGATTTTGGGGCATACAAAATATGACTACTCCCTTTCCCCTTAGAGAGAATATAAATAAGATATTTATGTATACACTATTTTATTTCAGCCAGTTGTTTTAGTTAACTTTTTTAAAAAAAATGTAAATGTGGCCAAAATGCCTAACAAGCACTGCTTAGAGGAGGAAATGTTTATTTGGTTCACAGTTTTAGAGGTTCAATCCATAGTTGGCCAACTCCAAGGCAGAAACTGTGATGGCAGGGCATTGCAGATGAACACTACTCAGCTTATGGTGGCAAGAAATAGACGGAGAGAGACAGAGAGACAGATAGACAGACAGACAGGCCAGGGACATATATACATGGAGGGCCATGCTTTCAACACATGAACTTTTGAGGGAACGTTCCAAGTCCAAAACATCATACCAGTGAGATTTCACTGAATAGAATTGTCTAAAAGTACTTCTAATAATACTAAACAGAGGGACTATGAAGGTCTGTTGAGAAAGAAAGACTACATTTGGTCAAAATAAAAGGGCCAAAAATCTGCTTGATTTCTTGTGGAGTTTAAGGATTGCAAAGGCTGCAGTAATTATGAGGTGTGTGAGTATTTGGAGTTCATTGGCTTTACTCAATTGATAGCCAGTAAAAAGCAATGTAAAGAGACTTATTGACTGTCTAAAATGAAACAAACACCACATTGACTGAATAAAAAATAAATGCCAAATGATAATATTAGTAAATGCTAAAAATTATTTTATCAAATTCAATTATGATTTAAAAAACTATCAACAAGTTAGGAATAGGAGAGGACTTAATTTTACAGAAAGTATCTATACAATCACACAGGTTCATGCTTGATGCTGAAATATTGAAGATTTTCACCCTTATTTTAGAAAAAAACAGCAAAGAAGTTTGCATTTATTTAATATTTCATGTTATTTTAGACAATCCAGTAAGATAATACAAAGAGTGACTCTGTTGAGTCTTGCTGAGAATGTTGGAATAGTTGGAACTATTGCATATTACTGGTGAGAGAATAAGTAACTAAACCACTTTAGTATGCAAATTCAAAGTTACTTTAACAATTAGACATCTCTATCCCATAATTCATCATTTTTACTTCTAAGTAGAGGAGAAATGAAAAAGAATATATGTTCATAAAAATTGATACATAAAGTTTCTTTGTGATTTTATTTATAACATCCCTAATATGGTAACTAATTCAACACAGAGATGGAGATGGATAACTAAAATGACTTTAAACACTAAGCATCTATTTATGTTGAGCTTTAAAATGCACAAATAATTTAGGATAAAATAAATCCAAACAATGCTTGCCTTAGTTGGAGAGATTATAACTCACCAGCAAAGAGCAGGAGTAAAGTTTCATAGGTAATTGGGAATAGTTTTTATTTTTATTTGAATGATGGTTCCATGAATATATGCATTTAGCAAAACTTAATAAACTGTGCATTTGAATCTTGTGAATTTTTACATGAAGTATATATCCTAATAAAGTAAATATATTTTAAAAAACAGAAATTAAATAAATTGGTGGAAATGCATATGTTCAATTGTTTTAAGGAATTTGTTTAAATAAAAACATGAAATAGTCAATTTTTAGAGAAATATAGGTAACTTAATTTGCTGTTTGGTTACTGCTGATGCTATGGGATTAACATATTTGATGATATTGTTGAAATAGTGAGAAAGAAATTTGTTTTCTTGTATATTGTATAAAATACCCCAAGGAAGACAAAAAGCAGAAAGGAAAATCCTGATTATTTAGAGAGAGAGAAGAGAGTTGGTGATGGATGACTTTCTGTAGTTCAGTATGAGACCTGGTGCCCAAGTGGAGTGCTAGATTCACCTGGAGTTTAAGCAGGTTATCTGGACTAACGTGAGAGATTTCCCTGGGCAGTGGTTAGATGTATAAGTATGATGTATAGTGCCAATAGAGACACAGATAGACTTTCCTGAGAGCAAAGCAGAGCCTTCATATGGGACTCTTCCCTGTCCTTCCTCATCTCTTCCTTGACCACTCACCAAGACTCCAAGAGTACATCTTTCTCTCCTTCCTCTTATGATATGGAAGGGATCTTCTTTCATAATAATGTGTAATAAAGCACACCAAGAAAGCTTCTTTTGACATCATCCAACTTGTTAGAGAGATGGAGAAATTCATGTTTGAATCTCAAAACTGACCACTAATGGTCCCTTTCTTTTAGGTAATTCTCATTCCCTTCCTTTGAGAAATAGGCCTTCTGCTTAGCTTTAGAAATATAAAGCTGCCAGTGAATAGGAGAAATAAAAATGCTTCAGTTTAATATTTACACAGTTTACTCTTAACTTCAGATACTACTTTATTTCAGGCAGCTGGATTTCATAGTTTGCTTTAAGATTAATTAATTTTGATACAGGGATTAATCTGCTTCGCCTAACTTAGTTTCCATTTTCCTTCTATATAAAGATAAAAGTATGAGATTGGGAAAGAGACTTAAGCTCTCTGCAGTTTAGTTTCCTCATCTGTAAAATCAAGGCTATTGGAAATCTCTTGTCAACGTAATGTTCTGTTATTCTGAAATTTTAAAATACTTTTAAGATTTAAGTTTTCACAGTAGAGTCATTTAATTCTGTGCAAATGAGAAGGGAAATATCTAGATACAAATAGCTCTATTTGGCAGGGTTCAAATCAAACCATTAGAGCCATAGTACTAGTTCTAATGGTTGTTCTACTAGAGATTGAAATAATGTCTATATAAAAACAAAGGGTTCTATAGGATACTGTCCTTTTATTTATTTTGTGCATTGTAATTATACATCATTTTGAAATTTAAATAATAGAAAAATACATGCACACTACTCTTGGAGTATTTCCCACTGGAACCTCCCTTCTCCGTCTCCTTGCCACACATGTCTTTGAGATTGGAACTGGTAATTTTCTATACATTCATAGCATTATTTTAACTCTTACACTCTTTATGTCTTCCTCTTTCCTCCTCCCTCCCATAACCCCCCTCTATCACTCCACTGGAGTTTCTGCTCTTCTACCTAGTTGTTACACTTACTTCCAAATTTCTCTCCAGCTTTCACATATAATAGAAGACATACATCTCAGTTTTGAGCTGGGCAATCTCTCTTGGTATAATATTCTCAAGTTCCATCCATTTTCCTGCAAATGGCATGCTTTTGTTCTTCTCTATGGCTGAGTAAAATTCCATGTGTATATATGCCAAAGTTTTGTGACCCATTCATCTGTTGACAGACACCTAGGCGGTTCCATAATTTGGCTATTGTAAACTGTGCTCCTCTGAACATGGATATGCAAGTACCACTATACTACTCTGATTTCAATTCCTATGGAAAAGATGTCCAGGAACATTATCTCTGGTTCACACTGGAGCTCCATTCCCAATCTTCTAAGAACCCTCTACGCTGGTCTCCATGGTAGCTGAGCTGGTTTGCAGTCCTACAATGGTGTATTAGAGTTCCTATTTCCCCACATCCTCACCAACATTTGTCATTGTGTTCTTGATGATTGCCTTTTTAACTCTAGTTAGATAGAATCTCAGTATAGTTTTGATTTGCATTTCCCTGATTGCTAAAGGTGTTGAACATTATTTTAATATATCTCATATTATTTCACATTTTATGTATTTGTTGAATATCATCTCATATTTTATATTTGCTGGCCATTTGTATATCTTCTTTTGAGAAATATTTATTCAGTTCAGTTGTCCATTTTTAAATTTTTTTCTTTTTATTAAGCTTTTTAAGCTCTTTGTATATTCTAGATATTATAACTTTGTCAGAAGATTCAAAAACAAAGCCTTACATTTATAACCAGTGGATCTTTGGTAAAGTCCCCCAAAGCACACACTGGAGAAAAGACAGGCTTATAATAATAGCAATAAAGGCAGCAAATGCAAAATTACTCATCTATAATTATTGCAATTTATTGCTCTTCTACATCTTAGACACTATACTTTTATTTCTCCACTCGAGCCACAAATACTCTGCAAGCTAAGGTTTTGTAGTTTTTGCTTTTGCCACTTTTCTTTTTCTTTTTGTGGTGCCATGGATTGAACCGAGAGGCATTCTACCTCCAAACGATATTATCAGTCATTTTGAATTTTTGTTTGGACACATGGTCTCATTAAGTAGCTGAGAATCTCCCTAAATTACTGAGGCTGATCTTGAACCTGAAATCTTCCTGTTTCTGCTTCCCAAGTACTAGAATTACAGATGTGTTCCACCATGCCTGGTAAATAATGCTCAAATTGTTATCCAACTCTCAAAGCATGAATAAGAGGGATCTGCTCCAAACACACATGTAATTCAATATGTTTTCATTTCATATAAACATCAGTTTTTTAAAAACAAAGACACTGAAATTGCATTTGCTGTAACACCTTGTCTGAAGAATTATAGCTGCCATTTCAAAGTAAATACCTATTGCAAATAATAATACTTTCATATTAGTATGCAATATCTACAAATATTTGTTCAAGTGTAACATATAGATAATATTATAAACTCTTCTTATTCAATGGTCTTTTACTTAAATATAAAACAATGCATTTTAAATAAATAGAGTTTGTGGGCTAGACATGTAGCTCAGTGGGTCATCATTTGTCTAGCACACAGGAGGCCCTGGGTTTAATCTTCAGCTCCACAAAAAAAAAAAAAAAAAAAAAAAAGAAAGAAAGAAAGAAAAGAAAAGAAAAGAAACAGATTTGCAGAAGACCTATTGTAAGAGAAAATTAAGTATTACAGTAAAGATTTTATAGTACTCTTTTTAATAAAAACCATGGTTGAGGTTTTATAGTTATTTTAATTTTCTTAATCTTATATGTTTGCAATGAAGTTAACAATAAAAATGAGAAGAGGGAAGGAGCAGTTTGAGAATAGCACATTTCAGCAGGAAAAATATCTATAGTAGTTTTCAGAAATTAGAGTTCAAACTAGGGTATCCACTTAATTTCTTTATTATTATTATTTTTATACTGGGAGTTTAACTCAAAGTCATTATATCTCTGAGCTACACCCCCAGCCCTTTATTTATTTATTTATTTATTTATTTATTTATTTATTTATTTATTTATTTTGAAACAGGGTCTTATTTCAGAGGGTCTCACAAGTTGTTGAGGCTGGCTGCGAACCTGTGATCCTCCTGTCTCAGCCTCCCAAGTACTGGGATTGCAGTCATGTGCCACCACACCTGGCTCCAATTACTTTCAAGAATACAAAAGTAATAGAAATAAAATCAACTCTTGGTAAACTTTAGGATAAACTCAAGGTCTTAAAGTTATCTAAAAAGATGAAAGTCTCTAGAGAGACTTTCTAGAGAGAAGATTTTGTTTCCTGATAGGATGCAGAAGCTCCTCAAACAAATATCTGTAGCTCTAAAGGCCTCCGAGTGGAGAATGGGAGCACAGTCAATAAACAGAAAATGAGCATTAAGCACCGTTGTTTACCATCCCAGCGCTATCCAGAGAGGTAGAAACCTTAGTGAACAGTTGTTATCGACTTGGCCCCAGTGCAAAATTGTTCTTAGTCATTTAGTTTGCCTACCAATCTCCATTATGGATTCTGTTCTCTCCAAACAACTTCTTGATTCGGATAGTTCCCTCTTTGTTAAGTCAACTTATAGAGGAAAAAAAAAATGCATAGGCCCTATCAGCACAGTTACTTCAATCCATATGAAAATTACATTTCATAAATGAATAAGTAAATAAATAGCTCCTCTGCTAAGAGATCATATCTGACTGTACCATTAATAGGAGTCTGACACTGAAATATAGATTCAAACCTTCACACAGACTCACCAAAGTAATAAATGACCCTGCAAGGCCCACTGGGAGCTATTTGGCCTGCTATACTTCGTTCAATGGCTGGAAAGTACTTTAGCTTTTAATACTCGTGGCATTTTAATCTAATAAGTGCTGAGTCTTCATTTCCTACCTCTAAATGAGGATAGTAATCTTCATATGTCTCTATCATCTCACTAGTTCTTGGCTTGGCAAACAGTACTAGTTACAAACCAATAGTCATCCATATCCTACTCTGGTCCTAGGCCCTCCACATCTTGGCTGGAAGAGTCTGCTTCCCACAAGGACAGTGAATAATCTGAATAATTATAGAAATATTTTTCCTAGCTCCTCTTGAAGTAGGCATATGAAGATGTTACTCAGTCTTGGCTGTTTTGGGAGTTGTTATGTGGAGACATGATACCCCAGGCTATAATAGCTTCCTTAGAACTACATGCAGGCAAGGATGAGGACAGAAGCCAGTGCTCCCTGAGCAAGCATGGCGAGGTGGGAAGATGACTGTTGCAGAACGAACACTTGTGATTCCCTCAAAATTTATGTTAAAGCCCTGGACTCAACATGATGGTATTTGGAGAGACAGCCTTTGGGAGATAATTAGGAAGTGAGTATGTACACATTTGTGGGATTGGTACACTCAAAGAAGAGACCAGCTCTCATTTCTGCCTATGAAGTTACCAGGCTGCCTGCAACCTGGAAGAGAGCCCTCAGTGGAGCCCAACCATGCTGGCATCCCAGTCTTGGACCCCCATCCTCCAGAAATGCAAGAAAAAATTCTATAAGCCATCAGTCTATGGTCCTTTGTTATAGCTTCCCAAACCAGCCACACCAGTGGCATTGTCCTACAGCCAAGTCAAGCCTGGAGCTCTCCTGATCCAGACCTCCATACATAGGTCAGATATAATGACCCTTCAGCTGACACTTCCAGAAGGCCCTTTCACGTCAAAGCCTCCTGTCAGTATAACGGTCTTCTCCAAAGATATTAAGAGGATCCCAAATATCTTGATAATATCTTGGTAAAATGCAAGATATAAATGAAATTACTAAAGTGAACAATTTGGGATATCTTAAAGAGCTCTATGATTCCTGCTAATATTAACAAATTTAACTACAGTTATGCCCATTTGTCCATTTCTTTTAGGGGAAGGACTACAAACTATAATAAAGCATACTTTTATTTTTAAATTGCATATGGGTAATGAAAATATTAGAATAGTCACTTTTAAGAATATGGGTTTAAGCAGGTGCAGAAATAATTACAATGGGGGAGATGGGCCCATCCTCATGTACCCTCTTTGGGCATGCAGAGATGGTGGATTATAAATCAAGGGGACACTGTGCACACTGTCTGCTTTCTAAGTGTTTGAAAATAGAATATTAACAAGGGGAGACTTTTGTGGAAGAAGAAGCAAACAGGAGAGATGAAGAAGAATTCTAGTTCTCTTTTATATACTTTTATGAGGCACTGTATACATCATAGTGGGATTCAAAGAGATAAAAACATTCAGGAGCACATCAGCTGGTATCCAGTTTTTGACGTACATGCACGATTCTCACAGCCCTAGAATCATGTTGTCCCTTCTTAAAATCTTGACAATGACATAGACCCAGGTTCAACACTAGTAGCTACCACACTGTCAGTTCATAGCTAAAACATCTAGATGCTTAAAAAGTATAATTGCTTCAATAGAAAAAAACTAAAACTGGACAGTATTTTGCTTTGTAAACAAAAAGTATTTGAAGAGATTGTCTGAACTTTTATAATAATATTGACAATTTTCACTAAAGATGCAAAGGAAGAAATAAAGAATTGAAGCAAAAATTCAAAATCATATTTAAAGAGAATAAATGAGAAATGTGAGCAATAAAAAATAAAGTTGTTGAAGTAAATTCCACAATAAACTAGATAAATAGGTGATAGAAATAAGGGTGCTGAGCATCAAAATCAGGTATTCTCTCCGAAAGCATCAGGTAATAATAAATTGAAAGTTAAAAGAAGTGTTAAAGAGAATAGAGAATAGAAATAGAAGACCAAATATGCAGACAATTAAAAGCCCAGAAGGATAAAAATAATCAAGAGTAACTGACAAAATGATGAAAATTATTTTTATAAAATTTAGGATGAGAAACAGACTAAAGGAGTTCACAGAGAGCTTCCAGAAAAGTATTCATGCCAGCCAAGATCTTGTTTTCAGTCGTGTAGGATCACAAATGGAGGACCCACGCACCTAAGCAAGACTCTCGGTCCACTGAAATTATGAGATAATAAACTTACATCACTTTAGGCTGCTAGATTTATGGAAAATTGTTAATAGCAATAAAAATAAAAAAGAAGTCTCACCATGTTCATACTGAATTGAAGGCTGGGCGTGGTGGCGCACGCTTGTAATCCCCACGATTGGGAGGCAGAGACAGGAGGATCGCGCAGGTTCAAAGCCAGCTGCACGTGCTGGCTTAGGAGACCCTGTTTCCAAATAAAAAATATAAAATAGGTCTGGGAGTGTAGCCCGACGAAAGGTTTCCAGGAACCTCAGTACCACCAAAAAAAAAAAAAAAAAAAAAAAAAAAAAAAAACTAAAACTAAATTGAAAACAACTAGAGTATTCAAATAAAGGGGAAAAATCAGGAACTACTTAAATATTAGGATAAATCTAGAACAGAAAAGTATACTTTTATTTTACTAAGAAGTTTCAAGAGCCCCTAAACAAGATGTTAGCTATTTTATTCTCTCTATATGTATATAAATAAGCTGTATGTATGTATGCAACTATGATTAGTCATAGTTACTTTTCAGGCTTAAAAATTACCCCAAAACTTACTGAAATTAGAGAAAAAGCAACACTTTATTTGGCTTGGGATTTTATGGGTCAGGAATCTGAGGAGGGCCAAGGAGAGGGTCTTATTTGGTCACAGTTAGATATTGGCTAGAACTGTATCCATCTACTTTTTTCTAATAGAAATGCTACACTTTAGCTTGACTATGCATAAAGAAGAATTAAAGAAATTTAAAGTGGCCTGAAAAAAGAGTCTTTAAAGACTATTTTCATGACTGGGACTCAAAAATTCTATGCATAGGTCAACGGTGAGGAATGACTTTATGATTCTAGATGTTCTCCCCCTTTCCTAAGAAACGATGACTCCTCCTAGCACCTGAGGCACTTGGGAACCCCAGATCATCACAATCCACAATTCCATCTGATAAAGTTCCACACTTCTTTTTATTACTGACAATTATACCGATTATATGCCAAGCATTGTATCTCATCTTAGTTATGAAGATGAAGTAGATAGTATTTCTACCCTAGAGCAGCACCTGAGGTCAGGGCAGAGACAAATATGTAAAGAGCTGATCACAATTACACACAACTAGTCCTATAATAATGTTCAAGCGTCGTGGGAACACAGAGGAATCTCAACTAGATGTACCCAGGAAATAGCACTTCTCCAGGCAATAGCAGTATATTCCTTTTGCATTATACATTGAAATAGGACCATTCCAATGTCAAAAGGCAAGGTAATTTAGAGAAAGCATTGCAGCACATCATAACAATGGGATAGAAACTGTCAACATCTTTTATGGTAAAAGAAAATAGTTTCTTGCCAGTTCAATAGAATCCATGAGAGAAATAAACCAGTTTTTGTTCTTTCTTATTTATTGGTTGTAATTTATTTATATTTGATGCTGGAGGTTGAACTCAGAGGCATTCTACTTCTGAACTACAGACCAGCCTTATTTTATTTTATTTTTTATTTTTATTTTGAAAAGGGGTCTCTAAATTGCTGAGGCTGAACTGGAACATGTGGTTCTCCTGTCTCAAACATCCCAAGTACTGGCATCACAGGTGTGTACCATCATGGCCAGCTTATTGTTGCTTTTTCTTGTTATGGTTTAGTTTTTTTTAATTAAAAACTTGTGTTCAGCTGGGTGTGGTGGCTCATGCTTGTAATTCCAGTACTTGGGAGACCAAGACAGGAGGATCACCATTCATGGACAGGCTCAGCTACTTAGTGAGGCTTTCTGCAGCTTAGCAAGACCTTGTTTCAAAATAAAAAATAAAAATAGGGCTGGGGTATATCTTGGAAGTAGACTGCCCCCTTGGATTCCATCACAATAACAAAAAACAAAAAATAACTACTAAAAACAAAAACAAAACAAACAAAAAACTTGTTTTCACCTGGGCTTGGTGGCTCATGCTTGTATTCCCAGTACTTGGGAGGCTGAGATAGGAGGATGGCAGGTTTGCAGCCAGCCTCAATTACTTAGTGAGGCTCTCTTCAACTTAGCGAGACCCAGCTTCAAAATAAAGAATAAAAAAATAGGGCTGGGGGTGTAGCTTGGAGGTAGAAGGCCCTGGGTTCAATCCCTAGCACCAAACTAAAGCCAAAATAACAACAAAATCTTGTTTTCTAAAACCTTATTCTCCTAAAACAACTTAGAGACAACTTATTTTTGTCTTCACAAAAGATACATTTTAATTTAAAATTCATTTTGACCATGGTTTGTGATTACCTACTATTTGTGATACTGATAAAGTACTGTGAGGTTGATCAAGATGAAAGAAAAGGAAAAAAAGAACACTGTGATTTCCCCTCCATCATCTGGAGTCCCTCTGGTATTACCACTACTCCCTACCTTGGGGATATTAGAGAAAACATATGTCCCTTCTCCTTCTGTGCTTGACTAATCTCACTTAACATAACATTCTCCAGTTCCTTCCATCTTCTTGCAAACGCTATTATTTTATTCTTCTTTATAGCTGAATAGAATTCCATTGTGTGTATTTCCCATAATTTTGCAATCCATTCATCTGTTGATGGAGATCTAGGTTGGTTCCATGTTTTGGCTATTACAAACTGTGCTGCTATGAAAGCTTGAATGGAAGGATAGGAGAGGAAGAAAGCTGAGCTTGTTCAATGGAGGAGCTACATACGAATATGTGTAATAGTATAAATATAACATGGTTAACCTGGACACTCTCTATTGGGAAGGGGGAAGGGAAGTGGGGGCAAAAGGGCACGAAGCACAATCTAAATGTACACCATTTTCAATATGTTCCACTTATAATAAAAAAATTATTATACCAAAAAAAAAATAACACTGTTTCTGGCCTTATGAAACTTATATTCTGATATAAGAGATTATTGTCCCCAAGTGACCATCGACAATACTGGATGGAAGCAGAGGTAAATGTGCTTTGAGTTTCGATCTTAATGTTTATAATTTATTCTTTGGGGTTGGTTCCTGAAGCTTCTACAATAAACTGTAACTTCAGGTTTAGGCTTTAGCATTTTATGACTTTGTCTTTAGAACTGTAAAGCTGGAACTGACTCTGGATGTGAAGAAACCTTCTCTGAAGGTCACAGAAGTGCCCTGGTCTGTCCACGGTCATATGAATAAGCTACAGGATTCTCCCACAGTGTCTCCCAATGTTCTATTATCTATGGCAGGAGCTGCAAAACTTGAGGCCTGTTGCTAATGACCTTGCCCATGCCTTAATGTTATTTTCAGCTATTTCAAATTTCCAAAATAATTTGTAGTAGGAAATGCCTACTTAATTTTGCCATGTACACACCTGCCATGTGGCAATCTTATATCCTAAGACATAGAGTCTTATAGAAGCCAGAATTGGTTATATTCTGTTTAGCTTCTGAGTTTTGGACTTACCTCTCCTACTTCCTTAGATAAATTTCTCCATCTTTTCTTTTTCATTTTTATATTTATTTACTTATTCATTTTTGCAGTACTGGGATCAAACCCAGGACATTCTACTCTAGAGCGACACTCCCAGTCCTATTTTTTATTCTTTATTTAAAACAGGGTCTCACTAAATTGCAGAGGGCCTCACTAAGTAGCTGAGGCTGGAAGCAAACCTGCAATCCTCCTGTCTCAGCCTGCCAAGCACTGAGATTACAAGCATGCACCACCATGCCCGGCTCATCTTTTCTTTTTTAAAACTGACTGTAATTTATCTCGATTCAGTAAGGAACTACTTCCTACAGTGTTGAGTCAGACTGATTTTCTTTTGTCACAGCTTCTATTGTAAGTAAAATATTGAGAGTTTATTTCCATTAAAACATGTTTAAGTCTATATTGTAAGAATCCTTTTATTCTAAAGAAATTGAGGGCAGGTATTATCTTTTCATTCTGAAATCTCTAGGGCTGTGCGATATCTCAGGCACATGGAAAGACATCAGTAAATGTTCACTGAAAAAGTAGTATTTTGTTCAGTGGTACAGAAATGATAAAAATTAGCATGGGAGTTCACTATTTATGTAGTATATCTTTCTGAGAAAAAAATACATCAACATAAATGTGTTGTTTGAACAACATAAATGTTGTTGGTATAACATTATAGGCTTATGTCTTTGACTTTATTTAAAATCCTTTAGGGAAAAAGCATTATAAACCTAAGCTTATTTGCATAGTCTAAATCATATTAAAAATTGTGGCATAAATGCATTTCAAAACACTTGAGCATCTGAAAAGAAAATTTTTGAAAGTATGACAACAAAATTGAGTCTACTCCAAAAGAGAATGAAAGCATTCAAGAATGAAGAGCAAGGAAATGAGTAACATTTATAGTGAAGACCAACTAATAGATGGCAATAGAGCTACAAAGATGAAGGAAAGTACCACACAGTGATTCCTGCAAAAAGTAGAGGCACAAGGACCCACTGGTGTTTTTACCAGCTCCTGGGAGTTGGGAGTGATGAGGAAAAAAGGAGTCACATTATCCCAAAGTCTTTTATTATGGTAGGCTATGTCTGAGTAGTTCTGGATGTTAACAGAAAAATATGAACAATATGTACAAGTTAAATTTCAGCTGTAACTTTTCTACTTTGATGTAGGATGTAAACAATCCATGAGAACATCATTCCTGTTATTAGAATGAGAAGAGGCTGGAGATACTGACAAAAACCAGAGCCCTATCATTTAAGGCCATCTGGGATCACAGAGCTGTGCAATAAGCCACGTGCAGAATAAAACCAAGCCTTGCTCGGAGAGAAGAGACCTATGGCCGATTTCATCCTTGGTGGAGCACAGAGAGAAAGAGGGTGCTCCCCTACACATGGGTGAAAAGAAAACTAAGAAACTTTGTTGAATTTGTAGGGTTCTATGTGGGCTGGCATGGTACTTTTGTGGGGGTTTTGTTGTTTTTTGTTGTTTTTCTTTTTTTTTTTTTTGGTGGTACTGGGGTTCCTAGAAACCCTTCTACCTCTGGGCTACACTCCCAGACCAATTTTTTATATACTTTTTTCTTTTTTTCTTTTGGTGGTACTGGGGTTCCTGGAAACCCTTCTACCTCCAGGCTACACTCCCAGACCTATTTTATATTTTTATTTGGAAAATGGGTCTCTTAAGCCAGCCTCGCTGGCTTCAAACCAGTGCGATCCTCTTGGCTCTGCCTCCCACACGTGGGGATTACAAGCCTGCGCCACCATGCCCTGCTGCATGATACTTTTGAGTGACTAGAAACTTCAGTCATTATCAAAATTATACCAAACCGTTAAATCTTTTCCAGGCCTCTACAAGTGGCCATAATAAGACTAAATGTGGAAGCAGGTATACCTTGTAATCCCAGTATGTGGGAGGTAGAAAAAAGAAGATTGCAGGTTTAAAGACCAACCTCAGTAACATAGGAAGACTCTTAGCAGCCTAGTAAACCCTGTTTCAAAACAAAATAGATATACTTTAAAATGGCTGGCTGGGAGTGTAGCTCGGAGGTAGAATGCCCCCGGGTTCAATTCTTAAAGCCAAAAGTAAAACAAAAATAATAAAACAAGCACAGAGCAGGAGGGCTGCAAAGGATCCTGCAGGTAGTGTGTGTATTATGCTGGCTAGGAGGCAGAGGTTGCTTATCACCAGGGTAAGAAGAAGAGGGCTGAGCCAGACAGCCATGGGAAGCCTGTTCCAATCTAAGGGCAGGGAGGAGCACGGAAGAAACTCCAGGAGTCCTGGACCTTGCCAGACACAAGAGATCATCTTCTACTTATGGCTGTAAGAGCTTTGGGAAACAGAGACCCTTCCCTAGGTGTAGTTCTATGGGGTTTTCTGAAGGCATGGAGCAGAAACAAAATGACAGATCTCAGTCCCTGCTAATAGGAGGGCTTTCATTTAGCTCTAAAATAATTTCCAGCCTCTGGTACATGGCATCAATTGGAAACAGCAGCATGCTTTATGCTCAGCCCAAGGAGTGCTCTGATTGTATTGGCCTTACTACTCTAGTGGGCAGGAAGTGGCATGGCACTGTTGCTTTGCTCACACTGCCATGGTGACTCATGGTTTTAAATAGCTTTTCACCTGCTTCTTGGCCATTTGTGAGTCTTCTTCAGATCACTGTTACCTCGTATTTAAGTTAGGTTATTTATTATTTTATTATTCAGTTGTAATTGTTATTTATATATCATGGATATATATATATATATATGCATATATATTTATGTTTCTTAATCAGTTATTGGATGTGGAAATAGTTTCCCATTCTATAGGCTATCATTTTCTTTCTCAAGAGTGTTCTTTTAAAGCTGGACATGGTGGCACACACCTGTAATCTTAGTACTTGGGAGGCTGAGACACAGGGATCACAGATTTGAGGATAGCCTCGGCAATATAACCAGACTCCCAGCAACTGTGTTTCAGAAAAAAAGATAAAAAGGGCTGGGGGTATAGCCCAGAGGTCAACTGTTACTGGGTTCAGTTTCCAGTAACACACACACACACACACACACACACACACACACACACACACACACACTAGTGAAATTTAAAAATTTAATAAAGTCAAATATATATACATACATTCATACATGCATACATACACACACACAAGCCGGGTGTGGTGGCGCACACTGGTAATCCCCACGCTTGTAATCCCCGCGCTTGGGAGGCTGAGACAGAAGGATCGTACAGGTTCGAAGCCAGCCTCAGCTACTTAGTGAGACGCTCAGAAACTTAGACCCTGTTTCCAAATATAGTATAAAAATAGGTCTGGGAGTATAGCCCGGAGGTAGAAAGCCCCTGGGTTCCACTTCCAGTACTACCTTGCTTGAAATTTTGGCATTATTGTAAAATCCATTGCCAAATCTACAGTCATGGAGATTCATTTCTCGGTTTTCTTCTAAGAGCTTTATACATGTAGGCCTGTGTTGAGTGTTGATCTATTTTGAGATATTTTTCATGTATGGAGTAAGATGAAGATCTACTGTTATTCTTCTGCAACTATCTATACGGTTGTACCAGAGCCATCTGTTAAAAAGACTATACTTTCCTCATTTAATATTTTGAAAACCTTTGTCAAAAATCAGTTGAACTTAGAAGCATGGAAAACAACTTTTTAAAATTCAGTTCTGTGCCATTGATCTATGTGTTTACCTTTATGTCCATATCACAATTGCTACCTTATAGTCAGTTTTGAAATAGGGAAGTGTAAGTTCAACTTTGGTGTGTGTGTGTGTGTGTGTGTGTGTGTGTGTGTGTGTGTGTGTGTTTTACTGGGAATGGAATGCAGGGACCTTCTATATCTGAGGCATGCCACCAGCCCTATTCTATTCTTTTATTATGAAACAGGGTCTCACTAGGTTGCAGAGCCTGGCTGTGAACCTGTGGTCCTCCTGTCTCAGCTTCCAAAGTACTGGGATGACAAACAGGCACCAATACGCCCAGCTAATTTTTGGGGTTTTTTGCAGAATTGCTTTCACTATTTTACATCAGTTCCATTTCACAGCCACATCCACTTTGGGATAGCTCATAAAGTACTGCTAAGAGGTCAACTGAAAGTAATACAAGTATTGCCTAGAAGCTCTCAGTCAATTTGGGGGCCATTGCCACAGACACCCTAATACTGAAAAGCCTTTCAAGCTAGAAAAAATAAAATGTTTTTCCTTTTTTTTTTTTTTACCTTTTCCTTAATTCTTTTCAATAATGTTTTACAATTTTCAGGTATACATTTTGTGGGTTTCTTTTTTTTTTTGGTGGTACACTCCCAGACCTATTTTTACATTTTTTATTTGGAAACAGGGTCTCCTAAGCCAGCGCGCGCAGCTGGCTTCAAACCTGCGTGATCCTCCTGTCTCTGCCTCCCAAGCGCGGGGATTACAAGCGTGCACCACCACGCCCGGCATATTTTGTGTTTTTAATTAAATTTTCTAAGCGTTTTATTCTTTAATTGTAAATTAAATTATTATCTTAATTATATTTTTGTATTGGCCATTTTAATTGTACAGAAATATAATTTTGAAAAATATTGACCCGTATCCTATAATCATGCTGAACTTATTGACTAGTACTAATAAGCGTTCAGTGGATTCCTTGGGATTTTCGGTGTAAGATATATAAGATCATATCATCTATGAATCAGTTTTATTTTGTCTTATCTGATCTGAAAGCTTATTTCGTTTTCTCATCTAATTGCTGACTACAACATCTGTTGCAATGTTGAATAGAAGTGTTTTTAGGGTACATCTTTGTCTTGTTCTCGATTCAAAAGACTAGAATCTAGTTTTCACCATTAAGCATGATGTTAGTTAAAGAGGCTTTATAGAAGCCCTTTAGCCAGGCGTGGTGGCACACGCTTGTAATCCCAGCATTCAGGAGGCTGAGACGGGAGGACTGAGGTTCACGGACAGCCTCAGCTACTAAGTGAGGCCCTCCACAACTCAGTGAGACCCTGTTTCAAAACAAAGAATAAAAAATTGGGCAGGGGGTGTAGCTTGGAGGTCGGATGCCTCTGGGTTCCATCCCCAGACTCAAAAAAAAAAAAAAAGCCCTTTATCAGATTGAGGAATTTCCCCTTTATTCCTATTTTTTTTTCATAAAATTGTGTGTGTGTTGTGTGTGTGTGTGTGTGTGTGTGTGTGTGTGTGTGTGTGTGTTGTGTGTGTGTATCTGTTTTTTTTTTTTCTAGTTTTGGGGTCTTGAACCCAGGATTCAGCATATGCTACGCAACTGCTCTACTACTCCTGAGCTATATTCTAAGCCTGGCAGAATGTATATATGTAACATTTACAACATGATGTGTGTGTATATGCATGTGTATGTACGTGTATATATGTGTAATGTTTATTACAGTCAAGTTAATGAATAATTGAGACAATATCCTTTTGTGGGTATGGTAAAAGAATATAAAATCTATTCTCATGAAATTCCCAGTATATAATATTGTATCATTAGTTATAGCTATCATTCTGTGTATTAAACCCTAATTTTTTTTACATAACTAAAACTTTGAATTTTTTCACTGATATTTTCCCCTTTCCTCCACCTCCTCATTCTCAGTAACCATTATCCATTTGCCATTTTAGATTCCACATATAGGAGAGATCAGGTGATATTTTCTTCTGTGTCTAGCTGATTTCACTTATTATAATGTCCTCAAGGTTCATTCATGTTGTCAAAAATGGCAGGAACTCACACAACTCAATGTCAAAAACAAACACAAAACAGGTATGCGAAAAAGTGCTGAATATAAGTAATCATCAGAGAAATAGAAGTCAAAACCTTGTAAGATATCACCTCACACTTGTTAGGATGGCTACTATTGGAAAGGCAAGGGATAACAAATGTTATCGAAAATGTAGAAAAAATGAAACTCTTGTACATTGTTGGTGTTAGTGTAAATTAGCACAACTGTAATGGGAAATAGTGTAAATAAAAATAAATTAAAAATCAAACTGCCATATTATCTAACAACTAATTTTTCTGGACATATACTTAAAGGAAATAAAATTAGTGCCTCTTAGGGATATCTGCACTTCAATTAGTTACAACAACCAAGATTGAAACAACCTAAGTGTCCATTGACGGATGAATGAATAAAGAAATTATGGCATATTGTATTACTTGCAATGGAATGTTATTTAATCTTTTAGAAAAAGGAAATCCCAGCTGTTGTTGAGTGTCCTTTTCCTTCCTCATCATTAATGGATATTAAGTTTCACTAAATGAGTTTTCTACATACGTTGAGGTGATCATATCATTTTCATTTTTACTCCATTTATATGGTTTATTATATTAACTGGGCCTTGAGATGTTAAACCAACCTTGTTTTCCAGAGATAAATCTCAATTGCTCATGGCGTCAAATTATTTTTCTATGTCGCTGGATTCTATTTGAAAGTATTTGCAGAGAATGTGGGCATTCATATTCATAAGTTGTATTGGCTCGTGGTTTATCTGTTAGGCCTTTGTCTGGTTTTTATAATCAGAGTAATACCTATCTTATTGAATGAGTCAAACAGTATCTCTTCTATTTTGAGAAAGAATTCTTGAAGCATTTAATTAATGAATTAAATGAATTTATGAATTAAATTTAATTCATTAAAGATTTGATAGCTTTGATCAGTGAAGCTACCCGAGACTGGGCTTTTCTATGTGGATAGTTTGTTGATAACTAATTCAGTTGCTTTATCTGCCCTGGCTATACTCAAAATGTTTTTAGTTTTTTTTTTTTTTTTTGCCAGTTTTGCTAGTTCATATCTTTTTAGGAATTTCATTATTTTACCTAACTTCATTAGTTTATTGGCAAAGATAACATTCCATTATAATTATTTATTATTTTATTATTTTAGTAAGGTCAATGGTAATGTTCTCTATGTAACTTGTGATTCTAGTTAAGTTAGCTCTTTTTCTTAACTAGTGAGTCTTCTCACCCTTTTGTTGGTCAGTCTAGCTAATGGTTGATCAATTTTGTTAATCTTTTCAAAGAACCAGCTTTTGATAGTATCGATTGATTTTTCTATTGTTTTTATATTTTCGATTTAATTGGTTTCTGTTCTAATACTTCTTTCCTACTTTCTGCCTACTTTAGATTTAGTCTGCTCTTCTTTTTCCAGTGTCTTAATGAAGAAAGAATTTCTGGGTTTTTTTTTACATTATGTTTTTCATTGGTGTTACTAATCTCTGTTGTATATTGGTATTTAATTCATCATCCCACCCAAATTCTTAAAGGTAGAAAATACTCATGATCAAACGAGAGAATTGGGCAGAGTTCATTATAGATTATGAAGTCTAAGAAGACCTGTGGGTGGACACTACATCTATTCAATTATAGTATTGGCACTGCTTCTACATCCAAATATGTGGTAGTAACGGTCAGACTGAGAGTGGGATGGGGACTTATATGAATTTATTTTGAATATTTGATATTATGGATATACTTCTTTCTTCTTATAGCAACCCAGGAAAATCTAATCAATATAATATCTGGATGGCAACCAAACCAAAGATAACATAAAGAAATTAATTTTCCTTCATACATCTGGATTTAATTATATATGTTGTCCTTGTAGATCATAAGGATATGTATGACCACTTGGCAAAAACTTCCTTTCTAATTTTTCCTACAGTGGCCCATGCAGGCCAAATGGGAGACCTAATGAGCTTCTGTACTTTTTATTAATACCTTGTTATTCTAACACTTATTTTCCAAAGGATAATATGCATGAAAAGAAGGTATGATTGAAGGAAAAATTGAAAATAATAACTAGACACACTGATTTTGTAATTGTTGAGATAGAATAATAATACCATGTCTTAGAGGCAGGGTGGTTTGGGGGAGTGACATATTATTGTTGTGTTTGTTCCAAAATTACTCTTGGAACTTACTTCAATGTTAAAAGATCAGGGACTATGTACCTCTACCAGATAGTTCTATTCATGATTTGACAACCATTTTTCTTAACCTTGTCTTTTTTTTTCTTTTTTTGAAGTACTAAAGGTGGAATCCAGGGGCATTCTACATTCAAGTTACACTACCAGCCCTATTTTATTTCTATTTTGAAACAGGGTCTCACTAAATTGAGAAAGGCCTCACTAAGTAGCTGAGACTGGCCTTGAACTGCGATCCTCCTGTCTCAGCCTCCCAAATGCTGGGATTACAAGCATGTGCCACCATGCCTGTCTTTCTAAATCTTATCTTTTTCTTTCTTTTCTTTCTTTCTTTTTTTTTTTTTTCAATACTGGGGATGGAATCCAGGGACATTCTATCTCTGAGCTACACCTCCAACCCTATTTTTAGTCTTTTTATTTTTTGAAACAGAGTCTCACTGAGTTGCGAAGGGCCTCGCTAAGAATGCTGGATTACAAACCTGCACCGCCAAGCCAGGCTCTTAACCTTATCTTGCTGTGAATCAAAAACAGCAGAGATAGCCTGGGGTGGTGGTGCACGCTTGTAATCCCAGCATTCAGGAGGCTGAGACCAGAGGATTGCAGTTCGCAGACAGCCTCAGCTACTTAGTGGGGCCTTCCACAACTCAGTGAGACCCTGTTTCAAAATAAAGAATAAAAAATAGGGCAGGGGGTGTGGCTTGGAGGTAGAATGTCCCTGGGTTCCCTCTCCTGACCCGCAAAAAACAAAACAAAACAAAACAAACAAACAAACAAACAAAAAATAGCAGGGAATTATCCCAGCTTCTTCACCTACTAGACAAAACACTAGCCATTATATCCAGAAATCTTTCCAGTCATCTTTCTCATTCAGTCTATGGGGCTGATAAACATCACGTAGCTGGTGATTTGAACAAACAAAGCAGATTGGAATGGCTTTTCTCAAGTAGCTACTCTAAAAGTAAAGACTGTAATGAATTATTTGAACTGAACTGGAAGCCCTAAGGCCTATCGTTTACCTAGAAGACCACATTGGTCTTTCCTTTTCTCCCAGAGAACATAAGTATCCCTGAAAGGGTACTTCGTATGTGGATGGTAGAGATTAACTTCTTTGTCTCTTGAAAATGACATGACTTGTACCTTGACATGGTAGAGGAACTTTCATGTAGTATTTAAGGAAGTGTAACGAGTAGATCATGGATCTCTAAGATGACTATACAGACATCTCCAAAATGAGATTCTGGTCACTGGAGTTATTTTTTTTTTAAGAGGAAGCAGATTCATTACTTTTTTTCTGCAATAGGAATCCAATTCAAGGCTATGGAATTTGCTTCTAATTTTAGTTGAAGTAATAAATAGCAAGGCTTCAAACCTGTAAGGAATTCAGATCAGCCTCAGTTTTCTGGCCAAGGCTATTATGAGTGATGGAGTCTGTATAATTGCTAATATATCAAACTATACCTGGACCAAGGGAAAAAGTCAATACAAAAATGTAAGAAGCCCCTGATTTTGAATGCATACACTGATGGTTTATGGAATTTGCTCAGCTGTTGTGGCTGAAACTGAGAAAAGGTATGATTGTAGTCAGTACTACACATTGACTTCATTCTGATGTTTGGAGTCCCATTAATAGTAGCCCATAGCTGGGCATGGTGGTGCATGCTTGTAATCCCAGCACTTGGGAGACTGAGAAAGGAGGACTTTGCAGGTTCGAAGCCAGCCTCAGCTACTTAGTGAGGCTCTCAGCAACTTAGTGAGACCCTGTTTCCAAATAAAGTATAAAATAGGTCTGGGAGTATAGCCCAGAGGTAGAAAAGCCCCTGGGTCCCACCCCCAGTACTACACAAAGATAGTAGCCACTAATTTAATATTATAGGGAACATAAATATTTTGTTCTAGCCTCTATTGATTAATCAGAGTAACTAACAGATTGGCAGAGTTTGGGAAATTTTAGCAGAACTCACAATGACATGAAAAGGTTCTCTATTTTCACATCCAGTTCCTCATAGCTCTTGTGTTTCTTTGTCATAGGTCCAGAGGCACAAACAACCTCAGCTTTAAGCTGTCTTTTTAAGGTATTTTAAGGATATACTTTAATTTCAGAGAAGTTTTAGGATTACAGAAATACTTCATAGCAAATTTAGAGTTCCACATATCCATCTATACAAACATTTATTTCCATTCCCCAGCAATTTCCCCTTTATTAACATCTTGCATTAGAAATAGTGCCTGTTATAACTGATGAGCTAATATTGATATTATAATTCATTGAAGTCCATATCTCACAAGGGAGTGTGTCTGTTTTTTCGGGTTTGACACATGTGTAATATAAGGTATCCAAAGTTACAGCACAGAATAGCTTTACTGCCCTAAAAATGCTCTATGGCCGAGCTATTCACCTCTTTACCCTCCAAAATCTGTAGCAACCACGTACCTTTGAACCCTCTCTATAGTTTTGCCTTTCACTAGAATAAAACAGATTTGGAATCATACAATATGTAGCATGTTTAACATTAAACATCAACCATAGATGCTTAATGTTCCTCCATGTTTTATTGTGGCTTGATAGTTCATTTCTTTTAGTGCAGCATAATATTCCATTGTAAGGATGTGCCATTGACTGTTTATCCAGTCACGGTGGGGTTTCTTCAGTGTGTTTTGGCAAATACAAATACAACTGCATAAACATCTGTGTGCAGAGGAGTGTGTGTGTGTGTGTGTGTGTGTGTGTGTGTGCGTGCACACGCATGTGTATGTGTGCTCGCATATTCATATATTTTCAACTCATTTTGATTATTACCTAGAAGCGTGACTGCTGGATCATCGGAAAAAAGTACACTTAGTTTTTTAGTGTACTATTAAGATTTCTTCCAGGGTCACTGTATCTTACAGTGAATGACTCTGTGTTGCTCCACATTCAAGCCAGCCATTGTTAGTGTTACAGATTTTAGTTGCATGTAATGTTATCCCATTGTCTTAATTTCCTATTTCAGAAAGATAAATGACATGAGCATCTCTCCATGTTTATTTGCTGCCTGCATGTATTTTTTTTTTTGGTGAGTTATATGCCAAGATCTTTTGACTTTTTAAAAATTGCATTACTCATTTTTATTTTTTTAAATTTTTTATTGGTGCATTATAGTCATACATCTTAATGGGATACAAGATGGTGGAGACATACATGCCACATCACCCAATTATCCCTTACTCAATTCCCACCCCATCCCTTCCCCTCCCTCCTTCTCATGTTTGGCTTAGTGATTGACTTTTATATGTTTGATAAAGTACATCATGTGCATTAGAAAATTTCCTCTTCCCCCATTCCATCCCTTGAGGTCGCCTTATTTGCTCATCTATAGCATCTCCTTCTTTGTCTAGAGTTCCTCCTATGACCCATTTCTCCCTAGCTTTCGCATATTAGGAAGAACATCCGATTTCTTATTTCTTATTTCTTTTTTTTGTGACTAATTAATCTCACTTAGCATAATGTTCTCCAGTTCCATCCATTTCCCTATAAGTGATGCAATTGTGTTTTTCTTTATGGCTGAGTAAAATTCCATTGTGTACATATCCCTCAGTTTTGTAATCCATTCATCTGTTGATGGACATCTTGGCTGGTTCCATAGTTTGGCTATGGTGATTTGTGCAGTTATGAATATAGATACACATGCATTAGTTTGGTAGTTTGGTTTCTTTTCTTTTAGGTAGATACCCAGAAGTTCTGTTGCTGGATTGAATGGTAGATTTGTTCCCATTCTTTTGAGGATCCTCCATACTGTTTTTCAAAGTGGTTGCACCAATCTTCAATCCTACCAACAATTTTTTAGAGTTTCCACTTCTCCACATCCTCACCAGGATTTGTTGTTGTTTGTGTTTTGAATGATTGCCATTTTAGTTGGAGTTAGGTGAAATCTCAGGGTAGTTTTGATTTGCATCTCTCTGATTGCCAATGATGTTGAGCATTTTTTCATGTGTCTATTGGCCATTTGAATGTCTTTCTTTGTGAAGTGTCTATTTAATTCACTTGCCATTTTTTGATTGGGTTATTTGTTTTCTTAGTACTGAGTTTCTTGAGTTCTCTGTATATCCTAGATATTAGTCCTCTATCATATCATGGGAGTTGCAAGAGGATTTTTTACTTATTGTGAATAAAATCCTCTTATCAGATATGCTTTTTGCAAATATTTTCTCCCAATTTATGATTTTTCTTTTTATTTTGTTATCAGTGTCTTTCACAGAACAAAAGTTTTCAATTTCAGTGAATTCCAACTTGCCAATATTTTCTTTCGTGGGTTATAGTTCTATAATTGTCCTAAAGTTCTTGAATACTCTATTCCTTTTTCATTTCTTCTCTGTACTTTTTATTTGAAATAATTCTATTATCACATCTTCAAGCTTGTTGATTCTTTCCTTGTCCATGCCAAGTCTTCTGATACTTTCATCAAAAGCATTCTTCATTTTTGTTATAGCATTTTTATTTCTAGAATTTTTTTGATTCTTAAGAGTTCACCTATTTATACTTATATTAACCATCTGTTATACATGTTGTCCACTTTTTTCATTAGAACCTGCTATGGGTTAGATGTGGATTTTCCACAAAGGTTCATATGCTGGAAGCTTGGTCTTCAGACCAAGTACCAGATGAATGCATGTGTATCAATGTTTATAACTGCTCAATTCACAGTTGCCAAACTATGGAGCCAGCCAAGATGTCCATCAACAGATGAATGGACTACAAAACTATGGGATATGGACACAATGGGATTTTACTCAGCTATAAAAAGAACAAAACTATGTCATTTGCAGGGAAGTAGATGGAATAGAAAAACATTCTGCTAAGTAAGATTAGTCACAACAACAACAACAAAAATCAAATGCTCTCCCTAATAAGCAGAAGCTAGGGAGAAAATGAATCATAGGAGGAACTCTAGGCGAAGGTGAAATTTTAGACGAGCAAACAAGGTGACCTGAAGATGATGGGAGGGAGCAAGGGGAAACTCCCTGGCACAGAGATGTTCATTCACAAATATATCAAAGTCAGTCACTAAGCCAAACATGAGAAGGAGGGAGGGGAGGGAGTAGGGTAGGAATTGGGGAAAGGCTAACTGAGAGATGTGGGCATGTATGCCTCTACCATCTTGTATTCCATTAAAATGTATGACTACAGTGCACCAATAAAAATAAATACTAAATTCCTAATAATAAAAAATAAAAATAGCTGGGCATGGTGGCACACACTTGTAATCCCAGCACTTGGGAGGCTGAGACAGGAGGATTGCACAGGTTCAAAGTCAGCCTCAGCTACTTAGTGAGGCTCTCAGCAATTTAGTGAGACCCTGTTTCCAAATAAAAAAATAAAAATAGGTCTGGGAGTATAGCCCGGAGTTAGAAAGCCCCTGGGTTCTACCCCCAGTACCACCAAAATAAATAAATAAATAAATAAATAAAGTTTATCATCTTATATAAATATGTTAATTATAAATATGTTAATCTATTAAATGCCTTGTTTTTATTCTAAAAAAAAAGTGATCAGGCTCCTGGCATTAATACTCATGAGAATGTGAGGTACCTCCTGTCCTAGAAGCTAGACCCTTGTTTGTTTTTAATCTCTCAACCTAGACCATCCTGTCTCTAGTAATCCATCAATTACCTCTTAGGTACAACTGCCAGGTGCTGGGTGCCCTGGGAGCTTCTGTTCCCATCTGCCCAGTTTGGGGGTGGAAGAGATTGGTTTATCCTGTGAATTCAATTCTCTGGTGGATCTAAGAAGAATTGTCAACTTCTTGTTTGTTCAGCCTTTTTTTTTTTTTTTTAAGTGAAGATGAGAATGACAACTTACAAGTTCTTCCCACATTGGACTGGAAACAGAAAGTCTCTCCCTAAGGTCATTTTTGTAGCAATGCACCTTGAAAATGTACACAGTGTCTCTATCTAGTGCAAAGGCCAACTTTGTTTACTGATATAATAAAGAAAATGTCTCCCTCTTGGGCAAAGTTCAAAGAGGCTTACTTCCAGTCTAATATAAAATATGTAGGTTGCCTAAATTGAGGATTTCCGAGCTATAGCACAAACCTGTTGTATTCATGTCATCCCCATAGGACTTAGAGAAAAGGAGAATTAACACATATGCTTACGCTTATGGTGCTTACTGTGTCCTGAAAAGTGTTTTGTTGCTGACTCAGAAGTTTCAAGTCTTCTGCCAGAATCCGAGACCCATGCCAAGAAAACTTCTTTGGTTGTTAAGTATGATAAAATCCCAGACTCTTCCCAGTTTTTGACTCATACATAACCCAGGAAAGACTTATCTAAGAATGTTTACTGTACCTTTACTCATAATAGCACACATTTGGCAAGAGAATAGCCAGTGTCAGGGGAATGGATAGGCACATTTTGGTATTTTATACAATGGGATACTACTTGGCAATTTCAAGGAAGAAACTAGTAATATGCACCATGACATGCATAAAAATTCCAAAGTCATGCTATCTAAAATAAGACAGACCTTGAAGAGCACATGCTGAATGTTCCAATGTGTCTGACGTTCTAGAATTATTATTATAATTTGTTTATGGTTATAGAAATCAGGGCACTGTTTGCTTCTGGGTGAAAGAGACTGGCATGGTGCTAGCGACTTGGTGCAATGCAACTTAGGGCACCCTTTAAAAGCAGATCAGACTTGTACATACAGGGCTCCTTGTAACTCACCTCAGTGGAAATTAGAGCTTTATAAAAAATTAAATATAACCATTAGGTGGAAAAATGTGATATAAAGTTTCTAAACTGAAGAAACCTAATGCAAGCCAGCAATAAAAGAATAAAGCAAGAATACGTATAAATGAAAAGCATAAAATAGAGGGATAGGAGAGTCAAAGAATATCAATAATCCTAAGTAATTACCCTTTTGAAATATGCACCTTTTGAAATATAGAAGTTTTCAGATGCATAAATGGCAGATCAATTTTAAAAGCAAATATCAAAATCTGGACATTAATGCTTTGCAGGAGACATCCATAAATATGAATCTGAAAGGATTAAGGCTACAAGATGGAAAATAATGAAAAAGGCAAACAACCAACTTAAAAAAAATACATTTTGATAATACCAGAAAACATGTAATCTGAGTCAGACAAAAGAAATTCAACATAGGAGTTTTAAATATTATCATAAGATGTAATTCACCAATATGTTATTATACATAAATTTTTCTTTCTTTCTTATTTTTCAGTGCTGGGGATTGAACCTAGAACCTTGCTCATGCTAGCCTAGAATGCTAACACTGAGCTACATCCCCAGTCCCTGTTCATGAATCCTATATACACTTAAAATCACTGCTTAAATGTAACAAAAAACCTGTTAAATTTAAGAAATATCTTAAAAAGAAAGCACAATTATATATATGCAATTTACCTAGCATAGTCCTTTATCAACATGTATGATTTGGTTTATTCTGCTTATAATATTGGACTTTAAAATGAAATAATAATGTTTTTAGTGTTAATTGTAAAAAATTTGATCATATAATACATACAAATAAATCTTTACTTTTTCACTCAAAAATTGTATGGAAACTAGCATGTTTCTATACTGTTGATAATTCAAATGACTATGCTTTTTTATAAGACATATTGGCGCTGTCAAGAGATTAATAAATGAAATATATAGATGTATTTTCTATCTGTACAGATTCCTCAAAGCTTCTACATACACAGGCTTTAGAAACAAAGGGTAGATAAAAACAAATCAAAGATTTTTCTTGATGTGATGAGAAGAGGAAAATAGTCTAATCCTGGCAAGGGAGGAATAAGTATGGACACGGAAAATTTAAGATGCTACAAGGCTTTGTATTTACCACATTTTGCATTTTTAAAGACAGTCGTAATTTGGAGGCACTATCAAAAGTACATCATTTACTTTTGACATGATTTGTCTTGCTTCTATTTTGATAAACCTTTCATACATCAGTCTTGGACTATATTGAAAGGGCCAACTTCGTGTATCATAAAATATTACACTAGACCCCAGGTTTTCTAATTTTATGTTCTTGTTCCTGGCATCCTTAGAGTCTTAGAAATTTTTTTATGTCATTTCTAGCCCCACATAAGAAAATTAGAGTTCCTTTTGTAAGTTCAGTCCAAATAATTGAGTAGGTATTTATTTCCTTAAGCTTAGTATTCACTTGAAAAACTAAATACAAATAATTTGAAATAAAAAAAAATTTACTGCAATTCTAAAGAACCACTCTAGTTTATCATGGTATGTGTGCATTAATCACATAGTGTATAACTTTAAAAATGGTAAAATAAGATTGAACACTCCCACTCAATCATAATCTTTTCCACATTGATTTTCTGGCAGTAGTTTCTTCTTATCATTTCAACCTTGGAAACTCGACCAGTTTCACAAAGGTAAAATGCCACCTAATGCCACTGAACAGTATCTAAAGTTGAAACAGGAATTCCTGACCTCGTAGTTCAAACAGCCTGAGTGAGATCAGATGTCCAATGTACACTGCCTCTGAAAAAATCAAGCGTTTCTTCACCCTGCCTCTGAGAGTTTGCAGTAGTAGACCAGGCACATTGATCCAAGGTAGGAGAACGAGAGGACCATATGGTGTGCAGAGCTTTGTCAATGTTGAGAGATTGCTGCACTCTTGTGAAATTTTTTGAATTTTTGAATTCTATATTCTTCATGATAAATAACGATAAAATGTGTCACAGAGAGGAACAGATAATTTCAAGCCAGATGAGTGTATTTGTATCCTGCATCCACTACTCTCTGGAGACCAGCAAGTCCTTAGATTCTTTAAGCCTTCATTTCATCACTTCTAAAATTAATGTGGCGTTATCCATACATCACTGCACTACTGTGAGATGAGCTAATTCACGTAAGCCTTTAAAAAAATTCCAAGCTTGTTTGAAATGCTTACTAAACATTATCTATGAAATGGAAATTTTTACCATTAGTCGAAAATGAAGAAATTTTTATGACAAATTTTTCATAAACAATTTGAGGAGATCATAATGTCAAATATTTCACTTTATTAAATTAGGAGGTTGAGGCTGAAAATAAACATTATAAGCCAGTTCAAATAATTATTAATCCTTTTATGAGTATTTTTCTCTTGTTTAACAGCACAGAAAATGTTGAAAAATAAATATACATTATTTTTATTTTACAGAACTATAATCCTAAAGCTATATTTATTCTTTCTCAGAGTTTCTAGGCTATTAAAAGATACCATGATCCTGGGAAATTATTAACATATCGTTAACTTGTGTTAAAAATCCACATTTTCAAATAAATGATTTATATGTGAAATTATATTTAGTAAAAATTATAGTTACTATTTTATTTATCAAAATAAAGGTAGACTCTTGTTACATTTTTCATAGTTCTTCATTTAAACTTATTATTAGTTTCTGAATCTTTTCTCTCTATGTCTGTCAAACAGTTTTTTCCCTATCTGAGAAAAATAGGTCTTAAAAACTGTGACTTCTCCACTACCCATCTAAAAACAAAACATATGTAGGAGAGGAAAGAAGGAATGAAGAGAGGGGAAGAAAAAAGAGATAAAAGCAAATCAACCTATATCAATATTACAGATACATCTTCAAGGTAAAAGAGAAACTTGTTATGCTAGCTTTCCTCATTTTTATTAGTTTGGAAAACATTTGTAATAGCTGTGCCCTGTTTCAAGAGTCGATTTAATTATTACCTTAAAATTGTTTTCAAGTTAACTTAGAACTACCAGGGAATCATCAGATCTGACTGTGTAGGACTGGGGTCATACTTGCCTCCTCTGTGGCTGTACAAAGTGAATTTACCACATGCTATTCCTGGAGTACTATTGTTCCTGTAAACTTTTGACTTTAGTGAATGGCGCAGGGTAACAATAAAACGCTGGACCACAGCCAATTACCAGCAATAGGGCCATGTTAGGCAATAGCACCTCATCAATCTCAGGTGGCAGGGACTGCTGAACACCCACAAAACTGCAGCAAAGTGATCATGTCCAACAGAGCAGGCAGAAAAGACTCTGTAGGACTAAGTTAAATTAATCTACACATTCTGGCACAGTGCACTGAAAAACAATCATAATGGACTGGCACACACCAATAATCTTGAATGAAATCATTGACTGCCAATCCAAGAGAAAGAAAACTACCTATACACCTCAAGGGGAAGCAATGGCATCAATGGTGTTAGACACCACTTGTTCTTCTGCACCAAATACCTGTGAAAATCAACATGGAGGAGGAAAGATAGAGTTAGTGGTCTCAGTCCCTGGTCAGCTGGCTCTGTTGTTTCTGGACCTGTCAGAGCAAAATTCCTCAGTTCATGGTGGCCAGAAAGTAGAAAGGGCAAGGAAGAGGCTGGGGTCTCGATATGCCCCGTCAGGGCATGCCCCCAGTGACCTACTCACTCCAACTAGACTCCATTTCCTGCAGTTTTCTCCACCTCCTGTCTCAGTCAACAGTTTTTGCTGATATGATCCAAAGGTCCTGACCACACAACTTAGAGAAAGGAAGATTTATATGTTCACAGTTTCTTAGAGATTCTGGGTTCAGTCTGCGTGAGGCCAAGGTCTGTGGTTCTCAGGGGAAGAAGCAGAGAGACAGGGAGAGCACGTGGGCTCTGCTCCTTACATCATGGAGGCTGGAACAAAGAGAGTAACTAGCAAGGGAATTCAAAGATGCAAGCACAATTACCACACCCCAGGGATCCACCTTCTCAGCCATACGTCAGCAGCCCAGGTTAATACACTGATGCAATTGTAACCTTCAGGATTTAACTATATCAACCCTGAGCTCATACGGGACAGCCTTTGTCTAACCATAACATATCCCAATGTTCCATTCATTTATGGACCCATCAATGGATTAATCCATTGCTGACATCAAAGCCTTCACTATCCAATCACTTCCCCCAAGCCCCACCTCTGAACATTGTTGAACTGTATTTATTGAAGTATTTCACACATCAACTTTTGGGGAGCATTCTAGATTCAAACTAGAACAGCATCTCAAGAGGAATTCAAGAATCTCTTTCTAAATTCTTGAAGAATTTATCTACATCTTTTCCTGTGCCTTTCTTTTAGCCATTAGCACAGAAAGATTATCATGTGCCTTTGCAGAGTTTTTTTTTTAATGTTTACTATGGAAAATAAATATATCTGGGACTGAGGGAAGGAGAAGGCAGATAGAACTATAAGGGAGAATTTGGCCAAAAGGAAAGGGTAGAAGATATTTTTGCAAAGAGATTCAACATTGAGGTGTGTTATCAGTGGAGATTCTTCTTGTAATCCATTTTGCATGTTAGAATCTCTGCAATGATCCTATCCTTTTATATGCCCATCTGAGTGAGAAAGTGATGTATATGAGAAGGGAGACATGGTAAGACTCATGACCAAAGTGAAAATAAACACTGCTTGGCATTTTTCTCTTTGAGCCTTAGAAATATGAACACACTGGAGTAGAGTTTTCTGAAAAACTTTGTGAGTAATGTTAAAAATTATTTAAATGCTGAAGAAGATAAAAAGAGTGATTACATAAATTCATGAACTCTTAAAAACATTGATGGAAATACCCTGAATTTGGGGATGAAGTAGGAGCACATGTCTAAGAGAAAACTGAATGGGGGCAGCTGCCCACTTACCCAGGATACATGATCTCTGCTACCTTAGAGCACTGGATTTAATAATTGCTTAAGAGCAAGTCAAAGACAAATATCAAAGTATCACTGCATAGTGTGGAATTAAACTGGAGAGAGAACTTTGTGAAAAACTCAGATTTACTAAGACCTAAGTCAATGAAAGTATAAAATAGTGGAGTTTTCTAAATTGGACTTTTTTTTGCGGGAGGGGGCAAAGGGAGAAGCAGTGGTTTTCAAAATATTTTTGGCCATAAGTCATATTTTCAATGGGACTTGAATTCATATTAGCTGCAGTTGGAGATCTTTAGTTAAAAGACCTGGGTTTGAAGCTTTCTAGGACATAGAGAAAGAAGGCAAATTCTTTTGGGTAAATTCACTGACACATCAGGTCTCAACAATTTCCTAGAGAGTGTTAATAACCACATGCTTAAAATCAAAGAGAATTAAACAAATAAATAGAGAAGGCACTGAAAATGAGGGACAGCAGGATGAATAGCTAGTATATGAAGATGATACTGACTAGTAATTATGTATAAATAAAATATGGAATAATATCATGATTAAGAATCAAAAGCCTATCAAAGATGATAAGGCATAGTTGAGAAAAAGCTAATATTTGGTCTGTTCATCTTTTTCAATAATAACAATAATATCGAGGAAAATGAACTTAAAGTTAACCTACTTTGTAAAGAACAAATTATTTTGTATTTACAGACAAAATATAATTATCCATAAGAATGTTAAAACTTTATACATAGAATAACATAGTATAGAAATATTTTAAATCTATATCCTATAACATGTAGATCATATGGACCTATATTTGATGACAATCATTACCATTAGAAAAAAAAAAAGGTCTGGATCAGAGAAGGTTGCTGGGTAAAAGAAACAGAGGATGGGGAGGCAAGTGTTGGGGGGCTGATACCCATTCATGCACTTTCTCTCCATATCACAATGTCTTGATAAAATTACAGTAATTCATGTGTGTTAGTCAGAAGCAGGGAAAGTGCTTTAGTTATAAAGCTGAATGCTCCATAGGTACCCAGGAAAAATGGTCCATTTCACAATTATTTTGAAGTAATATTACAAGAATTTTTTGTGTATGTGCTACTGGGAATGGAACCCAGGGCATTCCATCCCAGAGGTATACCTCCAGACCTCGTTTATTCTTTATTTTGAAACAAGGTCTCACTAAGCTGTTAAGAGCTTCACTAAGTAGCTGAGGCTGGCTCACAAGATTGTTTTAATTGGCTATTTTAACTATAATTGTTGATTTAATCTCCAATAAAGTATATATATGACTAACCAGGCATGGTGGTGCATGCTTGTAATCCCAGTACTTGGGAGGCTGAGGCAGGAGGATCTCAGCTTCACAGCCAGCCTCAGCTACTTAGTGAGGCCTTCTACAACTTAGAGAGACCTTGTTTCAAAATCAAGAAAAAGAAAAGGGCTGGGGTGTAGCTCGGGGGTAGAATGCCTTTGGGTTCCATCCCCAGTACCCCCCCCACAAAAAAAAAATCTGAGTGCTCATGTTTTATTCAAACATAGGCAGAATTAATGAAGCAATACCTTACATTATTTTGATGCACACATAATAATTTAATAATTCAGTAACATTTATCGAATGTTCTATATATGACATTCAAAATTTCTAACCAGAAAGAGAAAGGACTATGGAGACGTCTAACTTTATGTTTGTTGGCAGATTACTTCAATTCTCTGAACCCCAATTTTGCCATTTAGTTTTAGGAGAAATGATAAAGCATATAAATCCCAGAGGCAGCCAGGTTGAACAAGCATATAGTAATTGATAATAACATATAGTTCGATCCTCGGTGAGTACACAGTATATTCGAAGAGATTAGGATTTGCAGATAGTGGTTTGCACATAAAATTCACCACTTGCTTTCTGTGTAATTCTTGACAACTACAGATCTGATTCTTAGTTCTTAAGCATCAAGTGCCCATTTTATCCAGATAGATTAAGCGTAGGTCCAGGATAACGTGTTTCACAATATTACATTTTCCATATTGCATCAGGCTGATACCACAAAACAGTGTCTATCTCAGTGGATGTGCAACAGCAAGATAAGTTGGTATGACTCATGCCACTTGCTTAAACAGATTAGGATCTTTAAGACTTTAATTACAGAATGTTCTTCAGTTTTTGAGTGCAAAAGAACTAGCATACATATGAGGTGTGACAATTCTCAGTAAACAATCACATATAAAAGGCCAGCCAATTAAAATTATATCGTGATACTGCTTGGAATTGTGATAGAAAATCACAGGAAATCTTTTTTGTATAGAGTTATGAAAAAGCACCATTTGCAGTTATATTAAGCCTAAAAATATCAACCATCATATATTGCACACCTCTTAATAGTAACAATTATGCTATATATGTTCTTTTAGAAAAAAATTATGTCTTATACAACTTTTCTGTAATCTGGGCTGTGTAGGAGACTGATTCAAGAGTTTAAAAAATGCTAGTGAAAGGATGATTTGATATATTAATTTGGGGTCTGTCAAAAGCTGAGCGTGGTGGCACACGCTTGTAATCCCAGCACTTGGGAGGCTGAGATGGGAGGATCACACAGGTTCAAAGCTAGCCTCAGCTACTTAGGCTCTCAGCAACTTAGTGAGACCCTGTTTCCAAATAAAGTATAAAATAGGTCTGGGAGTATAGCCCAGAGGTAGAAAAGCCTCTGGGTTCCACCCCAGTACCACCACCAAAAAAGACTGTCTTAACCACAAATTTTTGCCTTCTCAAACTAGGCTTTGGTATAAATACAAACAAATGTGGATTTTAGAGGAGGATCTGTATATGTGTGGTGAGGTGTGTTAGTGATATAACAAGTTTTCCAACGCAGTTTCCTTGCCTGTAGTTAGTTATTTATGTATGGATGTGTAAAGTTTGTTCAAGTGGCATGCACGGCTATTTCCTAACATTTTTATATCTTCACTGTTTGAACTTGAAATCCATCTTTGCAAATTTAAACGTTTTTGTGTGTGATCAATAATCTTATTTCTTATTCATATTCCAAAAAGAACAAAAATGTCAACTTTCTACTTTGAAAGCTATCTTTTCTGGAAAATGTTGTTTTCAATGTTTCAAAACATTGAAAGCCATTCAATGGTTTCTGTGAGTTTTTGACTGTTGTCAACAGTAAACCTTTAGTGGCTTCTTTTTTTTTTTTTTAATACAGCATATTTTCTGTGTTGTTTTGGTCCAAAAGTCAAATGCTATATTACACCTACCTGCAGTTTGCTTTATTGTTGATTTATTTATTTATTTACTTATTTTGCAGTACTGGGGATGAAACCCAGGGGCATTCTACCTCTGAGCTGCACCCCCAGCCCTATTTTTTTTTATTCTTTATTTTGAAACTGGGTCTCTGCATTGCAGAGGGCCTCACTAAGTAGCTGAGGCTGTCTGCAAACCGTGATCCTCTGGTCAGCCTCCGGAATGCTGGGATTACAAGCCTGTGTCACCACACCCAGCATGCTTTGTTGTTTAAACAGCATGAGAGTGCTTACTTCTTCTATAATTTTTTATTAGCACATCATTTATTGACAACTCTTTCTTACACAGGACAAATCCTTTTTTTAAACAGATTTTTTTTACTTAATTTAAATTATTTTTATTTTAACTGAAAGAGAAAGAGAGAGAGAGAAAGAGAGAGAGAGAGAGAGAGAGAGAAGAGAGAAGAGAGAAGAGAGAAGAGAGAAGAGAGAAGAGAGAAGAGAGAAGAGAGAAGAGAGAGATAGTACCAGGTAATTTTTTATATGTGTATACATTGTGTAATGTTTAAATCAAACATATCTATCTCCTCAGTTATCACTACTTCTTTATGATAAAAAAACACCCCAAATCATCTGATACACACACACACATCCATATATATATATATATATATATATATATATATATATATATATATATATATATATATATACACCATAAATTATTTCTTTTATCTAACTAAAACTTAGTATCTCTGATCAACCCTATGCCATCCCTTCCTCTTTGCTGCTTTCCCCAGCCTCTGCCCTGATACCTGCAGTCTTCCTGTCTCAGCCTCCCAAGTACTGGAATTACAAGCATGCACCATCATGCCCAGCTTGTGATCAATATGTTTGTTTAGGTTCCACAAATGAGTGATATTAGTCATGTGATATTAGTCTTTTTTTGAGGGGGGGGGTCTGGTTATTTCACTTACTATAAAGACCTTCACTTCCATCCACATTATTGCAAATAACAAGATTTCATTATTTATTGCTAAATAGTATTCCCTTCTTTTAGGTAGGTACTGTTTTCTCTCTCCATTTGTTCAGTTGATGGACACTGAGGTTATTTTCATTCCTTGGTGCTATGCTGCAATAAATCTATGAGCGCAGCTATTTCTTTGACAAAACTCTTTTATTTCCTTTGGATACAGACCTAGAGGAGGAATTGTTGGATCATATATGGACTTTGTCCACAATGGCTGTCTGTCTTCACATCCACACCAGCAGTATATAGGAGTTTCCTTTTCTTTTTAGCCAGAACTTTCCATCTTTTGTCATTTTTATTATAGTCATTGGTCCTAGAGTGAGGTAACAACTCCTTTTAATTTGCATTTTCCTGATGATTAGCAAAGTTAAGCATTGTTTAATGTACTTATTAGCCATGTGTAGGTTTTCCTTTTAAACACACCCATTCTGTTGCCCATCTTTAAATTGGATACATTTTTTTGCCACTGAATTGGGTTCCTGTATATTCTCATTAAACTTTGTCAGATGTATAATTTTCAAATTTTCTCTCCCATTTATGGGAAGTCTTTTGACTGTACTGATTATTCTTCCTAAGTAGAAGTTTTAGCTTATATTTTTATTTGGAAACAGGGTCTCTTAAGCCACAGAGGCTGGCTTCGAACCTGTGCGACCCTCCTGTCTCCACCTCCCAAGTGCGGGGATTACAAGGGTGAGCCACCATGCCCAGCTATTTAGGTCTTTAATCCATTTTGAATGGAGGAGCAAGGGGCTGGGGTCCTGCTGTCTCCTTCAACCCTCCCCTAACCCCCAGTGACTAGAACACCTTCCAACTAGTCCTCTCTTTAAAAGTTTCCACCTTCCAGCATTGCCACGCTGGGGATTAAGCTTTTAAACATGGGCCTTAAAATCCAAAGTATAGCATTTTGCCAGAAAAAAAAAAATAAAGATATTACTTAGAGATAGAAAGTCATAGTTATAGGCTGGGCGTAGTGGCGCATGTTTGTAATCCCCGCACTTGGGAGGCGGAGACAGGAGATCATGCAGGTTCGAAGCCAGCAGCACTGGCTTCAGAGACCCTGTTTCCAAATTTAAAAAAAGTATAGAAGTGTAGCCCGGAGGTAGAAGGGTTTCCAGGAACCCCAGTACCACACACACACACACAAAAAGTCATAGTTATGACTGTCCTTTTCAGAAGACCTTTTTATATATTATCTTTAAACTGGTCATTCACTGTTGATATTCATATGGTCCTGCTTTAACTTAACTTGCTCTGTGTCCATGAAACACAGGCTGTTTAGGAAGATAAGAAGAAATATACCGCATTGCTGCTATGTTTTTCTGATAGAGTAAGTGTATGTTTTGGTCCTAGGTGACTTCCATCTGTGAATCACATCCTTATTCAAGCCTCAACTCTGGTCCTCATCACCAAAGCATCTGCAGAGAAGGTTGCTATGGGAGGGAGGGAGGGAGGAGGACGGGAGGGAAGAGGAAGAGAAAGGAGTTATATGAACATGGAATTATCCAAGAATCAGTAGTAAGGTCCTTCCACACACTCACACCTTGTCTTCAGTGTGTTAACTTGGCACCCCGTTTCTTTTATTTTGTTTCATATTGTGTGTTTCTAATTAATACAATAAGCCATGTTATTTGAGCATAATACTTTAGTCTGTAAGTGTTTCTGTTCTAAGCCTTCCAGGATGGAAGCTAACATTTCAAGGTAATTTCCTACATGACAATTAACACAGTAACAAAATCAGGGATATTTTAATCCATGATCAGACCCTGTCTTTGGTATAATTCACACATGCCAGAGTGCTTCAAAATCTGATTTTGATAAAGATTGTTTTGAAGAGAGGTTGAAAAATCAATAAGAATTGTAGCACAAATATACATATAAACCACAGAGTGAAGCAATATAAATTATCAAAATATTTCATGATATTTGCAAGGAAATAGTATAGACATATCACATACATATCTATACATATAGATGTGTATATGTGAAAGATGTATCAAAATATATAGCATATGTTTATATACAGAAGCATTTGTAAGTATACATGAATGTACACATATGTGTAAGTATACATACATGTATTTTTTGAAATTTATTTATTGGTGCACTGTAGTCATACATCTTAATGGAGTTCAAGATGGTAGAGGCATACATGTATACATCACTCAGCCCTTCCCCAATTCCCACCTCATTCCCTCCCCATCCCTCCTTATATTTGGCTTGCTGATTGACTTTGATATGTTTGTGAATGTACATCATATACATTAGGGAATTTCCCTCTTAGATTTTGAGTCTAACAAGAATTTAAAAAATATTAACAGGTCAAATTGTTTTTGACAAAATAAACATAACAAACACCTATTAAGGCCTATTATTTGCTAGCAGCAGGGTCAAAATTAATGTCAGCTTCACTCTATCTTTTGACATAGACATATCGTTGGCACTGACTCTAGCTTACATCCTTATGTGATGTTAAAATGCATACATTTACCCAGGTGTGGTGGTGCACACTTGCAATTCCAGCTACTCAGTAAGCTAGGGCAGGAGGATCTAGAGTTTGAGGCTAAGCTGGGCAATTTCGTGAGACCTTATCTCATGAAAGAAACAAAGAAAGAAAGAAGAAAAAAAATGCATGCATTTAAGCCACAGAACTAATTCAAGATGTGTGCATCTGCCTCGTGTCAGCAAATACATGTGATAGAAAGTAAAATTCCTTTTTATAATTTGTCACTGAAGTAAATGCCAACAAAATCCATTCATATCATATGTAACCATACTACACTTTGTATTACAGATCTAAGTAGGGCCATTTTTTGAATTGGATTTTGGCCGCTAAGATCAATTTTTAAGACTATTTGAATAGTATTGTTACCAATACTCTTCTCTCCTCCTTCCTACTAATATTAAAAATATTTTAAAAATGCATTAAACTTAAGATTCTTATGGTTGTTTTTAACTCATCTCCACCTTGAAATCAGATGCTTTCTCCTTCTTGGCTATGGGCGAACTCAGAAACTCAGTTTAAACAAACGCACCCATGTTTATTTAGGAGTAGCCAAGAATCCACGAGGCCCCTGTTTCATAAGCTTTGCTATTGCAAACCTGCCACAATCCTTTGCCAACCTTTTGGCAGTCACTGTATTCAAATGGCCTCGGTTTGTAGCGGGGCTGCTGCACAGCAGTCATTACAGAAACTCCATGAGGAAAGGAATCAGGAAGAAGGACTTGAAGGCAACAGATGAGTTTCCTCCACAGTGGCTCCTGAACTTAACCCTGAGCAAACAAAGTGGACCAAGGAGCTCTACCTGCCTCTCAGCGTTTGCTTTCCTGGTGAGCCTTTTGGTTCCAAAGCAGTGGAGTGTGGCTGTCAATTCAGAGGCAACAGAAGGTAGAGGTCTATTCTCAAGTTGGACTTTCTGAGTTCCAGTCCTTGCTGGGCCAATTTCTAGGTCTCCGTTTCTGATATGGAGATCCTAATGGTCCATGTCTCATAGCAGGGTTGAGAAATTCATGAACTCACATTGTCTACATGTATCAAATATCACACCATACCCCATACAAAAGTATAATAAAAAAGAATTAATAAATGTTTTTTGCAGTACTGGAACACTGGTACTGGTATTGGAATCCAGGGGCATTCTATCTCCGAGCTACACCCTCAGCCCTATTTTTTTATTCTTTATTTGGAAACAGGGTCTCAATGAATTGCAAAAGGTCTCACTAAGTAGCTGAGGCTGTCCTCAAACCTCAATCTTCCTGTCTCAGCCTCCCAAATGCTGCGATTACAAGCAGGCACCACGACACACTGCTCAGTAAATTTTTAAAAAAAAGTGCTTAGCACACTGTAAGAGCTACAAAGTGGTAGCCAACACTATTGCACCTCTAAAGACGCAGCAATTTCCAAAGCTTCTGAAACATAACCATTAAGAGCAAGTGTAAGCCGGGAGCTGTGGCGCACACTTGTAATCTCAGCATTTGGGAGGCAGAGACCAGAGGACTATGGTTCAAGGACAGCCTCAGCTACTTAGTGAGGCTATTTGTAATTCAGTGAGACCCTGTTTGAAGGAATAAAAATAAAAAATGGAGCTGGAGGTGGAGCTCGGAGGTAGAATGCCCCTGGGTTCCATGCCCAGTACTAAAAAAAAAAAAAAAAAAAAGGATAAGTTTAGTTTTCTATTTATAGGACTTAAAGAAAAACTCCCAAGGTTTAACCTTGCATTTTAAGCACATTTTACCCAAAGTGGAATTTGAGGAATCTTGGGCAGGCTATATTTTCCAAAGACTAGAAGATCAACTGGCTCTCGGCCTGTTGATTTAATCTGAGGAGGACAATAATTAAGGACACTGCTATAGATCTTGAACACTAAATCAGATCAGTTAATATTTAACTTCTGTGTCGTCTCGAAAGCTACAGGAAACATTTATGAGTAATTCATTTTAGAGACAACTGTTCAACTGGCAAATATTTTTTTGAAAGCAATCAGTATTGAAAGTTATTAAACTGAAATGTTGTTGTTCATGCTTTGAATTAAAGGGATTATACTTATGGCCACCTCTGTGAGGTTTAGTTAATTTTTAAACTTCTTCCTACTAAACAACTTCACTAGTTTTCTTAAGGCAGTTTCAAATTATTTCATCAATCTTGGTCTTTGCTTTTAATTTATGCCGTGGAATTTACTTGTTCGTTGGTTTGAATAATTTTCAATATCTTGCCAAACAGCCTGTGGCAACTGAAAATACAAGTTGCATACATTAGACTTTTCCATGAGTGCAATAAAACAAAAAACAAATTACACTGCAAACTCAACCTCATTGAATTGCAGGCACTCATGACTAGTACAAAAATCTCTCTTTTGTCTGTAATTAAGAAAACAAATTTGACTATATATTTGGGAGTCAAGGAGCAAAGCCAAGCATATCCTATGGTGATAATAATTTTTCATTTCAATTTATTGTTACTTATGTTATTTTCCTAATCTGACTAAATCCTTTATATAACACTCAGCCCATCTATATACTATATGCTATATACTAAATATATGTCTCCATATATACACACATATATATTATACTATATCTAATAAAGTAAGAGTAGGACTTACTATATTAGATGTTGAATCAATAATTATAGAACAATTTTATTCTTCTTATGAATTCAGATTGTTTATTTATATTTTGTGGTGCTGGGAATTGAACCCAGGGGCATTCTACCTCAAAGCTACACCCCAAGTCCTATTTTTAACTCTTTATTTTGAAACAAGGTCTAACTAAGTCAGACCCCACTAAGTAGCTGAGTCTGGTCATGAACCCACAATCCTCCTGTCTCAGTCTCCCAAATACTGGGATTACAAGCGTGTGCCACCATGCCCAGCTTGTTTGTTTGTTTTTAATTTCGCCTACAGCCAGGGATGGTAAGTCACACCTGTAATTGCATTTCTTAGGAGACAGAGGCAGGGGAATTGCAGGTTCGAGGCTATCCTCAGCAACTTGCAAGACACTCTCTCAAAAGAAATTTTTTATGAGGCTGCGTGTTGCTCAGAGGCAGAATACCCCTGGGTTCAATCTCTAGTTAAAAATAAAAAAAAAAAAAAAGGAAAAAGAGAAAAACCAAATCAAAACAATGAGAAGAAAAATCTCCCCCAAACGAACACCACACTCGGCCTACAAAACAAAGTTTCCATCAGTTTCATGGTGTGGTGAAAATCTTCCAGTAGCTTAGAACGTTTAGCAGCTCAGAACATTTAGCCTTTGTAGTGGCTACAATGTGTTAAGAACACACTTGGGACACTGATGCCCCTCAGTCCTGGGCAGTGACAGCCAGCCAAGTCTAGAGCTCTGGAGCTGGAGAGCCCCAGAGAGTGCAACTTCCTGCAGAGCTCCTACGCAGTCTAAGAATCTGGTGTATGATGTACCTCTGGCTTCAGCAATATTGCTGGGTGGTGCTGGGTGAGGCCAGAGGAGAAGGTGGGAGAGAAACTCACCTTGTAGGACTGTAGAAGGTTCTGCAGGGCTCCACGTGAAGGCTGGGGGTTTGGGGGGGTGACGTTGGCTGGTCCACTGGGAATCTCTATCTTCACACCCACTTGTCTCACCTTAATCCTTTCTGGGATGGAATAGAATCCATCTTCAAGCCTCCTTTTCTGCACATGAGAACTTCTTCCTATTGCTCTGGAAAGGGCTGACCTGATTTGAAATCTTCCAGCAGAGTCACCAGAAAACTTTCAGCTCATGGGCCGCTCCCTTCATCTCTTGAAACATAACTACCGGCTATAGTAAAATTTTGAATGGTTGTATTTTACATATTTTCACCACCTTATTTTGTTGATTGTGGCTATCTAAAGTTTGATGGATGATAATAAAAAAAGCCTATCGGTTATCATGTCCAACATAAAACTTTTTATGGGAAAGGTAAGTTTATGGATACAAACTCGGTTTCTCGTGAAAACAAATGATTTTATGTTGAATTTTATGCACAATTACTAGTCATTTTGAATGTTTTTGTTGTACTCTTGTCATATTTATGTGATACCCACAGAACATAGTTACATTTTTACTTAAGCTCCAAGAAGCCTTATCTTTTCTCTGTGCCCTGGCTGACTGAAAGGTTGGGCAGCTCCGTCCACCGGGAACTTCCAGTGATTTGTGCGCAGTGCCAGAATTTCCCAAGTTCTTTCTAAACTGGGCAGGAGGCCTTTGCTACTAACTCTGACCAGCACACAGATCACCCAGCCACATAAAGCTCTCTTCAACCTGGAAATACATCTCAATAGAACCTGGTGGGACGTTTTACATCCCAACATGTATTAGGCAGTGGAAGCCATCCCAGAGAGGTCCAGTTTCTGCAAAGGCACCAGCTTTGCCAACTGCCTCGGACAAACCGGTCACCCAACTGTCTTCTTCCAATGCTTCTTTAGCTAGGGCTCAGGAACTTCCTCCTCGCCGCCTGGGCTGCCTGGGGAAAGGGGCTGGTCTGGAGTCTCCACCATCCCCATCCTACTTAATCCTTTTTCTTCTTTCCTCTGGGGGGAAAAGAAAAAAAAAAAAAATGCAGCGCCCAGGCTTTGCAGGTCTGGCTGTGGGAGCCTGGGATGCGGTGAGATCACCTGTGTATGGGGCCTGGCGTGCCGAGCAGGTGTCTCCGCAGGTAGCAGGAGGGCGGCCCAAAGAGGCGGGGCTGGCGCTGCAGGATGTCCTCCCGCTCGCCCTGCAGGTCCTGCACCCGGGCAGGGCAGAAACTAGCTGGCCGACTCCGGGGAACCTGGGACTGCAGGAGCCGGCTGCCTCCAGCCCCTCCCCCGGCCTCTGCGGGTGGTGTTTATCCTCTCGCCCCGACTCCCGGCTGTTTCTCTTTCACTTTGGCCGGGGGTGGGACTCCCAGGGTGGAAGGCAGCCGGGAGAATCCCCGCAGACGCCTTCGCTAGCTGTCGAATCACTTCGCTGTGGGTCCGGTCGCGCAGAGCTGCCATCTCCCACGTTGCCAACAGGTCTCAATGGAGGTACAGAGCTAGGCTTGTCTGCTCGGGGAAGGGGAGGTGGTGGTGGTGGACCCCAGGATGGAACTCCTCCCACCCCCAAAGCCGACGCCCCGGGCGTCGCTCCAGCTCACCCATGCGTCTACGCTGCAAGCCTCCAGCTAGGCGCCCCGCCTTCTTGACCACCAGTATCTTAAAGTTGGGTTGCGCTAGGGGCAGAGGTTTTTCCCTTTCTGACCCAGTACTCGTGGGTTCTCTTCCCCAAACCCTTGCTTCCGGAAGGGCGCTGATTGCACTGGACCCTGCGCTCTTCCCCGGCTCCCCGGTGACAGCGCCCCGCGCCCCACTTACTCGGAGCTGGCTGTGGGAGCGTGAGCGACGTGCCTCTAACTGCCCGGCCACGCTGCAGGGTTCCAAGAAGACACTGCCCTGCAGCCCTGAGCGCCGAGTCCTGCACCTAACTGAGCTCAAGAGTGCTCAAGAAAGGTACCGCAGCTCCCTGCTTCCTCCCTGTCGCCTCTGACACTCCAGAGCTGCCCAGCGAACCTGGGCGTGCACCCTGCGCCCTTCTAGATCACCGCGTTTGCAAAATCAAATTACACCCCTCTTTGATCCCGATAGGTCTTCTGGAGAGAAATGCTCAGGAATGGTCAGCGCTTGGCACCTGGCCTGCGCTGACGCTTGTGACTCTTCTGCACATGTAGCTTATCTCCTGGGAAGGGAGAATCTAGAATGCTAGATCAACTTGGAAGAAACTTGGGACAATTGTGTTAACATAAAGTCTTTATTCAAGGGACTTTCAAGGAATAGCCAGCTATTCTTTTTTTCCAGGTGTGATTGAATCTGCCTTGTTGCAAGAATATATGATTCTCTTATATAGAATTTCTGTAATTCTAGGCATTTAAGTTTATATTAACTTCAAAGTGTGTGTACTGAAAAGTAATTCTGGAACGATGCTCCTAACAGAATCTTAGGATGAGTCAGAAGTTTAAAGTGGAAGCAAAAAATTGCAGCAGGTATTTCTATACTCGTTTGTAATTTTGCAGTACTAGCTAGCGCCCACTATTTGGAAATGGTTGTCACCTTTGTCTTTTCGGTGTATGGGGAAAGGCCACATGGGCTTGGCAGAATTCTTGCATTGGGATTAAGGAATAAACAGATAGGGATGATTATACATCATGCTACTGGGAAGCTACAGAGTGGACCATTCTATTGAGATCATCTGCAGACAGCTGAACACAGAGCCGTAGTCACATTAGGTCTTTAAAATGAAGAAGAAACAGTTAAGATTTTTCTAAAGCCTAGGGAACTTCTTCAGGTTCCTTAGGATGGTGTCTTAGTGTCCTGCCATGTCTGTCTGTCCCCTCAGCTGCACTCCCAAGGGCCTCTACTGAACTTGGATCTGATGTGTATCATTGACAGGAAGGGGTTGGGTTGGCCATAGGTTCAGAACTTTTAAGTGCAGGATGTCATCACAGGGATGGTCACTGCCATGTGGTGTGTTAGAATGGTGACTTCAAATTCTGATTTGAAGCTGTAGTTCTGGGTTGGACTTTTCCTACAGATTACTGGTAGGTTTAAAAAAGCAATATGATGCTGGTTTTTTTTTTCTCTTTTAATCCTTGAAATTAATATAGCAGAGGTCAACAGTTAAATTGGGAAACAATGTTTGTCAATGAACTTATGTGTTTGTAAGCTACTTTGGAGGATGGAGAGAAACAGTGGTCTCGAGTTTATGGAAAAAGAATTTGAAAAATGGAAGGTTTTGATTTTAATCCTAGTGGATTTCAGGAAGGCTATAAAAGAAGCCCTGACATTTGGGGTATGTGTGGATTATCTTCAGGAACACGTTTTTACCCCAAACAATTTTAAATCTTCTTGGTACTTTGAAGAATGTCCCTTTTTTTTTTTCTTTCTTTATTTCCCCTAGTCTTTTCTGTGTTTTTTTTTTTTTATTATGAACCCATTTATAGTTAATGGTAATACAGAGAATACTGTCTTCAGACCAACAGCTTGAATTTCAGGCAATAAAATGAATAATAGGTAACCCCTCTTGAGATTTTTGGTACCAAACATTGTTCTAAATATGTGTTGTTGTTATTATGACTCCGTGTACGGTAATCCTGAAGAGCTAACCCCAGGGCCTTGAGCGTGCCAGGCAAGTGCTCTGCCGCTGAGCAACATCGCCTGCCTCCTAAAAATGCATTTAAGTCATCAGAATGAACTTATGTGGTGGAGATTATATTTCGTGGCTGAAGAAATTAAGAGTATAGGGTAATGAGATAACGTCCATAAGGTAATAGGACCCGTCAATGGTAGAGTTGGTAATCCAACCCAGACAGGCTTCAGATTCCTGGCATTTCTGAAGACTGGTGTTATTCCCATTGAAGTGTTCCCCACAATTTAACAGTGAGAATTGTATGTCATTTTGAGGCAATGGTAGAGTGATAGACTTTTTAGTTGATTTTAAGTAATGCTTGTGTGGTGCTGTATAATTGAGACATTATTAATTATATATTTGAAGATTATCTTTACAATCAAATAATATTGACATAAGTATATGTATTTGTTTTCTCAAAGAAGTTTTTATGATCCCCGAATAAAAATATATGTCTAATTTGCATTGGTTTCTGCTAATAGCAGTTGACTGATGGTAGTTAAATTTGGATTGAACTATATATCAGTATGCATCTACCTAATCATCAGCCCGTCCATTCAAGTAGAAAGCTAGAATTCTTAGAGGGATCAGAAAGAGGATTTTCCTATTAGATCACAACTACAGATGATGTAGTTAATTATTTGGAAAGTCCCCCTTTTCAGAAGGGTGCGTGATAGCGGGTTTGGGGAAAAACCAACTTCTCTCTTCAGTTCAACAATAGATGGTTGGACTTATTCAGGGACTGCAGTAACTGCACAAGACTACTGAGAAGGAACATGACTTACATTCTTTTGAATTAATTGGATGGAAAAATTCTGTTGGAGAACATCGGTGGATTTAGTGAGTACTGGAATATAATTAACTACTAATAAGTTGATGGTGTGTTTCACTAATTAACTGTTATCAAGTATATTATGCATGTACATCTGCATATATGTATATTATATATCCTGTATATAAGTGTGTATATATATATATATATATATATATATATATATATATACATATGTATGTGAATGAGTGTGTGTGTGTGTGTGTGTGTGTGTGCACTGTAACTTGTTAGTAGCTGTGGACAAATATAAGGACTGTTTTGACTCTCTTTTGAGACTGTATTAAATGGGGTAACAGGGATAGCTAAGAAATCTTGACAGAGAAACTGAAATATAAATTGTTGTTATTAGGAACCTATTGTGAATCCGAAAGTTATGAAAAGAAAGCTACGTTTCAGGCAATGACCTCACTGCATTCCAATAATAATTACATTTTTATTTTCGCTGTACAAAATAAATGGTACTAGCACGCAGTTTCACTTGGGCTGGGACTCATGTAGTAAGACGTTCTATTGAGATTTATTTTGATATCATATGTTTTTGTTGCCAGGGAAACTCAAGTGTTTGGTATAATGAAAACTAAAATGGCCATATCCTTGGCATGGAGAGATGCCGGCCACTGTTGAGGGGAACAAATACTATTTATTACTTGGCTTTATGTTAAAGAATGTTATCTTATTTTTAAGTTATTCATTTGTGGAATCAGAAATAGGCAATTGAAGGCTTTTTGAGCTCAGTTCAACTCAACAAAATGCTCTTACACATTTTACATCCGGAATCAGAGTATTTGTATGTACATATTTTACATTGTTTTATTCCACTGGAGCGGTAGAAAGAAGACAATATTTAAAAGAAAAAAGAGGGCCCAAAGCCTGAAGGCAATGCTTAGTTTTGTCTCCTCCAAATGCTAATGGTTATTCCAAATATTAACAGACTGCAGGCAAGAACAGGAGAGTGCTAGCAATTATTTTGCCAAATGAAGGAACTGAAACTGAAAATGGTCCAAGAAAAAGAAAATGTGATCATAACCTTGACTAGGAGAGAGAGAGGAACTCAACTTATCATTATGACACATGAAAGAAGCCCAAAGAACGCCTAGATCCTTTATGCCATTGAGTTATCCTTCTCCTCTAATTGAAATGTGAGAAACGAAGTAGCCCCTGTACTGTTATCAATAGCCTCTAAACTTTTTCAATAATTCAGTAATTGAACATTTTATAGCTATGGACTTCATAATGTATTTTCCAAGTTTTCTTCCTACTACTCTGCAACAAAAGCAAGTATATAAATTGAAACCCAAGTTTTAATTATTTTATTGTTAAGAATGATTTGTGGTAGCCAGACAAAGTGGTCCATATCTATAATCTTAGTACTTGGGAGGCTGATAAACAAGAACAGTGTATGCTATTTAGGGAGGTTTTATTTAAAAGAAAAAAACTAACATAATGCTGGTGATGTAGCTCAGAGGTAGAGCATACAGTCTCTCTCTTTGCGCTCTCTCTCTCTCTCTCTCTCTCTCTCTCTCTCTCTCTCTCTCTCTCTCTCTCTCTCTCTGTTACACACACACACATACACAGAGATTTGTGGTTATTTTAAATATTATCAGTTCACAGTTTACTAAAGTACCCTACTAATTTTTGATAGGTAATAATTAGGCACAGCCAGGCGTGGTGGTGCACGCTTGTAATCCCCGCACTTGGGAGGCGGAGACAGGAGGGTTGCGCAGGTTCGAAGCCAGCTGCGCTGGCTTAAGAGACCCTGTTTCCAAATTTAAATAAATATATAAAATAGGTCTTGGAGTGTAGCCTGGAGGTAGAAGGGCTTCCAGGAACCCCAGTACCACCAAAAAAAAAAAAAAAAAAAAAGGCATAAAACTAAATGTGTATTATAGAAATAGAAATGACTTGTTACCAGTGCTTTGATTAAAGATACTGCCTCTTATGTCAGTTTTTCAAATTGCTTCTTATGTTGCATCCTAGCCAGGCAGGGCCTGTGGTGAGATTCTGGGTTGGGGAGGGATAGGTCACTCTTTTATAAAGTGGGAGAAGGGTAATTAGCAAAGGGGAAGTGGAACTGGAGAACTGGCTAGAAATCTGCTTGCCTCAGACACCTCGGGCATATCACTGATACAGAGGGGCTCTGATGGAAGCCTTGGGTGTGGAATGGATTCCCTTACCATTCTGTACGCACATACCTTTGCAGAATGGTGGGGTAGCCCAGGGGTGAGCTCTCTGATTCAGCCTGACTACAAATACTCCTTGGCTTCTAGATCCCCAGGCATTGCTGCACTCAAAGCAAACTATTAAGAGCAGGGTGGAGAGAAAAACCTTGTCTGCTGTTGAGGCAGCTCTCTCCTGGGGGCCAGCCATGGATGGTGGTGAGATGTGCTCTCTTAGGGCTTTCCTAGCTTCTGCATCCTCACCTCCTCTCCAAGCCTCCGCCGTAGTCACACTGCCTCTGTCTTCTGCACATACTTTCCCTTCTGTGTCAGCCTTCTTGGACCCTGCACAAAGTGCCGACCCCTCTCTAGCTTCTCTTTCTCCAACCACTGCCCATGCAGAACGAGTCTTCCTTTTATAAATTCACTGGGTGCGGCCCACATTTCACTGCAATAGTTTTTAGGTCTGCAGATTCATTTGTTAGGTGTCTATCTCTAGAGTTACATTTTGGATGAATTCTGTGTGCCTAGCAGAGGGCTGCTCACCTAAGTGATGGGCATTGATTTCAGTGGGAATCAATTAGGTCATTCCAAAGTCAGACAGCTCAGCAAAACAGTGTGAAGGAGGTAGGAGAAATACACAATATAGCAAAAAAAGTGTTGGACCAATGTAATGCAAACTATTTTAGGAAAATTCATTTGGGATAGAATTTACTGAAGAAAAAGGCAAATTAGAGATAAGGAAACCAGCTAGAAATCCATCCATTAATCCATGGAGTGAGTAACATTCCCATTATACAATCAAGGGCATAGTTCTAGGATTTCTTTCTTTCTTTCTTTCTTCCTTTCTTCCTTTCTTCCTCTCTCTCTTTCTCTCTCTCAATAGGTTTTTTTTTCCATTACCATATCACTATGCTTTAATTTCTCCTATTAAAAAAAATACCCTCTTGTTTTTCCCCTCATATTTCTTTCCACTCCCACTTGGGTTTTCTGCCCACACTTTTCAGTCAAACTTTAAAATTAAATGTACTCTCTGGAAATTCTCTTGCCTCATTCTCTCTTGGACCAGCACCACTTCCAGCCCTACAAGTCCACTGACAATGCCCTTGTCAAGGATGCCAGGAACCTCCGGTTGTCAAATCTCTCCCTGAGTCCTTGCTTCTCTTCCTCTCTGCTCTTTAAACAGAACCTGAGAGCTCTTCACTTGGCTTCCAAGCTTCTTTCTTTATTGTCCTTTTATCTCACCAGCAACTAATTCAGTGTCTCTGGCTAGTTTTTTATTTTCCTAACCTGCAAATGGAGAGAATCTGAGAGCCTTTCTCTTAGGCCTTTTCTGTGTCTTCCCCTGTTCCTTTAGTGATCTCATCTGGTCTCATGGCTTTTTATGCCTTTGTATACTGATGATTCATAAATTTATGTCTCCAGCTGTGATCTCTCTCCCCTGAACTCCAGACTTCTATCCAAAGTCTACTGAGCATCTCTGATTAGATGTCCAACACTCATTAAATTCATGATGTTAGTTCCCAGTCTGCTTCTCCCACAATCTTACCCCCTCTTATTTCATGTTATTCCCATTCTTTAAGTTGCACAGACAATCCATAAACCAATCAATCTTGAAGCTCTCCTTGACTTCTCCCTTTCTTAGAACCATACAGAATCTGCCAACAAATTTACCTATGCCTTCAAGATGTCCCCCACCTTTGATCCCTTCTCACCTGGGCCCAAGCCACAATGATTTCTTACAATATAATTGCAAGGACTGGTCTCTTTGACCCTCTACTCGGTTTCACTCTGTCCCCTCTCCGGGCTGTTGTCAACATAAGCAGCCATATGGTTTTAATGATCTGTCCCTGCATTCAAAATGACCACCACCAAAAATAAATAAAAATAAAACAACAGCTCAGAACCCAGTGGTTTAAGCGCAACAACAACAGCAAACACACAGTAAAGCCAGCGGCTTTGGTGCATGCCTGTAATCCCGATACTTGGGAGGCTAACATAGGAGTATTACAGGTTCGAGGTCAGTCTCAACAACTTAGCAAGACTCTGTGGTATTGAGCCCCTGGCTTCAGTCCCTCCTACCAAAACCAAAACAAAAACCAACCAAACAAAAGTAACAATTTGTTATTTGTCATGATTCTGCAATGTAGGGTACATTTTGCTGGTTGAATCCTTAACTAGGATAGTTATAAAGCTAAAGGCCATTCAGGCAACCGCCTTTCTGTGGCCTCTCCAAATAGTTAACATGTATTACTCTATATCATATTGGTCTTAGTTGCATTCTCAAGCCATGACTGTATTAGTCAGCTTTCTGTTGCTGTGGCATAATCAGCTCGTAGGGAAGAGAGGTAGATTTTGGTTCCTAGTTTTGGAGATTTTAGCACGTGGTCAGTTGGCTCCGTTGCACGTGGGCCTATGAGGCAGCACAATATGGCAGGAACCTGTAGCAGAGGAAACTGCTCACCTTATGGGAGCCAGAAATTAAATGAGAGAAAGGAAGGGCCAGTGTCCCAGCATCCCCTTTAAGATCCTACTCACAACCTCCTCTTAAAAAACCTCCCCTCTTAAAGGTGCCAACAACCTCCCAGTAGCTGTGCAGGCTGGGGACCGAACCTTCACCATAATGGGCTTTGGGAGATATTCAGTATCTGAACAATAGAAGTAACTGACTTCTAAGATCCCCCACCCCCCCAAAAAAACCCTCACACATACACACACCATTTCTTATCCCATTATGGTAAAGAGCTCATAATTAAAGGCTTTAAAATAGAGTTCTAGGTATGAATACGATTTCCTAGATTTCTTAGGTGCTGAGACCCATGAACTAAGAGGACAGAGGTATCACAAGTTAAGACATTGTTGCCTTTCTCTCACCCCAACCTAAAATGATAAGACTAAGATAGAACAATTGCTATGGATGGTACCATTTAAAAAATTTAAAAAGGAAGATGCGTATCAGTCATTTATCCATAGTAGTTTTATGCCTAGTCAGGCACAAGCCCCCCAGTTCTTGCTTTGGAAGTAGGGCTCCTGTTGGAGGCTCAAATTTATTCCCCAGGAATGGCTCTTTATAGATTTTTAACTTCACCCTTTGGACTCTGAACTCCTCTGATTCTTCTTTCTTTCCCATAAAAAAAAAAAAAACCAACAACAAAAAACTTACATTTGCAATTGAGTAGCCTGCTTTCTGCTCTCAGAGACCTTTTGTATATATTCCCTTTTTGTTTAGCTGTTGTTTTGTTTCTTGCTTATAAGTTCAGATCTCTTTAAAACCTTGGGGGCTTCCTTTGAATTTGATTGAAGTCCAGTGCCTTAGATAAAAGACCTACCAGCTGAACTCTGGAAAACTGGCCCCTCTTCGCTTTCTCTGTAAGACAGAATGCTGTAAAGATGCCTTGAAGGTGTTGGGAGCCCCTTTGACTAGCTGAAAAGGTCTTCAGGGCACCACTTGAAAACTTTCCAAGGTCTTAATTGAAGGGTCTTCCAGCCACAAGCTGGATTTGCTCCTTAACCTGAGAGCACAGTGTATTAGTAAACCTTGGATTCGATCTTTGCCCTATAACCACTTGTTTCTTTGAGTATCTTTTACTGCCTAGAAAGGCAAGAATAAGTTTTATTTTTGAACCTAACACATCTTGGGTTGAACTGTTCCCTCTAAATTCTTCTTGAATGCTTTTTTATCTTATCATTCTCTTCCTGCATTTAATCGTAGGAAACTAAATGAAGTCAGAGATCACTTTCGGAATATATATATATATATATATATATATATATATATATATATATTTTTTTTTTTTTCCTATCCAATTATAGGTCACAGTACAGGGAGCATCTTGTCAATGCATAGTGTGAGTTGTCCTCTGTCCAGCTTCCAGTAACAGTTTTGTTATACCCTCTCCAGTCTGTACTGACAATGCCCTTGCTTCTGGACTTTGTGTTTGTTTCAGGTTCCATTATTAATTGCTTTGAAGTAAACTATCCCAAACCTGGCGCTATAAGAACCATTTTATTTTCTCAAGATTAATTGTGTGTGTGTGTGTGTGTGTGTGTGTGTGTGTGTGTGTTATTGAGAACTGAACCCAGAGACATTCTAACCTCTGAACCTCTGAGCTACACCCCAGATCAATTTTTCCCTCCCTTCCTCCCTCCCTCCCTCCCTTCTTCCCTTCCTCCCTCCCTCCTTCTCTCTCTCTCTTTCTATTTCCTTCCTTCCTTCCTTCCATACTGGAGATACAACCCAGAGGAATTCTAACTCTGAGCTACAACCCAAGCCCTATTTCCTTTCTCTCTTTCTTTCTTTCTCTCTTTCTTTCTTTCTTTCTTTCTTTCTTTCTTTCTTTCTTTCTTTCTTTCTTTATTCCTTATTTCTTTATTTCTTTTTGTGGTACTGGGGATGGAACTCAGTGCCATTCTACCTCTGAGTGACACCCTCAGCCCTATATTTTATTCTTTTTTTAAAAAAAGGGTCTCACTGAGTTCCAAAGGGCCTCACTAAGTAACTGAGGCTGGATTTGAACTTGCACAATCCTCCTGTCTCAGCCTCCCAAATGCTGGAATTAAAACAGGCTCTCACTGAGTTGAAAGAGCCTCACTAAGTAGCTGAGGCTATTTGTGAACTGTGATCCTCCTGTCTCAGCCTTCTGAATACCAGAATTACAAGCTTATGCTACCACGCACTGCTTGATTTTTTATTTCTTATTTGGAACTAGGGACTTACTGAGATCCTCATTAAATTGCTGAGGCTGTCCTCAAATCTGAGATCCTCTTGTCTCAGCCTCTCAAGTACTGGGATTATAAGCATGCACCAATATACCTGGCAAGGTTAAACATTTGGACAAGACAAACCTCATCAATTTAGTGAAGTTCTTAGCAACTAGCGAGATTCTGTTCATATAAAACATAAAATAGGGCTGGGGGTGTCTCTCAGAGTTAGAAGGCCTCGGGGTTCAATCCCAGTACTAAAAAAAAAAAAAAAAGCAAACAATAAAAAAATTGAGCTGGGGGTGGTGGTGCACGTTTGTAATCCCAGCATTCGGGAGGCTGAGACCGGAGGATTGCGGTTCACGGACAGCCTCAGCTACTTAGTGAGACCCTCTGCAACTCAGTGAGACCCGGTTTCAAAATAAAGAATAAAAAAAATAGGGCAGCGGGTATAGCTCGAAGGTCAAATGCCCCTGGGTTCCATCCTTGGACCCACAAAAATAAATAAATAAATAAATAAATAAATATTAAAAAAATAAGAGCCAGAAAGATGAGCTACAATACAAGAACCATGTGTGATTATGTGGCTATTGGGAAATTTCCTTCAGCATACTCCTTATATTAGGGCTGGGAAGGGAAATAAATTTCAAATGGCCTAATTTGGCCCAGGCTATTGATAGAACCCTTACATTTATTATTAGGAGTATGACACTTTAGAAGAAATAAACAAGCAAACCCAAATCAGAACTGTTTAATGTTTTGTACCAGTTTTATTGTAGAGTACATAATTTTATAATTGTAAAGTAAATGCTTCAACAAATGAGAGGAAGTTGAAACAAGACACACCCTATTCTCCAAATTCGTTCAAGCAGAAGCCCTTTCATTTCCTTAATTATATTTGCCAAGTGTTTTGGGAAAAAATATTGCCATAGTACAAAAAAGATTAAGAAAATTTTTTAAACTGCAAGTATTATTGACATATAATTTAGTTACTGTCTCTTCTCCTGAGAATATAAGACAACACATAGGTAGTCCTATCAACATGATTATATCACTCCAAAATTTTCTGTAACTCCAAATTATCAGAATAGAAAGTCTGAATTTTGTATCTTCAGACTCTCCTAAAAAGCAGCTTCCTTGTTCTCATTTCTGTGGGAGCTGCAAAACTGAAGACATGGCTTTGCTGATGGTTTAGGTGACTTGATACTAAGGCGTTAATATTATAACCCTGGACCCCCTCAGTTCAAGACACACTGCTCTCAGTTACTGCAATCTATAAAGCATGGCTTCCAGGCCAAGGTCTTTTAGTCTAGGAAAGGTGACAATAAACTAGAAGCCCTGCTAAACAATAATAGATATTTATTGACCACTTTCTTTGTACATAGCTCTTTGCCAAGTGCTGTAAAGGATTAAAAAAAGGGCAGCCATGATAATCCTGGCAAATTTATTATCTGGTGGAGCCATGCATGTTTGCATATAAAGTAGTTGAATACTCTGTGTGTCCAATTACTGTATATTCTCTAAATACCCAAGCCTTTTTTTGTTTTCTATTATGAATTGTGCTGTTGTAAACATGAGTATGTATTACTATAATCTTCTAACTTTAATTCTTTTTGTTAATTACTTTACCTGATGAGTACACTGTAGTTATACACCTTAATGAGGTTCAGAGTGATAGAGACATACATGTGAACTGTTTCCCCTCAATTCTACCCCGATCCCCTTCCTCCCCGTTCATAATATTGAAATTGGTATTGATAACTCCATTGACGAACACAGACGCTTGTTCTTTTGTAGCTAGATATTGGGGCAAGCTGTCCTCATGGGCATCCAGTATCTCCTCCTCCTGGCTCCCTAACCTGCTCCAGAGATTCCTGACAACGTTTTCCCTGTAAATATTTTCTTTAACATTTATGACTAGGCTAGGGATCTTTGATTCATAACTGCATTCAGTAAATATTTCAAGAGTTAACATTTATCATCATCCATAATGCCAAAGACTTTCCTATATTGAACCTCCCCAGTGCAGGGCAAGGTTACATTTCTCCTCAATTTTCAGAAGACTAAGCAAAAGCACCAAGAGATGGCGCGGTGCCTTCCCCGGGCTCTCAGTACCACTGAGACACACACTTCAGTTAGCAAGTGAAGTGGTGGAACTGGGCCATGGGCTCAGGTTTCTCTCCAGAGCCTCCACTCCTTACCTAGAGGCTACTACCTCAGTGGCACAATGAAAAAGCCATCAAGAGGAGTGAAAAACACCTTTATGTATGGACAAACACCATCCACCTTCCCAGACTACTAAAGGTAATGAAAGAGTTCAGCAAGGTTACCAGACAGATTACAAAAAGACAAATCCACGGGAGTTTGGAAGAGGAAATTAAGTATTAGCTAGTATGACACAATAGAAAACCAAACATACGACCTCCTGCAGCAGGAAGACACCACAATGAAATGAAAAATTTTTTTGAGGACTGCACAGGTGGCAAGTTACTTGCTTTTGTCTTCTGTATCCCCCAATGACCCATTCAAAAAACCAAAACCAAAAACAAAGCGCTCTAAAGAAATTGAAATCTTAGACAACAACAGCTACGAAAGTCAGCCATCTTGGATGCCCCATAAAAAGTACACCCAGTGGAAAGTGCCAAAATTGTAGAGTATAACAAGTGGGTGGTCCCGCAGCAGGAACGAGGCCGCACTGGATGTCTCTGAAGTCCGTTTTCTTTGTGCTGACCCTGAGGATCATGAGAGAAGTGACATCATGCAGGGGAAATGAAAAACAAAAGTAAGAAAGAAGAAATAAAAGTGGCGATCTCTTCATAGCAATAACTACTTCTTAAATAAGAATACTCAATGAGACCAGAAAAAGAGAAGGTAAAGTATTAAAACTAAGTCTCCTTCCTAGGGACAGATACTCTGTTAGCTCTGTTTCAGAGGATCACACACGGTCATGATGGAAAGCCAGGAACGACTGTGTGATGAAGGGTCAAGCAAGCAAGGCAAGGGAGACCAGCAGCTGCATGGATCCTACTGGATTTCAGGCGTTCACACAGGGCCACCAGCCAAATACACTTTATTAGAGAGATAAAAACGCTTAGCAGTTTTATAAGCACTCCTGTTTTGCTGTGTAGTCTTAAGAAGTTTAGTTAACTTAGGAAGGAGCTCATTAGGCAATACCTTGGAAATAAGACATTTTGGGACTCCTAGAGCAAAATTTTGGCCATTCCACTCTCCCAGAGATCCAGTGTTTAGTGTTCATTACTTCACAAATGTTATAAAAATCCAAGTACTTAGTATGAGAAATGCCAAAGGCATCATCAGCAAGAATCATTAGAGGTTAGAAGAACGGCAGCCAGTGCCACTGAAACTCTCTGGGGACAACGTAGAATGATGTGGTTTAAAATGCATCTGTGTTTAATAAAATATCAACTTTGTTCTAAATCATTTTATTCAGTTCCTAAGTGTTATTCCTGAGGATTGCGGTAGTTACAATTCTTTGCTTTTATAAGGGATTAGTGAGAGGCAATAGGAATGTGGAAATCCAGTTATTTGCCAGCAGGAGATGTGCTATACCATTAAGCTGTTTGTTTTCACTGATAAGCTGTTACCAGCAGGTAATAGGAAGCGTGCACCATTGCAAATTGTCGGATGGCATTTCTTGCTGCAACCGATGAACTCTGTCTTACATGGAAGCACCAAGCGATCATGTAGAGACTGATATCATTGTGGCTGTTATAAATCACAACACACATCTTTATAGTCCAACCACGCACATCTTGATAGTTAAACAATTATCTATAGTATTGCACTAGAAAATTGCTTTGTAGTGATTGGCTTATCTTTGCGGTGAAGAATAATTTTATAAAAATCTTCTTATATCCATACCCCCAAAATTTAAAAGAAAAACTAAGTTTGTTTTCATTCATTTGTTCAATGATCAATTAATTTGTGGTATTCAGTATTAAACCCAGGGGCATTCTACTTCCAACCTTAGCTCTTATTTTTATTTTGAAACAGGATCTCATTAGGTTGATGAGAGTCTCACTACTTGCTGAGTCAGCCTCACATCTCCTCCTGTCTCAGCCTCCCAAGTACTAGGATTACAGGCATGTACCACCATGTGGCAAGAGCATTCATTTTAAATGCATACCTGGGAACTTCTGGTAGATTTCTGGGGGCTCATTTATGTTTAATCTTGAAGGCATAGAATTCAGAAAGCCATCAAAATAGCTTTCCATATGTATTTGTGAGTTGAAAATCATATGGCTCTATAATAATTTCTATCATGTGAAGATATTTTGTAGAAAGAATAAAGAGGCAAAAAACGGGCTACTACTAAATTCAAGTTTTTCATTGCTGAATATTACAAGTAAACTAGGTCTGGCTTAGACTATGGGACGAAAGGAAAATATTTCTTCAGCCTTGAAGGGCTAAAGCTGTAACACTTCTTTTCCATTTTTTTCCCCTTTCCTTTTCTTGAGTATTATTCCTTTGTTATTGTTATCTTGTTCTTGCTCTTCTACCATTGTGGTTTTTGTGTTCTTCATCCTGTAGCTCAAATTTACCAACTATAGAAACCTTGACCACCCCAGCTTATCTCTACCCCTTTAACTCTGCTGTTGTGGGCTTTGCCCTTTTCATAGCAAAGTTTGACAGATTTCTTTATGAGAATTTAAAAATCTTATCAAGGGGAAATGTCTCCCCAACGACATGGTTGTGAATCTAGAATATAAACGCCAGTCTTTGACTTGATAACAGATTTTGCCTCAGCGTTATCAGTCAACGATATCAGTAATGTACACTTGGTTTACCTGACGTGTTTCTTATGGTGAGATTTTCCCGAAGAAGGAATTAACACGAGCTTTATTCTTTGCAAACTGTTATTTTAATGCACGAAACTAGATGCTGCAGATGATAATGCCCACTTTTCCCCTTGCAGTGCTGTGGGAGGGGGAGGGGTGGAATGGCCTGGTGACAAGGAATGATATGACTAGTTTACTCATGGTGGGTGCTACATTCCTAAGGGGATCGATTGCTCATAAAGACCTAATATTTTTGAATGTTTACTGTGCTGAGGTCTGTTCTATGTAGTTTGCGTGAATAAACTTATTGCAATTTTATAATGACTTTGAGATGTGGGCATTATCTATTCCCCCCTTCATTCTGTGATGAAAAACTGAGGTCTTGAGAAAAAAAAATAATAACTTGCCTTCAGTCTCACTACTAGTAAGAGGCCAAGTTAGATCTTAAACCCAGGTCTGTCTGAGACTCAGTTCTGTATCACAGCTAGGTCAGTGTTCTGCAGTAGAATGTTCTAAAATGATGAAAATGTTTTATTTCTCTGTGTCCAAACGGTAGCTATTAAATACCTGCCGCTTTCCAGCACTTGAAAAATGGCTGGCTTGCGGGGCGTGGTGGCGCATGCTTGTAATCCCCGCGCTTGGGAGGAAGAGACAGGAGGATCGTGCAGGTTCGGAGCCAGGCGCGCTGGTTTAAGAGACCCTGTTTCCAAATTTAAAAAAGTATAAAAATAGGCCTGGGAGTGTAACCCGGAGGTAGAAGGGCTTCCAGGAACCCCAGTACCACCCAAAAAAAAAAAAAGAAAAAGAAAAAAAAAAAGAAATGTGGCAGGCTAGATTAAAGAAGTTCGTTTTTAAGTCTAAAAGCCACACTGGATTAGTGGCTACTGTATTTGATAACACAGCTTTGATCTTTTACTGCTGACTGTAGGACCATAATAGAAAAACGTGATCAGCAAAATATATTTATAGAAAATATTTCTTCATGTCTAGAGTTTTTATCAAAAAGAATGTCTTAGATCTGTCGTTGTATTAGAAGCAGAAGGTTCAACTTAAAATTTAGAAAAAAGAACTCTTCTGGGATTTTGGCTTCTTAGAAACTTTATCCTCTTGTCTCCACGCTGATCTCCAGAGCAGCTGAACTCTTTTGCAATTCTACCAGCAGTGTAGAAGAGTTTCTATTTCCCCACATCCTCACCAACATTTATTGTTATTTGATTTCTTGATGATTTCCATTGAGACTGCGTTTAGATGGAATCTCAGTGTAGTTTTTTTGATTTGCATATCTCAGAACGTTAATGATATTGAACATGTTTTCATGTATTTATTGGCCATTTGTATCTCTTGTTTTATGAAGTGTCTATTTAGTTCAATTGCCCATTTCTTATTTGGGTTGTTTTCTATTGTAAAGTCTTTTTATGTTCTTTGCAAATTCTAGATATTAGTCCTCTATCAGAACGGTAGATGGCAAAGATCTCCTAATCTCTAGACTTTCTCTTTTTTTCACTAAAAAAATATTCTTTGGGCCCATTGTAGTGGAATATACCTTTAATCTCAGTACTTGGGAGGCTGAGACAGGAGGATGGAAGGTTCAAGATCAGCCTCAGCAACTTAGTAAGACTCTCAGCCAACTAGTGAGACCCTGTTTCAAAACAAAAATGAATCAAGGGTATAACTTAGAGATAGAATGCCTCTACATTTAATATAACAAGGTACCAAAATGTATATATAAGTTTTTCATATTAATATCTGAAGAACTTATTCTTTTATAAGATGCATGATTTTTCATTTTATTATACTTTATTTGAGCAATCCCCTATTGATGGAAGTTTAGGTTGTTTTCATTATCTTTCTATTGCATGGAAATATTGACATGAATAACTTCAATGCTTAGATTCTAAAGTGGTCTACAGTGGACAACATTCATGTTTTCCAGAACATATTTTGCAGAACATAAGCCTCATAAAATGTTCAATGTAAAAAATGGTTCTATTGCTAAATAATGTTGGGTAACTTTTATTATTTGTTGGATGTTCATAGTGAACATGGTCAAATTATTTTATCTGTCAATAGAAATTTATTTCCTTATAGAAAAGAGGAGAAAGGATCCAAGAAATGGGCCTCCATTAAATATGCTCAATAGGGTTTTTGAAGGCTCATACAGATAATGAAAATTATATCCCAGAAAAACCCCGAAGAAAAAATTCTTTTTAGATAATGAAGTGAGAAGAAAAATTGAGATTAAGAGGTTGGTTAGCTGTTACATAAACATTAGAGTTGGGCTTTCCTCCTCTGTTTCATCTGGAGCTCATGTAACACCCAACTAGGGGATGAAATAGCAGTCTGTATTAGTCAACTTGGGCTGCCATAACAAAATACTATAGAATGGGTGCTTTCAATTAATGGGAATTTATTTCTCATAGTTCAGTCCAGCAGCAAGGTACCAGCTGATTTGGTTTCCAGTGAGGGTTCCTCTTCAGGGTTTTAGATGGCTACTTTCCCGCATGGTCCTCACATCAGGGTGGAAGTAGGGAGGAAAGAGAGAGGAAGGGGAAAAGGAGGAAGAAGAAGGAAAAGAAGAAGAAGAAGAAGAAGAAGAAGAAGAAGAAGAAGAAGAAGAAGAAGAAGAAGAAGAAGAAGAAGAAGAGTAGTAGTAGGAACTATCTCTTTGGTGTCTCTGTGTGTGCCTGCATGTGTGTGTGTGTGCATGTGCGCGTGTGTGTGTGTGTGTGGTGTTTTACTGGGAATTAATTAAGCCCAGGGGCATTCTACCTCTATACTGCCAGCCTTCTTTTTACATTTATTAAAATTTAATTTTGAAACAAGATCTCACTAAGTTGCATTGCTTAGTTGTGGAGGCTGGCCTTGAACCAGCAATCCTCCTGTCTCAAGCTCTCAAAGGCTGGGATTACAGGTGTGTACTACTATGCCCAGCTTGGTGTCTCTTTGTATAAGATCACTAATCTCCAAGAGTCTCACCTTCATGAAATAATCTAAGCCTAATTACTACCACAAGGTTCCATCACCAAATACCATCACATTGGAGGTTAGAGTATCAACCTGTGAATTTGGGGTTGAGCACAATTGATACTATGGCAATCTCCCTTTTGCACAGTCTCCTAGCCCTTCCTATTATGCCTCAGTGGTTACTCCAGACACACCCTTTCCTTCTCCTCCTAGATATTTTAGGCTTCTATATATGGTCCAGACATGAGGTCTTAGAGTGAGTTGTTGGTGGGAGGTAGTAGGAGCAGGAGAGGTTTTCCTACCTCTGATGATCTTTGGGGCAAATGTCTACAGCCAGCTATACAACCCTCTTTACAATTTTGAGCAACTCAATGTGTCTTTCCCCTAACATTGAATTCTAATCACTAATTCTAGGGCAAGAATAAAGTCACATTCAAAATCCTATTAAAATATTTCTTCTCTAGGAATTCTGGGCCTCTCAAGCCTCATTCCTTTGCTAGACTAAAAGTACACATTTAGGTCTAGCTCAAAGGTCACCTTTTCACAGAAGTCTTTCCAAATTTCTCGTCTTCTGCATACTTGCAAAATTAATGGCCTTACATACTTACACGCTGGTTTTCAATGTGTTTTTCTTTATTCTCCTTTTAAAATACTCAGAGCATTGGTTAGTTTTTTGTAGGATTTTTTTCCACCTGTTTGCAAGTTTCTTAAGGATTAAAACCAGTTTTTAGAACATCTAGCATAGGTCTTTATTTATACACAATGAGTTTTGAGTAAATGTTTTTAAATTAAAAAAAATAGGAAAAGAAAGTCTAGTTTACAGGTATACATATAGAAGGGCAAAAATTTTGCACTTGTAATTATATCAAAATTCTACTACCTAGGTAGTGGTCAGAACTAGGATTATATAAGATAAATTTATTACTACCATTCAAATAAATATCCTTCATATCATGGGTTCTACTGAAATTTGGCTAAGAGATGTCTTAATTTATTTTATAAAATAGGAAGTACATTATTATTTGAAATGGAATAAGTTGAACTAAACAATTTTAGAAATAGGTATAATATTGTAAGGTTTTTAAATAATATAATCTGTTGGCATACTTAAACCCTTTAAAATCATGTATACTTTGAAATGTGGAGTTCTATTCAATACTGAATTTTACTACTAAATATCTGAATGGAGACTTGGTTACTTTTTTAGAACACAAGTTTGCAACTTATATCTAACATCTTCCTTAGACTTCAAAACTTGACAACAAGGTCACAAATACGTTTGACATCCCATTTGTCTTATGCGATTTTGTGCTAAGACAGAAAAACGTCTTACTGAAACTCCATGAAACATGGTAGTTTATAATCAACATAAATATGAGTTAAGTTATAAGAAACTGAAGGTTTTAGGAAAGATTCACATGGAAGATTCAGTCTTGACTTTTAAAGCTTTCTGTATGAATCTTCTTGTTTTTTTTATAGCATGTACAGATGCATAGTTAACTATTATCAAAGGAAGAAAGGATTAGTCAGTACCTAATTTCTTTTTTATTCAAGTTTTCTTTTTTAGTATTTTTATTGGTGCACTATATTCTCACATCATAATGTGGATCATGTTGGCAATGACATATATTCACATAATATTTGGTGCCCCCCGCTATACCTCATTTATGACCTTTTTATTTCTACCTTTGACTTCTACAGAATCCGTTCCAACTTAGGGCCATTTGGCTCCTGGAAGCCATGTCCTGTTGTGATCCCTGCTGGTGAGGTCACAAGGAGCAGAGAAGTCCATGTTAGCAGGAGGCCGGCATACAGGCGGTCATGTAAGTGAAGCTTTAAAAACTGCACCATGCAATATAGATGCTTCTAGGTAAAGAAATGGAACTTATAATATTAACATGTGCCAAACCAGGTGAAGTTTTATATGCTCGGATTTTTTAAATGGTTGAAAAACAAAATGCATTTTCTCAGATCCTTTAAAGCATTTCCTGAAGACAACAAAAAATATTGCATATAAGAGGACATATTTTTCTTTTTGAAAAGAGGAAATATTTTAGGCTTTCTAATAATCTAGAAAGCAGCTGTGGATATGGACATATTTGTCTAGTCCCAACAGAACTTTACTTGTAAAAGTGGATGATGGGTGAGATTTAGCCTATGGATTCCACATTTTCAATTCTGGACATAGAAAATGATGGGATTCTGCAACTCTTTTTCCGCTATATTATTAAGTTATGTTTGGAGGAATGAGATGTTTTAAGTTGCATAATAAATGCAATTCAGTTATCTAATTTCTGAGTGAGTTAATAAATGTAAGTAAATTAAAGAATAATATAGACAAGATTGTTTAATGACTAATTGAATTTTTGGAGAAATATTCAAGAACAAAGTCAAATCAAGTTCAGTCACAATAACTAAATAAAGTGAAACCAAAGAAGTGGAAATCTAAGCACCTGGCTTCTTATTGGTAAACACATAGATTTCATTTTTGTATTGTTATAATTTCCATGTAACTCCTTCAGATAAAATTTTGTAGCATGTATAAAGATTAATAGTGTAGAAGGTTAAGAGGGTTTGCAGAAATTGAAAATCTTTACAAGAATCTTGAGAGGGAAAAGGAAGTTCCTTTCTTGCTTGGTCATTTTTGGTGCCAGCAAACAAGGAAATAAAAACTGAAAAAAAAAAAAAGTGCATAAGCAGCCCTTTGGCAGTTATTACCCATCAGCTAAAAATTGCTACTCCATAGACTTCCTGGAAACTACTATTCCCTGCAAACTTTACTAAAAATCCCCTGAACAAAAGAACCAACCAATTTACCGGTGGTCTTTTGGATACACATATATTAAGGTCTACTACACTGAGAATTCAAAGAAAATGGAGGAGGGTATTTTGAATGTCCAGGGATAGAACCTGGGGCACTTTTAGCCATAGTAACATAGCTCTGAATTGTCTCGTCGCTATGACATATCCCTAAAATGAGTAATCATTGTTATTTTTTTTTAAAAAAATTCCACTATGGGAAAATCCTGGGAAAATATTTCATGGCAGGGGAAATTTTTTTCCAATGCAATCATGCTTCAAAGAGGGAAGAAATTCAAACAGGGATCTTCCCTAATATCTGAGCAGTAAGCAAGTGTTTCAATATCATAAGCAATGTCTCATGTGCATCCTGATTTTCTTTTATGAGTTATGCCTCCTTCCTAGACTTCTACTTTGGCTTCTTTTGCCGAGGCACTTACAGTTGAGGCGTTTCGCTTGGTTATTTTGTGGTGGCCAGTGATAGCTATTCCTGTTTGAAGTGAGGAAACATTTAAAACTTCTGTGAAACTAGAGCCCTCAAGTATACCTTTCAGTTAACATAGTAACTACTCAGGGCAGGCAGTGGAGTGTAATTTGTTCCTTAGTGACCCTTGCTTAAAATGTCATAAGGACCCAGAAAGGCATACCTTGTACAGGACATTTTGGATAATCAATTTTTTGAGCAAAATAAGCTTCAGATACCTTGGTAGCAATAACATTTGTGCTAACTGAATCTCACGCTTCATATTTTTCATGGTCTTTATTTTTTTAATATTCTGAGAATAACTGTGACCTTAAGAAGGAACATTTGTGTACATGACTTGTTACTGGAGATCACATCTGAGCATACTTTCACTCAAAGCCCCCTTCTTTTTATTTTATCTAGGACTGCACCCTAAAGGTTTGGGTATCTCTGACTCATTGTCTTTAACTCAATTTGGTTAAAAATTTTAATAGTATTATGCTTATAATAGCATTAAAATTTATAGTATTATTATTATCTTTTTGACTTTTGATGTCATATGTGATCATTCCAGTAAGAACAGAAACTATAGATGTAAGGTGGGAAAATGTCACTAATTATGCAATTACTGAGGGATAACTTCTTACATGATTATTTCCAGGGTTATTTTTGTGACATGGTTGTTATAAAAAAAATGGTTGAAACTTTGCCTTGTGGCTTTGCTTGTTCAGCTGCAAATCATGACATTTCTCTGTGGCATTATATAAGTAAATACTATTTTAATGTACATGTAATAATCCAAGTATAAATATTTCACAATCCACCATTAAGTTTCTTAATTTTAAGATATTAAAAATAATACTCCAATGAATGCATTTTTTTTTTTGGTGGTAATGGGAATGGAACCCAGGGGCATTCTACCTCTGAGCTACACCCCAAGCCCTATTTTTTATCTTTTATTTTGAAATAGGGTCTCACTAAGTTGCAAAAGCCCTCATTAAGTAGTTGAGGCTGGCTGTGAACTGTTATCCTCTTATCTCAGCCTCCAGAATGCTGGTATTACAAGTGTGTGCCACCATGCCTGGCTTAGTGAATGCATTTTAAAATAAATCTTTGTCCAAATTTTTGACAATTTCATTAGGAAAGTTTCGTAGGAGGATGTATTAGTCCACATTCTTTAGAGATGCAGAATAATTAAAATATATGATTATAAGTGGAGACTTATTAGATTGGGTCTTCTGATCACAGAGGCTAAAGAGTCCCACCATGATCATTTGGCGGCTGGAGAGCCAGGGAAACTGGTGGTTGCTGAGTACAAGAAACCAGCAGCCTCCAAAATGAGAGGGAGAGGTGTGAGGGGCAGCGAGGCAGCCCCAGTTCAAGGCCAGATGCTGGGATGATCTCTGGAGAGCTCCTGGTGTAAGTCTGTGTTCAGATCTTCCTGTACATAAGAAGTCAAGGCAGGAGTATCTCAGGTTCAAGGTCAGCCTCAGCAAATTAGTGAGACCTTTAGCAACTTAGCGAGACCGTGTTTCAAAATAAAAATAAAAGGGATGGAGATGTAGCTCTGAGGTAAGACACCCCTGGCTAACGCCCCCCGCCCCGGTACAAAAAAACAAAATAAAGATAAAAGTTGAATCACCGGAGTTTGATATCCATAGGCAACAGCAACAGAAAGATGCTCCTACTTGAGAGAGAGAACATGACCAATAGCTTGTGTCCCTCTTCCACTTTTCCATCAGTACCCCAGCCCATTAGATGGTGCTGCCCACATTCAAAGTGGGTTTTCCTTCCTCTGTTCACTGACCCACATACTCATCTTCTCCAGAATCAGCCCCACAGACACACCTGGAGGTGCTTTACCAACATTCTAGGCATCTCCTTCAATCAGTCAGTCTGAAAACCAGAATAATCCATGGCAGAAGGGAATTAAGAGGTCCAAAGTTACAAACATGCGAAAGATGTTAAACACATAGTCCAGAAAATATGCACAAGTTTATATTTCTGTCTTGTCTGTAGAAGAAAGCTGCTCCCAACATCCTCTTTAAAGGCACCCCCCTGCTCCACTGACATACTTTCTCTGAGTAGGTCCTACCTCCTGAAGTTTCCACCAACTCCCAGTAGCACCCTCAGCTGGGGACCAGACTGTCAACACATTAGGTTTTGGACTATACTTGAGACCCAAACCATGACATCCTGGTTGATTGACCTTTTCATGATTTTGAAGTATCCTACTCCTTCTTCTTTCTAGTAAGGCTTCTTGACAAAATCTACATTAATGCAGCTGCCCTAGCGTATTTCACATAGTGCTTGCACGACATGTATGTTCCCTTCCATTTATATGCAGCCTTTCTTTGTTTTCATGATGTAGGTCTAGATTAAATGGCATGTGGCCATATATTACATATTTGTGTTTAATTTTGCCTTGCCTCCTTAGTCTTTTACAGATCTCTCAGCTTGTTCTCATTTTTTGGGTTCATATCTATTATCCAAACATTTTTTGTTTGACTCAGCTCTTGAGTAACTTTTTTCTTCTTGACTTTATTTGAATTAATCAACTTTCTCTTATTCTCTTTTTCTGCTCATCTGTTAATATTATTTTTTAGCTTATGATTTACAACCTATGAAGTTTGTACCCCTGGCATTAGTTTCTATCTAGATATTACAACATGTTTTCTCATATATTATGTTCTAGCGTGTGTGTGTGTTTTAAGAAAAAATAATTGCAGTGTGATTTAAGCTCTTTCAGAGGAATACAAGCTTCAAATTATTTTCATGAAGTGGGGAGGTTATTGCTACTTACGCTTGATCAAAATTTGACAAGAGGAATAGAATTCCCAATTTCAGTTATGAATATCAGACTAAAACTCTTCAGTAAATTGTTAGCAGAAATAATCTAGTAGTTTATTGAAGGATTAATATATTGTGACTAAGTAGGGTTCATTTTAGGAATGAATGATTATTAACTCTTTTAAAATTACTAATCAGCCGGGCATGGTGGTGCATGCTTGTAATCCCAGTGCTTGGGAGGCTGAGACAGGAGGATCACACAGGTTCAAAGCCAGCCTCAGCTTCTGAGTGAGGATCTCAGCAATTAGCGAGACCCTGTTTCCAAATAAAACATAAAATAGATCTGGGAGTATATCCTGGAGCCCCTGAGTTCCACCCTCAGTGAATCACCAAAAATAAAAAATAAAAAATAAAATTACTAATCAGATCTAAAGGTGAAATCTTATCTCTACAGATGCTGAAAGCTCAGTTAAAAATTCTGTAGCCATTGTGGATGCTTTAAAAAACTTTCAGTAAAGTAAGAGTTCAACATTTTATAACCATGACAAATTCTGTACATATTACACACAATCTCAGTCCAAAGACAATATCATAATTACTGGCAAAATTCCAGAGACATTTCTGTTAAAAGGGATGATAAGAATAAGTAGCCTTCATGGTAGTGCTTTCCCAGATGAGGAAGAAAAAAAATCATATAAGAAAAAAATTTGAGCTCTAAAAGAAGTGGAAGTAAACTGCTATGTTTTGATGACTTAAATGTTTAGAAATTCCAAAAGAATCTAACCATTTCTCAATTTCAGCATCTAAAATAGGAATAACTAAATAAATGAATCTGACTCATTAAGAAAAATCTTTTGGTGGAGCGAGGTTTAGTCTGGGGAAATTCAAAATGAGAATAATGAACTGAAAGAAAAACCACCAGTTATTTCCTTTTTTATACAATAAAAAGAAACTATGGGGTGGTGGTAGTGGTGGTGGTGGTGGTGGTGGTGGTGTGGTGGTGTGGTGTGGTGGTGTGGTGTGTGTGTGCACGTCCACACAGCGGTACAAAGCAATAGAGCACTGGGAAGAGAACGTGGAATGGATTAGCATTTTGTATAAGAAGAAATAAATGACATGTAAACTGAAAAAGATACTCAACTCCACAGAAAGATGCTATTATTTAATTGTATTTAAGAAGAAAGGGATATAAGTGTACATTTTTTTATTTGCTTGCATTTCATAAGGGTTTTTCAAAGATATTCAGGAACTCATAGAAATGGTTAGCTAAAGAAATGAGGGCATTGCAACACAATTTCCAGGAATATCTTCTCACATTTTCTATTCATGTGATTATATTTCCTTTAGAAAAAATATCCTAAAATTCAAATTTGTAATTCTTTGACATATTTGTAAGGTGAGAGATTACATCAATTTGATTGCTATAGAAGTTGAAACCTATATTCATTTGCCGTTTGAATTTTCACACCTTGAAATGATCTGTTCAAGTTATTTATATTTAGAGATATTTCATTCTTATACCATGTTTTGTAATCCTTTAGTATACTAAGGAGGGAGCATATTTTAACATGTTATTTCATTTTTAATATCCATTTATCTTACATCTTGTGTCTTACTATATTCTTATATTTAACTTATTTCATGTTGTCAAATTTATTGATTTTTTCTCAAGCTCAATTTAAAAAAAATATGACTTATATTCCTATCCAGAAATATACATTTTCTTACCTTTTTTCTGGATGTCTTTATTTTTTTAATGCTGGAATTTATTTGACATGTTATATGAGCTGAGAGGATAAATTTCTCTTAAAGAGTTAGTACAATGCTTAGGCAGGTGTGGTGGCACACACCTGTAATCACAGTACTTGGGAGGCTCAGATAGGAGGATTACAGTTTTCAGGCCAGCCTCGGGAACTTAGTGAGACCCTGTTTCAAAATCAAAAGGACTGGGGAAATAATCAGAGGTAGACTGCCCCTGGATTTACTTCCCTTCCACCCTTCCCCAAAATAAAAGAGCTGATCAGTTGCTTCATGGAGTCCTGTTAATACTAATTCTCATTCGCTACTTCAAAATTGAGAGCTATGGTGGTTCATTAAGTCAGTTAACAATACCTTAGTATTGATGTACCAAACGAATTTTCATTTCGTGGTACATTTTCACATAGACTAAGTCTAGTTCTTCCATGGATTTTCCCAGATGAACTTGGGACTCTAGGGTCAATTTCACTTCCTTTGTCGATGCTTATGTGTCAGCTTCGATTCTGTTTTCATTTCTCATAAAAAACTTTGGAAAAATATCTTTGTGATATGTCCAGGACTAGAATGTGCTTTTTAAAAATTATTTAATTGTCCTTTGCAATCTAGTTTTATAAAATTCTTCATATAGTACCAAAACATTTCTTGTCCTTCCTAAGTAATAGAGAATGTTGTGGGTAATGTGGATTAGATATTTCCTTTACATGTTGCTGAAGTATGGGATGATATACTGAAATTTATCGATGATTTAATTTTTACCTATTGATTTTGCCCCAAACCACATCATAGGACTTGGTATTTTAGTTCTTATGGTATCACATGCAATTTGCTTAGCTTGCTAATGATATAACTGTAAAAATGACAATAATTTTCTTTTCTCATTCCCAAGTAGTTGTAACTATTATTTGTTCCTTTTCTCACTTATTTGTCAAAGACTAGGTAGTCTTAATCCTTATTCCTAAAAACAATGAGGACACTTATTTCTAGGTAAAATAGAATACTTGTAGTGATTTACCAGTAGGTTTAAAGTTGTTAAGAATTACCACTCTATTTCTTTGAGAATTTATTACTAATTAAGAAAAGACTGGGTAATGAATTTTGTCAAATGCCTTGTTAGAGCACTGTTGGGTGAGGGTCTGAATTCCTACCTCAGCAACTTTGCGAGACTCTTTCAGAGCCTGTTCTTCCATTCAGCACCAATGTATCACACACACCCTCCTGGGAGCCTCTAGCAATGCTCTCAGTTTCATTTGTAAAATAGGGAAGGTCGAAACCACTTCTGGGTATCTACCCAAAAGAATAGAAACCAAACTACCAAACTAATGCATGCATATCTATGTTCATAGCTGCACAACTCACAGTTGCCAAAATATGGAAACAACCAAGGTGTCCATCAACAGATGAATGGGTTATAAAACTATGGGATATGGACACATTGGAATTTTACTCAGCCATAAAGAAGAACAAAATTATGTCATTTACTGGGAAATGGATGGAACTGAAGAACATTATGCTAAGTGAGATTAGTCAGTCACAAAAAGTAAGAAATCGGATGATCTCTTTAATATGTAGAAGCTAGGGAAAAAATAGGTCATAGGAAGAACTCAAGACAAAGGAGGAGAAGCCATAGATGAACAAATAAGGCGAACTAAGGGGAATGGGAGGGGGAAGAGGAAAATTCCCTAATGTACATGATGTACATTCATAAACATATCAAAGTCAATCCTACACCAAACATGAGAATGAAGAAAGGGGGAAGGAATAGGGAGGGGATTGGGGAAGGGCTAAATGAGTGATGTGTGCATGTATGCCTCTACCATCTTGTACTCCATTAAGCTGTACGACTACAATGCAACAATAAAAAAATTTTAAGCCAGGCGTGGTAGCGCACACTTGTAATCCCAGCATTCGGGAGGCTGAAACCGAAGGATTGTGGTTCGCGGACAGCCTCAACTACTTAGTGAGGCCTTTTGCAATTCAGTGAGACCCTGTTTCAAAATAAACAATAAAAAAAAAATAGGACAGGGGATGTAGCACGAAGGTTGAATGCCTCTGGGTTCCATCCCCAGCCATGCTAAATAAATAAATAAATAAATATAATGAAATTTTTTTTTAAATAGGGAAGGTCTGAGTCTTTATAGAATTTTTGTTAAGTCAGTCATTTGGAAATTCAAGTGCAACCCATACATAAATGTTAGAGCTTCAGGGGGTAAATTTTGAATTATTTTAAATAATTTGGGGCCATTAATAACAAAAGTCTCAAGTGCCTTTTTGGTAACAAGGGCAATTTCAAAAAATCCCGAAGTACCCATGCCTAATACTATTACTTAGAAGGAGATGCCACACGCCTGTTCCTGGGAATGTCTGCCGTGCAGCATTCCTGCTAAAATGAGCCTTGCTCAATTTTAGACCAGGAAGAAGGCGCAGCACGTGGCCCGCTTTCCAAAGGCAGCCTCATAGCCTTCCATGACAGACTGGGCTTCTGCCCTCTACTGCAGAAGAAACTAGATCTTGACCGAGTTTCATTTTCAAGACTGGAGCCTTGGGAAACCTGGGCAGTAGGGATTTTTCAAATGGGAAGGGATACTCTTTAATGCTAAAAGGAATTCAAGAGTGGCTCATGCCTGTAATTCCAGGCTGAGAAAGGAGGATCCCAGGTATGAGGCCTACCTCAGCAACTTTGCAAGACTCTTTCAGAAATCCTAACCATAATCCTAATAACAATAATAGTGGCTTAGGAGTGTAGCTCAAATGTAAAATGCCCTTGGGTTCAATCCCCAGCAACAAAATAAGTAAGTATGTAAATAAATGAATAAATAAAATAAAATGGGACATAGCATAGTGATTAAGAATATGTGTGCAAGCCAGGCTGTGTGGCTTCCTGTTCCAGGCTGTTACCAACTAGCTATTGAACACTGGGTGAGTTATGCAATTTCTTTCTTCTTCAGATTTATTATCTTTCGAGTGTTGACAACAGTAGCACCTTCCTTAGAGTGTTGTTGAAACACAAAAACTTAGTTAATAATGCATAGATAGTGGAGGAAATTTATTTACAAGTAGTCAGAACTGGATACTCCTTAGTTATTATTCTTTTATTGTGATTATTGATAGTACAAATGATCTTTTACATATTTGAAGATGCAAATCATAAGTAGAATATAATAAGTTCATTCATCTAACTGAAGGGAGATAAATGATTTCCTGTTCGAGACTAAATGGAACAAAAAGTTGGAAATGTAGGTGTCTGATTAAGGAGGGTTTGAACGGGCCATAGAAGTTAGGTCTATAAGCAATGGGAAAATTTGTAAGAATTGGAGTCACTTATCACAAAAGTAGTGTTGTTGATTTAAATTAGCCCATTAGATTCCCACACAGTATAATCAAAGCCTGAGAAAGAGAGATTGTAGTTACAGGAATTCAGCCTTAAGGTTATGTGAGCCTAGATGTGTTATTTCAAATAGCAGTGGTGGCAAAGAAAAGATTGTCAGGGATCAGAGGGAGCCTCTGGGCAAGAGCGTTTCTAGACAAGGGATAGTGGTTACATTGTGTTGAATTTAGTGGAAATGGATAGGTGAGAGAGCAGGGTGCTATCTGGGAGGAAAAATTAAAATTTATTAAGCTTGAGATGATAATTGAGAATTCAGATGAAAACATCTCAGAAGCTAGGAACTGGCAGGCTTTTTATGTAAAAGGCGAGGTAGTATATATTTTAGTCTTTATGAACCAGATAGGGTCTTGGTCACATAGTCTTAGTAATTGTTTTTTAATCTCTTCAATATATATATTAAAAAAATAAGTTGTAGAACAGAAGTGAGTTGTAACCCGATTTGGCCCAGGAATTCAGAGTTTGGCAACTGTCTGTTACCATCTAGACAGAGGAACGAAAGCTGGACAGAGATGTTGGATCAAGAGATCAAGATTAATCTTCAACATCCAAGTCACTTAAAATACCCTGAGAGAACATGTGTGGTATTATGAGATAGGTATTTTGGTTTTCATCCATAGTTTTAGTTTATAATTCCCATGGAAAGCCCTTGCTGTTTTTTTTTAAGTGACTAGAGCAGCAGTATGTCTGTCCTGTGTTAAAGTATGAGGGATGGAAGAGAAAGACAGTCTTTGGTTAGTGTTAGAGTGCTTTAGGGTTCAGGTGCAGGGCTCAGTAAGCAAAACTCCTCTCTGACCTGCCCTGTTTTAACTAGCTTCTTTTTCTAGCTCTCCAAGGCAGACCATGGAAATTAGAATTTCTTTGCCCTAATGTGGGTCATAGAAACGCATGGAAATGTTTTATACTCATGGAAAAGCGAATATAAAAATGTACTCATCTTCCCTTGCTTTTCTGTCTTGGTAAAGGCCATTAAGAAATTCTCCTTACATTGAATGAGAAGAGGTCATTAGATCCCTCCATTTCAGAAGGGTCCTTGTCCCAGATCTGGGAGGAGGGAGCTCTGCACAAAGGGGCCAAGAAGAACCTGACTAGACAGGCTTTGCTGGTCTCTGTGCTTCATGTGTCAGCATTTTGATGATATCTGTCTGTTCAGCCCCATGTTTATGCAGTTATCTATGTTTCAGTCGTGTGTCTCTCTGAATTGCGTGAGCTTCTCCAGCCAATTAGTGGAGCCTAAAGAGGGGCTTATGGGAACCTCAACTTGTAGGCAGAAGTTCCTGAGGTCCAGACTTGTAACAGGTGTTGGAGCAAGCTCTTAACCTATAGGATGAATCCATCTCTGCAGAAAGCATATTGGATTAGCAGACATCTAGCTGGTGTCCAATGCAGAGTGGATTGAATGCTTGCTATTGGGGAGAAATATCCATGCACATTGAGAATCTTAAAAGTAATTTGTGTTGTTAGCCTATAATAGAAGAAGCTGAGGTTGAGTGTGTTTTGACACAGCATAGATATGCAGTATTAAAATTAAACATTAATTATATAAATATTTAAATTGAAAGACTTTTTTCCAAAAATAGATTTTATAAAATCATGTTCCAATTCTTCTGATCTCCATAATGTTACTTTCTAAGGATTTCTATCAATCAGATATGAGAGTAGATCCAATAAAATTAATATAGATTTTTTAATGTTGATTTTAATTTAATGCTATAGTTTCAGCAAAATTCCTAATTTTATTCTTCTATAGAAATCAGCAAAATTGTGTTTGATTTACTGGGTGTCAGAGCAACAAAAAGCAGTATATTTGGTTTATGATAGTATTATGTTATATGATAAAATAAAACAGGCCATAAGAATGCATTTGGCATCAAAGAATTGGGATACTTATGCTTTAACTATGGGATTGAAGTCTGTTCTGTTCTTTGAAAATTGGACAAAGTAAATGCATAAGGATAGAATTTAAATAGAAACAACTTGAATTCCATAATTCTGTCCAACCCAACCAAAATCAAGGAAATGATTTTAAGTAGCCTCTTCAACTAGCCATAATTAATGAGTCCATTTTTGTCCCTTAATTCAAGCAGATCACTAGGGTTTAAGTATATTTTCCTAACAGAATTTTTATTGAAAATTTAACTAACACGTTTTGCCTTTTACAATGCATTTTGAGAACTCTAGGTGGTATTTTTCCCACTACAACCTACACGTTATTTTATTTCTTTTAAGATGATACCTTATTTCATATACTTATGAAATCGGCAAAGTGTCACGTTCATATCAATTCAGAAGTTCAGATTACAGAAATAGATTTAGATACGATACATTTCAACACTAGACTAAGTACTTTAGTACTTCAAGTGTTTGAGAGAAACAGCGACAATTATATTTTACTTAGAAAAAAGGCCTTTGAGAACATAACATATGTAAGTACTAATTCAAGTGAAAAACAATGGAAATAACTAGTGTGGAGAAGACAGATTTTGGATGAGCTGGGCATGGCGTGGGTTGTGTGTACATCACAGTTACCTTGAATATTTAAAATGTCAGAGGAAGAAACATTCTTTCCTCCCTTTCTCCCTTCCTTTCTTCCTTCATTCCCTCCTTCTTTTAAGAATAGCCTTCTATGTACAGTCATCATGTATATACTAGAGATACAAAGATGAGTATATATATCCTACTAAAGAATCTCATATACTCATACAGAGGGATGCGGGCTTATGACTGAATTTCCTAGGTAAACTTATCAGCTTTTGTTTCTTTTTCAATAGTTCTGGATAATAATACTTTCTAGCTCACAAGATTATTTCTGGAGGAAGGAGAATGAGGTTGTGAGAAGTGCTAAAACACTATAAAGATTATATGCCTTTATATTATAAACTGAGGGATTTCTTGCTGAGCAATGACTAATTTCTCAAATCTTTAGACCAATATATATAATATATTTATATATATATAATTTATAATATAATATTTAATGATATAATAGTATATAATATATTATATATCAAGTTAAGGCTATATAAATATTATATTATTCAAATATTGTATCATTCAATATATATGTATGTTGAATCCGTTATCTGTGGCTATGTGACAATCCAAAGTTTAGTAGCTGATAGCCACCATGTTTTATTTCCTGTGATTTTGTTAGTTCACTTGTTTTTTGTTTGTTTGTTTGCTTTGCTGGTGTTGCTTTATCTCATTCAGGTCCCGCTCATTTGCATGTCTGGGTTCTTGAGGTCTGGGCTTCTCCCCCATTCATTTAGTCCCTTTGTTCAGGAGTTGAGCTGGATTTTCTTGCTCACCAGCAGAAACATCCAAAGACAGAGAAAACAGAGGGGCAAGACCTTCTAGGTTCTTGCCTTGCAGTCATACTTTCTTTTTATTTTTTAATCACCTTCTCTTAGTCGTAGCTAAGGGATAAGGACAGAGCCAGCTCCAATTAATTCAAGGGAAGAAGCAGACGGCACGTCTCGAGGACAGAAGTGGCTGGGCCACTTTATGAAGGATGCAAAAAGCCAAGCACAGTGACGAATGCCCGTTCTCCCTCTCTTCTAAGTCAGAACCATAGTTTTGGGTATTGAAAAAGAAACAAGAAGCAATGATCTGTCTTTTCATTGTATGCAAAAGATGAGACATGCTGCTTCATATGCTTGCTGTTTGGAGACCAGTGTCCACATGGTCTTGGTAGGTTGCAGCTACCTGATGGGACATGATTGTTCTCCATCTGCTTTGCATCATTTGAATTGGCTTTGCATAGTGCAAGGAATTATGGGGAATTGCTTCACCCAGATCAAATAGCTCACTTGTGCCTTTGATACTTTCAGCATCATACTTCCTGCTTTGACCATTTCTTTTTGCTTCCTAATTGCTGCCCCCCGAGCTTTCCAGTATCAGTCGTCAGGTTTTTGACTGTGGTCAGCCTCCTTAACAGACATCAGAGACATAGCCATGTTTATTACCACGCCGTAATATATGCCATCTCACATTCTGTAGTTTGTCACCGTCTCTTCCTTTACCCAGTTGTCTCATACCCATAAAACTACTTTATTCATCCTGACTGCAGTGTCAAAGATTCCATTCTCTGAGTACGGTTTATTCCCTCCAAAGACAAACATTGCAGGTTCTTAACCTGTTCTTAAGATTTCGGCATAATTAATGATCTGCCTTTCTCTCTTGACCTGTATTTGTATTATTTTTTCATTTATGATTATCTGGACCAGCCAAACCATGTGAGCTAATGACATATTCACAGAACAGTTCATCTTTCATAGCTGGGGTCAGAAACTTAGAAAGTTTTGTTAAAGTCAATAATAGATTTGTGGACATTTCAGGTAACTCTTCAGTTTTTTTTTTTATAATAGTGACCATAGCCTAGAGACTCATGCTCTTTGTTTACTTCCTAGAATCCCAATACCCTGTAAGGTTATTTTTCTGGGTATTTTGTTTTGTTTTGTTTTGCTTTATTTTTTGTTTTTAATGCTCAACAGAAGTGTAGTTCAGATGGGACGCAATACAGATTACAGACCGATTTTCACTTGCGCTTGGTGGAAGCATTTGATTATTGTATATCTCATGTAAAACTTTATTCTAATTCACACAAATCTGTAAATGTATTTTGTGGACATAGAAACCTAAGCATGAGTAATACACTAACACTTTTCAAAGGATTTACAAAGGGTTGATTTTAAAAATGTGTCAGAAACTGAAAATTCATAAAATCAAATATTTACAGGTACGATAATTGCATCTTAAATTGTTACTCCATGCTAAATCCTGAGCTAGGCACCTTAAATAGCTAATCTTATTACTCCTCATTACAATCATTTATGATTTGTGTTATTATCTCTATTTTTCAACTGCTCTGCAAGTTAAATAAATTGAACTACAGTTTTCTTTTGCAGTGTAGGAAATCATCATAAACTTAGAGGCTTAAAATAACACTATTATATCACACTTATGTAGCTCTGTATTCTAGGCAGATTCAGCTGGGTATGCTGTTCAGGGTCACACAGAGTAGAAATACAGGCATTGGCAAGGCTAGGTGCTTAAGTGGTTACTCTGGATAGAATTCACTGAAAGCTCATTCAGGATGTTGATGAGGAGTAGTAGTGGGTAGGCAGTTTGGGGCAAGGGCCTAGAAACAGGGAGGGTTAAGAAAAACCATTTGTAAAAAGAACAGAAATAAGGGCATTTTAAAAATAGACAGGGAGGAAAATGGACTGGTTAAATAGGGGACAGTACAAGTTAAAATGCAACTTGAGACTCTTCCACGGGCCAAATTCTGAGACCAAAGGGTGTAAACAAATTCCCAGAGTACTCAGGAGGAAGCATGGGGGAGGGTGATTACCAGAAGGGAGGAAGGAAGGAGGGAAAAAAATTAACCAATCACAACGGGACTTTAAAAGATAGGGATTCAAATTAGGAATTGAAACTAGATTATAGACATTGGATACCAGGATCCAGATCAAACAAACTGAGGAAGATGAGCGGGAAACACACACACACACACACACACACACACACACACACACACACCACAGATAAAAGCTGGTCTCCTGAGAACTTCAGAGTCTTCCTCTTTTGGGCCCCCTCACCTGTGTGAGAACTGTTCTATTTTCTATTTTTGTTTGGCTTTAAGTAAACCTTTTATACTCTTACACTGGCCATTCAGTTGTCTTATGATATTCATTTGTTGATTAATCCGGCATCACTGGCATCTTCAACTTTTTGTGGGTGGGGGTTAAAGTCTCTGCTTCCTCACTAGCTCTCAGCACTGGCCACTCCTGGAAGCTGCCTAATTTATTGCATTTTGTACAGTCTCTTCCATCTTCACATTATCAAGCAGTTGTCTAATTTTTCTCAGGGCTTGAGTCTCTTTGGTTTCTTCTTTTCCCACCAGCCAGAAAACTGTCTGTTTTTAAGGACTCCCATGATTCAATTAGGTAGCCCTTATGTCAATCATCTCTGCAACCAAAGTCATCTGTACCATGTAACATAACATAGGCACGGGAGTGGTATCTCATTATATTCACAGTAAGGGTAGATATTTTGTAGAAAGAAGCATAATTCAGCTTATCAGAAGTAATTGGCAGAGCCGAAGGACAAGCCTGGGGGTGATGTGAATGTCAGGGCTTTGTCTCTAGACCACATTCATCAGAGGATCTGATTTTTATCTATGGGTATTTTAAAAACTAGCCAGATTGCTGTAGAGCCAAACTGTTTTGGCCCACAATGTTATAAAAGGTACTATCTCATAGGCTTCCAGCACAAGTGTTTACACATACTGGCCTATAAAATAGGAGATCCAGATGGTCAAGAATCATATAAATTGGGGTTTGCTATGCTTTACATATTTCTGCGATTTCTACTTGTGTCTGTGGGTTTAGTCTGCCCTAATTTATTGGAAGTTTTGCTTGCTCCTTTGTACCTGTCTCTTCTATGCTTTATGAATATACTTTAAAAACTTGGTTAATTAAGAATCATGCTGAGATTTCTTTTGGAAATCTGAGTGCAATTATAAGCTTTCTGCTTTAAATCCTTTTCAGATGTAATTGAGTCAAATAACCTTAATTCCCATCACAAGGTGCTAAGAGAACAACAACAACAAAAAAGAAACAAAGAAAGAAAGAAAAAAGAAAACTGTATCCAGACCACCAGAGATCACATGAATTTTTATAAAAATTTTTTTTTTTATCAGTTTGATGTGGTGGTGCATTTGGGAGGCTGAGACAGGAGGATCCGGGTTCGCAACCAGCCTCAGCTACTTACTGAGGCCCTCTGCAACTTAGTGCAACCCTGCTTCAAAATAAAGAATAAAAATTAGGGGTGGGGTATACCTTGAAGGTAGAATACTACTGGGTTCCATCCCCAGAACCACAAACAATTTTTTTGATCTAATGCACATAATTTAAAAAGACGATCTTTTGTTGCTTATAACATAAATCAATATATGCTGACTTTTCTTAGGCTATTGGCTGTAACACTTTTTGAGAACATTCTTGGTTTTGTGTTGACAGACTTTGAGTGTCCTATGTCTGTCTTCATGAAGACAGTGATAGGGTCTAGCTTTTTCCCATCATTCACTAAGCCTTATAGAGCATCACAGGTAATAACAAGCAGAAGTGTTAGAAACAGTATGGATTGTGTGAGACAAAGTCCAATCCTGGTTTACTTGATAACTAAGTAATTTAAGACAGATTATTAGGTATCTCTAAGCTTTATTGCCCACAATTCTGAAAGCAAACAGTTCTCAAACTTAGTTATTTTAAGTAGCATCTGCTATAATCTACTTTGCTCAATATCCAAGTGGCTGGAAACATTTAATTTTGGTTCAACTGATAAGAACTTTGTTTCCTGAATCTCTTAAAGACGTGAAAAATTTTACAGATAGACATGGCGAATGGTTTAGTAATGCTGTATGTAGGGTTTTCCATGCTCAATCAAAATGCATGATTTTCTTTCATCAGACAATAAAACTATTTCCTTCTTATAAATTTTTTGTTTTATCAAATATATGTTCATGTTTTCAAGAAATGTATTTTATTTGCAAAAGTATTTTGTTGCATTTTATGCATGGTTGCACTTACTTTAAATGAAACATGAATGTTCCTGTTGAAATTAATTAGCAGAATATTGAAAACCAGACGTGACAGTGCAGATTACGGGCAGGGTAGCTATACACTGTCTTCACAAAGGTTTTTTTTTATTATTTTTTATTTTTTTGCTTTTGTGTGTGAAACGCTGGTGTTGTCATTTTGATGAGTTTTTCTGACAATTGATGGTTTAGTTTTGACAAGTCCCTACATGATATTTCAAAGTGTTAAAGAAAATTAAATGAACAGTAAAATTAGAAATGGGGTCTTGGCTATAACTTCTTTCCCTGGAAGGGAAGCTATTATGGGCAATAAACACATAGGGAAAGGTTTTTTTCTTCTTCTTCTGGTAATAACGTTTGGAAAGTAGCAACAATCACAGAGCAAAAAGTGTTCATGTTGTCATTCCATATGAGGAGAACAAAAAGAGTTTTCGCTATATAAGTACCTCTACAACTATATCTTTGCAGTGATGCCTTAATGCAAGGGAAAACAGCTGTTTATCTGTTTTATTCTTTGGGTTTTATTTTCTTTCTCCATTGCTATTCTGTCAGTACATGGCTTCATAAAGCTGTAGGATTCTGTTAGGGAAACTACCAAGTCTATGTGCGTTGGAAGCCAATGTGTTGATTTTCTAGCTTGATAGCAATGTTTTATTATGGCTGGAAGGAGACTGTGGCTATGAGCGTTAGATGCAGGAATACAAACGCCATGATACTACATCCAGAATTGATCTATCTCCTGGGTTTTATGTGCTTGATTCTATTGAATGAATATTGTATCACTTGTCTCTTTTTTTTTAATAATATCAGAGACTTGTCAAATGGTTCTGTTTCTGTCAAACACTTGATGGAAAGCCTTGTTGTAAGACTTTATTCGTGGAGATGGCTTTATGTCTTGGCTATAAAGTTTCATAAAATTTGATCGGAAATTGTCTTTATGGATTGCCATGCTTTGTGCTAAAGTCCAGAGCCTGGGTGTCAATTTTAAGTCAGAGCTGAACTTACCTCCGGTGTTTGGAGATATCCTTTACGTTTCTATCCTCTTGCTGAAAGAAATCTCTCCCACCAGCCTCTGTCACAGGCTCCATGGTTTTGTTGGTAGAACTACCCTTTTGGGTGTCTTTAAATATTTGCAATGCTAAGAACCAAATGGCACTTAAGGTTAATAATTTAGCTCTTTTGTTACCCAAGACGTAGCTTCTAAGAAATACTTTATATCAAGGACTCTTCAATGAACATGTAGTGAAAATTTTAGGAAGTGTTTTTTTTTTTTTTAATTTCAATGAACATTACTTAGTGCTGGTTAGTCCCTTTTTAATCTTTTGTTCTCCACTCAGATTTTGTGGTCATGTCCCCCTACCTTTGTATTCTTACCTGCTGACATTTATATTAAGTTGATACATCATCAAAATACATGAATATTTTTCCTGTGGTTCTGTGACTTATTAGCGGCTCTTTTTTTTTTTTTTTTTACTTTAATTGAGTGGATTCTGAGAAAAAGCCTATCTTCCATTATTATGCATTTTCTTCCTTTTTGCAGAATATCTTTGGACTCTTCCTCTGAATTAGTACAGTGGATGCTTTGTGAAAATGATTTTTTTCTTATTTTTTTCTTTATTTATTTCCTTATGTGTTGATATGAAGGTTAATTTTGATTATCAACTACTTGATTGTGTTGAAAGATACCTGGGAATTTAGTAAACCACACTTGTGGTGTGTCTGTGAGGGTGTTTCCTGAGAAGACTAGTACATGGGAGCACTGTCCCCTAGGCTGGGAAACAGACAGAGCCAAAGTGGAAAAAGGAGGAAGCCTGCCAGCACCTGGAAGCTTGATTCTTCTTGAGCAGGTATATCTATTGCTTCTGCCACCGACCATGGCATCAGACTCAGCTTCCCTTGAACATGGACACACGTGACTCTCCAGAGTTTTCCAGGCCTTCAGCCTTGGGATGGGGCTGCAACATTGGTCTCTTATTCTGAGTCCCAATGGTACTTGAGGTGTACGTGGCAGATAGGGATGCTGTTTGGAGCCTTTGGAAGGTCTCCCTAGGTAACTCACAGTGAAGGCCCTTGGGATTTTTGGAACCAGGCCCTGTTACCAGACACTGACAACTCTCTGAGAGATAGCTCTTGGACTCTGACTGGACCTTAGTGGAAAATGAACACTTGGCTATGGGCCATCAAATTACCATGTAACTTGAGTTACCCATCATGACCTGGGTGTTATCTGACCTACCAAGCTATAAAGTTGTATGTGCACAATAGAAGTCCATCATCAAATAGGAGTGACATACACATGATTGAGCCTGAGCTAGTCCTTGGACGCACATATAAGTTATGTGAAAAAGTGTCCCAAATGCCCATGGTTCCCACTTCTTCTACAATGCCTTCTGCTCCCCTGTGATCTCATGGGGCATCCCCTACAATTAGTAGGCAGAGGAAGAGAAGGCTGGGGCTGGTTTACAGATGGCTAGGCACATCGGGGCCAGCTGCAGAACTACAGCTCATTTCTGGGACATCCCCACAAGAGAGCGGTGAAGAGAAATCTTCACCGTGAGCAGAACTTTGGGCAATACCTCTAGTTGTACATATTGCATGGAAGAAAAAATGGCCACATGTGCATCTACATACTGATTCATGCACTCTAGATATTAATTTGGCTGATGGCATGAGACCTGGAAGGAGCATAATTAGAAAGTTGGTAACAAAGACATGTGGGGTAGAGGTATGTGAATAGACCTCTCTAAATGGGCCGAAGATGCAAAGATATTTATAACCTATATAGGTGTTCACCAAAATGTGACCTCAAAACACGAGGACTTTAATAATCAAGTGGATATGACAACATCTTCTGTAGAAAGCAGGCTACCTCTTTCCCTAGATGCCCCTGCCCTTGGCAGTGGGTTCATCAACAAAGTGACCATGAGTGGCATGGGCTCAGCAAAACAGACTTTCACTCAGCAAGGCTGATCTGACTATGGTCACTGTTGAGTGCCCAGTCTGCCAGTATCAGATACCAACACTGAGCCACCAAGTTGATCAGTCAGTGATCTAGTGGCAGTTTGATGACACTGGGCAACTTGCATCGTGTAAGGTACAGTGCCTTGTCCTTATTGGAAAAGACACTTAATCTGGCTATGGATTTGCCTCTTTTTCATGTAAGGATTCAAAATTACCATTCATGGACTTACAGAATGTCTTGTCCACCATCATGGTATTCTACATAGCATTGTGTCTGGCCAGGAAGTCATTTCACAGCCAAACCAAGGCAGCAATGGATTCCTGCTCGTGGAATTCATCTGTCATACCATATTCTCTCTTATCCTGAAATAGGTGACTTGGTAGAATAGTGGAGTGGTCTTTTGAAGATGCAGTTATAGCACCAAATTGGTGGCAATACCATGCAGGACCGGGGAGAGATTTTTCACAAGACTGTATGAGCTCTGAATCATCATCCTATACTGTTTCTCCCGTATAATATTGGATGGGATAAATATCCAGTACTATAAGAGAGAAATACACAGGATCAATGGTTCCAGGAATGAGGGTGGAAATGAGAACGGTACCACTCCGTATTGTCCCTAGTGACATATTAGAAGAATTTTGCCTCCTGTTTCCACAGCTTTATGCTTTGCTTCCTAAAAGTCTCAGTTCCAGAGGGAAAATGCTCCTACCATGACACACAACAGTGATCCTATTGGACTGGATGTTAAGATGTCTTCCAGCCACTTTGGGCTCCTCATACCACTGAGTCAACAGGCTAAGACGGGAGTTATGGAATTAGCTGGGGTGACTGATTGAGATTATCCAGGGGAAATTGCACAATATTCCACGATGAACATAAGGAGGATGGCCTGTGACCCGATCCCACAGGAATGAAGTATGGGTCACTCTTCCAGGTGAAAAACGAAGACCTGCTAGAGTATTTGCTGAAAGTCAGAGGGAATACACAGTGGGTAGTAGAAAAAGTAGTTAATCAGTCACGGTGTTGCAGACTTGTAATCCCAGTACTTGGGAGGCTGAGACGGGAGGACTGTAGGTGTTAGAACAGCCTCAACATATTGATGAGACTCTCAGAGACCTAGTGAGACCCTATTTCAAAATAAACAATAAAATAGAGCTGGGGGTGTGGTTCAGAAGTAAATGCCCCTAAATTCAATTTCCAGTACAAAAAGAAAAAGAAAGAAGAAGGTAGTTATAACTACTAGCTATGGTCATGTGAACAGTTGCAGAAACAAGGATTGTAATGAGTATTTTCTTTCCATTTTGTTACAAATATGTTTATGTATATGCACATATATTAAGCAAATACTGTTTTTTATCCTCTTCTATTTTTAAATCTTGTAACATAATATTTATTTACTTAATATTCATATTTAAGGGTTGCCAAGTTTACATTGTAGTTTTTAAAATGTCAAAAGAGTATAATTTAAAAAACACCTTTTAATTCTGTTCTGGGAAGAAATTAGTACATGTTCCATGTTTACAGGATAGTATAGCACATTAGTGGAATTAGAACCTCAGTTTTTATTTGGTGATTGACTATGGTTTAAGAGGACATGGTAGGGTGTCATATTGACTAAGAGGTGGACTTAGAGTGGTTAATTCTGATTGTGAATTTGATTGTATTGAAAGACACTTCGAAACTTAGTAAAACACCCTCTGTCTATGTCTGTGAGGGTGTTTCCAGAGATGATTGGCAAGTGGACAGCGTTGCCCAATAGGCTGGGCCCTGATGGAACAGAAATAGAAGGAAGACACCTGCCAGTGGGTGCAAGCTCTGTTATTCTTGAGTGGGTGCATATATTGCTGGTGGGGCTACATCATTTCTAAGGTTTCTGGCACCTCTGGCTGAGCCGCTATTGGTTTCCCCAGATTTCCAGCCTACAGATGGCTATTGTGGGACTATTAAGCCTCTGATCATGGAAGCCAATCTTACTGGATTTTATGATCATACATATACAGATCCTGTTGGCTCCATTCCTCTAGAGAACCCTGACTAATATTGGTGGCATGCTTAATTAGCCTGAATACAAAGAAGGAGAAGAAAAAATAAACATTTAAAGGATTGACTTGTCTGGAAACAGGTCCAAAGGGAGCTTAAACTACAAAGGTATTACTTCATATTTTCCTTTAAAAATTAATAAATAAAAGCACCAGGGGAAGTCCAGACAGGTTGGTTAGCCTTCATATCTTCTGGTAGCTCATATGTTGAAATACCACAGGCAGGAAAAGAATTTTCTTACCTCTTCTTTTCTGCTAATGGCTTTTGCTTGATGTATACATTCACTGCTAGCATGCTAATGGGTGCCTGAGGGAATTAAAGTAACATAACAAGATTATTAACATTTTTCATTTCTGTATAACTTATGTTTCTTATAGTTCCACTGGAAACTGAGAAAACATTTTTTTTTCCAAAGGTAATTATTCTGCATAGCCTTTTTACCCTGTGACAAGACTTTCTTTTCAGCTAGTAATGGAAACTTTCTCTTTAGGTGCTAAAGTTAAGCCATTAATTGGCGTGACTAAGGGTTTGGAACTGCAGAAAGCTGATTCTTCCCATTGGTTGTATAAAACTCCCAGTCATTAAGTGACCTGTGCGATTGTTCCTGAAGCCAAGCATCGTTATTATTATTATTTTTTTTTTGGTACTTTACTGACTGTGGACTTCAATTCACAAACTTAGTGAAGTAATACCTGCTAAGAAGCAATTTTTTTCTAGATAATTGTTAAAATTTTTTCAAGAGTTCACATTTGAAAGAACATGTGAATTGGTAGACTGTACTCTAGAGGCTATTAACAGAGGACTTTGTTCATACACTGTACCTTCTGCCCTTCAGAAATACTTTTTGCTAAGCCTTGTTTTATTTTCTGAACACTTGTCCAGAGGAATGGCAAAAACAAGTTTAACTTCTGCCTTCACACATAAATGATTAATAAACAAATATACATTTTATTTCTTTGCATGTGTATACTCATTTTCTTAAATTAAGATATGCATTTTTTAAAAGAAAATATGAGCATTAGGAAAGTGTCACTTAATGATGGCTAATTCTGAATTTTTTCTGCTGAGACCAACCATGGAGAGTATTGATAATTGAGTTCCACAAATAATGAATTTTATCAAGAGCTATACATGTGTTACTATCAAACATACTTAAGATATAAAATACTGACTAAAATATATCTATCACTCTGGGCATGGTGGCACATACTTATAATCTCAGTACTTGGGATGCTGAGACAGGAAGATCCCAGGTTCAAAGACAGTCTCGGCAACTTAATGAGACCCTGTTGTCAAATAAAACATAAAATAGGGCTGAGGATGTTGTCCAGAGATAGAATACTCCTGAGTTCAATCCCTAGTAACACACAAACATACACACACACACACACACACACACACACATACACACACACACACACACACAATGTCGTCTATCAGAAAGTTACTTCTATTTACCTCCACAGACCTATGACAAATATATGTAATTTGTTCAGTAGCATTAACAAATAAATAAGTTGTCTGAGGGTGGGTTTTTTTTTCTTTTGTTACCAATTGTAGCACACACAGTGGAAAGTCAAATTTGGAAAGTTTCTACAGCCAGTTTGGCAATGCTGGGAGACAATACGACATTAACAGAATCCATCCTTAGGGTGAAACAGTTGTGTCTCGTCTTCCTTAAACTACTAACTGTATGGAAGGAACCTGAAAACGAGTAATTTAGTAGCTTCTGGCTTACTTCTATATTGTCCATATTTATAGACAGATCTCTGTGTTCCTGGGTTTTACAGCTGAGATTTAACTATTAATGGATCAACATAGTTAGAAAAATAATGGCATCTTTCCTGAACATGGACAAATAATTTGTCATTACCTTCTAAACAATATGACTATTTACATTGCATTTAGACTGTTAGGTACTATACATAATCAAGAGATGATTTAAAGGATCCAGGAGAATGTGTGTTGATAAGTATTATGCCATTTTAGGTAAGGGACTTGAGCATCTGCAGATTTGGTACCCATGGAGGTCTTCAGATATCAAAGTATTACTATACTAGGATAAGAGCTCCAAATTTACTTTCTTTAAATATAGTTTTGATTGGTCTATTGTAATCATTCATTATAATGGAGTTCAGAGTGATAGAGACATACATGCACAGGTGAGCTTCCCTCAGAACCACACACAAATATAAAATAAATAATAAAAATAAATATGTGGGTGTAGATGACTCTGACATTCTAATTTTATTTCCAAATTTTTCTTTCACATTTGGTTCTTAGAAGAACAGTTTAAAAGTAGAGAAGGTATTTTTAAAGGAGCAGAAGATAGCTTTAGGTGAGAAAGAGGGTGGTCCAACTTTTCTTTAGTGAGTATTTACTTTGAGCGAATTTGTAAATTTTGAGTGAGGTACAGTTTTGGTAGGTGTGAGAACACAGTGAATACTTGATAAAGCAGATATTTAAAAAAATGCATTTATGGAGTCACCAAGAGTGTCACTGTGTAGATGGAAACCCTGTTGGATATACGTCCTGGGGACGTCGACAGATTCTTTGCTATGATTTCAACTAAGTATTGCCAAACTCTGTATCTGCAGAGTTAATCATTAACATGGACACTTAGCATGCAATCAGATGTAAATTACTTTCACTTTCTGTTATTGACTCTCTCTTTGCCTGTAAAAAGAATGACTGTGGATGACCAAGAATCATAAAAGAATTCATTCACTGGGCGTGGTGGCGCACGCTTGTAATCCCTGCACTTGGGAGGCGGAGACAGGAGGATCGGGGTGGTTTGAAGCCAGCCCCACTGGCTTAAGAGACCCTGTTTCCAAGAATAAAAAAAAAAGTATAAAATATGTCTGGGAGTGTAGCCCGGAGGTAGAAGGGCTTCCAGAAACCCCAGTACCACCAAAAAAAAAAAAAAAGAAAAAAAATCATTCAAGTAGGATTACTTATCAGATTGGAGTCATGGTTTATTTAAGAGGTAAACGTCTTATCAGAATTTTATACAAGCTAATGTTAAAAATGATGCATAATTTTTTTCTCTTCAATTATGTGTTTAGTTTCTGACTAATTCTCGTTAGTATAATTATCATGTGATACCACTGTCTAAGGATCTAAAGTGGTTTTTCATTGCATAGTAAATCAAATCAGATTCTTCAGTTTGGCTTTGAGGGTCACAGAAAACCTGACTCCAATTGGTCCCTTTCCATGTGTTTCCTGGTACTTCCTTCAATGCTTCTCAATCAATGGTATCATTAGGTTTTCTTATAACATGACTATTATTTACGCTGTCTATATTTACTTGGCATAACTTCCTTCTTACTTCCTTCTTTCTATTCAATGTTTATCCACTCTTCAAAACTAACTCCGTCCCCATCCAAACTAAACACCTTCTCTATTTGTAGCAGCATTTGTTAAATATCATTGATTACCCATTGATGTATTACCATTGATGTATTACCATCGATTGATTACCATTGATGTATTCGTCATCACTTAACAAATATGTTTCAAGCACCTTGTACATTACAGGTGCTACCCTCTCCTAATTATGATTTTATTGCATATATAGTCATTGCCAATTAGTATAAGGAGGTTGTAGTTGACTGTTTATCTCTCCCATAAAACCGAGTCCACAATAGTGATGATTATGTCATTTGAAACAAATAGAGATAATGAAATAGCGTAAGACAAGACCAGGCATGGAGTTATGCGTTAGGCTCTGTGTCTCTTGGATACTGAGATAAGCACTTGGCACATCATACACATGGGAAGATCCAGGTTTGTGGGGCCTCTCAAGCTTTTATTGGACTGGGCTGTCTTTAAAATAATACGCTGATTGCCAGGTATGGTGGTGCACACCTGTAATCCCAGTACTTGGGAAGCAAACACAGAAGAGTCTCAAATTTGAGGCCAACTTCAACAAATTAGCAAGGCCTTCAGCAAAATAAAAAACAAATAGGACTTTGGGTAGAGTTCAGAGGCAGAATACCCATGGTTTTAATCCCCAGTAGACAGACACACACACACACACACACACACACACACACACACACACACACTACTCTATACCTCCAAAATATTAAAAGTTAAAAAGAAAAAGAATCAAAGAATGCCAAGTCAGGACTGTAAAAGTAGTTAACTAGAACACCTTCTTACTATTTCTTTTAGAGTAGAAAAAGGAATCACAAATCACAGATATAAAAGAAACCCTGAAAAATACCACACTCATCACAAAACTATCATAATTAAATTACCATATCATTTTATAATATTTTCTTTCCTATAGACTTTTAGATATTTACTAAAAAGGTTTCCTTTTTGTTTGTACATGATTTTAATATTTTCTATAGGGAGAATAAAAAGAATATCCATTATCTTCTCTAGCAAAGTGGATTGAGATTCTGTTGTCATTGTTGTTGATGGTTAGGAAGTACCCACTCACCTCTGCAGTGCTCTGTTAACATGCCCCATGCCTAGCGTTCTCCCTGGATTCTTGCTTGGGAAGACTCTGCTTGGGGGAAATAATGGAGAATTTGAGCGTTGGGGTTTCATGTGTCAAGATCTCACACCAGCCAATCTCACACAGGCCATCATTGCCTTTGAAACAGGTCCAGACTTGCTGGCTTCCTCTTCACTCCCCATCCTAGACTTTCTGGTCAGGTCTTTCTGTGAGAGGTAAAGGGAGGGAGTGGAAAGTAGCCAAGAGCTTGGGAAATCAACCTGGAAGCCATGCTATTAGCCAGACTGGGAGGCTGCGACAGGAGAATCACAAATTCAAGGCTAGCTTCAGCAGCATAGCGAGACCTTGTTCAAAAATTAAGAAAGTAATAATAAAAGGGCTGAGAGTGTAGCTCAGAGGTGGAATGCTCTTGGGTTCTTTCCCTAGCACAAAAATAAAAAAAATTAAATCTTGTAATTAAATTCTTAGGGTGGCAAATCATGTGTAGATTTTTCCTGAGTTTTCCTGGAGTCAGGCTGTCATTAAAATACAGATAGCTTGGAAAGAGTGCTGGCAGCCTCCTTTTCCCAGTACTGACTGCAAAATCAGGGTGACTTTTAAGAGACAGAAGATCACTAAAAGCTTTGCAGGAGAGGGGAGCTGTTGTCATTTTTTTTTTTTTTTTTGGTGGTGTTGTTTTGTGATACTGGGGATGGAACCCAGGGGTATTCTAGCTCCAAGCTACACCCGTAGCCCTATTTTCTATGCTTTATTTTGAAACAGAGTCTCACTGAGTTGCAAAGGGCCTCACCAAATAGTTGAGGCTGTCCAGGAACCATTATCCTCCTGTCTCAGCCTCCCGAATGCTGAGATCACAAGTGTGCACCACCACGCCCAGCTTGTTGTCATTGCATTTGATGTTTAGGAAGTACTAACTCACCTCTTTAGTGAATTTACCATTTTCATGGCAAATCTGACTTGATTCTAAATGTGCAGTAAGTTAATATATTCCCTTATTATTTTACTCTTCCACTGCCATATAATTTTTCAATCAGCCCATGGAATTTTGCAGTGAATATCTTTGGGGCTCTTGTGTACTTTATTCTGTTTCTTATTTTCAGGAATAATTCCTTTCTTCCATTTCATTCCAAACAGGATAGGATTCTAGACAACCCAAACTTTTACTACCATGGACTCTGAAATGGATTGTGCCAGTGCAAATTTATGTTCCATGCTTCATGTTCAAAATAAGAGCAAACCATATTGAGATTAAATGTTACATTTTGTCTTTCTTTGTAAATAGCACGTGTGGAAAGCCTTTCTGTGGCCATTGTTTGCTTCAGGAGTGAAGAATTTGTTCTCCCAGTTGGTGGGACTGCTGCTTGCTAGTTTTTAAGTGACAGTCCTCTAGAAAACAAACTCTTTTTGGCCCAGGCCACACCCACTCCCCCGTAGCATTCTTCATCCGCGTTCCTGGGAGGGGGAGTGGATTGTGGGGTGTTTTTAAGGGCCTGGGTCTCATGCCTCTAGCTTGGTACAACTCTCAGGCACCATGCTGGCTTCAGAGCTCCACAGACCCAGCTGGTGACCCCAGAGGTATTTTACTTCTCTTTTTTCTACTAGATGGAGCTTTCTTCTTTTTCCCCACACATAGTTATCCTGAAGAAGTAACCCAATATATTTTACATGCATAAATCTGTCTCAGGAACCTGAAACACATTTTTTAAATAATATTTCCTGGGGATGATGTTAGAGATCATTTAGAATATGTGACCTGGTTTCTGAAATGTAAACAAACAAACAAACAAAAAGATGCTTCTTATGTTTAAGGAAATGCGCTATTGGAGTATCCCCGGATGCTATACTTGCTCTCTGTGTGATCCTGTTAGCTGTGACCAATAACCTGAAACAATTAGAAGCCCCTCACTGAGCCCTCATCTAAAGAAAGGTTAAAGACTGTTGTTCTTACCTTTCCTCAGGGACGTCTGTTTTCTTGATAAGTTCTCCTGATTGATTCCTCTGAACTCAAGGTTCTGGCCATTGTATTTTATCTCCAGTGTTGTCATGTCTTGACCTGCTGACTCACATACTCATCTGTTTGGTGTCTGCCAGAACTTTATCTTTGGTCTCTTTCTGGCCTCCAGATTGAATGTGTCCGACACCAAGACACCAAGTGAGATGCCTTTCCCTCAAGGCAGTCTTGTTTCCAGTATCAGTTAGTGGCACCGCTGTCCTGACATGACAGACCATACAATCTGTCAGTCGGACTCGTGTCTTTTCTCTCCTTCACCATGCAGATCCAAGACAACCGTGATGTGTGATGTGCCTATGAAACGTCACTCTCATCAACCTTCTCTCTCAGTTCTCTGTTTTCGTATTTGGTGCTGGGGGATTGAAGCCAGAGCATCGTATATCTAAGCACACGCTCTACCACTGAACTGCATGTCCAGCCTCAGTTCCTACTACTACTTCCTCATTTTGGATATCTGATAGTGTCTCACTTCTCTACCTTCGGTCTTGCTTCCTTTAAGTATACCTTGCATAGAGTGGCGAAGATGAACTTTATTAAGTGCCAATATGAGCATGGCATTGCACCCAAGAACACAATGAATAGCAGCGTCTCCTGTCAGTCAAGGCTCTCTGTGATAAACTCCTATGTCTCATTCCCCAGACCACTGCTGCTGATCCTTTTCTCTAACTTTATGTGCTGGTGATGTTGAGCTGCTTAGAGTCTACCTGTGTGCCTCCTAATGTTTCATGCCTTAGTCTCTTTGTCCATTATTTTTCCTTTGCCTGGATAGACTTTTTCTCCTTTTATAGAATAACTAACCATTCATCCTCTAAGGTAATTTATTTTTATCCTCAAGGATGTTTTATTCCGATCTATAATACTTTAATGAAAGGATGTGTTATGTTCCTATAAAATAAGGGATAGAAATTATAGTGATTTGCCTTTATAGCCCTAGTGTCTGGCACATATGAGATACTCAGTAAATATTGGCTGAGACTAATACCAGTAGATTCCTGGGTCTTTTTGTGTTTACTGATTCATTAATTACTTATTATATTATCAATATCCTTGTGGTTCTTTACAAGAAAACTGATGAGTTTATAATTTTCTCATGTAGCAAATGTTTACTAAGCCCAGTTATATGAAAGAGAACTCTAGATAGTGAAAATAGAAAAATAAATCAGTGTTAAACAATTTAAATAACTGTTATGCCTATCTGATAAGTAAAAAATGATTCTATTAGCTACTCCAGAAAAATCAATGAGCATTTACCATGTTCCAGGCACCTTCTTGAAGGAAGGAAATTCTGTTGGTGGGGGGGAAGAGTTGGAGGTACCACATATAAACTACTTTTAAGAGTATTTTTGAGCCAGTATGATGGTGCATTACTGTAATCCCAGTACTTGGGAGTCTGACACAGGAGGATCACAAATTCAAGGCCAGCTTCAACAGTTTGTCAAAGCCCTCAGCAACTTAGCAAGACCCTGTTTCAAACTAGAAAAAATTAAAAGTTAAAAATCTAAAAAGGCCTGTAGCTGTAACTTGGAGGTGGATAACCCCTAAGTTCAACCCCCAGTACCAAAAAATAAAAGTATTTTTGTTTTATAGAGAAAAGACAACTTGGGGGGGGGGAGTTGTAGGATGTTGTGAAACTGCTATAACTTTTGTACATGAATGAGAGAAATAATAGTATCACAGACCACTGAGATGGATAATCCCATAGAGTAAAATCATTCGGTGATATAGGAGACAATTGCTGAAACAATGACCTCATAAAGTGAAAAAGAATAGGGTTTAATGAATAAAGGAATAGTTCTACCTTAGATAAGGACTCAGTTTATCCATTGTTAAGGAGGAAAAACAAAGCATATGGAACAGACACAAGTAGATGGAAGATGTGGGGTCCTCTGGTGCATCCTGCCTTCTCAGGCAGAAAGAGGCAAGTGGTGAGGACAGAGAAAGTGCTACCCTGAGAAAGAAAGAGAAGGGGGGCTACAGTGACCTATGAAAATTGGTAGATCAATAAAATGTCATCAGTATCTGAGCATCACTAAAGGTTGTTCTCTTGCAGTTACAGGTCACAAATAAAAGTGAGCTTCACCATTCAGCATGGCTATCTTTCTATATCCACAGTCTGATGCAGGCAGAGAGTTGGACTTAAGCAGGCAAGAAGGGAAGAGGCAGGGCTGGTGAAGACAGTCTCAGAGGAGGTGTTCCATGCCCATGTTCAAGATCATGGGAGATGTGCAAATGGAGGCGCTGGGGGGCTTAGGGCTCATAGTCAGGCCTGCTCTCCATCCTCCTTCCTTTGCTGAGAGGTCTTATCTAGGCCTTGCAAACCATCAACTGGCAGGTGCATCCCAAATTTATATCTGCAGTCTGGGCCTCTCTCCCAAACTCTTGATAAAATTGGACATCTAATAAACATGAAATGCAACCATTTTCAAAACTGGAATCCTGACTTTTCCTCCACATCTGCTCCTCTCCCATCTCCTCTATCTTCATTAATGGTTGATACCTCTGCTTCTCCCATGTCTCACACCACCATCCTCAGGATCATCCCCAAACCTTCTTACTTTCATCCTTGGCGTCCAATTCATTGGCAGATTCTCTTTCTTCAAAACATTAACAAACATATCAAAGTCAATCACTAAGTTAAACATGAGAAGAAGGGAGGGGGAGGGAATGGGGTGGGAATTGGGGAAGGGCTAATTTTGCACCAATAAAATTTAAAATTTAAAAACAAAGAAAACACAAACAAATAAAAAACAAAAGACAAACCAGCTCCACTTCCATTATCCTGGGTTACTGTGGCAGCCTCCCAACCTGTCTCCCTGTGCCCAGGCCTGCCCAAAAATGCCTTTCACAGCATGACAGCCCTATCCTGTCCTTAACTTGAGAGCACACATCCCACCACCTTCTGCTGTTAGCCCTGACCTCAACTCCGGTAAATCTTCACCTGAATTATCCTCCACCATTCCCTCCTATAGTCACTATCTTCTTAATGCCTGTACCTGGAAAGATATTCCTTTTGTAATCTTATGACTGGTCCTTTAAGTAAACAGTTAATTTCTCACCTACTCTACTTTTTGTTGTTCTTAATAATTAAATATACCATTGCTCATACTTTATATTTGTTTGTTTGCTTTTCTGAATTTCTAGGGTATTTTTTTCCTCCAGTCCTTTGACCTTAGAAAAAACACACTGTTTAATGAAATATATATATATACACACACATATATATGTATGTGTGTATATATATATATATATTTGGTGGTACTGGGGTTCCTGGAAGCCCTTCTACCTCCGGGCTACACTCCCAGACCTATTTTATATATATTTTTTTATTTGGAAACAGGGTTTCTTAAGCCAGCACGGCTGGCTTCCAACCTGCGTGATCCTCCTGACTCCGCCTCCCAAGCTCGGGGATTACAAGTGTGCACCACCACGCCAGGTGAAATTTGTTAATATTTTACTTGGAAATTTGCACCTACTTCATATACAAGATTGTAGTTTTTTTGAAGAATATGATAAAATGGCAATATAAGATTTTGTTGTTCATGAATTTAAAAAGTCCTGTATTACCATAATGACATAATGACACGTATTCTTAATCTTTGTAAAAGCTTTCATAAAAAATTCAAAGACTTTTTATTATATATTTTGTCTAGTCCTGGAGTTCATGCTTATTATAATGAGATTTTCTTCCTTCTTTTTCTTGAGTTTATGTTGATAATATTTATTTTTTAGACACTTAATGTTCAATTTTTTTACATTTTTGATATATATATAGTTTGAGACTTTCTTTTTAAATTTTGATTATTTTGCTTCCAGAGAACAATCTCTTAGTTTTATTACTCAATTGTATTATATTTTTGACTTATTTACATTTTTACTATATGCTTTATTTTCTTTGTGATTATTCTGTGTTTATATTCTTGAGATTAATGCACAATAAAAAAACTTCAGTTTAATATGCTTGTTGTGAAATTCTAGAAAATTCTCTATATGATTATGCTTTTCCATATTTCACATGTATTTTTATTAAGTATAATTTCTATTTTGATTTCCTCTTCTAGTCCAGGATAACTTAAAATGATCATTTTAAGTTTATAACTGGGTATAATTTTAAATTTTCTATGTTTATTACTTATTTATACTTCAATGTTATGAAATTATTAGAATTTAGAATAAATTAATTCAACAGTTCAATATTATTTGTATTGATTTGTTATCATATAATCTATCAGGTATGATTTCAGAACTTTATAATTTCTTAAGGCTTTATTTTAGGTCTAAGATATAGATATTTGGGGTCTAGTCCTAGAGAAATTTTATGAATATTCTATGTATTTACTGTAGGTTTTTAGTTACTATCTTTGTGGGGTAGCATGTTATCTATTTATATCTATTTAATATACATGTGTACTACATGAACAATTCATGTGTTTTAAAATATTACCCTAGGCAGTAGTGTAATGAAGTCAGCTCCATTTGGCTCATTAGAGCCAATGACTAAATCAGAAGGCATTTTCTGAGCTGGCTTTTAAACCATTGGTATCTTGAAATCAGTATGGTGAGATATTTATACAAGGGCAATTGGCATATGCTACGAATCAGGGACTTAGGATCCTCCTTTGGAGAGCTGGTTCAATGACATACCACTATTAGCCCTCCTGATTTTTGTTTATGTTAGGATTTCCGTTACACATTATAAAATTTATCATAACTTTTTCTATTAATTTCCACTACGGAGTTTAAAGCTATACTGTTAGTTACATATATGATTATAACTCTTTTCTCTTCTAAGAGGATTTTAACTTTTTTCCACATGCATTGTACTTGGTATTGTACTTTCCACCTGAATTGTAACTTTTATTACCAACTTACATTATATATATTTTATTATTATATGTATGTGCATACATACATATACATGTATATTATATATATGTGTGTGTATATATGGCAGGTTTTTGCAGTCTAGAGATTGAGCCCTGAAGCATTCTAACACTAACCTACATCCCCCAGCTCTTTTTAAATTTTATTTTATGCTGAAACAAGGTCTCACAAATTGTGCATGCTGGCCTTTAGCTCCTGATCATCCTGCCTCAGCCTCCTGAATAGCTGGGATTACAGATGAGTACCACTGCACCTGGCTTTATGAACACACTTTAAAATGTACCCATTTCTTTGTTTTTCAACCCACTGCTAATATTTATTTTGTAGTAAGTATCTGCAGTATTTATCACATCTTTGCATGTGTTTGTCAGTATTTTTGAACTTATCCCTTTCATATTGTTTATTGTGTGTACTTTTTGATTCTTTTTTTTTTTTTTTTTGGTGGTACTGGGGTGGAACCCAGGGGCTTTCTAACTCCAACTTACACTCCCAGACCTATTTTACATTTTATTTGGAAACAGGGTCTCACTTATTTGCTGAGAGCCTCACTAAGTAGCTGAGGCTGGCTTTGAACCTGCGTGATCCTCCTGTCTCAGCCTCCCAAGTGCGGGGATTACAAGCGTGCGCCACCACACCTGGCTATTGTGTGTACTTTTTACTGTACTTTTTTGGTGGAGTCTTTTCTAACTGCTACCACTGAGCAGTATCACCTTCTTTTATGTCGTTCAAATCTTCTTTGCCTTATCTTTTTTTAAATGAGTTTAGAAATTATATGTATTTGACTTGGGTTTCTTTTTTTCATAGTTAAATTTTCTCTTCATTTTTTTGGCAAATACTCAGCATGAAAAAGTTTCAAATAAAATAAATACAGCTTGAGTAGTTCTTTCTCCTCCTTTATGCAAACTATTCCTTCCTTCCTTTCTTTCTTCCTTTCTTTCTTCCTTTCTTTCTTCTTCCTTTTTCTTTTTCTTTCTTTCTTTTTTTGTTTGTTTGTTTGTGTATGGTACTGGGGATGGAACCCAGGAGCATTCTCTCTCTGAGCTACACCCCCAGACCTATTTCTTATTCTTTATTTTGAAACAGGATCTCACTGAGTTGCAAAGGGCCTCACTAAGTAGCTGAGACTGTCCACGAACCACTATCCTCCTGTCTCAGCCTCCCAAATGCTGGGATTACAAGCGTGCGCCACCATGCCCGTGTACCCAAACTATTTCTTCCATGGAGATTATCCATGATTTTCCTTCCACATTGCTATTTGAAAAATCACATAATATTTTATCTCACAGTTGCATTTTCTCTAGATTTTTTTCAACTTATCTGCCTGAATAGGTTTTAAATACTCCAAATAAAATAGTAGTCAGAGTATGAATTTACTTCTTTTTCCATATCATTATCCCCCACGATTTTGCTCCATATTTTACTTCCCTATATTGCTATTTACATTAGTACATTTTAAAATCATTAGTTGCCTAGCATTGGGATTGAGAATGGAATGATTGCAAAGGAGTATGAGAGAAATTCTTGTGATTATAAATATGTTCTATATTATGGTTCTGGTGGTGACTTTGTGAGGGTATACAGTTGTCAAAACTCTGCCTATTGTATGCTTAACATGTTTGTATTATCTTGAAACTAAACTTAAATATACTTCATTTAAAAGCATGGTAGAGCAGAAAATAATTATCAGTGGATAGAAATTGGCAATTCAAGACTACTGAACTTACTGTAATTCAATATTCTGTTCAAAAGCTTAGTATTATGAATATGATTGATTTATCATCACACAAAGTAGCAGTCATGATTTGGGTGTTTTGTAATTTTAGAAGATACATTTCAGGCAATTATATTGGCATTTGGTTTTTCACAAATACTCAGCAGGATGGGATTTGAAATTGGCAAAATGAATGCCGCAGAAAGATGAAATGCGATGGGATCTGAGTGTGCTCGATGGGTGGCCTTGCAGAGGCTGGCTGGGATACCTGCATGGCCAGGGAGCAAGTGCACCTAAGAGACTGATGGATGAAAGAGGGGGCAATGGAATTAAATCCAAAAACGTGTGACATGTGCTAGTTAGCATGCTTTTAGGCATTGGAAGTGCAGCTACGAAGAAGATAAGTAAGGTTTCTCAACTAACCACAAGAATTTCACGTTTTTATAAAATGATGTAAAAATGTACTTTAAAACAATTACCATTAGTAAGTTAGACCCAGATGCAAATGATAATTAATTTGCAGCCATTCTTTTCTCTGTCTCCCATGTATTTTTGCTTGAATAACTGTTTTATTTTTCTGGGAGACATTTTCATACAATTATTTCAAAGATAACCTGCAGGTCTTACATTTTCTAAAGTCTAGAATGAGACTAAGCCCTCTTACTCAAAAATTAATGATTTCTTAGGTTAAAACTTATTTTATTTTAGAAACTTGAAGATTAGTTTTTCTGTCTTGTATCCTCCAGATTCTTATCTTTAAGTAAAGTGCTATTTGCATGCTTTTCTTAAGATTCTTAAATTAAGAATTTAAATTTTGCATCTTTTTATTTTTTAGTTTATAATTTTAATGCTCTTTCAGTGTAAAAACTTGTAATTTTCTTTACCTCAGTGAAATTTTATTTTATTAATTTTTTTATTATTTAACTTTTTCTTATCTCTTTGCTATCTCTTTCTGGATGTCTTTTTAACTACTATGCTAGAATTTTTAGACCTATCATATAATTTTCTTTTTTCTTTCTCTGTAACACAGTTTAGTAGGATTTCTGCACCCTGGTGACTGTTTGGATGCAGTTCTTTGGGAGATTAGAGGAACAGACCTCGTTGATTATCCTGGAGAGTAGGCTGTGTCATAGCTATGCTCCCTGACGGAGGTGTCCATTGTATTTGCCCTAGGGAATCATACTATCTAGGACTTTTCTAGAACACTTACTGAAACATTTTTTCAAAAACATTTCTAAAAAATGACATAAAAGCACATAGAACTCAGGTCAGGCAGTGGACTGAGCATCTCCGGGCTCTGCCCTCTAGCTGCCCACGTGCATCTTCTGTCTACCTCAGTGGATGGATTTCCTGGGGGTATTTCTCTAATCATTTTACAGAGAACCATCTGTTTAATCAATTAATGTTTCTTTGGGTGGATATGACAACTAAGATGTCAAATGTTATAGCAGTGTCTGTCCCTGGTGGTACAGATCATATTTAAATAGATTATCATTTAATTTGGGAATAGTTCAGTGTAATTAAGCAACTTGAAAGGGGGAGGGATCTGGGAATTGAACTTAGGGCATTCTACCTCTGAGCTATACTCCCAGCCATTTTAAATTTTGAAACAGGGTCTTGGTAAGTTGTTGAGGGTCTTGCTAAATTGCTGAGGCTGTCCTGGAACCTGCAGTCCTTCTGTCTCAGCCTCTCAAGTACTGGGATTACAGGTGTGTATCATCATGCTCTGGCAGTGAGAAATAGCATTTTTTAAAAGAAGAAGCATCTTAACTAGCCACTTAATTTTTGTTGTTTTGCTAAAATACACCTGCAGGCCTGTAATTGTCCATCTCTTTTACCATATAACAAAATATTTCTCAAGAAAATAGATTAATTATTCAGCTCACAGTTGGGAGACTGAAAGCTCTATATTGTCTGATCTTACATTGCCCGCAGTGAAGGCTTCATGGTAGATGGCATCCTGTTTGGGGAGAAGGGATGCACACAAGAGGGAAAGACCTCATGGTGAAACTATAGACCAGAGGGTTTCAGTAGCCAAGTTTGATCTTGTAATTCATTTATTTATTTATTTATTTATTTATTTATTTATTTATTTATGCGGTACTGGGGATGGAACCCAGGGGCATTCTACCTCCGAGCTACACCCCCGATCCTATATTTATTCTTTTTATGTTTTGAAACAGGGTCTTACTGAGTTGTGAAGGGCTTCACTAAGTAACTGAAGCTGGCTCTTTTTTTAACAACTCATGCTCATAGGAAGCAGCTAGGTCCCTTGAGATACCTTAATCCTTTCCAGTGCACACCTCTAGTGGCCCAATCACTTTCCACTAGGCTCCACCTCTTAAAGATCCCACCACCTCTTAATCTTGTTACTTTGGGGATCAAGCTTTCTACTCATGAACATTTGAGGGCTTAGCCACATCCACATCATTACAAGACCCTACTACTATCCTGCGCAGCATAACAAGAGAATTAATAACCAGCTTCAGGTCTTTCCTGTATATGGATTAACTTCTGAAATGTCAGTGATATCTGGTAACAAAGTTTATAATGGTTCATTATTTTAGCCTTAATATTGGAGAGAGACTGTGTCTGAGTAAATCACTTACTTGAAAATTTTATTTCAGTGTAAACTGAAAACATCTTGAAAGCAATTAGTGCAAGATGCAGTGTGACTAATGACAAGACAATGTGGGACACACACACACACACACACACACACACACACACACACACTCCTTTCTCAGCTGTACTCATTAGTCCTGATGAATGGATGCATAGGAGCCAAGGGTCCTCAGCAAAAAGCCTTTTTGTATATCACAAAGTCAGGTGGTGGTTGGTGGTTGGTGGGTCAAAGGCACTGGTCACCTGTTGTGATGCAGATAGTTATCTGTATCAGCCAAACCTATTCATTCATTTATTTTATTTTATTGTTTTGTGGATCTGGGGATGGAACCCGGGGCATTCGACCTTCGAGCTACACCCCCTACCCTATTTTTTATTCTTTATTTTGAAACCGGGTCTCACTAAGGTGCAGAGGACCTCACTAAGTAGTAGCTGAGGCTGTCCGCAAACTGCGATCCTCCAGTCTCAGCCTCCCGAATGCTGGGATTACAAGTGTGCGCCACCATGCCCGGCAAACCTATTCATTTATGTATTGTCCACGGCTCTTTTCGTTGTACCGATTTAAGTAATCATGAGAAACGTCACAAGACTGGTGTCCCCTGAACTATTTTGTTATCTGGCTCTTTATGGAAAACGTTCACCAGTTTCTGCCTTTTACAACAGTGACCATTTTGCCTCCTCTTACCCAAGACCATCTCCTCCCTGAAGACAAGGACACATTGTCCCCTATAAACATGTGACACTTGTGTACTCATGTGCTGGTTCCTGCTCTTCTATTTAACTAGATGCTATTTTTATTTCTCTCATGCCTTCATCTTACCCATTCTTCAGGGTGAGATTCAAATAATACTTCCTCCATGAAATCCTATAGTTATAAAAAAATGATATTCTTGGGTAGATCTCCTCATTGTTGCCTTACTATACTCTAAAGCCCTTGCCTCTCTCTATTCCACACAACAGGTTTAAATCCAGTTCTTTACTCATCCCAGGTTACCTAGCCCTTTCAGCTTGCTGTGTCGGGGGAAGACTGACTGCTCTCAGGCTGACCATTCATGAGCATGTCTTCCAATAGGCCAAGCTCCCAGCCCACACTCATCTTCCCAGCTATCTTGACGGTTATTTCATGTTGACTTCTTTCCCACATCCCTAAACCTCCCTCTGTGCTCACTATCCGCTCACAAATATGTTGTCCTAATTTACTGAGACAATCAGGAACAGTACCAGGAAACTTGCCAATCAGCCTCCGATTGCCCCACACTGGACCCAAATTACAATCTCACCCATCTTATCTTCTATATTTTTCTTGTTTGTGTATCATTGGTGACTCTATAATCAGTATCTCATGAGCTTAGTCCATTCTATGTGGCTTGTATTTCTCCCTAAAATCAGGGCGTTTTGTCTTCTACAATCATTGGTGTATCCCAAGATCAGACAAAAAATGGCTAGCCCATAGTAAGTGTTCCGTATGTATTTACTAAGTGAATCAAAGAGGGTGATGCTGTATTCCATTCTTTAGAGTTGACTCAGTCTTGGCTGACCTTCATTATCTGAATGCATGGCTCATGTACTTATCCAAAAAGCCAATATATCCAAATTTTTTTTCACTGATAAGTCTTAATTTTAAACATGGGACTAGAGGAGTCAGTAAGCAAAACAAACATAGCCAGTATTTGGGGCTTATTTCCTCATGGGGAGTATTTTGCTGTTGTTGTAGCATGTGGTCTGTTTGCAATCATTTTCACGTCACTGCAGAATGAGAGCTGTCAGAGCAGCTTCGTTATGTTGATTTGTCCACTCTTCCTGATGTATCCCCACTGAGAAGTGTCACTCCACTAGGTTCCCCATGCCATCATGAGGTAAGCAGTCGCCTGCAGCCAGGCTCAATTACAAGTTTCCAGAATAACCCCTGCCTGTGCCCTGTGGACTCACTGAGGGTAGGGCTGGGATTTAGTCTTTATTCTGGGATCCAGGCACTCAGGTAAAACAAAGACAAGTCAAAAGACGATGGTGAGGGCATTTCACAACCATTTGCAAGAAGGTTAAACAGGGCTCCATCGTTCTCCAAAATGGGACAGAAAGGGTAATAGAAAATTTGTCCCCTGAATAGAATTACCATTGCAGGTATGAGTTAGCTCACTTTCCCTATAACAATGCCTGCAATAATCAACTTATAAACAGAAAAGGGTTGTTTGTCCCACAGTTTGGGAGGTTGCAATTCATGATCAGTTGTCCCATTGTTTTTGTAACTGGAGCTAGAACTCCTCATGGCTGGGAAGCAAAAAGAGACATGAAGAGACCAGACCCACAAACCCCTTCAGAGGCACAACCCCAGCGACTAGACCACCAACCCTAGGTCCCATCTCTTGTAGCTTCCTCCATCTCCCAGTAGTGTTACCCTGGGAACTTAAGCTTTTAACCCACAGGCTTCTCCTGGGGGGCACTTAAGATCCAAACTATATTTGGCAACTTCGTGACAGCCCAGTAATAAAGTGTACATGAAAGAACTTGAGTTTTGTTGTATGTCAGAGTAGTCTAAAAGACCCACCTACAGCAGATTTTTTATTTCTTATCGGAGCATTGTAGTCATACAACTAAATGGGAGACAAGATGGTAGAGGCATACATACATACATCACTCATTTAGCCCTTCCCCATTTCCCTCCCCATTCCTTTCCCCTCCTTCCTTCTCAGGTTTGGTTAGTGATTGACTTTGATATATTTGTGAATGTACATCATCTACATTAGGGAATTTCTAGATTTTTCTTATAGTGTGAGACCTAGACTTCTTAACCACAGAGTTGGTGAAATTTCTTGCATCTCCCCTCACTAGCCCAGCCCAGACTGTGAAGTAAAATTTTGACAGCTACATACATACATGGCATTCACCTGAAGCCAATCTCTTCTCAGAGCTTCTGTTTCTTCACTGTAAAATGATAGAAAGATATTATGGCTAGGACTGAATGTGATAACATATGAAATAACTTGGTAAACTAAATCACCAGGTAAACAATACTTAACGCTACTGAAAATGATCATCATTAATAATAATTACATTCAGAGTTAACATTGAGTCTTGCCCAAAAAGAAAGTAGAGTATTTAACCTAAGGAATCACACACACACACACACACACACACACACACACACACACACACACTTAGTATTAGGAAAATTGTTCCATAGAGCTATAGATTGTGGCAGGTTGAGTGCTTCAGAAACTGCCAGTAGAAGCCAGATTCCTTGCTTTGAACCCAAAAAGCCATGTATGTTCTTTTGCCAATCACAATCAAAGCTTTAAAATCTTTCTTTGCAGCCACACTGACTTCCAGTCTCCTTACGTTCTTAGAAGCCTCTGAGGACTTTTCCTTCTGGTTTCCTTCATGCTCGGTGGCCACACTGTTGAGGAACATTCAGGCTAAGCATTCATCTTCTTTTCTTGCTTCTTTACTTTTCCTCTCGGGCTCGGTGGTGATATCCCTGGGACATTGTGGGGACTCACTGCTGCAGGAGGCCAAGAGCCAAAGCTCTGTTGCTTATTAATGTAGCTGATTAAAAATCATATCACTCTTAGCATGCGTCAGTCCCAAGTCAATAAGGAGGGCTTTTTAAATAATGTGGAATGTGGGATAGAACAGCTTAAAAGGCATGTGGGACATTTAGGAGAATTTGGATGAAATTACAGAAATAATTGTGCAGTTTTGTAAGAAATTTGAAGACTAAATAATGTAGACAGAGAATGATTTTGAAATGAGAACAATAAGGAGAGTAATTTAATTGCTTGAAGTAAACCAATTAGTAGGTCATTCAGATCATATGTAATACTTGGATTGTATTTAATATATTCTTGTAGGAAAAATAATCCTAATGATTATACCCTTACATTATTTGGTTTAATACCATAATAAATGGTAGGTTTTCTTACTTTTAATAATAATACATTACAGATTATAAAGCAAACACTTTATATTTTAGAAATATCTTAAAAATATAATAACTTAATTATTTGAGTTTATGAAATTAATTGCAATAAATACTTGTGTCAGGGGATATGGCAGATTTTCATTTTGTTTTTGTGGATAAGGATAAGTGTGTTTTTATTTTTTTGTGGTACTGAAAATTGAACCGAAGGGCATTCTACCTCCTAGTTACAGCCCCAGTCCTATTTTTATTCTTTCTTTTTGAAACAGGGTCTCACTAAGTTGCAGAGGGCCTCACTAAGTCGCTGTGGCTGGCTAAAAACCCAGATCCTCATGTCTCAGCCTCCCAAGTACTGGGATTATAAGCATGCATCATGCCTGGCCAAATATGTATTATTTTTAAAGGACAACAATAAGTTATTTATATTTTGGTTTCAAGTATTATCAATGAAATGACAGTGAACATATAAATATTCAGCCTTCACTTTCTTTGCCTAGTTTGAATTAGCAAAAATAGATTTTTGCTACTTAAGAAATTCTCAAATGATGTTTCATTTAGCTATGATTTATTTCAAAGACTGAAGACATCTATTTAATGTGTAGAGAAGTTGGTGCTACTGGAAGTTGAATTATCTAACAATCATTATAGGAATCTAAGTATCTAGATCCACTACGGTGGCTTTGGACTTTGTCAGCATACAAACGTAATAAAGCAGAAAGGTTTGGGTCTTTGTAATCAGACAAACCTGATCTCAGTTCTGGCTGTCACTACTTACTGTGAGACCAAGGTAACTTGCCCAAAGGCTGCGGATCTTACCCCATGCAGTTGTCCTGAGGGTTAAACGTGACCTGCATATTAAGGAACGGAGTATCCATTTAACAAGTAGGTGCTCAGTAAACCTGGATTCCTTCTCTTTCCTTCCCAAACCCCACCCGTCCCCTTGTGGTTTTAATGGACCAGCGTTTGCCTGGATTGTATTGCAGGAGATGTTCTGGATGGACGGCTGCTGGAAACCCCTTGTCATAGCCAGCTCTTCTTCAGTATTTAAAGATTTACTCTGGCATTGAGTAATGAGAATTTCGGTAAGAAAAAATAGATGGAAATAGCATCTAGACTTTTCTTTAAAAGGTCACTGGAATCTCAGATACTTCATAATAAGTTATATGATTACTCTCTAAAGATCTTGGGAAGTCACACATGTCTGTTCACATAAGGGTTGTCTTTATTTGGAAAGTACATAAAATAGATTTTTAAAAAAACAGATTAACCATCTTGTTACGCTCTTCATGTCACTGTAAATGCATTATTTCACTTACCCCCACAATATTTTGTTCTTTAAATGTCTCTCTACTCAGTAAATTGTGTAGCTTTTGAGGGCAAGGTCTGAGTTTAATTCATCTCTTCAGTGAAGACTAAATGAAGCACAGAACTGTAAAAGCTTTCTGACATAACAGAGTCAGGTAAAAGAATCAACACTCTGGGAATTTCTGATAAAAACATCTTTCCTAAGTCAACCCCAAAGAATTTTACAGTAGCTCGTAGAATAAAATAGAATATCTTCAGTCAGTTCCATTTTATGCATTTTCTTTAAATGATATTAATGTATTATTAATTTTCAAATTGTTGTATGAAGTTAACATATAATCTATGACAGCATACTTATTATTAATGCATAATTATTAATCTGTGCTGTATAAAATAATTCACCTTTTAAAAAGGATAGAAGGATGAGAGGAATTAAAAGACAATAGATCAAATTAAATGGTACCATTAGTATATGTTTTTATTACTAAGTATATAAACTTTGTTAAATTATCATCATTGACATACATATAGAGAAATACGTATTGAAGAATTCTGTGATCCAGGCATAGTGGTGCATGCCTATAATCCCTGTATATGGGAGGCTAAGACAGAAGGATCACAAGTTTGATGGCAACCTCAGCAATGTAGCAAGACTCTCAGCCACCTAGTGAGACCCTATTTCATAAAAAAAACATAAAAAAAGGACTGGTAGTGTAGCTTGGAGGTAGAATGTCCCTGGGTTCAATCCCCAGTAACACACACACACACACACACACACACACACACACACACACATACACATACACATACACACACAAAACACACACACACACACACACATCAAAGATATTAAGAATTTTGTGCTTTGGAAATAGAGTTGGAGGTGAAGAAAAAAGCAAAAAAATAGGTAAGTTCTAGTTTCATTTTTTATAAGGAAGATTAATTGTGAAATGATGATACCTTTACATTTTCAAATCTAGAAATATGATAAAATGTTATTTTACGTGTAACTTTTTAACTAAAAGTATTTTCCATCTTTTCTATGATTCTGTTTTTCAGAAACCTTATTTGAGAATTACTTCCATCCAGTACTACTTGTGTTTACTTCTAAACAGTCATTTCTTAACTGAGGCTGGTGTTCATGTCTTCATCTTGGGGTAATTTTTATCTTTAGACATAAATACTATCATGTCAAAGGCCATAATTGTTGTCCTAGAGTATCTTCCCCATGAAACTGGCCCATGTCCAGCTTGCTCATATTTCTAGGTAATAAGTATTTGGGGGCACAATAGGGGGAAAATTATGAAGATTCAGAGGAAACAGTTTGGTGAATACCTCACAGAGCATTTCTATATCCTGGCCATATTCTGAGTGACTGTACTATCCCCCAAACACATTGTGCGTCTTGCTCTGCAACTCAACTGGAGCGTATACCATTCAATGACACCTTGCATGGGTTCCACAGCAGCCAAAAGTAGACAGGCAAAATGGACTCATGTTACTTTTTATCTATGCCTGGCACTGGCTCCTTCTGTCCTTTGATCCCAATCGTAGCTCAGTTTAAGACATTTCTTTCTTTCTTTAGGCCTTTGTTTCCCCTTCCTAATAAATGATCATATTTTATATGCCTGTTATCCTTTCTTCTCTCTTAGATGCAGCTAATATACTGTACCCAGTTGACACCAAGCACCCAACCTAAAAGTATACAGTCTGAATCCCAGTTCCCTTTTCCTCTCCTTATGCCTTCATGGTATGAGGACCTTTAGGTCCATTCAGGTAAATCTTCAAAAATCAGATTAGCATTGACTATCATGCTTCTGTACAGGATTTAACAGGGATGATATGTTTTTCTTTCTGCAGTTTTTAAGAATCATTCCAGAGTCACCTTGGTCAGTGCCTTTTTTCTGGAGAGTACATTTTTAATTTTTACCAAAATTAGTAAATATCTGATTGTTCAAGTAAGATCCAGCTAAAATCAGTAATTTGTATAAAGGGAGCTGCTATAGGCAGAGTCACATGACAGCGTTAAAGGGGCCCCTTTAACACACTGCACAGCACATTTATCATTATGGTCATTGCATAACAATTGTTATTGCTTATTTTAAGAATAAGATTAGATTTAAAACTCTCATAGGCTAGGTGTAGTGACAGGCATCTATTATTTCAATACTTAAGAGGCTGAGATAGGAGGATTGCTGGTTTGAAACCAGCCTCAACAACTTAGGGAGGCCCTCAGAAATTTAGCAAGCAAGACCCTTTTTCAAAATATAAATAAATAAATAATAAATAAAAGTGCTTGAAGGAGCATCTCAGAGGTAGAATTCCCCTTGGCTTAATCCTTAGTACCAAAAATGGGGGGGGGGGCTTGTGGAGCTTCTTAAAACTAGTAATTCTTGCTGGGCATGGTGGTGCCCACTTGTAATCCCAGCATTCAGGAGGCTGAGACCAGAGGATCGCGGTTCGCGGCCAACCTCAGCTACTTAGTGAGGCCCTCCATAACTTAGTGAGACCCTGTTTCAAAATAAAGAATAAAACTTAGGGGGCATGGGGTGTAGCTCAGAGGTCAAATGCCCCTGGGTTCCATCCCCAGACCTGCAAAAAATAAACCTAGTAATTATTTTAAGAAAATGTATTAACTACTAACACCCATCTCACACTTCTTCTGTTTAAGTGTGATAAATTGCAGTTGGTTGCTTATAATTTATGTCTCTAAGTAGGCTTTTCTCTAATCTCTGAGGTTAGTCTGTCCTCTACTTAACCTCAAGTGTCAAGGTTGTACTCTATGCTTGGTGTTTACAGTCATTTACAAGGCTGTTTAATGCACAGAGACAAGGATAACACTGACCCTTACACTGGTTAGAATGAAATGTCTCGATTGCTCTGTTGCTTATTATATTCCACCAGATAATACTGTTCTCATTCAAGGTGCTTTTGCTCTGTGGTTTTCTTTCAGTTGCATCAGTGCAAGTCTTCCTAAAACAGAGGCCAACTGGCATGATGTAATAAGCGATTTGGACAGAATTAAAGCTCTTATTGAAGTGAGTACTTCTTTTTTCATGAAATAGCAGATGTAATTAATATCAAATGTGCCTGTTTTTATGTTTTTGTGTAAACCTTGAATTAATATTTTGTAGAAATTTATGAGTGTTGTAAAGATTCAAAACAAATATTTTCTTTAGTCTTTTCTGATTATCTAGAACATTTAATTCATAACTGGCCTAGTGTGTTGGAATATAGCTCACCGATATATTCCCAAAGAGCTGACCACAAAGCTTAGAAGACGGAAGATTTATTTGTTCACAGTTTTTTGGGGGATTCTAGAGTTCAGAATATATCAGGTCAGGTCTGAGCTCAGGGATGGCAATAGAAAAGGGAGGGAGAAAGCAAAGCTCTGCTCTCACATCCTGAACTCTTCAAACAGAAAGCAAACAAGCAAGGAGATTCAAAGATGAAAGCATGGTCTCCATGACTACAGCCAAGGGAGCTACCATCACTAGCCACATCCCACCTGACTTGGTTACCACCTAGTAAACCCATTACAATGGATTCACTGAGCTTATAACCCTCCCAATTTAACTGCATCAACTTTGAAACTTAATTAGTGCATGCTCTTTAAGGGACATTAGATATCTAATCATAACACCTAGCTTAAAGAGCTCTAGTCTCCACAGGTCAAAGACTCCCTTCTCTTATGTGGAGAAACAAGTTATCTTAGTAGTATCTACAGAGGACCCAGGAGAATACAGATCTAATTTAATACTTGAAGCATTCTGCCCAACAGTATCAGAATCTGATTTTTTTTCAAGCATACATGAAACAAATATCAAGACTGAATACACCTTGGTTCATAAAATAAACTTCAAAAATTTTTAATAACTTTAATCTTGCAGAAAATGCTTTTAGACTACAGTGGAATTAAACCAGAAATCAGTAACAAATACAACACAAAAATACCCAAACTTTTGAAAACTAATATCACTAATGTATCCATTTGTACAAGAGTAAGGTTCAAATGGAACTTTAAAAATATAAGGAACTAAATAAAAATAAAATTCAGCCTATTATGCTATGTTTAATATAGCTAAAATAATACTGAAAAGTAAATATTTAAAAAAACACAAAATTATTAGATTAAAAAGAGGAGAAACACCAAAGATATCTAAGTTACACCTCAAAAAACTGGAAGAATCACAAAATATGCCCAATACAAGCCCAAGGAAAGAAATATAAAATTTAGGAGCAGAAATTCATGTAGTTGAAATTAGGAAAGCAATAGGGAAAAAAAGAAATGATATTATAAAGCTAGCTTTTTGGGAAAATTAATAAAATTGATAAGCCTCTAGTAAGACTAAAATAGTGAAGACACAAATCAATGTCATGAGTGAAATTAAAGGTTATTATGACAAAATCTGTAGTCAGTACAAGAACAGTAAGGAAAATCACAAAGACTTTTTTGCTCACAAGGCTGACCACTTATAGGATAGCATAACAAAAATGAAATAGATAATTTCAATACTACTATATCCACAGACATTGAATTTATTGTACATATTCTTCAAGAATAGACACTCCAGGTCCAGCTGGTTTCACTGAAAAATTCTGCAAGACATTTAAGGAACAATTAACAATCACCCAAACTAGAAACTACCCAAATGCACCTCAGTAGATGAACAGTTAAATAAATTGTGGTATCTATATCATGGAATATTACTGTACAGTAGAAAGGAACAAGATAGTAATACTAGGAAAAAGTGGATGCATGTCTAGGGTCTTATACTTTGTTGGGAAAAAAAAGCTAATTTTCATTGTGGTACATCCATACAATGGAATAGTATTTGGTGGTAAAAATGAATAAGCCATCAAGCCATGAAAACAAGTGGAGAAACATTAAGAATGTATTTTTAAGTGAAAGAAGCCAATCTGAAAAGGCTTCATACTATATGATTTCAAAGGCAAAACCATGAAGAAAAAAAAATCAGTGGTTCCAGAGTTTAGGAGGGAGGGAATGAGGAATAGGCAAAATACAGGTGCTTTTCAAGACGGTATATTTATTTTGTATGATGCTGTAATGGTAAATACTTGTCACTATAAAGGGACGTTAAAATCCACAGAAATATACATGTATATGTATATATACATATATATATGTACATATCTCTATATATCTATATAATATATATATGTATATATATTATTCACAAAGAAACTCTAAAACACCCTAAAATTCTATAACTTTAGCCCATAATAATATATGTGTGATCTTTCTACCACAATATCAAAATACCTAAGATAACTCACTTATAAAGAAAAAAGTTTATGTTAAAATAGGGAGGCAGCCAGGCATGGTGGCGCATGCTTGTAATCCCCGCGCTTGGGAGGTGGAGGCAGGAGGATGGCGCAGGTTCGAAGCCAGCCATGCTGGCTTCAGAGACCCTGTTTCCAAAAATAAAATAGTTCTGGGAGTGTAGTCCGGAGGTAGAAGGGCTTCCAGGAACCCCAGTACCACCAAAAAAAAAAAAAAAAAATAGGGAGGCAGGGTCCTATAGTACCCTTCAAGGGTGTGTTCTTTGAATAGTTACTTACCTCGGCCCTTCCCTTTTGCTTTTTCTAACTTCCTTCCCCAACCCCTTACACTAGTCTATAGGTCTCTCTCCACATTATTTAAAGTTTCTTATATTTCCTACTTTCTCTCTAGCTAACAAATGCCTTATTTTACTGTTTTCAGTAAATTGTTCTTATTCTATCTAAAGCAGACCATAGTTTTTCATGGTATCTAATTTTTTTTTTCCTTTCAGTCTATACACATTGATGCTACTTTATATACCGAGAGTAACGTTCACGTGAGTATATATTTTTTCAAAAGTGCTATTTTCTCCAACTTTCAAAAGTCTAAGAAGCATATTTCATAACTGAAATACGTATAGTTTTTTAATATAACTTTGATGTATTCTTATATGATCAATGCATCTTATAAGTGATTGTTGAGTATGTAGGACTTGGAGACAAAGAGTTACATAAATGCTATTTTTGTAATGGTGCCAAATCAAAAAATATATATTAAAAGGCTTTTTTCATCCATGTTGAACAAAATATATTATACATTTTGTGATTCAGTGAAATCATGATTCAATCAGATGGCAGGACCAAGTTAACTAATTCAAGTTAAAGAATCCAACCTACCAGTGATTTCCATTGCCATCATGTGTCAGTATCTTGGGTTGTATTTTTACAAATTGCTTCAGGGCATCCGGGTTTTGTATTTGCTTGGATCTCCGCATATGTCAGAAAAGAATTCTAAGCATTCTGTGTGAGAATCGCAGCATAACTCATAACATTTACCAGAATTCAGAAACAATTGCCTTGTTTCATCACTGCCATTTCAGTATTGCTGTTCAACTGTTCACTAAATACCTAGAAACAAATCTCCAGACTTCACTGCGTGGAAAACGGAAAACTAGCTTAGGTGTGTTCAGAACAGTCTCTTCTCTGGTATGCGCCAACCAGAACTTCTCTAACGCAGAAGGTTTTATTCTTTTAATACTTTATAAACATTGGAAAGAAATCTTAGCCAGAAACTAGGAGAAACATGTTACCATGCCACAGATAGAAATTGTCTTCCTCCTCTGACTTCAACATGTTTTCTGTTTTTCTTTGCTTTTAATTTTATTTATTTATTTATTTATTTATTTATTTATTTATTTATTTTTGGTGGTACTGGGGTTCCTGGAAACACTACTACCTCCAGGCTACCCTCCCAGACCTATTTTATACTTTTTAAAAAAAATTTTGGAAACAGGGTCTCTTAAGCCAGCACGGCTGGCTTCGAACCTGTGCCATCCTCCTGTCTCCGTCTCCCAAGCGCAGGGATTACAAGCGTGCGCCACCACACCTGGCATTTTCTTTGTTTTTTAAATCTTGAACAGAAAGCAGTTAATGAGCAACCAATATTCAGCATCCTGAGATTGCTTCCTTCTTTCATTTCTTTCTTTCTCTCTTTCTTTCCTTCTTTCTTTCTCTTCCTTCCTTCCTCTCTCCCTCTATCTTTCTCCCTTCTTTCCTCTCCTTTATTCTATTTTCTTTCTTTCTCTTCTTTCTTTGTTTCTCTCCTTCCTTCCTTCCTTCCTTCCCTCCCTCCCTCCCTCCTTCCTTCCTTCCTTCCTTCCTTCCTTCCTTCCTTCCTTCTCTTTCACCTTGCAACTCAGCTGTAGGAAGACCCTCCCACTTAAATTCAGATTTAAACACTGACGACACCACTTCCTACCTCTGTTGTTTTAGAAGTCACTCGCCATTGCTAAAGCTGGGCTGTGCTGCTGCTAAGGTGGTGGTAGGATCTCGCTGCCGGCCCTGAGCAGCAGCAGTGGGACTTGGAGCGTGTTCCCGGTGCGGCCCCCAGATGTGCCCCTTGACTTATTGGCCATGCCCTGTGCATTGTTCTCTTTAACTGCCTGCTAGGACCCAGGCACCATGCCAGACTTTGATGACTCAAAGCCAAATAAGCTGTGGTCAAATTCCCCTTGTATATATTCTTTCTTTTAAGTTTAGCTTTTTTTTTTTTTTTTCAGTATCTGTTGTGGGAAATGTGTCTCTGTGGTACTTAAACGAGGTATCTCTTACTTTTGAGTAAGCCCTACTTCTATTTTGATTTTTTTTCTCATGCATTTTTTTTTTTTTTTTTTTTTTGGTGGTACTGGGGTTCCTGGAAGCCCTCCTTCCTCCGGGCTACACTCCCAGACCTATTTTATATTTTTGAAACAGGGTCTCTTACGCCAGCACGGCTGGCTTCGAACCTGCGCGATCCTCCTGTCTTCGCCTCCCAAGCGCGGGGATTACAAGCGTGCGCCACCACGCCCGGCTCTCATGCATTTTTTTAGATTCCCTTCTGCCTCTGCAACTTTGGAAGCTGTGTGATTAGCAGCCACCACTATTTAAAATGTTAACATACATCTGGTTCTAATACTTCTTACAGGTGCACTGTCTGACCTGAGGTTTTGAGACTCTAGGGCCAGTATTATCATTCTTTTCTCAGGAGAGAGGTGCTCAGTGAGAAAAGGTAGCCAACTATGACCACATTTTCTAGTTTTATGGTCTTCTGTAAATTAGAACTGTCTTTTTTGGAGGGGTGGGTTGCTTGGGTTTTGATTTCAAAGCACTATATCCAATATAAAATTTCTTCTTGGTATTGTGTGTCTTTGTATAATGTTTGGATTGCTTTTAAATCAAAACATTATTACATCAATGTAAAAACGAATAGTAGAAAAATATCATTTTTTTAAAAATGGTTCTTTGTAACTCTTACTTTTAGCCCAATTGCAAAGTAACAGCGATGAAGTGCTTTCTACTGGAGTTAGGAGTAATTTCACACGAGTCCAGAAATATGGACATTCATGAAACAGTAAGGAACCTGATCATCCTGGCAAACAGCAGTTTATCTTCTAATGGGGTGAGTTATCCGACAGTTGTTCAGAGCTACATCTGATGTTCCTGGCCTGATTGGGAGAAGTCCTTAATAGACAAGCAGATTCTCCCAAGCAGCAGAGAAGGCATTTGTTTCCAGGGAAGTCACATACAAAAGCAGAACCATACTGGCATCCACACGGTCCTAAATTGTTCAGTGATTTATTTGGTAAACAGATCCTTGCCGAGTAATGCCAGGCTCTGGAGTCACAGTGGTGAACCAGACAGGTACAGAAGACAGACATTCATCTATCTACACCATTGCATGTTTAACGTCAGGAACAATCACTCACACGCACTGGGGCTCTTCTGTGTGCCGGAAACGATTCTTTAAGCTCTATATAATTCATTTCTCCTCACAGCAAATTTGTAAGATTATTATTCCTATATCCCTTTTTGTTTTAACTTAGTGATCCTTATTTTTTTGTTTGCTTTCTTTTTTTTTTGGTACTGGAAATTGAACCATTAGGTATTCTACCTCTAAGCTACACCCTCAGCCCTCTGTTTTAGTTTTGAAATAGCAAGAGTGTAATAATAATAATAATAATAATAATAGTAAATAATAATAATTATAATAATATAGCAACTTGCTGAGGCTGTCCTTGAACCAGTGGTTCTCTTGTCTCAGCCTCCCAAGTAGTGGTACTGCAGATGTGAGCCACCATGCCTGCCTACTGAGCCTTGCTTCTATTTGAAGGTCAAAGAAACTGCAGCACTGAGGGCTTAAGCCACTTACTCCAATTCACGCAGCTAGGAAAATGCAAGCCATGATTTCCTCAGGCAGTGTCATTCAGAATCTGTCTCCCTGTCCCCTGCAAAGATAAATGCTGAGAAAGGATACAAATATAAATATTAATTAATAACTTGAGCATCCTTTGGGACATCTCCAGCTAACATGAGCAGTAGAAGGTTCCAGAAGAGCAAATATTAAAGACTCCCAGAAGGTTCCAGAAGAGCAAATTTTAAAAATCCTTTGGTAGGCCAAAGAATTGGTTGGGCAGAATCCTGAAGGAAAAAGAATTATCGTGTACACGGCAAAGCACCAGAGGCCAAAGCAAGGTGGACAGAAAGGAGCTCAGAAACAAAGAAGGTGTAGTAAAATTAGTTCTTTTGATTAAGACTTTTATGGCCTTCAGGATAAAACAGGAAGAAACACCTATGACCCCTGTTCTTAAGGAGGGAGGACTTAGAAATCATCCGGTCAACAAGCAAATGTAGCCAGCCGTGATGCTGCATGCATGCCTGTAATCCCAGCAACTTATCAAGACTGTCATCAATTTAGTGAGACCTTGTTTCAAAATAAAAAAACAAAAAAAGGGCTGGGGTGTAGCTCAGAGGTAGAATGCCCCTGGGTTCAATCCTCAGTGGAAAAAAATGCAAATGAATACTGAATCATCTAGTATGTCCAGTAGCAATAAAAAAAAAGCAGATAAAAGAGATACAACTGAAAGATGACCCTGAGCTGGACACCCGGACTTCTCCTAAAAATTCCAGGCTGCTTTTGGACCTTCCTTAAATGTCACCTTCTGACAATTGCAATACCTTCCCCACCCGCGGCTGTCTTTCCCTTTTCCTAACGTTCACTGCATGACATACCAAACATTTTACTTCATGAATCCAGCCCCTCCCCCACCCACATGTCAGCCTCAAAGGAACAGGAGTATTTTTTTGCAACATTATATTCCAGTTTCCAAAAACAATGGTTCACGTGTACTCAGTGCTTAGTGTATTTTTGAAATGACTTTACTAATGGCCAAAAGATTTCTGTGACATGTTATCCTCATCTTATTCATAAAAAAGTATGAGCCACGAGACAGGAAATACATGACAGTATTGACGTTGGGCCTTTAGAGTGCGTGGTGACAGTCACTCCTCCTGGCGTGGTGTGGCAACTGACGCGGAGTGAGTTGGCAGCACGCAGTCAGAAGACCTGGACGTGAAGAATTTCTAACTGACAATGTCATCTGAGATCTGTCGCTTAATATCTTTGCCTTCCTCTCTGACATGATTCTTTTCAGGATCGGATAGGACAGGAGCCCATGCAGTCTGACAGTGTCTGGCATATGGTGCGGGCTTGATGAATATTGGTGAATCTGAATTCCAAGTGCTTAGCGGATGTAAAATTGAATTTTGACTTTTGCTGGCACAGCCTTTATAATTGGTTCAGAGGATCTCTAAAATGTTTGTTTTTTATTGCTCCATATGGAATATTCTACTATCTAAGAGATTGTGCTTAAACCACAATAGTTTGTGATATTCACTTATACGGGTCAATACAACCAATAAGGATTGGGTAATTCCTGTGCACCAGGCTCTCTGCTTAATGCTAGAGGAGTAACAATATATGTAACCTTGCCCTCCTGGAAAGCATAGGACTACTAGTGCAAACAGCATAAGACTTAGTCAGCTGTGGTGGCACACTCCTGGAATCCCAGTACTTGGGAGGCTGAGACAGGGGACTGCCTCAGCAACGAATGAAACTCTCACCAACCTAGCAAGACCTTGTTTTAAAATAAAGTAATATAAGGCTTGTGGTGTAGCTCAAAGGTAGCATGCCCCTGGATGCAATCCCCAGTACCACAAAAAAGAAAATGAGTAAAACTCCATAGTATGAAATGTCATATATGAGATGCTATAAGAGAGTTATAAACAGGGAGCTCTAAGACGTAGAGACAGGACGTTGAGCTGAGCCCAGGAGCAGGGGTTCAGTGAAGCCTTCCAAAGGGAGATAGCCCCTGCACAATCTTAGGGGTGTGTAGCATAGTTAAAGTAGGTAGAACTGAACAGGTGCAGAGAGAAACAAAGACAGGGAGACCTCCAGTCCTGCTGTGTGCGTGGGAAGGAAAAGCAGGAGCTCACTCTGTTCCTGTGGCATAGTGTTTGAGGTAGTAGGGAAAGAGGAAAGAGACAGTGAAGGAGTACCTCCTGGAGAGCTGTGTCCCGTGTGGAGAGATAAGGACTTCGTGCTAGAAGTAGATGGTAACAAACCACTGAACGGCTCTAAGCAGGAAGGCTGGCATCGGACAGACATGCCTTATTATTCTCAATGGCCTTACTCCATTCTAAGAAAAAATAAGCCATCATAAATCTCCCCATTCTCTGGTCTCATAATTCTTCCTAATATGATAGTAATTATCTAAAGATCTTAGGTCTCAAGACTTCAACATGTGGTTCAAATCCCGAGACATTCCCAAGGTTTATGAGACTTGGCAATCTCAAAAATTATTTTCCTTTGATTTGGCAGAATGTAACAGAATCTGGATGCAAAGAATGTGAAGAACTGGAGGAAAAAAATGTCACAGAATTTCTGCAGAGTTTTATACATATTGTACAAATGTTCATCAACTCTTCTTGATTGCCCTTGGTCGTCTTCAGTGTTTCTATTATTAACAAACATCCGTCTCTCTGCTGCTTTGAGGCAACAAAACACTCTGCCTGTCTAATGTGCTGCCAAAATCAAGTCTTTTTTGTAAGAAGATGATCAGGTTTTTGGATCAAAAGGACTCTTAGCAATGAAGGCAGAAAAAATGTCTGAGTGACACCGTCACTACGAGCTTTTCTCAGACTTACTTTGCTCATGTTTTTAATTTATTATTGGATTGTACATATTTGTAATATAATATAAAAATGTTGAATAAAATTGTGTCCTTGTTTTATCATTTGAAATTGCACTGATGTTTTATTTTTGCAGTGATGTTTATCGCCGATATTTTGTAGGAAAATGGGGGGCATTTGTTTAAGGGCTAGCGTCCAATTACATCATAAATGGTGGGACATGGCCAGTATCACATGTCAACAGCTATGCTAGCAGACTCCTGCCATTGTGGAACCAGGGACAAAAGCCCTCATTTACTTCTTCATCCTGTGTAGCAGCTGGAGGGAGAATTGCCTGTGAGGGAGATTGAGAAAAAGAGGAGCTATGCATGAACCCTGTGCTTTACTCTGAACTTAGTTATGGATATGGAAGTCACTGATGAAAGACCATGCAGTGCCTGGCATAGAATGTGCATCAGTAAATCTTGGGCAGTGGTGGCCATCATAAACTTTCACTGAAAGTTGGAACAGTGTATAGAAAACTAGTGGCTGCCAAGGTATTTATATTTCATGCTTTCCCAAGTAGAGGTATTTTATTTTCACAATTTTTTTGCCATGTTTATAGAACAACAAAAAAACAAAGAAACAAAAAAAACCTGCTGATTTATTGGAGTCAGTATAATTGGACAGAAAGTAGTCATTTATAGTTTTATATTTATAAATTACATATTGTTTATAACTTTTTATTGATATTAGATTGTCTAAAACTAATAAGCTCAGATTTTCTATTGGTGGAGAATAGGTAAAAATGCACCTTATTTATTTGTTTATTTATTTATTTATTTCTAGGGATTGAACCCAGGGAAATTCTACCTTAAAACTACATCCCTAGCCATTTTTTAAATTTTTAATTAGAAACAAGGTCTCACTGAGTTCCTGAGTCTGGAATCCAACCTGTAGTCCTACGGTCTCAGCCTCCCAAGTACTAGGATTGCAGGTATATGCCACCATGCCAGGCTCACCATTTTTAACTCTAACTTTCCAATCTAATGCCTAGACAAAAGTAGTCTCCTGCCAGTGTCTGTTGGAATGGGAGAATCCAATAATATTTTATAGCAACCATTAGCCCATTTTCATTATATAAATGTAGAATGGGTTTAAAATTTAGAATTTTATAGTTCCCCAAATTAGAATTCTTTTCACATTACTCAATCTGAATCAATTCAGTTGATCTTAGGATCAAGTCAGATCTACTCGATCTGAATCAATTCAGTTGATCTTAGGCTCAACTCAGATCTACTCGATCTGAATCAATTCAGTTGATCTTAGGCTCAACTCAGATTTACTCGATCTGAATCAATTCAGTTGATCTTAGGCTCAACTCAGATCTACTCGATCTGTATCAATTCAGTTGATCTTAGGATCAACTCAGATCTACTTGATCTGTATCAATTCAGTTGATCTTAGGATCAACTCAGATCTACTCGATCTGAATCAATTCAGTTGATCTTGGGATCAACTCAGATCTACTCGATCTGAATCAATTCAGTTGATCTTGGGATCAACTCAGATCTACTCAATCTGAATCAATTCAGTTGATCTTAGGAAACTCAGATCTGCAACTTCTTAGTACACTCTTAGTTACGAAGAGGGTAATCATACACAACAGCTACAGCTCATTTTTTATGCCTGAACTCTTCATGAAATGAGTTTTTCAAATGTACTCTTCTTGAGCTCTTCTTAACTGACCAGCCCAGTGTCATTTACCTGGAGGGTACTGTGTTTATTCCCACCTAATGCCTTAAATGCTGAAAAATTTATCATATATTGCATAAAATAAAGCACAAAGTCATGTATTTGACCTCAAACAGTAAAGGTAATGATATGAAATAAACAGACCAAAGTTATATTGATGTATTGAAATATGAAATAAACCTACAGACCAAAGTCATATTGAGAAATTGTGTTCTTGCCTTTTCTTAATTTCAGGCATAGAAAATATATATGAGAGAGTACTAACTCTACGCTCTTCCTGGCAATAAAAGAAAAGGACTAGAGATCAGGGGACGTGGCAACACAAAGAGAACTAATATGTAATTAGTGAGCCAAGAGAATTTCAAAGACACTAGACACAAGTCTAGTGTCATAGAATCTCATTCTGTGTTTTATAAGAATCAATAAAATTAATTTTATTTTGCTGCTGTTGTTATAGTTGACAAGAGGTATTTATATGTTTTGATGTGTTACTGTTTAGAGCTATCAAATTCAATAACTCATAAAGTCAATCCAAAATATACAGTAAGAAAATCAAGCAATGTGATTCTTTTCTCCCTTCTGTTCCTATCCAACATAGAAATAACAGAAAATGCAGTTTTGTCTTTCTTTTGTATAATTTCCAGCTTCTCTGTAGTTATTATAAGTTGTGGCTAACTCATCTATGTCCTAGGTAAATCTTTTGACCACAGGAAATCCATTACCCACAGAGATTTGGTTCAGTGTTTCAGATATATCTGATGACTGATTTTTGTCCTTACTAAGGAATTTATTATGCAAGATAAGCCTTAGCTGCATAAAGAGACCCCTTAATTATAACTGTTTTCACTGATGCAACATAGAAGAAAATTTAACCAAACATGAACCAAGAGCCATGTCTTTATCCTACAGTTTACTTCTTCCATTCTCCAGTTTAAAATAAGTTATTTAAGAAACTGAAGAGGAATTTTCTACACAGAAGCTGAGTTGAAAATTGTATATTTAGTCTTTGCAAACAGTGCCACCCTTCTCAGCACATTGTCACTGGAGAATCCAGGTCACCCTACAGGTCTCCTGTTCACCCTCATTATCAATGTTCTTATTTTATTAAGGAATTCACTCTGTCAATCAAATCGGATTCATGATTATTGAAGACCTACTATGTGTGCACATTTTATAGATGCACACTGACATCTATAAGAAATATGCACACTGACATGGATAAGAAACCCATGGTCTTACAGAGTTTACATTCCAGCAGGAGGGCCATGTCACCAGACTTATCAACTGAGCAGTAAATTCTGTCAATGGCATGAAGGCGTCTGGAAGGATCAGATTCCTTCAGGATGTCAGAGAGCGCTTCTTTGAGAAAATGATAGCTGAGCTCAGCTATGAATTCTAATTAGGATTTATCTGGAGGAGCAAAAGTGCAGAGTCAATTGGAGAAAGAGCCTGCTGACATCTGAAATGGCCACTGTGGTACACGGACCTGCAAGGTAAACCCGGTAAGCTGAGTATCGACTGGTTTCATGGGCTGTGTTAAGGATTTTTGCTGCATGCTCAAAAGAAACAGGACTCTTATTCTGACATGCAGAAGAGTATTGAACACATACTTTTCTATTTTCAAGGAAGGAGTTCAAGTTAAAAATGTCCCTTCTGTGAAATCTCCGGTCCATTGAGTTATTTCTAGTAACATTATCTTCCATGAGCTTTATAGCTCATGGTCATTTGATGAATTTTTGGCAACATTTAATGGAGAGCAACACCAGCAAGTGATCACTCATACCCTGTTGACACAACTATTTAGAGCAACAAGGTACATGATAAGAGGCTGGGGTCAGGAAGCCTCATGTGTAAGCCCAGCACTGGGTTCTGCAGACAGTCAGAATTGGTCTGGGCCCAGAAACTTGTCACAGGAAAGACCTTGAAAAAAAAGGACTTTCTCAATCACTTTCAACTGCAAACTGTTTATTATAAAATAGGCCAGTTATAAGGGAGGCCAATTATTCTCATCAAGAGAAAGGGGACAGAGGGAGGTGTAAGAGCGGTGACAGGGCTCTGCAGAGAGACAGCAGAGGATCGTTAACACAGGCAAGATGTGACAGGAAGAGAGGGCACTGGAAAGCTTTCAAGGCTGATTCCCCTACATATAATCAGGGTGAGGCTGTGCAGGAGGTTGGGAGAGACACAAGCTGGTGTGTTGGAGAAGATAACAAGAAAGCATTACCTCTGAATAAGTGACAGCTATCACCCTAGAGGTGAGCCAACAAGGTCACTTCAGTGATGACTCTATGCCAGGTCTTCAAAGGTCTTGAATATCATGGTCATAAGCCAAGTTTAGTTTCCTGAATTAACTAAATGTCAAGGCCTCAATGTGTCCCTGAGGTCTTCTCTCTGAGGACCAAGCTGATGAAAACCATTGTAGTTCATATATATATATATATATATATATATATGCTTTTTTTTAAAGCTCACAAAATATTTGCGTGATTTTATTTGGTAAGAGTGTCTCACTTGAGCATAGACGAGAATAAGTGCAGAGCCTTGGAAATGTTTTACTCTTGTCACCAATATCTATAAATAAATAAATAAATAAATAAATAAATAAATAAATAAAACTACCTGAAATTTTGTTCAAATTCAGCTTTCTATGCCAAAGTGTTATGCCCTCCTGCCTTTTATATTTCTTTTTAAATAGGCATGAGCATAATACTTGTGGTTGAAAATTATTTGTTATTCAAGAAATCAAAGTAAAGCTTAAGCGTGTATTCTTATTCCATATTTTGATTATGTTTTTTTCTTTTACACCATTCTATTCTGGTGTTTTATTCACTCTACCCAGATGGCAAATGTGCCATTAAGTTTATCCAGCCTGAATTAATTATCTTTTTATAGTAAGAGAAAATCCTTCCCTTTTGACAAGTAAGATGTTTGTGCTGTGTTTATGAATAAATAAAGGCAGCTGTGATACACAACGTTATTAATAGCAGTGCTTCATTTCATCTGAAAAAGCAAATCCATTCTTTTTAACATAAGGTAGGTTCTTGGTGTCTCAGTTTATCAAAGAAAACACCGAGCTCTTATTCCCATGCTGGCGTAGAAAAAAATGCCCTGCTCTCTATGAGTCAATTCAAAATAGCAAACACAAGGCAGGGCACTCTAGAATGGTTATTGTCTTTGCCAGCCACTTGGCCCTGACTTTTTATTGCTTCACAGTGAAGAGTCTGGACCAGCTAAACATCTCTCCCCAGAAAGAGAAAGTTCTGCAGCAGCCACAGACTTCATCTAAATAGCTACAGCGACATCATTCTTTGCTCTTTAATCAAATGACTATTTTTTTTTTTTTTTTGGTTTTAGGGATTGAGCCCAAGGGCATTTTACCTCCAAGCTACTCTCTACCTCTGCCCTTTTTTATTTAGAAACTAGATCTCCCTATGTGGCTGAGTGTTTCCCTAAGTTGCTGAGGCTGGCCTCAAACTTATGATTCTTATCTCAGCCTCCAAAGTCCTGAGATTCCAAGTCATCATCTTATTCATCATGGTGCTCAGCTAAATGACTTCTTAATAGGTGATGAGTCGTTATGGACGGAATGCATTTTTGTAAAGCAGAAGAACTCTCTCTTCACAGAGTCTCCCGGTCACTGAGCCAGGAGAGATAGGAGGAAAGGAAGCCCTTTTCATTATGATGAGATTAACGCTTCTAGGCATCCCATTGGATCTCAGACTTGCCCTATTTGAACAAACTTAGTTTTTCATAAGAGCATCCCTTTCTCAGCAGAGCTGACTTATCCCTAAGGATTCACTTCACTTCTTAGGCATCTTTATTTCCAACAACAAACACAAAGTCATGACACCAAAAACCAGTGACAAAGGTCCCTCATGACAACTTCAAGAAAGCTTGCTATATGTAGAGAATTTAGCTTGTAATCCCCGCACTTGGGAGGTGGAGACAGGATCATGCAGGTTCGAAGCCAGCTGCACTGGCTTAAGAGACCCTCTTTCAAAAAAAAAAAAAAAAAATATATATATATATATATATATATATATATATATATATATATATATAATAGGTCTGGGAGTGTAACCCAGAGGTAGAAGGGCTTCCAGGAACCCCAGTACCACCACCAAAAAAAAAAAAAAAAAGAAAGAAAGAAAGAAACAAATAAACAAACAATAATGGAGCTAAGGGTCTGTCTGTCTTCATAATGACTGTGTCAGCAATTAATACTGGTGAACAATGGTGGTAAATACTCTTTCTAATATTCTTTGGTCCAAATGTTAAGCAATTGATTGTTTTACCATTTTTAAAAATAGTGGCCAGGTATGGTGGCTCATGCTTGTAATTCTAGTACTTAGGAGGTTGAGACATGAGGATCACAGGCTTGAGGCCAGCCTCAGCAACTTAGCATGAGACCCTTGGCATGATAGAGACCTTGTTGCCAAATAAAAGATAGAGATGGGTGTTATGGGTCGCCTCCAGGAGAGAAACACCAGTAGCCAATAGTGAATTTGAAAGAAGCTTTATTACACTCGAGTCCCGTCTCTCAGCTCAACAGACACAGCTGTGAGGAACGAGAGCCCCGAACAATGGCTGAAGCTAGTTTTATCCCTCTCGCAGGAGGCTGAAGCATATAGTTAAGACCTGTTGCTTGGCTAGCTGAAAAGGTGAAGTCAAGGTTACATTACATCTTGCAGTGAAAATTTTTTAACCTGCAGTCGCTGGGGCAACAAAAAACATATACAGGTTTCGTGGTTGATTGAGCAGAATGGCCCCATACTCCCCTAACCCTTAGAATGTTCAATTAGGGCTCATTGCCTTGATTGGGTTTGTTGCCTTGGTTGGGTTTGTTATTAAGTTTCCAGGTGCTGTTGTACTCATTTCTTAAAGGGGCTTGGTTCACAGAAATGAGTTGCCCATGTCACTGGGTAGGTAGCTTGGAGGTAGAATTTCCCTGAGTTCTATCCCCAGTAATACACACACACACACACACACACACACACACACACACACACACACAGTAGTTTATGTAATAAGCTAATTAGCACATTTTATATATCTTTTATTAAACATCGTGTTCTATGTGAAAGATAATTTTGGAGACCTCAGTTACATGATTGGCCTTCGACCCTGGTGAAAGCAGTGGGAGCAGTTGACCATCACTTCTCCAGAGCTTTAATCTGTTCAGTGTTTGGCACCATTTTTCCTGGTCTGGTCCTGCATGGTCTTCCATTTAAACGAATTGGAATATGTAATGGTACAGCCAGTGATTGTGAAGATGAGAAAACTAAATCCCACATCATCCTAACTTGATTTTACCATTCTTTGTGACCTTTGGAGTTTTCATTTGTATTTAGCCTTCAGAGCAGTGAAAAAGAGACTAATGTTAAGGTGTAATCATTTAGTCAATTCGCATGTGGGCTCATTCCTGAAACTGTTTACTAAAAATGATTTGTATCTTTAACTTTGAAATTTGTTGAGTTATAAACTAAAGAAAACATGAAAAAATAGAATATCAGTGATATGACTTTCTAATTGCCTAAATTGCATCTTTGCAGGTGTTTCCATTTTATTAAAGTTTATTTACTAGTTAATTGCCAATTGCTTACACAAGTTCTTTATTTTATCAGATTATTATCAAAAAAGCCTTAATTGCTATGTAAATATAAATAAGTGGTTATAACATTTGTTTTTCCTAAACAGAGAGGGACTTAAAATAACTCCGCTACACTTTTGCAAAATTGTTAACTGGTTTATTATTATCCTAAATTCTGTAAGAAATTTATGTGAGGGAAATCATACCCACATGAAACTATTTTGATAATACATCCTTTTCTAGAGGTACTGATAGTGAGGAAGAGAGAAGGAATGTTAGCAAAATTTAAACCCAATCATATTTTTAAAAATAAGAAGAAAAAGGCACAATTAAAGATCAAGGAAGCCAGGCATGTTGGCGCACACTTGTAATCCCCGCACTTGGGAGGCGGGGGCAGTATCGCGCAGGTTCAAAGCCAGCCGCGCTGGTTTAAGAGACTCTGTTTCCAAATAAAAATATAAAATAGGTCTGGGAGTGTAGTCTGGAGGTAGAAGGGTTTTCAGGAGCCCCAGTACCACCACCAAAAAAATAAAAAATAAAGGAAAACTAGAATAAGTCACTAGTAGAGACCTGGACATGGCCAAGACTCTGTGGAAGGAGAGGGAATGAATGGTAATCTGCCCTGATCATTGGCCAAAACTTGTTCCCCATTTACTTGAGGAACTAGCGGGTTAGGAAACAAGATAATCTCTTCACGATAAGCATAGACCTTTTTATTCAATTCAAGGATAGGGACAAAGGAGCAGAAGGGCAATTAATACTTGATAACTTAATGGGTTTTGAAATTTTACTAAATGGCAAAAAAGTGAGGAGGATTTTCATAATTTGTTCAGGAATAAAAAAACAATACATTTTATCTTTTATACTTAATGAAAGACAAAAGTTGTGCTATTCCACTTTCTCACTAGATGAATAGTTGTAAAGTTATTAAATAAAAGGTTTAGAAAACATAGTCCAAATTATAACTCCCTAAGAATGAAGTATCCAAATATCATCTTAGGAAAACAGTTTTACTAATAGGGAAGATCAGCTTCCTATTATTGTAAGAAGATATCCAAGATAGTTAAAGAAGAGAAAAGGTTTATCTTAGCTCATCATTTTGCAGGTTCCAGTCCATACTCATTGTTTTGAAACCCGTGGCAAAAAGCCAGGTGTGGTGGCAGTATGACTGTTACCCCAGTACTTGTGAGGCTGAGACAAGAGGATTGCAAATTCAAGGACAGCCTCAGCAACTTGCAAGACTCTCAAAAACCTAATGAGACCCTGTTTACAAACAAAAAATAGAAGGAGCTGCAGGTGTAGCTCAGAGGTAGAATGTGCCCTGGGATCCATCCCAGAACCATAAAACAAAATAAAACAAAACATAACAGAAACAAAAGTTTGTGGCAAGGAAGTGCATCTTGGTGGGAGCATGTAACAAAGTAAAACTGCTCACCTCATTGCCAGGAAGCAAGAGAGAGGAAGACGATTTAAATAAAGCACAGAATAAATTAGTTCACTCATAAAGTCCATCCATTGTGAAGACATGAATGCAGAGGGGAGAAAACGGACTCATGTCCACATTCATAGAAAGTTTTCTGGCAATTTCTAGGGATACAGCTTGTCTTTGATAATTATTGTGCTGCTAAAGAAGAGTTAACTTTGGCTTTTTCCATTGATTTTCACTTGCCCAAACTTTTTATGTTGGATTTGACTTCTCTATTACCTTAGTTGCCTCTCAAAGACATTTTTAAAGTGGCGTCTGCATATAACAAGGATATCCATATGTTGAATTTAGGGACTTTCTAGCCCTCAGGAAGTAACTGTATGTGTATGAATCAGCATTCCTAGTTCTTTCTCAGGAGCAGGTCCATAGGTCTTATCAGATGCTTAGTGTTCCATATATCAAAAGGGTTTAGGAATGTCTTTCCAGAAATTCCCAATATATCCTATTAAACCAAAACGTCAGGCGGCACTGTTATTTTGTCAAATTGTCATATATACTTCAACATGCAGCTTAGAATCTTATTAAAATGTAGATTCTTAATCAGTAATTCCCACCAGGCATGATGCTATTGGTCCAAAGGATAATACCAATAATATTGGTCCAAGGGTATAAAACTCATAAGTTTTGACATCAGAGGACTTCTGCCTATGAGCTATTCTAGAAAGCCATGGCCCTAAGTGGGTGAACACCACCCAGAGACACATGGGATTTTATATGGTCTTATTCACCTGATACTGGGAAAATCCTTAACCACTCAGAGCCTTTTTTTAGCATCTAAGAAGGAATCATGTTGTTAACTAGAAGGATTGCTGTGGGTGAAATTAGATGCCAACTATCTTTCTTGGTAAAAAGTAGGTACTAAGTAGCTTCTTTCCTATACCCTTCTCTGATGTATACTTTTATGTCTTTTTATTATAATGAGGCAATTATTTAAGAATTATAATTCACATAATCAAAGATAGTCTCAGATTGAAAACAAGTACAGTATTACCTATGCCCAGAATTTCCTTGGAAGCAAATTAGAGTGCTAGCCTTTTTTACTCATCAAATTTCACCAGCCAGCTTCCAAAACAATTTGGCTATATGCCCTGCTTTTGGGCTTAGTTGCTGATTGCTTCATGAATTCTGCTTTTAAGCCAACCTGATTGCTGCCCTTCCTTACATTGATTCAAACTTTAACACTTATTTTTGCTGGTTATATTGATTGTCCCCTACAGTGAATACTTTGAGATTCCCAAATTCATATTCTCTCTCCTCACTTCATTTCCAAGCTCTTCTGTCTGCTCGAGGTTGCCTATCTCACTACGACAAAACCGAGATGTTTACCGCGTTGCTACTGCTGAATGTAATTGCTTGTATTATTTATATGAGCTATCGATTTGATGTATAACCTTGGGTACTCATCTTCTCATTTTCCTCCTCACATTAATCAAGGATTGAGTATGTGTAGGTTGCATTGCCTTACAATTCTTAACTATCAGGTGGAGCTGGGAGTTTGAACACTTTGGAATATGTCACGGTTATATCACCTTGCAGTTACTACCCTGTTCTTGCTGATGAATGGTTTCATGTTCTTATCATTAAGCAACAAAGGCATTACAATTTGGTCACTACTTTTTTTTTTATTAGCAGAGTATCAAGGTCGTGGTTAACAGGGAGCTTACATTAATTTGACCTACTCTCAGATTTTCATCATCGCCAAAAATCTCTGAACAGAAGGTAATAAACAAGTGTGGTAGAAAACATAGGTACTGATTTACAGTTTTTCAGTTCTTGAAGTTGCCACGTGTGTGAATAGATCACAGTGTAAAACATGGACTGAAAAAAAGGACCACTATGTTATTCTTAAAAAACTACTAGGCTCAAGGTGACCAGCCAAGCATAATTCTTGTTTAATTCTCCCATTACCACCTAATCCTGTTTATTGTCAGGAACACCTTTAATAGAATGTCGCTTCAAATCATGGAAACCCAAAGACAGGCACCATAATTTACATTAGCTACAAAACGAATACCCTTTCCACAGGGACATCTGAGCTACCAAGTGCATCCGGGACAAATGTACATTGCTTCTGAGCACTCACTGGAAGCCACAGCTATTACTTGATGGACAGCAGCCAAAAAATAATTAAATAAATAAAAGGTGACTTTTTACTCTGAGGACATTAATCAGCATGCTCTCCTGTCCACTCCTAAAGGAGATTCTGGGTAATAATCTGGGGGACCAAGTGTTCCTAGTTTCTGACACTATTGTTTAATTTTAGAACCTCCATCTAAAAAGAAAGTATTTGACTTCCCTGCCTCATTCCTGAGTGTTAGTTCTGTGGTCCAGAGTGTTCTGGGGCAATGATGACTTTCAGTGAGCTGTATGCCTCCAGGAGAAGAGCTCTTCAGATGCTTGACTGCTAAGATGTCACTGGAGAAATCTGTACTAGTGTTTGAAGCTCACTAGACTCGTGCATATGGTTGGCTGTTGGCAGCTCAAGGCAAAAAAGTGCAATGAAGGAAAAGTTACTGAAAGGACCTCAGAGGCTGTGAAAAGAGCAAATGTCTAGGGATACAACTCTTCATAGAAAAAAATATGGGTTTTTCAGTACAGTAACTCTAACAATACATTGATAAAGTAAGGATGTTAAGTGTTGACCATGTCATTAGGTGGCAAACAGAGCATTTGGTGTCTCCTCATTACCCATAAATTGAAGCAGTGGAATCATCTTTGATTCCAGAAGTAATTGAAGTCTCTGGAGACCATTTTTAGGATGGTTAACAGAATTTGTTGCATGGCCAACAAAGTTCCACAACAAATTTCCCAATTTACAGATAGCTTACCATTGAAAATACTTAGCAAGTGCAAACTTCAACAGCAGGGGAAACCGTTTGCACCTCATATATACTGTTCTCCTGGGGAAACGTTGGATGTCATGACTGAGTATTCCATGTTTCAGAACTAAGTTTGCAAGGACTCAAGAAGGAAAGAGTGAGGAATACAAGGGTACAGGTACACTTGAAGAACCCACCTGATGAGGAGAGAGGTCTCCTGGAGGAGGTGGGTAGTTATGGGCCCTGCCCAATTTTTCTCTACTTTCTTCAAGCATCATACCATATTTTTGGCTGCCTTCTTTTGTCTATTTCAGTGGCTCACAACATTATGTATATATTGGATTCAACTGGAGGGTTCTTGAAAACACAAATTGCTAGACACCAATCCCAGAATTCTGCTTTTCAGAGAGTCCAGACAGGGAAAACGTTTGCATTTCTAAGTACAAAGTGGATCCTGCTATTGAGAACCTCTAAGTCTACTATACATCTGTTTTGGAACACCTTTGTTTTGAGAACACATCACTTTGTTGGCAATGTCTTCTATGTTTATTATTTTTTCCTCCTTCCCAATGACAACAGAAATCCAATCTCTCCAGAGTGATAGGTAATTAAGTATCAGAGGGAGAATTTGAACTGATGTCTATTTCTAACCCAACAAAGTACTAAATAGAAGCATGCTATGAAATATATATTTAGGCTTAAGGAGAGGTTGGTGGATGGTAAATTATGCTTCTGGAAAATGGCACAAAGAATTTAAAGGATAAGTGGAAGCTGACTTCAAAAAGTGGGATTGAAGGCTATTTCGATACTTTGACTCTGACTTCTGGATCTCTGGCTATTATTACTTTTTTCAACATAGCTTCTTTCCAGACACTGCCTCCCTGTCCCTCCGACTGTGACAGTCACTCTCCCTCTTACAGAACTGTGGAAGAAGGCAAGTGTACAAGTCAGTGTACAAATTGCTCATTCTGGGCTTGTATGAGAGGAAAGTGTTTATGTGCTTTTGACCTGAAGTACTGCACAGATTGCTCTCTATTAGAGCAAGGACAAAATTACCAGTCTTCCTTCCCTCCCTTTTCTCGAGGCCTAATAATTTGATCTTTTCTGTACAGCTGCTTGCCCCAAATAACTTAAAAAGAAAATTGTTACTCTAGATGTTTTTTCTTTAATGGCGTACCAATCACACATGGAAAATTAATCAATTGAAAATGATGAGTGGTGCTTGAAAAGAAAGGCAGGGTTCACGAAGAGACTGGTCCTGCGCTATCTGTGGGGGGATGCTGGCCTCTTTCTCAATGTGGAAGCAGTTATATGCTGGGAAGACTTATCAAGAAGGCATGACCCAGATTTTTATTTTCTGGTAGTCTTTGAGAATGTCTGATATTATTTATGACATTTCCGATATTTCTGAGTTATTGTGATGAGTTTTTGAGGTCCTTTTGGACTTCTGTAAAATACTCAGTTTAGCCCTGTGCTTCTCATATCAGTGAGAAAGGCCTTCTGTCATCAGGGGTCCTACCACACCTGTCTGGTTTCCACATTTTTGTTAACTGCTGTTCCCTGCAAATACTGTGTTATAAGATGACTGAAAAACAATGCCTCTTACTTTTCATGTTAAAAGGCCATCAAAAGATAGGTGTGATGGTGCATGCCTATAATCCCAGAGACTGGAAAGATTGAGAAAGGAGGAGTGTATGCTTGAGGCTAGCCAAAGGAACTTAGCAAGAGTCTTATAAAAATAGTAAGAAAAAAGAACTGGGAATGTAGCTCAGTGGTAGAGTGCCTCGGATCCAATCGCTAGTACCAAAAAAGTAAAACACTAACTAAATACATATATTTGTCTAAGTGAAGTTCATCTAAGAAACCCAAGACTTAATTACACACTCTGGCTGCCTCTGCTGCCTTACCCAGAAAGGTTTCTGAGAAAGATACATACGCAGAAGAAGAAAGCAAATGTAGGAACTTGTATAAACAGCTGCCACTAATCTTGTGTCACCTTCGAGCTGTGTGTGGAAGCTTTGCTGTGATGGCCCCATGGTTCCCCTAGACCTTGATGTAACAAGCCCATCCTTGGGTCCCAGTTCTTAGCACCAAAGCCAACAGACTAATGAAACCCAGAAGTGAAGAGAAAGGACACAACAGCTCCTTAAGAGGAGTTTAGATTAGAAGCGAGCTAGCCTAGCCACACAGCCCATGCATTTTTAGGATTACTTATATTACCAGTTCCGTGAAAAAAAGGAAAGTCCCAGAAGTAAAGGAGAGAGCTCAGTGTACACACACACACACACACACACACACACACACACACACACACACCCCTCTATTCCTTTCCTCATCACTTAAACCTAGTAGTCCTTTTTAGCACAATGATCTCCTAAGGGAGAAACTTAGTACCTAGCCATGCTGAGTCTTGGGGCTTTCGGGGTATTTCTGTGTAGCTGGGAAGAGAATTTTTTTTTTTGGTCCAATGTGCAGAATTCCAATTTGTGGTCTTGGAAGAGGACTTGTTTGAGGATAGTCTGACTTGGACATGGTAAATAGAAAAAGCACCACCGTGAAGCCCCACTAGTGTGCCCATTAGTGGACTCCAAAGAGAAAAACATTAAAAAGGGAAGAATTATAAAGACTTGAACTACAGAGACAAATTGAAAAAATTATACTTCTTCTGACACAGCTGTGCTCTTCATCATAACTAATAGGACCAATTTGATTCATTAAGTTTTTCTTAACTTATATAAACCTTACATGTTTGCAATAGAAATTAAATAATTTAAATTTAATAAAAATAATTAAAATCATATGTGGTACTTCTACTTAGAGTTAATTACTGAAAACAAAATATTAATGTTTTTCTTTATATGTGCATTTTATTTATTTATTTTTTATTTATTTATTTATTTATTTATTTATTTATTTATTTATTTTGGTGGTACTGGGGTTCCTGGAAGCCCTTCTACCTCCGGGCTACACTCCCAGACATATTTTTACATTTTTATTTGGAAACAGGGTCTCCTAAGCCAGCGCGTGCGGCTGACTTCGAACCTGCGCAATCCTCCTGTCTCTGCCTCCCAAGCGCAGGGATTACAAGCGTGTGCCACCATGCCCGGCCTATTTTATTTTTTTAATTATTTATTTTTTTGGTGGTACTGGGGGTGAAACCCAGAGGCTTTCTACCTCCAAGGTATACTCCCAGACCTATTTTATATTTTATTTGGAAACAGGGTCTCACTAAGTTGCTGAGAGCCTCACTCAGTAGCTGAGGCTGGCTTCGAACCCATGCGATCCTCCTGTCTCAGCCTCCCAAGCGCAGGGATTACAAGCGTGCATCACCACGCCGGGCTCTATATGTGCATTTTTAAAATACAGAAAGAAATTTATACTGTATATATTTTATAAGTTAGTTTTACCCAATTAATTGTGAATCTGATTTTAGCAGCTGTGTAGCCATTTATGATATTAATATAGTAGACTTCTTTACTAAGTTTTTTCCTTTGGTTGTTGTACCTTATTCGTGTCAGTGTTTATGTGAGTGTTTATGTCAGTGTTTATGTGAGGAGCCAGGGGTAGTATTTAGCAGTGTCTAGTAGTGAATAGCTGACACTGCCTCTCCATCATCATTTTGTACATCCTCTCTCACCAGTGAAACCTAGAGTACAAGGTGGATGGATATTTGCAAAAATAATTATATACACACACAAACACACACATATATGGCCAATTCCTTCAAAAAGGAATGTGGGCATAAAAAAGACTTGTAGCATACTATCAGGCATACTTTTCATGTTTTTGACAGAGGCTTTTCATGTCCAAAATAGAGTGGTCAAATCTGCCAAGTGTTTTCATTATGAGTCTAGCCCTTAGCATCTTGCTTGGAAAGAGTTTCTTTGGTCCAAACTGAAAAAGCTATTTATCTTTTCTCCAAGTCGTTTCTGGGTTTCATTGTGATTTGAAATAATTTGGCCCCTTACTATGGTTTGAAGTGTGAAGCAGAGATCGCTGTTAATTATTTCCTCCAAAGTTTAACTGCCTTTTATTTAATGATTATTCTTCCACATATGTTTTTAGATCACTTTCTGGGCTCTATTTTTTCTTCCTTGATCAGTCTGTTATTCTTGTTTTCTGTTATTTGAGCAGATCAAAAACCTTCTGTTGCCAGTTGTGGTGGTGCACACTTGCAATCCCCATGCTTGGGAGGTGGAGACAGGAGGATCGTGTAGGTTTGAAACCAGCCGCGCTGGCTTAAGAGACCCTGCTTTCAAATAAAATATAAAATAGGTCTGGGATTGTAGCCTGGAGGTAGAAGGATTCCATCCCCAGTACCACCAAAAAACAAAACAAAACAAAACAAAAACCTTCAGTTGACATCAGCAATACTAATAAGCTCTTGTATCAAATAATGACATTCACAAATTCAGAATATTATAGTGATAATGTGTATCTATGTTTATTGCAGCCCAATTCACTATGGCTGAATGACAGAAGCAGCCTGGGTGTCTGTCAACAGATCAATGGATGCAGAACTGTGGCATATTCACAAAATGGAATTTTACTCAGCCATAAAGAAGAACAAAATTATGTAATATGCAGGAAAATAGATGGACCTAGAGAATATTAGAAAGAATATTAATATACAAGTGAGATCAGCCAGTCTCAGAAAGTGGAGCATCCTATGTTTTTTTCTCACATGTGTAAACTAGAAAGAAAATAGATAACAAATGAAGCTTTAGATAAATGAGGAGAGATTCCAGTAGTATAGTGGACGAAGATGAAGGAAGGAAATTGGGGAAGTGCGTACTTGCTGAACAGTTCAAATAATGCTATGTACATTTACAAAGTTATCTACACCAGTCTCAATATCCTGTATGAATAAAGGGAGGGAGTGGGGTGGGATTCAAGGAGAAAAATGCCAGGTACCTTGTGCATGTATGTTTCCACCATTCTGAACCTCATTATGGTATATAATTATAATCTCTATATGTTAGAAATAGAAGATATTTACAATATCTAAAAATGGATTTTCAGGCTCTTGAAATAAAAAAAAAAACGAGTAGATTGGGGAAAAGACTTGAGGGGGAAGCCTACTCATGTAGAATAGTGAATTTATTTTGAAATATTTTGGAAGAATCACCAAAGGAAATAGACTATATTAATAGAGTTCACACAGTTAAGAATGGAGCATGTCAGAGATAACTGGAGTAAGGACATAGGAGTCACAGAGGCAAACAGACCCACAGAACACACATGCTCTTGTTCTGGAAAATGGTTCCCTGGCTGGATTGAACTTTATCATCTGGCCCCAGTCTCACCGTGAGCCATGGACCAGCCTCTCAGAGCCTGCTCTTCCTGAATGTTTCAATCCTACTGTCTATCTTTGCCCCACCTCCTCTGATTAGCTGTTCAACTTGTGGCTTTCTGAATAAATTTGGGCTTCTTGCTTGGCTTGCCTCTAGGGAGAGGGGATTCTGGTCCAAGATCGCATGCTTGTGGCATCACTGAGATGTGGGTCTGTACTTACAGAATCAGCACAGTGACTCTCAAACAGTTCTCCTCTGAGCAGAGATAACATTTGCTATTTTTTTAATGGATGCATTGGAATCATACATTCTATGAAGTTCTGAGTGACGAATGGATATATGCACACAGCATTCTTTGTACCTTACCCTCTGGTTCCAACCCTTTCTCCCTCTCCCAACAGTATTTATGTTACATCAGACATTAAACCTTGGTATAAATGAACACAAGTGTTTAGATACCTAAAAATATACTTTCTCTACCTGCAAAGATTATAGCTGTTTTCACTTTATTTTGTATTTTTTTTACCTTTAGTGTTTGTGTGTGTGTGTGTGTGTGTGTGTGTGTGTGTGTGCGCACGCACGCATGCGTGCACGACACAACTGGAGGTTGTACCCAGGGGCATTCTACCTCTGAGCTACACCCCCAAGCCAAATTTTTTATTCTTTCTTTTGAAACAGGATCTCACTAAGTTGTGGAGAGCCTCACTAAGTAGCTGAGCCTGGCTGCAAACCTGCAATCCTCCTGTCCAAGCCTCCCAAGTACTGGGATTACAAGAATGTGCAACCATGCCTGGCTATTTTATTTTATTTTATTTTATTTTTTTATATTCTAAGTGGGAAAAGAAGAGGCTATCTGGGACCCCAGATTGAAAGGCAACTTAAAGTAAGAACATATAATTATTATTTATACTCACTTTAAAAATGTATTAACACCACTTAGAAAGGAATTCCAAGGAAATCCCATGAGGCCACTGGCATTGTACCAACTCTAAAAAGTCTTCATTTAAAGTAAGAATTTGTGAACTACCTAGAGAAAGAAAAGGTGGAGTCAGTACGAAAAAACAGAGTGGATCTAATTGATTAGCAGTTTCTATTCTTCAAGCAGGAAGAGGCGAGGGCAGAAAAGAGAAATTTTTATTACAAATCTTCCTTTCTATTCTTGAGATTATCTAGTTCAAAGTTATGGCTCAAAAACTTTGTCTTCTCTCAAAAATACTTCTCTGTGATCCAATAAAAGTGGAAACTATCTTTAAAATATTTTTTTAAAAGAAAATATGGTTTTATTCTTTTGGTCTTAAACTTTGAGGTATGAGAGATGGACTTTGTAATAAGTTGAGAATATCAGAAGACACTAAGAGTCTATGATTGTATAATAAACTATCCTTCATTTTACTTACTTTATTCATTTTCTCTAGCCATTTAGCACCCTTTTTCAGTAAATTATATTTTAAACATATTTTTATTGGTGCATTGTAGTCAAACATCACAATGGAATACAAGACTTGTAAGGATATACAAGCACACCTCATCCAATTAGCCTTTATCCAATCCCCATCCCATTCCCTCCACCTCCCTCAATCCCATGCTTGATTTAGTGATTCACTTTGATATATTTGTTTACATACATCATGTGTTTTAAAGAGATTTCATCTTCCCCCATCCCATCCCCTCTGATTGATCACCTTAATTGCTCCTTCAACTAGATCTCCTCCTATTAACCATTTCTTCCTAGTTTTTGCATATTAGGGAAAGCATCTGATTTTTTATTTTCTGTGATATTTCTCTGGGTATGCCGCATTGCAAGTTCCGATCCCACTCTTGAAAGCCCCGGCACCAGACTGGACATCCGGCAGGCTCTGATCCCAGCCTCGCTGTCTCTAGCACAGGCTGTGCCTCATGTCAGGCTCTGATCTTGGCCTTGGAGGCCCCAACACCGGCCTTGCCTTAAGACAAGCTTCTATCCCAGCCTTGCTGACCCCAGCACCAGCCTCGCCACATGGCAGGTTCTGATACCGGCTTCCAAGGCCCCAGCACTGGCCTTACCTCATGGCAGGCTCCGATCCCGGCCTCAGAGGCCCCAGCACTGGCCTCACCCCTCACCAGGCTCCGATCCTGGCCTCCAGAGATGCAACACTAGCCTTGCCTCCTAGCAGGCTCCAATCCCGGCCACGCAGGCCCTGGCACAGACCTCACACATTGGCAGGCTCCGACGCCACCCTCGAAGGCCCAAGCAACGGCCTTGCCTCCAAGCAGGCTCTGATCCCACTCTCACTGGCCCTGACACCAGCCTCATCCCTTGGCAGACTCTGATCTTGGCCTCCGAGACCCCAGCACTGGCCTTGCTTCATGGAAGGCTCTGATCCTGCCGTTGCTGGCCCCAACACTGGCCTAAAGCCTCAGCAGGCTCTGATCCAGGCCTCAGAGGCCCAAGCAACAGCCTTGCCTCACAACAGGCTCTGATTCCGTCCTCAATGACCCTGGCACCAGCCTCACCCCTCAGAGGCTCCAATATCAGCCTCCAAGGCCCCACACTGGCCTTGCCTCACGGCAGGCTCCAATCCTGGCCTCTCTGGTCCTGGCTCCGACCTCAACCCTCAGCAGGCTCCGATCCCAGCCTCACTGGGCCCGGCACTGGAATAACACCTCAGCAGGCTCTGATCTCAGCCTCCAAGGCACTGGCACTTGCCTCACCCCTCAGCAGGCTCTAATCTCAGCCTCCTAGGCCCAATCACTGGCCTTGCCTCACAGTAGGCTCTGATCTCGACCTCCCTGGCCCCAGCACTGGTCTCACCCCTTGTCAGGCTTCAATCTAGGCCTTGGAGGCCCAAGCACTGACCTTGCCTCACAGCAGGCTCCTATCTTGGCCTCACTGGCACTGGCACTGGCCTCATCCCTTGGCAGACTCTGATCTCTGCCTCCAAGGTCCCAGCACTGGCCTTGTCTCACATTAGGCTATGATCCCTTCCTTGCTGGCCCAGCACCAGCCTCACCCCTCCACAGGTTCCAATCCTGGCCTTGGAGGCCCAAGCACTGTCATTGCCTCACAGCAGCCTCCGATCTGGGCCTCGATGGCCCCAGCAACAGGCTCACCCCTCGGCAGGCTCTGATCTCAGTCTCCAAGGCCCCAGCACTGGCCTTGCCTCACGGTAGGCTCCGATCCTGGCCTTGCTGGTCCCAGCACTGACCTCAACCATCTGCAGGCTCTGATCCTGGCCTTGGAGGCCCAGCACCAGCCTTGCCTCACAGCAGGCTCCGATCCCAGCCTTGCTGGCCCTGGCACTGGCCTAACCCCTTGGCAAGCTCTGATCTTGGCCTCCGAGACACCAGCACTGGCTTTGCCTCAAAGCAGGCTCCAATCCCGACCTCACCGGCCTGGAGACTGACCTCACCTCTCGGCAGGCTCTGATCCTGGCCTCAGAGGCCCTGGCACTGGTCTCACCCTTTGTCTGGCTCTGATCTTGGCCTCCAAGGCTCCAACACTGGCCTTGCCTCACAGCAGGCTCAGATCCCAGTCTCCCTGGTCCCAGCACTGGCATCACCCTTTGGCAGGCTCCTATCCTGGCCTCGGAGGCCCAAGCACCAGCTGTGCCTCACAAAAGGCTTCAATCCCAACCTTGCTGGCCGCGCCACTGGCCTCACCCATAGGCAGGCTCCGATCCCGGTCTCAGAGGCCCCAGCACCAGCCTCACCCCTCAGCAGTCTCTGATCCAGGCCTCTGAAGCTACAGCACTGGCCTTGCCTCACAGCAGGCTCCAATCCCGGCCTCACTGGCCCTGGCACCGGCCACACCCCTCTGCAGGCTCCAATCCTAGCCTTGGAGTCTCCAGCACTTGCCTTGCATTATGGCAGCTTCCAATTCTGGCCTCTCTGACCCCAGCACTGGCCTCACCCCTCAGGAGGCTCCAATCCCGGCCTCGGAGGCCCAATTACTGGCCTTGCCTTACAGCAGGCTCTGATCGTGGTCTCACTGGCCCAAGCACTGGACTCACCCCTCCTCAGGCTCCAATCCCGGCTTCGGAGGCCCTAGCACCAGCATTGTCTTACAGCAGCCTCTGATCCAGGCCTTGCTGGCCCCAGCACCAGGCTCATCCTCAGTAGGCTCAATACCAGCCTCAGAGGCCCAAGCACTGGCCTTGCTTCACAGCAGGCTCCGATCTCGGCCTTGCTGACTCCGGCACCAGGCTTACCTTTAGGCAGGCTTCGATCCCAGCCTCGGAGAACCCTGGCACCGGCTACACCCCTCAGCAGGCTCCATTCCCGGCTTTGGAGCTCTAAGCACTGGCTTTGCCTCATGGCAGTCTCTAATCCTGGCCTCGCTGGTCCCGGCACTGACCTCAACCTTTGGCAGGCCCTGATCCCAGCCTCAGAGGCCCAAGCACCAGCCTTTCCTCACAGCAGGCTACTATCCTGGCCTTGCTGTCTCTGCACTGGCCTCACCCTTTGGCAGGCTCTGATCCTGGCCTCGCTGGTCCCGGCCTCACCACTCAGCATTCTCCGATCCAGGCCTCAAAGGCCCCTGCATGGCCTTGCCTCACAGCAGGCTCCGACCAGGCCTTACAGGACCCGGCACAGGCCTCACCTCTCCACAGGCTCCAATCCCGACCTCATGGCAGCCTCCGATCCAGGCCTCATTGGCCTCAGAACTGGGCTCACAGCCTCTGATACTGCCCTTGGAGGCCTAAGCACTGGCCTTTCCTCACAGCAGGCTCTGATCCCAGCCTTGCTGGCCCCGGCATCAGGTTCACCCCTCATCAGGCTCGAATCCCAACCACCGAGCCCCAAGCACCGGCCTTTCCTCACAGCTGGCTCCAATCCCAGCCTCACTGGCCCCGGCACTGACCTCTCCCCAAAGCAGGCTCCGATCCTGGACTTGGAAACCCAAGCACCTGCCTTGCCTCACAGCAGGCTTTGATCCCGGCCTTTCTGGCTGCAGTACCGGCCTTACCCCTTGGCAGGCTCCAATCCCACCCTCCGAGTCCCCAGCACAAGCCTTGCCTAACAGCAGGCTCTGATCCTGGCCTTGCTGGTCCCGGCACAAACCTCACCCCTTGGCAGTCTCTGATCCAGGCCTCGAAAGCCCCAGCATGGCCTTGCTTCACAGCAGGCTCTGATCCCAGATTCCCTGGCCCTGACACCAGCCCCACCCCTCCGCAGGCTCTGATCTTGGCCTCCAAAGCCCCATCACTGGCCTTGCCTCACAGCAGGCTCTGATCCTGCCCTTGCTGACCGCAGCACAGGCCTCACCCCTCTGCAGGCTCCAATCCTGATCTCAGAGGCCTCAGCACCAGCGTTGCCTCACGGCAGTCTCCGAGCATGGCCTCCCTAGCTCTGGCACTGGCCTCACCCCTCAGCAGGCTCCAATCCCAGCCTTGCAGACCCAAGCACCAGCCTTGCCTCACAGCAGGCTCTGATCCCGGCCTCCCTGGACCCTGCACCGGCCTAATCACTTGGCAGACTCCAATCCTGGCCTTGCCGGCCCTAGCACCAACCTTTCCTCACAACAGTCTCCAATCCAGGCCTCACTGGCCCTGGCAGTGGCCTCACCTCTCTGCAGGCTCCAATCCTGGCCTTGGAGGACCCAGCACTGGCATTGCCTCACGGCAGCCTCTGATCCAGGCCTTGCTGGCCCCAGCACAGGGCTCACCCCTCAGCAGGCTCCAATCCCAACCTCGCTGGTCTCAGCACCAATCTCACCTCTCGGCAGGCTCCGATCCAGGTCTCAAAGGCCCTAGCACAGCCTTGCCTGACAGCAGGCTCCGATCCCAGCCTCCCTGGGCCCCGGCACCGGCCTCACCCCTCAGCATGCTCCAGTCCTGGCCTCAAAGGCCTAAGCACTGGCCTTGCCTCACAGCAGGCTCCCATCCTGGCCTCACTGGTCCCAGCACCGACCTCAACCCTTGGCAGGCTCCAATCACGGCCTTAGAGGCCCCAGTAACAGCCTTGCCTCACAGCAGGCTCCAATCCCGGCCTCGTTGGCCCCAGCACCAGTCTCACCACTCCCTAGGCTCCAATGCCTGCCTTGGAGGCCCCAGCACTGACATTGCCTCATGGTAGCTTCTGATCTGTTCCTCGCTGGCCTCGGCACCGGCCTCACCCCTCTGCAGGCTTCAGTCTCAGCCTCCGCATCCCCAGCACTGGCCTTGCTTCACAGCAGGCTCCAATACTGGCCTTGCTGGTCCCAGCATCGACCTCATTCCTCAGCAGGCTCCGGTCCTGGCCTCGGAGGCCCAAGCACCAGCCTTTCCTCAAGGCAGGCTCTAATCCTGGCCTCGCTGGCCACGGCACTTGCCTCACCCCTCAGCAGGCTCAGATCCCAGCCTCGGAGGCCCCAGCAACAGCCTTGCCTCACAGCCAACTCCAATCCCGGCCTCCCTGGCCCCAGCACTAGCCTCACCCCACAGCAGGCTCTGATCCTGGCCTTGTTGGTCCTGGCACTGACCTCATCACTAGGCAGTCTCTGATCCAGGCCTCAAAGGCCCCTGCATGGCCTTTCCTTACAGAAGGCTCTGATCCCAGCCTCCCTGGCCCCGGCAATGGCCTCACCCCTCAGCAGGCTCCAATCCTGGCCTCAGAGTCCCAAGCACTGGCCTTGCCTCATAGCAGGCTTCAATCCTGTCCTCTCTGGCCCTGGCACCAGCCTAACCCCTCAGCAAGCTCTGATCTCAGCCTCTGAGACACCAGCACTGGCCTTGCCTCACAGTAGGCTCCTATCCCAACTTCACTGGCCCCAGCACAGACCTCAACCCTCAGCAGGCTCTGATCTCGGGCTCTGAGGCCCCAGCACTTGTCTGGCCTCAGAGCAGGCTCCGATCCCGGCCTTCTTGGCCCCAGCACTGGCCTCACTACTTGGCAGGCTTCAATTACAGCCTTAGAGGCCCAAGCACCGACTTTACCTCACAGAACGCTCCTAACCCAGCATCGCTGGAGCCAGTACCGGCCTCTCCCCTCAGCAGGCTCTGATCTCAGCCTCCACGTTCCCAGGCTTAGAGTTCTCCAAGTTCTCATCAGGCTCCAATCCAGGCCTTGCTGGCCCCAGCACCATCCTCACCCCTCAGCAGGCTCCAATCCAGCCTTGGAAGCCTCAGCACTGGCATTGCCTCATGGCAGCCTCTTTTCCGGGCCTTGCTGGTCCTGGCATGGACCTTGCCCCTTGTTAATCTCCAATCCTCGCCTTGAAGGCCTCAGCACCAGCCTTGAATCACAGCAGGCTCCAATCCCAGCCTTGCTGGCCCCAGCAATGGCCACCCCTTGGCAGGCTCTGATCCTGGCCTCCCTGGCCCCATCACCGGCCTCACTCCTCCACATGCTCAGATCCTGTCCTCAGAGGCCCGGCACCATCTTCACCCCTTGACAGGCTCTAATCCTGGCCTCTGAGGCCCCAGCAAGGCCTTGCCTCACAGCAGGCTCCATTCCCAGCCTCACTGACCCGGCACCGTACTAACCCCTCAGCAGGCATTTATCTCAGCCTCTGAGGCCTGAGCACTAGTCTTGCCTAACAGCAAGCTCCGATCCTGGCCTTACTGACACCATCCTCACCCCTCAGCAGGCTCCAATTCTGCCCTTGGAGGCCCCAGCACCAGCCTTACCCCTTGGCAGGCTCTGATCCTGGTCTCCCTGGCCCCGGCACCAGCCTTGCCTCACAGCAAGCTCCAATCCTGGCCTCTCTGGCCTCCCTGACCTCAGCACTGGCCTCACCCCTTGGCAGGCTCTGATCCTGGCTTTGCTGGTTCCAGCACAGATCTCACAGCAGTCTCCGATCCAAACCCCGAAGGGCCCAGCATGGCCTTTCCTCACATCAGGTTCCCATCCCAGCCTCCCTGGCCTCAGCACTGGCCTCACTCCTCAGCAGGCTCATATCTTGGCCTTCGAAGCTCCAGCACTGGTCTTGCCTCATGGCAGGCTCCGATCCCAGCCTTGCTGGCCCTGGTACCGGCCTCACTCCTCGGCAGTCTATGATCTCGGCCTCCGAGGCCCCAGCATCGACTTTGCCTCACAGCAGGCTCTGATCCTGGCAATGCTGGCCTCAGCACCAGCCTCACCCCTATGCAGGCTCCAATCCTGGCTTTGAAGGCCCAAGCACCAGCCTTGCCTCACAGCAGGCTCTGTTCCTGCCCTCGCTGGCCCCATCACTGGCCACACCCCTCAGCAGGCTCCAATCACGGCCTCGGAGGCCCCAGCACTGGCCTTGCCTCACAGCAGGCTCTGATCCCAGCCTCGGAGGCCCCAGCACCAGCTTTGTCTCATGGCAGGCTCTGATCCTGGCCTTGCTGGCCCAGGCACCCTCCTAGCCGCCCAGCAGGCTCCTATCCTGGCCTCAGAGGCCTGACACTGGCCTTGCTGTGCATTGGGCTCTGGTCTCTGTCACTATGAGCAGGTTGTTTATAGATGTTCCTTTTCTTTTCTTTTTTTTTGTTAGTGCTGGGGTTCCTGGAAACCCTTCTACCTCCGGGGCTATACTCTTGGAGACCTATTTTTTTTTTTTTTTTTGAAAGAGGCTCTCTTAAGTTAAATCAGCAAGGCTGCCATAGCCATCTTGGTTCTCTTCCGAGTACCTTATTTACACAACATGTTGTCCCCAATTCCTGAGCCTGTGCATTCTACCTTTGGGGAGATTGCTTCAAAAGATCAATGTGGATTGAATCAGATCTATGTCTCTCCTGAATACCAGTTGCTGCCATTGCTGCTGCCTCCACCATCTCAATTCTCTCCCAAACACTTTTCCCACACTGCATGTTGTCCAGAATTCCTAAGCATGCACTGCAGTAGCATTCTACCTTTGGGGCAATTTCTTCAGAAGATCAGGGTGTGTTGGATCAGATCTCTGTCTCTCCCAAATACTAGCTTCCACAGCTGCCCCCGTCGCCACTGCCGCCACCGCCTTCCTCCTGGTTCTCTGCTGAGCTCCTTCCTTACATGATATGATGTCCAGGAATCCTTAAGCATGTGTGGCAAGAGCAGTCCCCTTCTTGGGGATTTTTTTTCCAAATGTTCCAGGTGAATTGGATAGGATTTGTCTGCATCTCCTGAATCCTGGCTGCAGCTGCTGTCATCTTGGCCCCTCTCCAATATATTAATTTTTAATAAGAGAAGACAGTATGTGTGTTTTGAAGAGGTTGTGGGATTGAGCACTCAGCAGCAATGAATTTTATCTCCCCTCCAAGAATGGAGTCCCACAGCCTCACCTTGTAGAGCAGGATCTGCTGTTCTGAGCATAACAAGAACCCCAGTGCAACATAGAGGAACGCGGCAGCCAGGCACACTGAGTTCTCCTGGACACAAGGCTCGGCTTCCCGCCTGGCACTGCTGAGCTCCCTCCACCACCTCTGGATCATTTTTCTTACAGGGTTTGTTGTTAAAAGTCCCCAGCATGCTCGGCTGAAGTGGTCTTTTCTCTAATTCCTTCTAGGATGTTCTTCCAAAAATCACTTTTCTTGCACGCCGTGCACCTCCTTGTCATCTTGCTTCTAATTCCGCCGTTATCCACTCTCTCTCCTGTATCTAGATAGGAAGTCATGGCTGGAAATGTCTCCTTAAGTTGTCCCAATCAGATATTAAACCAAAATCTGGTGTCCAGGGATTCTCCGAGGAATGCATGTCCTTTTTGGTGGCTGCTGCCATCTTCCCTTCCCCAGCCCTCACTTCTTGACCCTCAAGGTCAAAGTAAGAGCCCTGGCAATTTGTGGCTTCTAGATACCTAGGGCAATGTAATTTTTCAAAGTTCCCGAGAGACATCTCATTTCTCACGTTTTCCTTTTAGGTTATTTCGTTAGATTTTTATTTGCCCCACTGTTAGCCACCACCTCGGGCAACTACAACATTCCTCAGTTGCCTATACTTCTTTCCAATAGCTACTTGGAAAGGTTTTTCATACTGGGTGAGCTCTGAATCATGACAAATGCAGACAGCTTCTCACTGTGGGGTCTTCTAGGGAACCACAAGATAGGCCAATTAATGACAATTTTCTCATGCAGGCCAGCCGCTCCTCTGCCTCTGCGATGCTCATGTGCTTCCCCACCAGACAGCACAGCTCAGGTCCTCGCGGTGCCCACTCGGGCGCCATCCTGCAAGGGCACGGTTTTGGAGGGCAGTGCTGGGCATGTGTAGGTGCGGTTCTTTTTTATTTATTTATTTATTTATTTATTTATTTATTTATTTATTTATTTTGATTTGGAAACAGGGTCTCTTAAGCCAGCACGGCTGGCTTCAAACCTGCGTGATCCTCCTGTCTCCACCTCCCAAGCACGAGGATTACAAGCGTGCACCACCACACCTGGCTCCCTTTTTCAGTAATTTAAACAGGGTTAGACTTGTCCCTCCTGTCCTGCATGCCTTTTCAGCTAACATTATAACTTATTTTTTTCTTCTAATGTTGGTTAATGGTGTGTGTGTGTGTGTGTGTGTGTGTGTGTGTGTGTGTGTGTGTGTGTTTTAACCTCCACCTTTCATTAGAAAGAGGAAACCATTTATTCAGAGCAATCTGTTATATGTGATTAGCTAAACTTGGGGGTTGATATTATAAAATAAAGCATATTTCTGCCTATTCATGAGATGTTTTCTTCCCACAGATGCTTTTCCTCCCATTAGTTAAAATGAAAGTACTGAAATCTCAGTAATATTGAAAATTGAAAAATTATATTTTGGTACAAAATGTATCAGAGAGAAAAGGTAACTTTTGTAGTGGTCCATAGGACCCACACTTTAGGATTATTCTGCTCTATTAAATATGCCCCTTTTTATCAAAATAACCCATGTACATAATTTCCAAGGCACATAATACACAAAATCTTGTGTTTGCAACAAAACATTCTCCTGCCCCATGCCTGAGTCTTGCTGTCAGATGATAACCACTGTCAAGGATTTTAATATGTTTATCTTTTTCTTCACATTTCTAAATGCTAAGCACATACTATTTCTTAATTTTTTTCAATTCTACACATTGTCAATTGATATTTACTCACTGGCAGATGAAAATTTTGAAACCTCATTTGCCCTTGACCACACCATAACCTTTCTTTCACGTCAATATAATATATCAATACTACAAGTTTTGGCAAAATTAATACAGGTTTTCATTATTGTGTCTACATAAGTATTATTCACTGATGAACCGAAAGTACCATCTACTTTGCTAAAGAGGCTGGTGTTTTGTTGTTTAACGTGAACTATCTCAGATCACATTGGTAAAAGAGGACTGATGTCAGTCAGTACAAGTCAGAAGACCTGTAGTTCCCTATGACATTTTCACAGTAAGCTTTCAGTTTTGAGGCCATCAAGATGAGTGATCTCATAATTAAAAGAAAACTTTAGCAATATCCAGTACCGTAAAAGGTTGCCAAAAATCCTATAAAATGCCTTTTGTCGGAGTACAGAGTTACTGGCTTAGTGGCTATAAGCATTGCTATACTTTCTACTATATAAATTTTGGGGAACCAAATGCAGCATTTTTTTTTTCCTGATATTGAAAGATTTGTTGGTGGAAAAGACTATCTCCTATCATATTTTTAACTTTGATGAAACTGGTCCCTAACAAAATGAGAATGACAGATAATCTTTATATAGATCATAATTACTTAAAATCCATCAAAGTCCTTAAGTCTCAGAATAACATAATGAATAAGAGCAATGCCAAGTCCTCTTAGAGAGACCTATATATGTCTTTAAATTCAGTAGAGCAGCAGAAGAGGAAGCTGCAGCAAACACTGGAAGAAGAAGACAGGTGAACTAGTCAGCCCTTTTAAAGGATGAGTAGACTAGTACAAAAATTTGGAAACACTGAGGGCCTCTTGCACAGGGGAGCTATACGTCACCTTCGAACACTTTAACACAGGTCTTCACTGGCTCTCCTCAGAAAAAGAGGACCAGGAGAACTTTCTCTTTTTTTGGTGGTACTGGGGTTCCTGGAAGCCCTTCTACCTCTGGTCTACACTCCCAGACCTATTTTTACATCTTTATTTGGAAACAGGGTCTCCTAAGCCAGCCTGCGTGGCTGGCTTCGAACCTGCACGATCCTCCTGTCTCTGACTCCCAAGCGCGGGGATTACAAGCTTGCGCCACCATGCCTGGCTGACCAGGAGAACTTTCTAAGGCACAAATGTCCCCTGCTGTAGTATTGAGCACAGAGCAAAAGAATTGAGACTTTTACTAAACAGGAGAAGGAGAAGCCTATGATCTGGGATGTGCAGAATAGCCTAGAAAGGCTCCCATGAGGCACACACCTGTAGACACTGAGTAGGTGAGAAAAGAAGGCAGGAAGACTCTCTCAGGAACTCCCAGGCTAATACTGAGAACTGAATGATAGCAGCCACCCACTGGAGGATCAAGACGGCTGAGGGCATTGTGGTCGTGTGGGGCATGCCGGCCCCCTGGAAGGACCAGGCCCTGGGCCCCGGGCAGGGGTTGCGCGGGGCACGTCGGTCCCCCGGAAGGACAGGGGCCCACGTGGGGCACACTGGCCCCCCAGTAGGACTGGAGGCCTGGGCCGGAAGGTCCAGTGCTCTGGGTGGGGGACGGGCAGTCTGGCCTACCCCCGGGAAGGCATGGTGCTGGGCAGGAGTCTGAGCCTGAGTTTCGGGAGGCCCAGTACCAAAGAGGAGGCCCAGCTGTGGGTACAGAGGAACCCAGCACTGTGCTGTGCCAGGCCATGGTGTGCTTAGAAGAGCAGATTCTGCTCTGCACGGTGAGGCTGTTAGACTCTGCTCTTGGAAGCGAGGAAAGAAAAAAAATTCATTACTACCGAGTGCCTGTTCCCACAACCTCCTCAAAGCACACATACTGTTTTCTCTTATTTAATAAAAAAAAAGGAAAAGAAAAAAGAAAAGAAAAATATTGGAAAGGAGTCCAGATGGCCGAGCTGGCAGCCAGGATACTGGAGATGCAGACAAACTATGTCCAACTGAACTGGAACTTTTGGAAAAATTCCCCCGAAGGAGGACTGCTTCTTCTCTACATCCTTAAGAATCCTGGACATCACCTGTAAGGAGAGAGTTTAGTGGAGACCTCGGAGGAAGGCGGTGTGGCAGCAGTTGCCATGATGATGGTGGAGGCGTGTATTTGGGAGAGGCAGAGATCTGATCTAACCCACCCTGATCTTCTGAAGAAATTACCCCAAAGGTGGAATGCTCCTGTCCTGCATGCTTAGGAACAATGGACAACATGCATTGTGGGAAGAGCGGTTCAGAAAGATTTGAAATGGTGGAAGCAGTGGCAATGGCAGTGGCCAGTACTCAGGGGAGGCAGAGATCTGATGCAGTACACCTGGAACTTTTGAATAAATAACCCTAGAGGCAGAATGCCACCACCACACACCCTCAGGTATGTGGGACAACCTGCTGGGTGAAGAGGGTACTTGGATCAGAGCCTGCCGAGGGGTGAGGCCAGTAATGAGGACAGCAAAGCTGGGAATGGAGCCTGCCATGAGGCAAGGCTGGTGCTGGGGCCTCCGAGGAGGGGATCAGAGCCTGCCAAGAGGTTAGGCCGGTGCCGTAGTCAGCGAGGCCAGGATTGGAGCCTGCCATGAGGCAAGGCTGGTGCTGGGGCCTCTGAGACCGGGATTGGAACCTGCCAAGGGGAAAGGCCAGTGCCAGGTCCAGCGAGGGTGGGATCAGAGCCTGCCATGAGGCAAAGCCAGTACTGGGGCCTCTAAGGCCAGGATAAGAACCTGCCAAGAGTTAGGCTGGTAGCAGGATCATCGAGGCCAGGATCAGAGGCTGGCATGAGGCAAGGCCAATGCTGGGACCTCCGAGGCTGGGATTTGGGGCCTGCTGAGGGGTTAGGTCGGTGCCAGGGCCAGCAAGGCTAGGATCAGAGCCTACCATGAGGCAAGGCCGCTGTTGAGGCCTCCGAGGCTGGGAGCAGAGCCTGCCGAGGGGTTATCCCCGGTGTCGGGACCAGCAAGGCCGGGATTGGAGCCTGCCATGAGGCAAGGCCATTCCTGGGGCCTGGGAGGCCAGGATTGGACCCCGCCAAGGGGTCAGGCTGGTGCCGGGGTCAGCAAGGCCGGGATCAGAGCCAGCCATGAGGCAAGACTGGTTCTGAGGCCTCCAAGACCAGGATTGGAGCCTGCTTAGGGGAAAGGCCGGTGCCGGGGCAAGTGAGGCCAGGATGGAAGCCTGCCATGAGGCAAGAATGGTGCTGGGGCCTTCAAGGCGGGGATTGGAGCCTGCCGAGGGGTGAGACCAGTGCTGGGGCCTCTAAGGCCGGGATCAGAGCTTGCCGAGAGTTTAGGCTGGCGCCGGGGTCAGCAAGGCCAGGATCGGAGCCTGCCATGAGGCAAGGCTGGTGCTGGGGCCTCCGAGACTGGGATTAGAGCCTGCTGAGGGGAAAGGCCGGTGTCAGGGCAATTGAGGCCGGGATTGTAGCCTGCCATGAGGCAAGAATGGTGCTGGGGCCTCTGAGGCAGGGATTGGAGCCTGCCGAGAGGTGAGGCTGGTGCCGGGGTCAACGAGGCCGGGATCAGAGCCTGCCATGAGGCAAGGCCAGTATTGGGACCTCTAAGGCCGGGATCGGAGCCTGCAGTAGGGCAAGGCTGGTGCTGGGGCCTCCAAGGCGTGGATCAGAACCTGCTGTGAGTCAAGGCCAGTGTTGGGGCCTCTGAGGCCTGGATCTGAGCCTGATGAGAGGAAAGGCCAGTGCTGGGACCAGCGAGGTTGGGATCGGAGCCTACCATGAGGCAAGGCTGGTGCTGGGGCCTCCAAGGCCAGGATTGGAGCCTGCCAAGGGATTAGGTTGGCACTGGGGTCAGTGAGGCTGGGATCGAAGCCTGCCATGAGGCAAGGCCGGTGCTGTGGCCTCCGAGGCCAGAATCGAAACCTGCCGAGGGGTTAGGCTGGTGCTGGCACCAGCGAAGCTGGGATCGGAGCCTGTGGTGAGGCAAGGCTGGTGCTGGGGCCTCCTAGGCTAACATTGGAGCCTGCCAGGGGGTTATCCCTGATATTGGGGCCAGTGAGACTGGGATCAGAGCCTGCTGAGGGTGTAGGCCGGTGCTGGGGCCAGGGAGGCCAGGATCGGAGCCTGCCGTGAGGCAAGGCTGGTGCTGGGGCCTCCAAGACCAGGATTGGAAACTGCCAAGGGGTTAGACCAGTGCTGGGGCAAGCAAAGCTGGGATTAGAGCCTGCTGTGAGGTAAGGCCGGTGCTGGGGCCTCCAATGCTGACATCGGAGCCTGCCGAGGTGTTAGGCCCATGCCAGGGCCAGCGAGGCCAGGATTGGAGCCTGCCATGACACAAGGCTGTTACTGGGGCCTCCGAGGCCAGGGTAGGAGCCTGCTGAGGGTTTAGGCCAGTGCTAGGGTCAGCAAGGCTAGGATCAAAGCCTGCATTGAAGCAAGGCCGGTGATGGGGCCTCCAAGCCCGGGATCGAAGCCTGCCAAGGGGTTAGTCCAGTGCCGGGGCCAGCGAGTCCGGGATCAGAGCCTGCCACGAGGCAAGGCCAGTGCTGGGGTCTCCAAGGCCGGGACTGGAGCCTGCAGATAGGTTAGGCCAGTGCCGGGGTCAGCGAGGCTGGGATTGGAACCTGCCATGAGGCAAGGCTGGTTCTTGGGCCTCTGAGACCAGGATCAGAGTCTGCAGAGGGGTTAGGCTGTGCCGGGGTCAGCGGGGCTGGGATTGGAGCCTGCTGATGGGTATGGCTGGTATAGGGGCCAGCGAGGCTGGGATCAGAGCCTGCCATGAGGCAAGGCTGATGCTAGAGCCTCCAAGGCTGGGATCACAGCCTACCGAGGGGTTAGGCTGGTGCCGGGGCCAGTGAGGCCGGGATGGAAGCCTGGTGTGAGGCCAGGCCAGTGCTGGGTCTTCTGAGCCCGGGATTGGAGCCTGCTGAGGGGTAAGGTCGGTGCGGGGGCCAGCGAGGCTGGGATCGTAGCCTGCCATGAGGCAAGGCTGGTGCTGGGATCTCCGAAGCTAAGATCAGAGCCTGCCTAGGGGTTAGGCCAGTGCCAGGGCCAGCAAGACCAGGATCCGAGCCTGCCATGAGGGAAGGCTGGTCCTGGGGCCTCTGGGGCCAGGATCGGAGCCTGCTGAGGGTTAAGGCCAGTGCCGGGGCCAGGAAGGCCAGGATCGGAGCCTGTCGAGGGGTTAGGCTGGTTCCAGGGCCAGCTAGGCCGGAATTGGAGCCTGCCAGTGCTGAGGCCTCCGAGGCTGTGATTGGAGCCTGCTGAGGGGTTAGATCAGTGCCAGGGCCAGCGAGGTTGGGATCGGAGCCTGCTATGAGGCAATGCCGGTGCTGGGGCCTCCGAGGCTGAGATTGGAGCCAGCCGAGGGGTTAGGCTGGTGCAAGGGCCAGCGAAGCCAGGATTGGGGCCTTCCATGAAGCAAGGCTGGGGCTGGCACCATCAAGGTCAGGATCAGAGTCTTCCAGGTGGCCAGGCCACTACTGGGGCCGTCAAGACTGGGATCGGAACTTGCAATGTGGCATGCACAGAGAATTATCACAGAAAATAAAATCCAGATGCTTCCCCTAATTAGCAAGAACTAGGAAGAAAGGGGTAATAGGAGGAGGTCGAGTTGTAAAAAGGGCCCTATAGAGAAGCAATTAAGGTGACCAATCAGAGGGGATGGGATGTGGGAGGATGGAACCTCTTTAAAACTCATGAGGTACATAAACAAATGTCTCCAAGATAATCATGAATCAAGCACGGGATCGAGGGAAGGGGAGGGAATGGGATGGGGATTGGATGAGGGCTAATTGGATGATGTGTGCTTGTATATCCTCTCAAGTCTTGTATTCCAATGTGATGTATGATTACAATGCACCAATAAAAATATTAAAAAAAGAGAGCTGAGAGCACCCTCACAGGCAACAGCAGGAACACTGAGACTGACGAGGAAGGCTGAGAAAAATCTCACATGCACCCCATGAGTTAGAGACGGGCAGTGGCTTTCTACCATCTGAAAATAGAGCAATTGTTTCAAGCAATAACAAAACAATTCAAAGGAGAAATGAAAATCTTTTCAATAAATAGTGCCTTATGAGTTAGTTATACTTATTTACAAAAAAATAATACATCTCATATCACAATTGAAAAGCCAATTGAGATTGATTACAGGTTTAGGCTGAAAGCTAAAATTATAAAAATTCTAGAAGACGACATAGGAGAATTTTTACTAGTTTGGTTGAGCAAAGTTTTCTGAACCGATGCAAAAAGGATTAACCATAAAAATTGATAAAAAGAACTTCATTAGAACTAAAGTTTGTGCTCGTGAAAATTTAGCATTAAGAAAATAAATAAGTTCCAGGTGTGGTGGCTCACAGCTATAATTCTAGCACTTGGGAGGTTGAGACAGGAGATCCCAAATTTGAGGCCAGCCTCAACACCTTAGCAAGGCCCTTAGCAACTTAGTGACACCCTTTCAAAATAAAAATAAAATAGTGCTGAGGATATATCTCAGAGGTAGAATGCCCCTGGGTTCAATCCCTAGTGCCACACACAAAAAAGAGAGAGGAGAGAGAAAGAGAGAAAGAGAGAGAGAGAGAGAGAGAGAGAGAGAGAGAGAGAGAGAGAGAGAGAGAATAAAAGAATGATAAAGAAGTTGGCAAATCTCAGACCAGAGAGAATATTATTTTTATTTTATTTTTTTGCAGGTCTGGGGATGGAACCCAGGGGCACTTGACCTCTGAGCTACACCCCCTGCCCTATTTTTTTATTCTTTTTATTGAAACAGGGTCTTACTAAGTTGCAGAAGGCCTCACTAAGTAGCTGAGGCTGGATGCGAATCGTGATCCTCCGGTCTCAGCCTCCCGAATGCTGGGATTACAAGTGTGCACCACCATGCCTGGCTCAGAGAGAATATTCTTAACACAAAAATTTGAGAAAGGATATTTTCCCCAAAAATATATAGCTATTACAATTCAATCATAAAATGGCAATTCAATGGGTAAAAGACTTGATAACTATTTTACTAGAGAGATAAACAAATGTTTGATAAATATAAGAAAAGTCATTCAACATCATTAGTCATTAGAGAAATGCAAATCAAAACTAGAATGGGAATCTACTACACATTAACTAGAATGAATACCATTACCAATATTTATAACACCAAAGATTGGATAGGATATAGAACAACTAGACTTCTTACTCATTTCTTTGGGATGTGTCAGATAGTATAGAAAATGTGAATAACACTTATCTGAACAACATATAGGTAAAAAACATATTAAGTTCAGTACATACTTACCATAAAGCAGGCAATTTAGGGGTACAGTGATATTATGGCAGTTTTATTCATATTTTCAAACTAAAAACATCCCAGCAGTACCCCTCCCCAGAAAATAAGAACAGGCTAACAAAATATGAGGTAATCATACAATCAAATATTTCTTAGAAATAAAAGGGGAAAAATGATATATGAAACATAGGCATACTAATCAGATATTAATCAGAAAATTCACCAGAACTGCATGAACAAAGAGACTGGGCATGGGATCTACTGTCAGGTTACATTTACATGAAGTCCTAGACTAAGCCAAACGAACCCAGGGTGTTTTTATCAGATGGGGTTTTGACTGGCACAAAGGAATTCTTGTGGTGATGAAAATATTCTGTACTCGACAGAAGAATAATTTATGTTAACATATGCATTAGATGGCGGTATAATCTATACTAATCTCTGCATTTGACAAAACATTTGACATGTATGTTTAATGTTTCTGTATCTTACTCTATGTAAATTATATTCAACCAAAATATATCTTTTTTTAGTTTTTTTTAATTTTATTTATTTTTTGTCGAATAGTCATGGCCCAAGATGTTTCCCCTTTATGGAGTTAACGTATAAAGCCAAACTTCTGTTATTTTTGAAAGAATTTTTAAAGAATGTCTTTTTCTGCCAAAGACGTTGGGGATTTAAATAATTCATGTTTGCAGATACAAGCCTGACTTTAAATGGAACGGAGTGGACTCAGTGAATGAGGTTCATTCACTAACAGGTGTAGGCAGCTGTTTCATGGGATTACAAGACTGACTAATGAATCCCTTATCACAGAGGAGCATGGCTGAACTGTGCTGTGAATGTCTTAAACTGGGTAAACCTGGGAACCTAATCCCTACCTTGCCATGATGCCTTAAACAATGGAACTATCCCAAAATATGTAGCCTACATATATTCACGAAGAACTCACCGTCGACATAACCCTACCCAAAGGTGCTTCATAAACCCCAGTGCAATTGTGAGATTAATGTGTTAATAGACACATCAATCTCATTTATCTAAGTCAGTTTTGTTCTTAAAAGTCCTTGCAAGCTGGGCGTGGTGGCGCACGCTTGTAATCCCCGCGCTTGGGAGGCAGAGACAGGAGGATCGCGCAGGTTCGAAGCCAGCCGCGCGCTGGCTTAGGACACCCTGTTTCCAAATAAAAATATAAAAATAGGTCTGGGAGTGTATCCCGGAGGTAGAAGGGCTTCCAGGAACCCCAGTACCACCAAAAAAAAAAAAAAAAAAAAAAAGTCCTTGCAAGTAAAGCTGTACTTAAATGGTATGCTTTTTGCTTAAAACCTTCTTCAGAGCTAATTTTTTAAATCGAATGGGAAAAAATACTTATTACTAGTTTTGTAAAATTGATGTAATCATATGCTTTATTCAAAATAGCCCCAAATTATACTTGATCATTATTTTAAATACTCTACCCTCAAAAGATAATGGCTTGGTCCCATTGAGATAATTTAAAGGCCCCATTTGTAAGCCTTTTTTTTTTTTTTTTCTCAAAGAACTGCCTTTTTTAGTTTATTGGAAACAAGGTAAGGATGGTCACCCTGGAAACACATATTCTTGTTGTTCAGAATATTTGCTATAAAAGGTATGTAAGGAACTAGTAGCATAGTGTGATTATATTATTAATTATATCTTCCTATTTAGTCTGTTTTTTTTTTTTTTTTTTTTTTTTTGTGTGTGTGTGTGTGTGTGTTTAGCCAGCTGTAGAAGTGGATGCTTTTAACCCCAATACTTGGGAGACAGAAGCAGAAGAATCTCAAATTCCAGGCCAGCCTTGGCAACTTAGCAAAAATCTGTATTAAAAAAAAAAAGTCTGGAGATGTAGCTTAATGGTAGAGTGCCCTTGGGTTCAATCCCCAGTACCATGAAAAAAATAAAAGATTTGCACAGGTGGTTGACTAGCTCTTTTCCACTTATGTTATAGATTTTGTAGGAAAAAAAGCTGCAGTGAGAGGAAAAGATTTTTATTGGGGTTATTTATTTTTTTTATGGCACCAGAAAGCTGGCCAGAAGCCTGGCACACTAGGTCAGTATGACCCAGGTAACTCAATCTCAGGCTTTATGTTTCTCTGGGCTAAAGAATTTTGTAACCTCAGTCTTGTGACCTTTTATATCTTTCCTCAGTCTTAGTTGAGAACACTAAAGTAGTACTTCCAAGGTAACCACCCTATGATAAGTGATAGAAAAGTAATGTGAAAAATTACAACCCCTAACCAATCCTGCCTAACCCTTAGAGAAATACCCACCAATTATGCTATTTTATAAGTGCACGCCTGACTTATGTAACAGGTGCAGTGTGATCAGTAAGAGGAAATATTTTCATCGGAGGTGGGATTCACATAGGTGGTAATAAAGGAGGAATATGACATGACCACATACCTGGTCGTGTCAGTACTGCAGAGGCTGAGACAAGTGGATCGCAGGTTTGAAGACAGCCTCAGCAACTTAGCAAGGCTCTCAGCACCCTAGCAATACCTTCCTTCAAAATAAAAAAATAAAATAGGGCTGGGTGAATAGCTCAGTGGTAGAGTGCCCTTGGGTTCAATCCCCAGTACCATAAAAAAATAAATAAAAGATTTATGCAGGTTTTTTGACTAGCTCTTTTCCACTTAAGTTATAGATTCTGGGGAAAGAATTGCAATGAGTGGAAGAGATTTTTACTGGGGTTGTTTATTGGTTTTATGGCACCGGAAAGCTGGCAGAAACCTGGCACACCAGGTCAGGTAAGTCAATCTCATACTTCATGTTTCCCCTGGGCTAAATAATTTTGTGACCTCATTCTTGTGATCTTTTAAATCTTTTCTCGATCTTTAGCTGAAACTACTAAAGCAGTACTTTCAAGGTAACTGCTCTATGAGAGGTAATAGAAAATAATGTGAAAAATGACAACTTCTAATCATTCTTGCCTAACCCTTAGAGAAATCTCCATCAATAACACAATTTTTTAAGTTCATGCTAGAATTATATAACAGATGCAGTGTGGCCAATAAGAGGAAATATTTTCAACTGTGATGGAATTCACATAGGGTAATAAAGGAGAATTATAAGTATTGGGCATAGTGACACATACCTGGTCATGTCAGTACTTGGGAGACTGAGACAGGAGGATCTCAGGTTTGAAGACAGCCTCAGCAACACAGTGAGGCTCTCAGAAACTTAGCAAGACCCTGATTCAAAATTAAAAATAAAGGTGGAATGAATGGGTAGCTCAGAAGTCACGTGTCTCTTGGTTCAACCTAAGAACTATTATGATGGAAGAAAGTTATTTTTCCTTTGAGTAAGGTCGATCATTAAACACATAAAACTTTCCCTTTTCCAGCTCTTAAAGGTTCTTAAAATTTGAGTTCAATCTTTTCTTCCTTATTGCAATCTTCTTGAATAAATAAACATGTACCAGTATTGGGAATGGCTTAGGAAAATTTGAGAAAGCTCTGATTATTAATAGATATATTTCAGAAATAATTGTGTCAAAATGGCAGACCTGGAGAAAGGCTTGGCTTCTGTCAGGAAGCAAACAGCTATTGAAACTTAGATTGATTTAGTTAAAAGTAATTAGCAAGTCAATAGGAGAGGGGAGCTAGGCCTTTCTCTGTCTAAAGACAGATCTACATGATTAGATAAGCTAGCAGGATGGGAGGAGGGGTCGACCTTCGAAAGGAGACACCTTGCCACACCTTGCTGGGGGAGGAACCTTACAGGGGGTCACTACATCAGAATTACGTAAACAAGATGGAGGTCATGGGTATAAAAAGTCCGGTCCATGTGCTATATCTTGGGTGGGACATTCATTTGAATCACCCCCTCCATGCCATTGTGGCATGGGGCTGTAACTATCTTCTGTATTTCAATCCTTTTAATAAACTTCTTTAAATCTTCAGCAAGAATCGGGCTAATGTGTTTTTACTCTTAGCTCAGGACAAGAACCCGCGTTTTTTTCTGTTTTTGGTTGTTTTGGGTTTTGTTGTGGTTTGAGGGAAATTATGTCCAGGACCCTAACAGGGGTCCCTGGGAACAGTTTCCCCACACTGCAACATATTTCACTGTAACAATAGATAAATGCATTTTTCTTATTCCAATTTTCTGCACTTGGAGAACCCCATGTACTGTATACTTTAGATGGAGTCCTTAATATATTGAAGGTATAATCTAATTTGTAGAGAAAAGAATATGGGAATGGGTAACATTGGCAGACCTCACCTTGAGAACAAATGGAGGCGTGCTCACATAATTCTCCCTTTCAGTGCCCATCATAATTATTTTGTACATTTCTTACAGGTTAGCCAGGTGTAGTGACACAAGCCTGTAATCCCAGTATTTGGGAAATGGAGACAAGAGATTTACAGGTTAGAGGCTAGCCTCCACAATTTAGTGAGACCCTGTTTAAAAAAAAAAAAGTAAAAAATAGGACTGTGGGTATATCTTGGAGCAGAATGCCTCTGGTTTTTAATCTTCAATACCAAAAAAATATAAATTATTACAAGTTGTTGAGGGGTCTTAGGGGATAAGCACCTTTTGCACCTGATCACTCTACTGATCAACATAAACCCAATGCTTATATTATTTGACTGGATCTAATGCTGGAGCCAGAAGTCCATTTGAGAAATATTGGCAAATAACAGCATTGAACAGATTCAGATTTTCTGCATGTTTCAACCGGAACATAAAACCTCTTCCTGTCTCCAGGGCCAGTCTTCTCATTTCATCAACAGACGGTGTCACAGTCAATTGCCATGTTCTGGTAGTGGCATATAAAACCTAAAGCAGCTATCCAAGGGTGCATTAAATATAGAATGGCTGAGTCATTCTGTCTCACAAGGAAACATATGGGCATCTTTGCTTCCTAAAAGAGAAAACAATAGGGGTGGAGGCAGCCACCAAGGGATTAATCTACATCACAAAAGCTCCCAGACTCAGCACACAGCTTGAAATGTGCAACAGTTTTCTGCTGCTAGCTTTCAAGTAGAATGGCATTTTGGAGGGGATGCATTTTACAAAAATTTCCAATAAACTCAATTCCTCGTGGGCTTCCACAGCCCAGATGAGCTCCTCTGGTCTATATTAAATTTCCTTTGATCACATTTATTAACATATCCAGTGCAAACTTTATTACTCTAAGTAAAAGTCCTGTTTACTCTCAAATTTTGCCAGCCTCTCAGCCCCTTAAAGAAGAAATCCAGAAAAAATGTGTTCGATTTCATCTCCCCATCTGAATCTTTTCAAAGTCAACCTGAGCTGGGTGTGATGGTGTACACTTGCAGTCCCAGTCTTGGAAGGCTGAGACTGGAGGATCTTAGGTTGATAACCGGTGAACCTAGTGAGGCTATCAGCAACCTAGCAAGACCTTGTTTCAAAACAAATATACAAATAAAAGGCCTAAAGGTGTAGCTCCAAGGCAGAAACGCCCCTGGGTTTCATCCCCAGTACCGCCGACCCCCACCTCAGGTCAACCAGATGTGGGGGAGGTCACTTTGGTTCCTATCACTGGACTAAGCAGCATCTGGAATGAGGGTAAGTATGAGAAAAGAGGAAGTGCTTGGGAAGAAGGATGAGGTCAGGATTCTAGAGGTCCTATTATTGCCCATGGGATACTGGAGCTGGCCTCTTCCTAATGCAAAGCACTGGACGTGAGCGGCTGCATTAGAACTTACCCTGATCCTACTTGGAAAAGCAAAGAGGAAGCCGGGTGTGGTGATGCTTGTGATCCCAGCATTCAGTGAGCTGAGACCGTAGGATCGCGGTTCGCGGACAGCCTCAGCTACTGAGTGAGGCCCTTTGCAACTTACTGAGACCCTGTTTCAAAATAAAGAATAAAACCGGGCGTCGTGCTTGGGAGGCGGAGACAGGAGGTCTTAAGCACTGGCTTATGAGACCCTGTTTCCAAATAAAAAATTAAAAAATAGGTCTGGGAGTGTAGCCTGGAGGCAGAAGGGTTTCCAGGAACTCCAGTACCACCAAAATAATAATAATAATAATAATAATAATAATAATAATAATAATTATTATTATTATTAATAAGAAGAAGAATAAAGAATAAAATAAAGAATAAAAAAGAGGGCTGGGGGTGTCTCTTGGAGGTAAAATGTCCCTGGGTTTCATCCCCAGTACCTCAGAAAAACAAAAAAATAAATAAAAGCAAAGAGGGAGAGAAACAAGTGCTGCTTTTGCAGATGTGGACTTAGTGCACTGTATCCTGTTGGAATTGGTTCAAGCTCAGTGTTAAACTCATGGGTGCGGTAGATAATGCTGCTGATTTGGCCTTGCCCGTCCTCTGGCCCTGCTCCTGTTTCTAATCAGCCCATGCTTTCTCCAACCCAGCTTCTTTCCTTATTTCTTCCTGCTGTCTTTCCGCAGTTCCAGTTGTCTGTACTTCCTCTGAGTAGTTAGAGACCGCTAAGGTGTCCTTCTGTCCCTTGCTGCTGCCACTGCTGCCAGACCTATCACTGAAGCCCTTAAAAACAGTTCCAACTCAGTGATCTAAAAATTCCATTTCCCAATAAAACTAACATAAACCTTAAAACTGTAAGGCTTCTAGTAGAAATCCCCATCGTTGAAGGTCTACACATGGATAAATCACACTGGTAGTATTATTTACTGCGCTCTCATTTTCAAGTACTGAGAAGTAGTTTGTTTTCATGTCGCTCATATAACCAGTAGCCCGATAATGAAATAGAAAGTTGTCATCCCTTCCTTCACTGTTGAGTATCATAATTCAAAACAACAGGGCCCCAAACAACTGGGCCTCAGAAACATATTCAGACACAAAGAATGTGCAGTTCTAAAGTTGGAGCGTACCAAATGTTTGCCCAAACTGAAACGATCACAGAATACTCTTTTAATTATCACCAGCACTTGGGACCCAACTGATAACGGTTTCATTTTTCCTAAGGGCATGTGCCCTGCTTGCTACACACCCATCAACCACCTGCATTATCCAGGTCATCCCAGCAGGCCTTGCTAATAACCACATGGCTCAGTTCCATTTATATAGAAATATGGATGGCAGCACAAGAGGTCTGAGCCATCAACAAAGAAAGAAGAGAAGAGAACCCTGAAGATAATGGGTTTTCCTGGCCTGAGTTGTGTACATGATGGTGATAATGAAAATTTTCCTTTATGCTTGTGAGGTTTACTATTCAGTTACCCAAAGCTCAATTCTCTCTTCATTACAGGCAGGTAAATGTCAAGGCACCATGTTGAAATAGGATATACAAAACGGTCAGCCTTTTAAGAAGAATGACTATAACAGAGGGAAATGAATATTGTGTGTGCGTGTGCGGTGCTGGGATTGAACCCAGGGGCATTCTACCTCCAAGCTACACCCACAGACCAATTTTATTTTTCATTTAGAAACCTGGTCTCGATAAGTTGCGGAGAGTATTTTATAGCCTTCTCCGTGAGCGGTAAAGCTCAGGAGAGCACAGTGATTGGCCTATTAGTTACTGGGCTTCAGGAAAGGGCGAGGCACACTTGTTTCATGCCTACTCTAGAATGTAGAGTAAAAGGCCTTCCATCAAAATGAATATCATGATACAATCGTTTAGTACTTTGTCATGTAAATTAATTGCAATCACCTCTTAGTGATGACATGTGCCTCTCAGCAGCAGTAAGCTTGAAAACTGCAAGAAGATCTTCTCTTAGAGATTTTTTTAAGAGACAGGAAATTCCAATAAATTGGAGATCTTAAAAGGAATACTGTAGTTAGAAGAAATAATAATGATTAACTTTTATCCACATTTTTCCCTTGTATGCAAATTATTTTTCTGGAAAAAGAACTAAATTAAAAGGGACAATCAGCTGACCAGGAGTTCCAAGGTAGTATTAATTCCTTTGAACTCCAGTAAAGGCAGTGATTATTTCTCTTGTCTTAATAATATGAAATGTTAAAAAAAACTTAAAAATGTAAATAACCCAAACACCATTGAAAGCTTCAAAGAAATGCTGCCCTAATACTAATACTCCTTTACTATACATGGGGAAATCAATGTTTTCTCTTTTAAAATGTACATTTTAATTAAATGCATAATTTTTTGTGAATCTAGGAATTGAATCCAGGGGCATTTTACCTTCAAGCTACACCCCCAGCTCTATTTTTTTATTCTTTATTTTGAAATAAGGCCTCACTAAGTAGCTGAGGCTGGCTGTGAACCTGCGCTCCTCCTGTCTCAGCCTCCAAAGTACTGGGATTTCAAGCATGTGTGACCATGCCTGGAGCTTAAATGCATAATTTAAGGTCATGCTTCACTATTACCAAGATGTCAGAGTCATTAAACAAATATTCTTGCTTAAAGTAAAAAAAGGAGCTATAGAAAATTTAAGGCACTCAGGATATTGTAAAGGCAAATTCTTAATGTGTGAACAAACATGGTATGCAATAACTTTTAAGAAGAAGACAGAAAATAGAAACACACAGACATGAACAAAAAGGTAGTCTGCTGACAGGAAGTATACAATAAGAAATTGTGCTACTTTAAATAGAAAGCGGGCATGGTTTTTCATACTGTAAGAATGTAGACATGCACTGTGATAAGGGTATTTTTATTGTTGTATATTAAGAAAAGGGAAAGTATGGCTGAAATATGTTTGTGGAAGAGGAAGAGTTTTCTTTCCCATACTATCTAAAAAGACTAAAACACACATGATACAAAATGCCCAGAATTTTCCTGTCACCTTCCTTTTTCTTTTTCTTTTTTAATGGACTTGGGTCATAATTTATTATTTTAGTCTGATACTTTCTAACTTTTGATAGGGTTGTTTGATCAGTTCATATTTAATGCTATCGTTGAAATAGTTGGATTTATGTCTGCTGTATTAATTTCATTTTCTACTATATTCTTTTCATCTCTCTTTTTCTGTTCTACTATTTTTTTTTTTATTTTTTTGGTGGTACTGGAGTTCCTGGAAGCCCTTCTACCTCTGGGATACACTCCCATGGGCTACACTCCCAGACCTATTTTTTAACATTTTTATGTGGAAACAGAGTCTCTTAAGCCAGCGAGGCTGGCTCCAAACCAGCGCGATCCTCCTGTCTTCGCCTAACAAGCACGGGGATTACAAGCGTGCGCCACCACGTCCGGCCTGTTCTATTATTTTCTATTGCTTTCTTTTGTAGTATTTTCTAATGTTGCCTTTAGACTTCTTTAAATATCATTTTATTCTTTAAGTATCATTTTATTTCAACAAAATTTACCCACTTTTTTTTTTCTTTTCTTATTCTCTTTTCTTTCCTTGTTATTTGCTACCTTCATGCATACCCGTCACACTTTGCTGAGCCAATAAACCATAGGGATTGCAACTCCTGAGCTTGAAAATTACTTGTAATGACAGGTATGAGGCTAGAATTGCTGTAAAGACGCAGGAAAGAGGCACAGAGCTAGACAACCTCCAATTTCAAGTCTCGCACCAGGTAAAGACGAGCACTGTCTCCCACTCTGACTCTTCTCACCTTCGAAGACCTCAACTTGCTTCCTTCCCAGAAATGACCTGCCTTTAGCTGCTCCCTGATTGGCCAGCTGACTAAAGTCTTTAACTATCTGTCAGTCAGTTTCATTTTACTACATTGAAACACTGGACACCATTATAAGCAGAAATGTTTATTTAGCTCATGGTTTGGAGGTTCAAATCCCTGATTGGGAGGCCAATTATTGTGGATTTTGATAGGAGCAGCGCATGCCAGTCAGGAGAAAATGGTCTCATCACAAGACAAGAAGCAACGAGACTGAGAGATGGGGTCTCCCAGTGCTGTGAAAGCCACGCACACCCTCATTGACTCTAAGAACTCCCACTAGGCCCTACTTCTTTTGGGGGAAGGATAGTGGGGATTGAATCCAGGGATGTTCTATCTCCAAGCTACATCCCATTCATTTTTATTTTTAATTTTGAATCAAGGTCTTGATAGATTACTGAGACTGGCCTTGAGTTTGCGTTCCTCCTGTCTCAGCTTCCCAAATACTGAGATTATGGGCATATATTACCACAACCAGCCTTACCTCTTAAAACTTCACTGTAACTCCCCAAACTGCCACGCTGGGGACCAGGCCTTAATACATGGACTTTTGAGGAGACATTCTTCTTACTCTAATGGCAGCACCTTCATATGAGTCACTGATGCTATTTTTTCAAGAGTTAACTGCAGAGTAATCTATTTATATCACTGCTAAATGTGATGAAGAAACACAAAAATGCTAAAAGAATTTGATTTTGGACTGTCCTGATGTGTCAGTGGAAAATGTCAGATGCACATGAAGCCCCGCATGGTGGCACACACCTGTAATCCCAGCATTTGGGAGGCTGAGACAGGAGGCTCATGGTTCACGGACAACCTCAGCTACTTGGTGAAGCCCTTTGCAACTCAGTGAGACCCTGTTTCAAAATATAAAGAATAAAAAATAGGGCTGAGGTTGAAGCTCAGAGGCAGAATCCCCTAAATTCAATCCTTAGTATGGTAAAAAGAAAAATAAATAAATAAATGAATAAAAAGACTTTGATTACAAAGTAAAAGATTTAGGGAGATAAATTTTCTGAAACCCAGGGACCTAAATTCAATAAAAGAACTTACTAGTCATAATTTAGTGCAGTCTAACAATTGTGTTTGGCCTGGTTTAGACAGGGACCTAAATTCAATAAAAGAACTTACTAGTCATAAGTTAGTGCAGTCTAACAATTGTGTTTGGCCTGGTTTAAACAGTATTTAGTCTAAGGTTTTATTTTAATAGAGGAAAACTTGACTGTTACGGTTTGGATCTGTAGTATCCCCCAAAGAGCTCATGTGTTGAAGTCTAGACTCTAATGCAGTGAGGTTTAGAGGTAGGACATGGCTGAAGGAATTGGATCACTGGGGGACTGGCCTTGAGGAATATATTTGTCTCTGGACCCCTTCTCTCTGTCCACTTCCAGATGCCATGAGCTGAGCAGCTTTCCTTCCCACAGTCTGATACCATAATGTCTAACTTGGAGTTTGTTGACTGTGGACTGAACGCTGACATCATGAGCCAGATAAACCTTTCCTTCTCTTAGTTGATCTTAGCAGGTATTTTGGTTATAGTCACGAAAGTCTGACTAACATGTGAATGAGTAGAGAGAAAATACAGTATTTATTATTATTATTATTATTATTATTATTAGTGGTGATACTGGGGTTCCTAGAAGCCATTCTACCTCTGGGCTATAGTCCCAGACCTATTTTATACTTTTTGTTTGGAAACAGGGTCTCTTAAGCTAGAGTGGCTGGCTTGGAACCTGAGTGACCCTCCTGTCTCCGCCTCCCAAGTTTGGGGATTACAGGCGTGCGCCACCATGCCCAGCCAGTATTTTTTTTTTTTTTTTTTTTTTTTTACTGGAGTCAACAAAGGGAACTTGGCCTCGCTAAGAAAGTAGTTTCCGACAACTGACTGATAATTCTATACAAAGACAACACACCTAGCAAGATACAGAGGTCGTTAGCAAACTATGCAAATATTTCCCTCACTGTAGTTTGATTAGAAAATCCTCTAGATCCCTTCATGGTAAATATTTTAGGATTTTAAAAATGTCATCAATGCACTGGCACACTTACTGAACCCCCACAGTCCTCGCTTTTGGGGTTATATGAACCACTTAAGAGACTATGAAGCGCTTGACATAGCCAGGGTAAATATTTTGTTAGAATTAAATCCTCTAGAGATTTTATCTAGAGAAAGCACAAAGGAAATTACACAATACCCTGAGACATATATACTTGGGAATTCATTTAGAAAGTAATTGTGACAATACAATTTGTCTACGCATTTGGTTGACAGTCAGCATTGATTAAGCAATTCCAAATGACCACTATGACCACTTACAATCAAGGATTCCAATTTGGTTGTATACAAAGGGGCCCCTGGAGAGTAAATAGGAAATGAAAGGCTTTCAAAAATAAAACATATTTTAAGGTACAGTTTTTTTCAGTTTGTAGATTTACACATCATTTGTTTTAGAAAATTCAAGTTTTAACCTAATTTAGAAAGGACAGTGAGGTACACCGAACAAAGAGGAATGTGTTTGTAATTTACTATAGGTTTTGGAAAATATTGGAGGAATTTATTCCATATTCATTTATCCAGGACTTCATGAAGAAGGATGTATTCTGTGCCTTTTTACTATGACATTTTTTCTCGTGGCTGATTTTATGGCAATATGCAGATCTGTAAAGAGAGAGGGTATACACACTGAGAACCAATCTACTCCAGGCACTACTAGAAAGGATCTTTGTCTTTAATCTCTAAACAGCATTTTGCAGCAGGCACTATATTGCTAAAGATACGATGCTTACAAGGCTAAGAAACTCTTCCCAGGAAATAACACTTAAATATATAAAACGGAGCATTTGGAAACTCAGCTTTTTTTTTTTTTTTTACTTTGGTCTGTGTTTTGGTAATGAAAATATTAAATATGTCGACATATGGATTACAGATGTCTTTTTAGTTAGATGTTATATATATGTATGTGTGCATATAATAATGCATCATATTTTATATTAAATATCTATATTATACATTTTATATAGGCATATATTACAAATATTATAGTACACATACATAATTGTGATATATGTGGTCATAATTATAATATACAGTTATAATATTATAATTTCACTCAATTCATAGAAAGTGATCATGCCCTAAGAGAGACTCATGATTTCCAGGGAGCTTTCTTCCTAGTGCTCATCTAGCCCGGCTTCTGCCATCTCAGCATTCCACCATCTTCATCACTTGGCCTTTGGGGAGTCCCTCCAGAGCTGTGTCAAGATGGCCTAAGAGGAAAGAGCACAGAAGCCGGGATCTGAGGAGGTCATACCACTTCCACTCAAATTCCATTGGCTAGACATTGGTTTAGCAACACCTAACAGCAAGGAGTCTGGAATTTGTCATCTTGCTGACTCCCAAGAGTAAGAGAAACAAGTCTCTCATATGTCTTCTGATTGATCAAAGATAAATTTTCCATATGAGTAACAGGCTAAGTGTTGTTGCAGAAGTAATGTCATATACACCTGAACCGTGAGCAAAGAACCACGAATAACTGAGGAGAAAGAGACCACATCAGATCAGAAAAACTGAACTTAAGTCTCAATTTTTTTTTTTTTTTTTTTTTTTGCAGGTCTGGGAATGGAACCCAGAGGCATTTGACCTCTGAGCTACACCCCCTGCCCAATTTTTTTTTTTATTCTTTATTTTGAAACAGGGTCTCACTGAGTTGTGAAGGGCCTCACTAAGTAGCTGAGGCTGTCTGCAAAACTGCGATCCTCCAGTCTCAGCCTCCCAAATGCTGGGATTACAAGAGTGTGCCACCACGCCCGGCTTCAAATTTTTTTTAATATGTAGGCGCTATGAGGTTCCTCAGAATTGGAACTGTCAAATGTGAAGAATAATAATTTTAACCCCTATAACTGTTGCAAAAAGAAAATATATGGGATGGGATTTGGCAAATGTAAACTCCTAAAATATTTCACTATTTTTTACCTGTCTATAATCCACCTTATTGATAAAAGTTTCCCAATATTAATTTTGCTACTCATGCTTAAAAACTTTCATTGATTTTTAGACTAGTATAGATATATAGGGAGATAGATGAAGAGATAGATCAATATAAATGCATTATACAGTGCCCAAATAAAAGCATATTTAAAAATCTCAATATATATGCATAGTATTATAGATGGTAGACTTCAGTGTCTATCATTCTATAGGATTAATTTTTAATTTTTAAACATAGCATACAAAGCCCTATACTATTACATATTTATCTAAGGTGTTTTTATTCTGCTTTTGTTAAATAAATTTTTTCTCTGATTTAAATTTTTTTAGAGTGCTTATTAGTTAGATCCTATGTAGTGTTCTTTCTCATATGTTAAATATTTAAGTTTTTCTTTTAATTCTTCAGGATGTCTTTGACTTTATCTTCTAGCAAATATAATGTTTTCCAACTGTTCCAAATGTTGCACTGACATTTTATTTTTACCCATTATATATTTTAACATTTGTATACGGTACAATATCTCTAGAGATTTCTCAGAGGATAATAATTACAATATAATAACTATGTTATCCTTTTCCTATACAGTTTAAAGCTAACTTTTTTTTCTCCTTATAGATCATGGTCTTTTTTATGAAACTCTTTTTCATATAAGTTGGTGATCTTTGGTTGTACTTTTATATTAAAATTTGTGAGTTAGATGTATTATTCTTGGTAGGTGCTGGGGGATTTCTCCACCACTGTGTGGGCAGTGGAGTTTCCACATTTTATCTTTTTCTTAGATGAGAAGAATCCATGGGAAACTGTGTTTCTGGCTTCATCAGTGAACAGACATTACTTTGGAATACCCAGATGTATACTGAACTCTTCACTATAATTTGAAGAGCTTTATGCTAAAGGGAATTACATCAATCACAGAAGTCATCTCCCTCAAGCCATTTATTTAATTACTTTAGCAGTAAGCACTCCAAGTACTAATTACTAATGAAATATCTGTTTTTTTTTTTTTTCACTTTCTTGTGGTATTAGGTTTGTAACCCAGGGGCATTCTGCCTCTGAGCTACACCCCCAGTCCTATTTTATTTTATTTTTTAAATTTGAAACAAGGTCTTACTAAATTGTGGAGGATCTTGTTAAGTTGATGAGGCTGGCTGCAAACTTGTGACTCTCCTCTGTCAGCCTCCAAAGTATGGGATTACAAGCACACGCTGTCATGCCCAGCTAGCACTTATATTTCATATCCACAATTTTGACTTCTTCCTGTTTTGAAATATATGTAAAGTTTACAAAGTCTAATCACAGTAGGTATCTCAAAGAAGTCTTTAATATTTTTCTGAGAAACTGAGAATAGCTAAAATAATAATAAGATATGTAAAAGAATAGTTAAAATGAAACAACTTATGAACTATATATAATAACTTGCACATATGTTTACACCAATGTATGTTAGCATAGTTATATAATTGCTCCTCAAATTATTATATACAAAATATAAAACTTGAAAAACTTATCTATTCACAAATAAAAAAAGTAGTCAAACATTATCTATTCAATAGTATTCTAAGCAGCTATAATAAATAATGAGGTAGGGGCTGAACATTTTGATCTGCAAGAAAATTTAAGATTTTTTTTTACTTTTTGTGGGTCTGGGAATGGAACCCAGGGGCATTTGACCTCCGAGCTATACCCCCCTGCCCTCTATTTTATTCTTTATTTTGAAACAGGGTCTCACTAAGGTGCGGAGGGCCTCACTAAGTAGCTAAGGCTGTTCACAAACCACAATCCTCAAGTCTCAGCCTCCCAAATGCTGGGATTACAAGCGTGCACCATCACACCCAGCTAAGCTATTTTGATAAAAGAAAAGACAAAAGCAAGGAGCAAAACAGATTTCATTATCATCATGTGATAAAAATAAAATACTAAGCTAAGCTAAAGATTTTCTTTTTCTGAATAAAGGTTTGAGAAGAACCTTTGAGGAGAACCAGGGACCTAAGGGGAAAGAGAAAACATTTACTTATTATCTTATACTGTTTTGCTTGGTTTTCTTTCTTTAAAAATCCATATTTTTTTACTTTATAATTTTTTTTAACAATTTATTGGGTTTTGTTTATTTTAATGCATGATTTGGTAATAACTCAAAACATAAATAAATTTAATTTCTTGAAAATAATTTAAGAAAATGATCATTAAGGAATGATTTTTATACCATCTTCCTGTCCTTTCTTCTTTCCCTTTCTGCAGTGCCTCTCAGTTTCATTTCATTTCTCCCCCTTTCCTTTCTCCTCCTTTTTCTTCCTTGTTCCATTCTCCTCCTCCTCCTTCTTCTCTTCCTTTCCTCCCCCTCCTCTTCTTCTTCCTCCTCCACCACTGCCACCTTCTTTTCCTCCTCCTCTTCTCTTCTCTTCTCTTCTCCTCTCCTCCTTCTCCTCCTTCTCCTCCTCTTCCTCTTCCTCCTCCTCCTCCTCTTCTCCTCCTCCTCTTCCTCCTCCTCTCCTCTCCTCCTCTGCCGCTGCCACCTTCTTCTCCTCCTCCTCTTCTTCTCTTCTCCTCCTCCTTCTCTTCTTTGTCTTCTCCTCCTCTCCTCCTTCTCCTTCTCTCCTCCTCCTCTCCTCCTTCTCTCCTCTCCTCTCCTCTTCCTCCCTCTCTCCTCCTCCTCCTCCTCCTCCATCTCTCCTTCTTCTTCATCATCATCTCTGTGTGTTGCACTCAGGGGCATTCTACCTCTAAGCTAAATTCCCAGCTAAGGTGCCGAGACTGTTTTTGAACCTGTGGTCCTCCTGTCTTAGCCTCCCAAGTACTGGGGTTACAGGAGTGTGCCCCCATGTCTGGTTTCTCTCAGTTTCTTGCTGATGGCTTCCCTTCTAGAGGCTCTCTGCACAGCTGGGCTCCATCCTACTCAAGTCTGTGGAGATAAACTGAAGGAAGGGCCCCTCCACTGTTCAGTGTGTTTCAGCTCACTGTGGACAGGGATAGAAGAACCTGGAGTCTGTGACAGCTCTTGGCCCTCCTATTGACACAACAAATGTATGGATATTGCATTAGTAAGGGTTCACTAGAGTAACAGAACTCACAGGATTGGGATATGCTTAAAGGAGATAGACAGTCTGAAGTAGTATAGTCTGAAGCAGTGTAGTTCCAAGCATCTTCCTACAGTCCTAAGTACCTGCCTGCAAGTACCAATGTAGTCCCAAGTACCTTCCTGCAAGCAGAGAGTCAGAGGAACCTGGGATGTGGGTCGAACGGCCCAAGATCTGGAGTCTTGGAATCCGAGCGACTAATACTGCAATCCTAGACCGTGTGTGGTGGCATAGGCTTGTAATCTCAATACTCAGGAGGCTGAGACAGGAGGCTCACAGTATCATGGCCAGCCTCAGCTACTTCGTGAGGTCCTGTTTCAAATTAAAGAACGACAAAACAACAACAACAAAAATAGGGCTGAAGGTGTAGCTCGGAGGTAGAAAGTCCCTGGATTCCATCCTCAGACCCGCAACAACAACCACAAAATCAATCAATCAATCAATAAAAATAATGCAGATCAAGTTCAAGAGAGAAAGGCCGGACACTCTCCAGAGAAACGATGGTGGATGTCCAGTTTGAAGAGCTGAGACCTTTATTGCAGGTGAGAGTGGACATGCCTTACTCAGGAAGAACCATTTAGGTCTTCAAGCAGCTTTCTCTTTCTTTTTATCCAGAAGCTTCCGCAGCTATGAGAACCATGCCGCGCGCACTCAGGGCAGGACTTCTCCTTCAACCTGCCATTACATAATCTGATCACCTTATCAACACGCCCCAAGTCACATAATCTGAGGTGTTTCATAATCCACTCAAATGGACAATCCAGATTCACCATCACAGGTACTGAATTTAGAGAAATCCGAGGTTAGAAAATGCTTAATGCTTCTCCTCAGAAAACAAAAGGCAGGTTTTTCAATTTTAGCCAAGAACAAAGAACAAGGTCTTCTTATTCAAAATTGTTATTTTCTCTCCAGTGTGTGTTTTCATCCTATCCTTGGTTAATTATTGGGGGCTTCTAATTTGAATTTTTGCTCAATTTTTTTAAGGTGCTATCATTGTTTCTTCTAATCAAGAAAGCCATATTAATACTTCTAAACTGAATTACATGTTAATTTAGTAATTTACAAAAAATACCAAGATTATTGTCTCCTTTTAGAATTTTTTTTTAATGTGAGGTTTCTATTTTTTAAATGTAGTTTTGTGGGTCCTGGATTTATCTGTGTTCCCTCTGAGTGAAATTATATAGTGACTATAATTTGAACTGAAGTCAGAAAAATATTACCAAATACTCAAATTAGCAAATCTAGACCTCTCCCTAAACTATCTGTCAGTCTTATACCTTTGGGTACAGTGCTCTGAATATACTGTGGCCACTTTCAGGATTGGGCTCCAGGGATGGTAAAAAGAAAAAAAGAAAAAAAACATTTTCCCAAATGATTTCCAAACTCAATCCATCGTTCAGTAATTACATTTGCAGATAATGGAAAAGAAACCATTAACACAGAGTGCTTTTAAATCATAATTAATTGCACATGCAAATGCCCTGCTAAAATTGGATGCTCAATTAGACAGCTAATTGCACTGAAAATGGAAGTGTGCCCTTAAATTGAGGACCATGGGCCCTGGCCCACCTGTGTGCAACTTCTTACTTAAACAAGTGACTGTTTCCTTTCTTGATGCCATTGTAGATAGGGGAAGTAAAAAATCTACCACCTGCAGAAAGTAGAAGGTGTAACTAATCATAACTGTCATGCAATTTATATCTGTAACACAGATTGTTTATTTTAAACCAGATCCTTTGATGACCAAGGTGCCCTGGGGATTCCAGAAGTTTCAACATCCGCTCAAAAGCATTGTACTTACAAAGAAATGCTGTGCCTATGCAGGGGTTCACTCTTTAGAAATCTAAGAGACATTTTTTAATGGGCCTTTGACTCCTATAACCTTTGATATCTTCAGACTGTGATTGAAAAAAAGGTAAATGAAAGTAATTTAGTTATTATCAATGTTAGTACTAACAGATATGCTATCTTCTATTTATTCATCAAGATAACCTAATAGTTTAACATCCATTTGCTTATCTCATCACCCCTTCATGATACTTCAGAAGATCAGTAGGTAATGTGCAATTAATTACCCATTTGCAAAGGACAGGATGCTAGGATTCAGAGAAGTGGTACTCTTTGTCCTAAAATGTCAGTAGCAGAAAAGGAGCTATAATTGCCATTTGAAAACTCAATTGGTCTTTCATCAAATTGGTAGCGAGTACTAAAAGCACACTTAGTGAAATGTGTGTCCAAATTCCCTAGCACTCTGAGATAAATTTGAAAAAAAAATTGCAATTAATTTATAAGTAAACTAATAAAACCACCTAAAGATCAAATGAATTTAGGCAAAATAATCCCCTTCCAAGATATCTACATATTAATCCGAAACTGAATACATTAGGTTGCAAAACAAATCTACATTAAGAATGCAGATTGAATGAAGGTTGCCTGTCAGGTGACCTTAAAATAGGTCCCCAAATGTGTGAGGAAACCCTGTGTGGTCCTAAGTGTCCTTAAAAATGAAAGAGAGGGGCAGAAGAGGAGGCAAGTGAGATATAACTACAGAAGAAGGACACAGATGAAAGTAACATTGCTGGCTTTGAAGATGCCAAAAAGGAGCTGAGTTAAGGATGTGAGTGACCTCCAGGAGCCAGATAGTCAAGAAAATCAATTCTGCCCACCCACCACCAGCAAGGAAGACATCCCTGTGGATACCTACAGTGTAGCCCCCTGAGATATGTATCAGGCTTCTGATCTTAAGAATTTTGAAATAATACCTGTCTGTTGTATGCAGCCCTGTAGCTTGTAATTACTTACGGTAGCAAATAGAAAAGTCATACAAATGTTGTTTCAAGGCTATGCAGATGAATCAGAAATGCCTGTTTGTGATGTAAATGAAAGATGTTTAGTAAATGCTATGAGTCCCTCAGGGGGATACAATCACACATAACCCTTGCTTTTCATCCCATCTCCCCGCAGTCACTCTCAGGAATGGTTTATTCTTGAACCTGTTCTGAGAGTTGACTCACAATTACTGAGACCGCTGGTCAGAGGAGATTCATGGGCCCTTGTTTTGCAGAAAGAACTGCTTCTATTTTTCACATTACCTAAATAAGATTTGTCAGGCTGTCTGTGAAGGTCTACCACATGCAGATACAAGCTGCTTTGCCGAATAACTTACTTTTTGGCCTAGAAGAGATATTCTTTGACTTATGATATGCTTGCATCCTGAAAAACTGATGGCAAATTCAAAACATCCTAAATGAAATCTGCCATGTAATCCAAGCCTGGTGTCGAACACTTGTAATCCCAGCTACTTAGGAACTCGAGGCAGGTGGATTGCAAATCCAAGATCCGCCTAAGCAACTTGGTGAGATCCTGTCTCAAATTAAAAATTAAGGACTGAGTTTGTGGCTCAGTGACAAAGTGCTTGCATCGTGTGCAGAAGACACAGAGTTCGACCTCTAGTACAGCAAAAGAAACAAACAAAACCCAGCATTTAATACACCTAGCCTAGCAAACATCAGAGCGTGGGAACAGCATTCACTGAACACTGTAGCATCGACCCTGGTGATTCTGTGGCTGACCGGGATTTGTGGTTCACTCACTGTCCGGCACTGCAAGAGGGTATTAGCACATATTGCTAGCCTGGGAAGAGATCCAAATTCAAACTCAAGTTTCTACCAAATGTATGTTGTTCTCACACCATCTTAAAGTTGAAAAATTTTAAGACAGGAAACGATCCATATTTTGAATTCATTTCTCATATTTTTGAATTCATTTCTCACTTATTCTTGGGAACTTCTAAGCTTTAATAAAAAACTTTGTCGGCGGTATGGAAAGTGAAATGAGAAAGGTTTGACTTAGTTTTAGTTTTAACTGGATTGATTTGCATCTTGAAATTAACCAGGGTGTCTCAAAGGACCATGATTATAGTAAAACTTGGACAATAGATTTACATTGCTGCCAAGACCGATTCTCATATTTAAATAAATTTAAAATCAGTGTTCATTATAGAGGCAATAGAATCCCACAGGCATTCCCAGCCAGCTGGGGTATCTAACTTGGTCATAGCTGTTCTTATTTGCCATCATTTAACTTAATGACATGTGTGATTCTCCTACTACTGGTTAAATCTAATTGGCATTGAAGAAAAAGTTGTTGTGTAGGCAAAAAGACACAGAAACAGTAAAATAGGACCCAACTCTTCTAATGAAGCAAATATTCGTTGCTAGAAGAATATATATATTTATGGTTATCAGCAAAATGCCAACCAAGGATTTAAGAAACAAAAATACTGGCAAGTAAATCATGAGTCTAGACTGTTTTGTTGCTGAGACGTGTGAAAAGGATTGCCTGTTACAATACAAGCAGAGCAACTGGAGGTGGAAGAAATGGATGAGTTCTTAGAGTAGATGGAGGAGATGTCCATGGAAGGAGAGGCTAGTATGACCGGTGCATTCATTCTCTTGTTTTGTCTCCCGTTACCCACCTTGGGGGAAGCTGGGTGTTGGGACTTGAGGACACTCGGAAACTCTTTGGAGAGGACTTCAGGGTAAGAAACTAAGACTCCAGCAATGTGCTACAGACAACACCAAGAGCCATCAGAGGGTGTCTTCTTGGAGACAGAGCCTCGAATTCCAAGCCAAGCTTCATACAATGAGGTTAACCCTGGTGACTGACCTTAAGCCCAAACCATTCAGCTACGCCAGTCAAGGATTCTCGATGTTCAAAAAGTATACAATCATACTTTGTTGTTTTATTATTTTTTAATTTTTTTATGAGTGATGGTTTTTATTTTTTTAATTTTTTAAATTTATTTATTTTTATTGGTGCATTGTAATCATATATCACATTGGAATACAAGACTTGAGAGGATATACAAGCACACATCATCCAATTAGCCCTCTTTGTTGTTTTAAATCAAATAAGATTTGAGGTTATTTTGTACCAGCAATAAATAATACACTCTCTTATCTAAAAGCTGAAGATAATGCTCACTTCAGAGGGTTTTTGGAGGGATCAAAAGAGAGCAAGATGCACACTGTAAAGTAGCAATACAAATGCTAATTATTGTAGTTACTTCACTTGTCAACTGATCTCACTTCTGGTTATCTGACTGCTCTCAACTTTCTTCCTATTTCTCAAAAGCTATGGAGAGGTATTGGGTCAGGAAATCCTCAAGACCTCCCTCACTCATTGGACACAGTGAATTGGACACAGAAGGAATCACATAACTCAGAAAAGCAATACTGACTACTTGTGCAACATTGTGTGTGTGTGTGTGTGTGTGTGTGTGTGTGTGTGTGTGTTTTGCAGTACTGGGGATGGAACCTAAGGGCATTCTACCTCCAAGCTACACCCCCAGGCCTATTTTTTTATTATTTTATTTTGAATCAGGGTCTCACTGAGTTGCAAAGGGCCTCAATAAGTAGCTGAGGCTGTCTGTTAACTGTGATACTCCTATTTCAGCCTCCCAAATGGTGGGATTACAAGCGTGCGCCACCATGCCTGACTATATGTTTGTCTTTTATGTGTCCTAATTAATAATTTTTTTTGTGTGTGTATTTGGTACTGGAGCTCGAACTCAAAGGAGTTCTACATCTGAAAAAATAAAGATCAAAATCGGCAGAGATGGGAGGTGCGTAAGGCTGACTCCAAGAAAAACCCACCCGAGCTTCTAGTTCTGTTCTCCCAGGGAGCTGCATGGGCAGCACCGAGATCTGCAGAAAGATATGGGATGAAACAGGGGCTGCTCACCTGAGGCTTGGAGTCTGAGGTCTTAAGGTTCAATCACATAAACAGGTGGAGCACATGAGACTGACCTCAGTTATTCAGTCTCTAGTTCCTCTAGAGGTCAAACTGACATAGAATGGCCCAAGACCCCTACCATAAATAAGAGTGTTAGCATAAACCCTGTGATGTGTTAGCCGGGCATGGTGGTGCACGCTTGTAATCTCAGCACTTGGGAGGCTGAGACAGGTTCAAAGCCAGCCTCATCTACTTAGGGAAGCTCTTAGCAACTTAGTGAGACACTGTTTCCAAATTAAGTATAAAATAGGTCTGGGAGTATAGCCCAGAGGTAGAAAAAGCCCCTGGGTTCCACCCCAAGTACCACCAAAAATAAACAAACAAACAAAACTCTGTGATGTGGCCACAGTCTACCCACAAAGACACTTAATCAGGCAGAATTGTCCACGGGATTTGAGGTCTCTTCCAGGAGCCAGTCAAGGCCAGTCCCTTCTTTGTAATGTACAGAGATCAAATTCCCCAAGTTTATTGAGTTAACCCTTTGCTACACAGAGATGGTTCTAGAGATTTCTAGGTTGCCATCTATCCATTCATCTATGAATTATGCTCACCACACAATAGGTCTACCTCTTATTTTTCATTATGACTGGAATTCTAGTGATTAAGTTACAGTCGTACCTGAGGGAACACCAACTGGTCCTGTTGTACAATGGAATTTTCCTGCAAAGAATTTCATGTCTCTCCAAAGAATCAACGGAAAAGTCCCAGATGCTATAAATATGACCATGTGTTTCCTTAAGACTGAGAATGCTGGGCCTGCTTCCTTATTCCAACAGACAGGAAGGGGGTGTGTTCTAATGAAAAAGTTTCAAGCGTTCAAAGCACAGCTTGGTACTCTCCTCTTTTTTTCCACCTGACTAGTTGTGCAACTTTTTTTTGGTGTCTTTTAAGTGTCCTCATTAATAAATTTTGTGTGCATGTAGTACTGGGGATTAAACTCAAAGGAATTCTACATCTAAGCTACACCTCCTCCTATATTTTATTTAATTTTGAAACAGGGTTTCCCTAAGTGGCTAAAGGCCTTGGTAATTGCTGAGGCTGGTCTCAAACCTGCCATCCTCTGGTCTCAGCCTTCCAAGTACTGGAATCCCATAGGTGTGAGCCACCATGCCTGGCTAATAAAATATTTTTAAAAGGTGATAATGTTTTCATGCATACTTTGAAAATGGCATAGAATTGGAAATCTAAAAAATAAATATTTGTTGAACAAAATCTACTGGGTCCAATGTGCTCTAGGCTGGGGAAAAATGAATGCTTCAAATATTATTCTGAGACAGTGGAGAATTCATTGCAGATTTTTGAGCCAGACACTGATAGCATTAAGTCTGGTCATTAGGTGGAGTGCTGTACAGAATGGCCTGGAAGTCAGAGAAGAAGAGTAACAGAGACAGTTAAAGATGGGCTGCTCAGTGAGCTGGTACCAACAAGAATGGAGAAAGTAGTTTGGGGGCAAGGAAGCAGCAGGGTGGCTAGTTTTGCTGTGAAATCATTAAGTTCGATTTGCAAAACCTCTGGTTTGGAAAACCCTAAACAGAAGTCAGAACTTCAGCCCTATCCAGTCCTGAGTGGCAAGTTAAGTTACCAGATATTTTTAGAAAAATCACTCATTAGTCTTCAATTAAAGGGGACAGTTTCCTTTCCCTGACCTTTAGCACACATTCCTTATCTGGACTCCATCTCTTCATCTGATTTTGTTTTGCTTCAAATTTGCCTTACTATCTTTCAACCTGACTGCCTTTCTGCCCGATGTTATCCTTATCTTTCTCTTTGGCCTTCAACATTTTTTTTCTGCCCTGGTTCTTCTGACAGTTTTTCTATTTCTTCCTACTCTCTGTGCCTACTGCAAACCTCTTCAAATAAGCTTCCTCTCCGCTCTTTCAAGTGCAGACCCTCCTTTGGTCTGCTAACAAATCCATGTGTCTGATGTGTGGGAGATTCTTATTACATGTGAATAAATACGAATTTCAATTTCTAGCATGCTATGAAAGAGCATAGCCTTATATATTGTGACAATCAACTATTTGAAGCTGTTTATGTCCTCTGTTTCCATTGGATGACCTTGCCTGCTTGTAGCTGGATCTCTATGGAGGACTTTTTTAGGGCAAGGAATGTGGCTTGCAGGAGGACTGACATTGCCTCTCCTAAAAGTTGTTCATAGAGGTAAATCCATTTCAAACTTCCGAATTCTTTTTTTTTTTTTTTTTTTTTTACAAGTGCAGCTTTTACATAATGCATTTCAGCCTCTAGCCCCACACATACACACAAATCCTTTCTATCAGCGACACAGAGAACACACGGCTATCCCCATAAGCCTGGCTTACCTGTGGTTGTAGAACAAGATGTAACAGAGATTGATTGATGAAGTCCAAATACAGCCTTACTGAAAATCACAGGCAGCTGCACAGCCACAGGTCTGTGGGGTAGACAGTGTGCTTTCCTGTTAGAGGAATGTTGTGGCCTTAGTCACATGTCAGAGGTGCCCCTTCTACTGTGTATTCCAGCCGTCTCGTAGAGGGTGAATCCCTTCTGACGTTGTGGTTAAAACAAAACAAAACCAAACAAAATAAAAACAACTGGAGTGATTTCCATAAATAGGCAATCACAAGATCAGATAAGGACGTTCAGATGAATTAAAAATAATCTTATGCTGGATTCCTTGGCACACACCAATAATCCAGTTCTTAGGAATGTGAAGTAGAAGGATCACCAAACTCTGCAATTGAGTGAGACCCTGTTTCTAAATAAAAATTAAAATGGGGCTGCCGGGTGAAGCTCAGTGGTAGAACTCTCCCGGCTTCAATACTAGTAAACACACACACACACACACACACACACACACACACACACACACACACAGCAATGAAGCTTATCTTTTGTTGCAAGGATGTGGTCATTTTGAGTGTGCAGAGCTACTCTGAGTATATGCATTCAAGAAGTCAGCTCATCTCTGATTGCACGCTTCATCTTAGTGAATCCATTTTAGTTCTTGGTCAGTCTCTAGATGTACTTTCCTGTCTCTGATAACACACGCTATCAGATGCCCTTAAAGGAATTAGTAGAACAGCCCTTAAAATTCCAAGTGTTTGCATGTGATTTGGGGTATAGTAAGAAAGCAGGGTACTGGCATGAAACTTTTCAGCTACTTACCTTATCTTAGCAGAATGGGATTCTAAGGAATAAGCGGTAACTTGTCTAAAAAGGAAAATTCTGGAGACTTGAGAAGGAAGAAAACAGATGGAAAAAATAGTTAAGGTACTAGACTACAGTGAACATATGTCCTGGTTTGTTTGAAGCAGAACCTGTTTGCAAGTTACTACACTGAAATAATTATTAAAAGAGTTTCTTTTACTCTAAAAATATCGTGATATGGATGATAAATTTTATGGCATCACTGAGCTAGATTGGCACAAGGCTCACGTGGTCACCCTTGAAGAATTAAAAATAAAACAGAGAAGAATGCTTCCAGGAAACTAGAAATGTGTGATCCAGAAGTCCTCTGAATGCCTCAAGGAAGGAAATGGATTAGACAGTCAATATTGCAAAAACAGTAACAATTCTCACTACAAAAATGCTTAAATCAGAAAATCATTGGTGACTTCCAGAGAGAAGCTTCTGAGTACTTTTAAGGCAAAGTTTCCAATTTCAACAGAAAGATAAGTGAGTTACAGGTCATGTGCTGGCCACCTACACTTTCAACATATGCTATAGCTAAATGAAATAAGTAAAAATGAGGGTTATTTGTGAATAGATTGATCTTAGAAAACAAAGGACTCTTCTGGTGCTAAGTGCTTCAGGAGCAGAGGTTAAGGTTTAGAAAATGTGGCCAAGTCCAAGAACCACATCGTGATAGTCCAAGAACCGTCCCACACACACCACGCCCACATTCCTAAGAAACATGTGTTTTGCAAAGAAGAGCTTGAAGAAGATGCAGGGAATAATGTCAATGCCATGAATATACTTGCTGAGGCTAACAGGGTCTGAGTAAAGCCAAAGAAGTTAAGTCCAAGCAGGCAAAGGGTGCTAGTCATGAGCTAAGCCAACATGCCTGAATCGCAGAGCCACTGCTCAGGAAATGTACTCATGTCCACAGAGCCAGGGTCTCCGACTCTACCACAGCTCAAGCATCCATCCCCAGGCTGAAGCTTCAGCTCCAGCTCCAGCTCCAATTCTAGCTCCATATCTGGATCCCAAAGGCATCCAGGAATCTTCCTGCCAGTGCAAGGACATCAGGACTAGAGTGACCTCTGGGTTGCTGTCTGCAAGGGGCTGGTGTCCTGCACTGTTTATACAGATAAACCTGAGGCAGGATCTGCTGAAGGAAATAAAAAAAAAGGTTCTTAAACATCTGGGGATATGCTTAACATGAAAAGGTAATGGAAATTAGAATTATGCTGCAGTATCATTATTTAACTGTCATTTTGGTGACAGTGAAAGGAGAGAGGCAGTCTCATATCACTGTTAGGGAATAAATTATTGCAATCTCAATGGAGGGTGGTTTGGCAATACATATGCATATATAAAACACATGTTCCGTATGACCTAGAAACTTCTACCTCTGGAAATAATCCTACAGATATTTTTGCATCTATACAGAATGATTTTACATGAGAATGTTTGGAGTAAAATGATTTGTAAAATCAAGAAATTGAAATATATTTTAATAGGAAACTGGGTATGTAATGATAGAAATATGTTGAAGGTTTACTCTGTATAAGTTACCATTTGGAGTCTTTTGTATGTACTGTAATTTATTTTATTTTTTATAGATATAAAATCTGACACACGAAGAGATTTAAATATTTTGTATAGGGTAATATAGCTAGTAAGAGACAAAAGATTTATGTGATCTGAAGAGAAACCAGATTGGGTGATGTGTGCATGTATGCCTCTACCATCTTGGACCCCATTAAGATGTATGACTACAATGCACCAATAAAAAATTTAAAAATAATATAGCTAGTAAAGGGAAGATATGGTATTTGAACATGGAGTTTAATATTTTGAACATTAGCATAGACATAACTTGTTCTATAAAATAAAGAGGTATTTTATTACTGTTCTTAAAAGTAATGAGGTAAATCTGTATATGCTTGTATATAGTGATCTTGTACATGGTTTGAAGTGAAAAGAAAATAGTGCAAAACACCAAGTTAAATAAAAATATCTGTGTTAGCTTTTTGGTCCTGTGACTGAGAAAATAAAGAAGTAAAGGTTTACTTTGACTCATTGTCTCATACATTTCAGTCCATGGTAACTTGGTCCCATTACTTTGGCCTTTTGGCAAAAAAGGGAACACATGCTGAGGCATATGGTGGGCACAGCTGCTCACCTCATGGAGACCTGGAAGTAAATAAAGAAAAGCATGAAGAGGGGCAGGGACAAGATAAACTTTTTCACAGCATACCCCCTAGTGATCTGCTTCTTCTAGCCTGGCATCACCTGCTACCACTTCTGCCTCTTTCCAACAGTCCTTTGCGTTAGGAACCCATCAATGGATCACTCCACTGATGAGATCAGAACTCCCATGTTCAACTTACTTTCCCCAAATCCCATCTCTATCAAAGACCAAGTATGCAACCCATGAACCTTTTTGGAGCATTCCAGATCTAAACTATAGCAACATCCTTGTATAAACACACACACACACACACACACACACACACACGCTCATATATATATATATATGAGTGTGTGTGTGTGTATGTATGTATGTATGTATGTATATCTCTGTGTAGACTATGAGACTATGTCTGGAAGTCTATACAACAAATAGGAGTTGTCTCTGAGAAGACAGCTGTTGGCAGGAGGAAAAAGGTGAGGGACAGGGGGAGGCTTACTTTCTATTGTATGTTCTTGTATCTCTAGGTTTTATACCATGCACTTCTCTTGCTGTTGCACAGTAATTTTTAAAGTAAGAAAATAAAGACACAAACACAATAATATAAATGTGGGTGGTAGTTGACAAAATATAGGCTCAACGGAAGTGAAAATACTTGGATGGACATGTGTAGGATAAGGGTCTGGGCTATAAGAACACATTGGTGCTGCAGGCAGATGGGTATAATGCCATCACAATTTTTTTTTTTTTTGGTAGAAAAGAAAAACATGGCATGAGATTCATTTCCTTGACATGTTTTCTATGTACAATGCAGAATTGCCAACTATATTTACATTACCACACAACAGATCTCTGCAGTTTATTCATTCTGCATGGCTAAAATGCTATGCCCATTCATAACAATTGGCCCAGGCTGTCATGAAAAAATGCATTAAGCTGCATAGTTTCAATAATGTCTCTTTATTTTCTCACAACCTAGAAGTTTGAAATTAGGGTGCCAGTCTGGTTGGTGTCAGTCGGGCAAGGCTTCTCACCATACAGGAGGACTCTATCTTGCCATTTGTCACTTGACCCTTTCCTGTACAATCAGGAAGAAAAGAACAAGCTCATGTGTGTTTCTTCTGATAAAGGCATCAATCTTAGCAGACCCAGAATATGCTTCTCATTTTATCTAACGTTAATCACTTCCTTAAAGGCCTGATCTGTAATACAATCTCTCAGTAGAGGGTACAGTTATATCTTCAATCTATGAATTTTAGCAGGACACAATTTGGTCAGTACTTAATGTCATTATGATAAATTGGCTATTGATTGTCCCTAAGGACTCATGTGTTGAAGCCTTGGTCACCAGGTCAGTGGTGCTATTGATAGGTGGTGGAGCCTTTAGGAGGTGGAGCCTAGTGGGAGGAGGTTATGTGATCGTGGCATGTCCTTGAAGGGGTGATTAGAACCTGGTTCCTGCATGTCTCTCTCTTTGCTTCTATGGGTGTATTAGGCCTATTTCGTTTATAGTGTTTTTCCAGTCTTTAGTTTCTTTATTGATCTTCTGTCTAGATGCTTTATCTTTTATTGGAAGTGGGATACTGAAAATATACTATTAATGTGTTGCTGTCCATCTCTCCCTTAAGTTCTGTCCATTTTTGTCTCATATATTTATGTATTCTGATGTTGGGCACATATGTACTCACAGTTGCTATTTCTTCCTAGATAATTAATTTTTATCATTATCTATTATCCTTTGTGTCTTGTGACAGTTTTTGACATGAAGTCTATTTTGTCTGGTATAATGCTCACTGCTGTATTCTTTTGGTTACCATTTGCATAGATTATCATTTTCTATTTTTTATTTTTCAACCTATGTGTGTCCTTAAATCTTTTTTTTTTTTTTTTTGGAACTGGGGGTAGAACCTAGGGACATTCTACCTCCAAACTATACCCCCAGCCCTAATTTTTTATTCTTTACTTTGAAACAAGGTCTCATGAAGTTGCAGAGGGCCTTATTAAGTAGTAGAGGCTGGCTGTGAACCTTTGATCCCTCTGTCTCAGCCTCCCAAGTACTGGGATTACAAGTATGTACCACCATGCCTGGCTTTCTTAAATCTTAAGTGAGTCACAGAACATACAGTTGGATTTTTAATTATCCTCTTTGCCACCAGAAGAAGGTACCAGCTCTGATGAGGCTGGTTCCAGGGTTGCCTGGGATGCAGAAGCCTCTTAGTGGTTTTCTCAAATTTTCACAAAGAAAACTGGTCTGTGTGTTGTTTTGAATCAGATCAGTGTCTTTACAGGAGGGTGCCTAGGACTCCTCATCATTGTGCTGATGTCACCTCCAAAACCCATGACTTTCGGATCAGTGTGTAAAAACTGCCATTTTTCAACCAAGTGTACATTGTAAAGTAGATGGCTCAGAACTTCAAAATGCTCAGACCATAAGACGTGCCGTGTGAAGAGATTTTCAAAGGGCGCACTGAGATAGCAGATAGTTACCAGTGAAAGATCTTGTGTCTTGGGAACTTTTAGAAATTTATTTCATTATATTATGAAGCGGAAGAGAGCTCAGGCTGTAGATAAACCATCATATTCCAACAATGAGTTAGCCCTGAAGAGTTATCATGTAAACGATCCATTTGCTTGTGATGATTCTATAAAGCTGGGAAGCACTGTGGTACTGGGTGAGGACTGCTGTGTAATACATATATTTTCTTTTAAATGTTGTTTTGGATTTTATAATTCCTTCCCTAAATTTTCTGCCAAAATTTCTCAGAAGAGAAATAAAAAAATATAAAAATGCCGAGAAGGCTGACTGTCTTGTTTCTTGGTATTGTATAAGGAAATACTACAGAAGCATTAAGGATGTTTAGGAGTTTAAAAGAGATGTTGTGGGTCAAAGGAAATAGTAACTGCTGGGACTAGCAGGTGGACACAAAGACTCTCTCTCCTCTCAATGAGAATTGGAGGCAAGGAGAATTTCCACTTGAAAAATGTTTTAGAGGTTAAGGAGAAGTGATTGTCTTAAATCTTTTTAAAATTTATGTGTTCTAGTAGTATAGGAGTTCCAGAGAGGTTATGTCAAGTGGCTTTGAAATGTATTCAAGAGTGTAAGGAATAAATTGGCAGAGAAAGATGAAAGTGGTTATGGGAATAAAATCACCCAAAGCAAAACCAAGGTGCAGAGGTTGGCTACTTGGTGATAGAAATTACAGATCACAGAATGATAAGAGGTCAGAGTTGGGAGGAGGCTGAAGGATTGCAAGAAGCTGAAGGTTATTTTAAATGTATGTATAAAGCCGGGCGTGGTGGTTAACGCTTGTAATCCCTGCGCTTGGGAGGCTGAGACAGGAGGATCACACAGGTTCGAAGCCAGCCTCAGCTACTTAGTGAGACTTTCAGCAACTTAGTGAGACCCTGTTTCCAAATAAAATATGAAAAAGGTCTGGGAGTATAGCCCAGAGGTAGAAAGCTTCTGAGTTCCACCCCCAGTACCACCAAATAAATAAATAAATAAATAAATAAATAAATAAATAAATAAATGTATAAAATTGATCAATCCCTAAGTACCCACTTGAAAAATTATTGCTCAAATATTTATAACCTAGGTGCTACTTCTTTGGTACTTAGGATTTCCTGGGATTTTGGAAATAGTTATGGTGCAGGTTTACAGAAATTTAAAGCAATTTTATTTTTATCAGAAGGAGAAATAGGAAAGAACTCTTTTGTGCTTGGCTGCCTATTTTAGGATTAAAACTAGACCTCACTTTCAGCCTTCTCAGTTAATGTTGCCTCTACCCCAATGACTTTATATTGAAATTCTCTACCCCAGAAACCTACAGTGCTATAGAGGCAACACAGAAAACTTTCTAATTTCACCAATCCAGGATCCTAGACCTCAAATAACAATAATATGGCTCTTGTAAAATTTTATTTATAAAAGAAATATAACCACATTATGAAATTTCAGATAAAGTAATATCTTTGATTCACCCAAAATTCTTCATTTTAAGAGTATCATTAATTTAATTTTGGTATATTCTTCCTGGATATTCATATTCTTATATATCTTCAACCACATGGTGAACTTAATTTTGTACTTTGCTGTTTTTATATGTTAGCTTAGAGTTATCATTCTCCATAATTGCATAAGATCTATGATATTTACCAATCCTAAACTGTTTTCTAGTGTTATGCATTTGTTTTTTTTTCATTTCTGTTAGTATTAGCTTTGAATATCTTTCTGCATAATGGTATTTTCTAAATGTTAGATTACTTCTTGAAGGTAATATCTCAACTATGGATTATTATATAATATTATATATAATATATATAATATATAATATATATTATTATATATAATAGCCCATAGTTGAGATATTACCTAAGAAGTAGAGAAATGATGGCTACATTTTATTCTTGTTATATACTTTGCTAAATGCATCATTCTGTATAATCTTAACACTGATAATTCCCATTACTAGGCTTTGTGTTCTAGTCTCATTTATGGGTAGGGAGCCTCAAACTTAGAGGTGAAGTAGTTTACTAAAGTTCATGCAGCTGGCAGATGGGTCAGCTGGATATCAGCCAAAGGAGAAGCTGAATCCCTGTGCAAGTTACAGCCCTAAAAGATGGAGATAGCGTCTTCTGTTGAAATTTGCAGTTTTAATGCTTTACAAAGGGGAAAAAATAGCCTTTTGATTCTATGTTCTGCTCTGAATAGGAATTTTTAAAAACTCTACAGAGTAATATTAAAAATTTCTCCTATCATTTATTCCTTTGAACTAAGAAAAGATTGTGGATAATGCTGACATCTGAAATAGACAATGTAGATTTTAAGTTATTAATTATTGTTCTAATGGATGACCATATATGTCAACTCAGAAGTTTTAAGGACTCTCTCTGACTTAATTCACCGATTTCTTCTTTAAGTATAGAGATCACAGAAGTACTTTTTCTTCTAATATTATACTTCTGCCAATATAATGAGCTAAATAATAATTATAAATTTCAACAATGGATTCTACCTGTTCATCAGTTAAGTTGTCATGGCAAAAAGTAAGGAGAACTAGCCAATCATGTGGCTTTGATAGTTACATAACTGCCTTTAGTGGGAGCTTCATCTAAGGACTATGTGTGAATACAAGGAAATCCCAGAAGAGCATTTTGGAGAATGAATACAAATCTTAAGACTTATTTTATAGAAACTATTATCAGTATTTTAATTGCAAAGCAGAGTCAACTGCTGCCCAAGAATCTGTTTGGTTCTTTTAATTTCCCAACAGTATATCTTACTTTAACCATGATTCAAAAAATAACATCTAAAACCAAACCTTACAGACTTTACATTTTTTTTTCCATTTTTATTCTCAGAGGGATTTGTCAGGAGCAGAATGAAATTCTGCCCTATGAAAAGAATTTTAGAAGCATCTTCAGTGAACTGAAAGAATATGAGAGGAATGAAAAAAAAATAAATCATTCACTAGCAAAAGAGAGAACGGGCTTTAAAAATCCTAACAGGAAAATATCCTGCTGCTACCTAAGAAATGGATCATTAAGTCATGTCCCACTATGCGGTGAAGTTATTCCTTTGTCTGCCTATAACGCAGGTGCCTAAATTACAGAATTTATTATTTTTTTCTTTGGAGGATCTGATGTAATTCTAAGTGAAGAAGATACAAAGCTTTTTCTTAAAAATTGTGTGAGCTTGTTTCTTAGGGTGTCTCTTCTTCAGTTTCCTTATACAAAGGTTTTTATAGATTAATACATTTAAAAATTGAGAAACAAAGCTCAAAGGGGAAGGCTTCATCATGCCTATGGATATTTAAGTAAATTATTACTTAGAGTTGATAAATGTTTCCTTATAAAATAAGAGTATTCTGCAAGAGAGCTTTCCAATATCATGAAGTCATAGATCCTAGAACCGACTGAACAGGGTGAGGTTGGCTTTTCCATGCCACAGCTGCACTTGTGCATACAGAAATTCAGCTGCTGGCGAAATCAGCATGATTGTATTGATTTATATTTCTGGAGTGAGGGGAAAGGTCTGAAGGATCCAGAAGGAAGGGCAAGAATGAAGGTAATGTAGGCCAAGCCCAAGAAAGAGTGTCACAGTGAAAAAAATAATTTAAATAAGAAATTCTCCCCCATCTTTAACCAGTCTAACATATATGAGATCAGGACTACCCTGAGGCATGGGCTGAGACAATAGAGAGATGTGACAGCCTCTGTGTCATCCACTGAGTCCATGTTAAACAGTTTATTTTGAGATTAATTAGATTTATTTCAATGTCTTGGTTTAAAGTGACAAGCTTATAAGAAATAGGTTAGTATAGTATACATCTATGTGTATGAATGTGTAAATATGCTAAAAATGCAAAATACTTTACTGGATCAAGAACTGAGGCCCTCTGAGCCAGCTAAAAGAGATAAGAAATCACTTTTGTCACGGTGAATTTAGGTAAAATTCAAAGCTTAATTTAATTATCCTTTGCAGCCATCATTTTTTCCCCCACCTAGTCTAATCATCGGAGAATCTTCAGTGCTTAAAGGCAATCAGGCTGGGTAAAGTGTAACAAATCCATGGTCCTTAGGCCCAAAGTGATTCTCTACAATTGGATGATTAGAAAATGGATGCATTATTGCACAGGTACTTGTTTCTATGTGAGTTTTATATAGGGGCACTTCTGTGCTGAAATGTATATAATATATAATATATAATAATATATTATATTATATAATATATAATTATATATTATTATATATTATATATATATTATATACAATTATTATATATATTATAATAATTATATATTATATGCAAACACAAATGTGGGTGTAAAAATATATATGTAGCTTAATATAATATTTTCTCTATAAAATATATAACAGCTTATATATTTATAAGTTAATTTCAATATTAAATTTTATTGAACTAGGGAAGGGAAGCAGAAAATAAGTTTCATTTTTTGTGGGTACCCTTCCAAGTTTGGGGAATTTTTACATCGAATGTGGCAATTTCTTTGGGAACAAGATGTGATAGAATTAAAAGTTCAAGATGTTGGTTGGGAAGACACCTGGGAAATGTACAGGGGAAAGGGAGTGTGGAGAGCGGAGGCAGCCAGGGATAGACTTCAGATGGAATTGAGGCATGACACTTGGGAAAGAGGAGAGAGGGAGGACTGGGTAAGTAGAGTTCCATGAGGCAGTACATCTCTGAGAGACTCTGGCAGGTCAGTAAGGGGCCTGGGGCAAGGACTGGTGTTTAGAAAAGCCTAGCAACAAATAGAAATCTCTGTTATGTCCGCTATGCTCAATCATTGTTTGGGAAAGTTCTCAGCATGAATGCTTCTGTGCATCCCAAGACAGAGTCACTGGTCACCCTTCAAGGGAGGCCATGGACCTCCATGACGACCACAACACACCCATCACCCTGAATTACAACTCTGTCTCTTTCCATCTATTACCCAAACCTTGGTTAAGTCTGAAGCAGAGATGAAACACTTATAGCAATATTTCCCCTCACGCACCATGAAAGATCACTAATCAGCCAATTGGTACGATCTTCTCTGCAGATCTCAGACACTGGCTCACGATGCCTCTCAACAAAATTCTCTAGCGAGTTTCTGAAGAAGGCTGGCTTATGAGATAAAACCTGCCTGCTACATCTGGCCAAGTCTCTGACATTTCTCTCTGGAAAACAGCAAGGACGTAGGTCAGCATAAAATAAAAAATTACAAACGTGAAATCTGAAATTCACACATGGATGCTTTGCTGATTATCAATGTATTTTACTGTCCACATACCAATTCCTTCAAATGATATATACACTATGCTTAATGTGTGTGTGTGTGTGTGTGTGTGTGTGTGTGTGTGTGTGTGTGTTAATCTTTCAGTTTTGCTACTCAGCAAACTCTTCAACTTCTGAACTGTGTTTTCTTCTCCTATAAAATTGGTCTCTTTATTTGGGGGATAGGACTCAGCTTCCTACCCCTTCAAATGCCATCTTCAAACTTCAAAGCGCTTTGCTGACACCGCACTTCTCAGCATGACTTTTCATGTGTGTCTTTTCAAGCACATTTGGAAGCAAGTCGAAGATGACAGCCTCCAGGTCTATGTCCATTTATAGAGTACTTGGCATAATCTTCACATTATATTATTCTTTAATGCAAAAATGGAATAATACCATTACGGTGGAGAGCAAATCAGGTTTTGCCAATAAATTTCTTTGAAATTTTTCATTTCCTCAAGTTCCCCTTGATTGGGAATGAAAAAAAAAAAAAAAAAAACCTCCCTTAGAGGAGGAATTTCCCAAGGAGTTTTGCTTATGTATTAAAATCTTGCCCCTGGGCAAATCTCCTGACCCAGAAAGATTTATTATAAAATGCATATAAATAATCTTACTTCTTTTTATATACTTCTCCCTACATTCTAATTACATTTTTTGAGAAATGTGAGAACAAATTTGACTGCCACTATTCTTATAAGAGATGAAGGTGGTTTTTAACTTGAGCTGCTGAATAAGGGCCCATGGCTATTCTCAATGCTTTTTCCTGAAAATCTTTATCAATGTGTCAAGCAGAATTTATTCTTCCTGATTTGATTGGATTTTTTGAAAAGAAGAGGAGTTGAAAAGAGGGAATTACTTATTTATGACTCACATGGGTCCTTCTGATACCACACACTGGGAGACAAACAAATTCGGAAATGTGGGCCGTACACCAATTTCAACTGGGATGTCTGAGAAATGAAGTGGCCCCTGATCACCACAATCAGAGGTGGCAAAAATTTTCATATGAGTGTATGTTCTTAATTATTCACAAATTATGGCCTGACCAAACAGACAAGAGAAGAGAATCTGTAATGCTATAAATTGGTAGCAGTGAGAGAAAGGCTAAGCGGAAGCACATCTTCTTAACCAAAGAATGCTATTTGTTGCATGCAAACTTACTAGATCTCGGGGTCTCACAGCATGTTTCTGCTAGAGAGGCCAAATATATGTCGGGGCTTTCTGTATGTCCTGTTAAGAAAAGTGCTCGGAGGAAGTATGGGTGTTTATATCGAGATAAATTAGTCAGTGCCTCTCACTTTCCACTGGATCTTGTGCTAGGTCTTTGGTGGTCCTGTTCTGCATTCGGGTTCTACCCATTTCCCTTCATATCTGCTTATATTCATGGACCTATAGAAGTTAAGTTTCTAAGATTGGGAAAAAAAATTAAAAATCTCTTTTATACTTAATCATACAGACACATTTCAAATGTTTTGTTGAAGGACATCTTTGTTCAGTAACAACCAGATTACATAAAAAGCCTATGGAAGCCGGGTGCGGTGGCACACGCTTGTAATCCCCGCGCTTGGGAGGCGGAGACAGGAGGATTTGCGCTGGTTCGGAGCCAGCCTCGCTGGCTTAAGAGTCCCTGTTTCCAAATAAAAAAATACAAAAATAGGTCTGGGAGTGTAGCCCGGAGGTAGAAGGGCTTCCAGGAACCCCAGTACCACCCCAAATAAATAAATAAGTAAAAAGCCTACGGAAGATCTTGAATAAGAAGCCTTCCACAGAGGAGAATGCAGAGCCCTATCATTGGCTCTCTGTTGGAGATGGGAGATTGGTTCCAGGAGTGTGTTAGCTTTCTATCACTGTGACAAAAGTGATGGTCAGTTGGCTAATTTTTTCTGGGTCTCATGCAAGGCAAAATATCATGGTGTAGGAGGAGTATGTAGAAGAGCTCACCTCATGGTGAGCACCCCAACTGCTCACCTCCTGGTAGCCAAGAGGCATAGAAAGAAAAGAAGAGCAACAGCCAGAGACAATATACATCCTGCCAGGTCACACTCTCAGTGACCTACTTCCTCCAATGAGGCCTCACTGCCTAGTTTCCACCAACTCCCAGAAGTCCCATTTAAATGTTAACCCATGAGCAGATCAATCCATTGATGATATCAGAGCCCTTGTGATCCAATCACTTCCCCACAGCTCCACCTCAAGACCTTGCTGCACAGAGGGCCGCGCTTCAACACAAACCTTTGGGGCACATTCCAGATACACACTCTAGCACAGTGCAGCCAGGGATGGCTTCATGAGTAAGTAAGCCGTTCAGTCCCAGGCTTGCTGACGTTATCTTACATTTCTTAACATTTTTTTTTAAGCCAAGAGGACCTGGATTTTTATTCTGTACCAATTTCCAATAATTATGCAGTCAGCGTTGATTGCATCCCTCTCTCTGGTCCCTCCTAAGTTCTCATTTCTTGGAAATAGGAATTCACGTAAGAGTTTCGCCCTGTGGAAGCATTTGTGCAATGACTGGGCGGGAAAGGAGCAACCCTCACTAGATGATTTCTCCTTCAAGGACAGGGGAAGTGACCTGACTACTGCTATCACATTTTATCTTTCACAAAGAAAGTGGCACAATTAAAACTTACTATGATTTTCTGGCCAGGCTGTATTGACCAGTTCAAAAGGATCTATCTACCTTTTGTTTCAAGTTAAAACATTTTCCTATGTCAAGGGAAAATTTATGGATCTGTTTCCTTGACTTCGATTTCCAAGAGGAAAAAAATGTAATCATTTTCTAATATAGAGTTAAAAAAAAAGGCTTGATAATTCTGAATTAGGGCTACATTTGGGCAAGGTATTAGATGAGATCTGCCCCTTGGAGTCTATGAGAGTAAATGTCTAGATTGCAGGCACTTCTCACGCATTTTCAACCTGATGTTTTATCGATAGAGTCTGATCCCCGTTCAGTTCATATCTGGCCGGAGTCTGTGAATAATGCTTTAGTTTGCACTGTCACCCAGTTGTCTTCCCCAGTTTTTCACTATTCATCCTTTAGCTTCTCCAAGGCAATAGCTGTCGAAATGGCTTAGCTGTGTACACGTGTTCTAACACCACAGATTAATCTGAAGTGACCCGAATTCATGTTCCTCTGTGCTTCAGGCTTTACTTCTTTGTTTACAGCAACCGTTATACAAAGAATGAGTACGAATCTATAATAAAATTCAAACTACCTTTTCATTGTCCTAGAAATTAAAGCCAAGTGAATAATTTCTCTTGGAGTTTTTTATGGAATTATTGTACACATCTGAGATAATTAGTGTAGTCATCGGAAAAGTATTTCTTTTGAGGAAAAGAATATACAGATAACACGGAAGTAAATCTAAGGGACAGCCCTGATAATATTTCAGGTTTGAAGAAAACGGAAACAGCCATAAAATGAGTAGTACCCAGATGGTTGGTTGTAGCGATAAAGATTCTTTTCAGAAATTCTATCGTTAAGATCAACATAATATAAACATAGAATTACCATGACAGTGTTTGTTGAAGAAAGCATCTTGTAATATTTTAGAGTTTGAGTGAATATTTAAGCATATGTAAGTCTGAAACTGGGAGAGTTGGTAAACATGGTATTTTTTTTTTAACTGAATGATACCAAAGACAGAGCAAGATCCTTTGACTAGTGATCAGAACTTTATCTAAAATAGATATATGTAAATCTCTATGAGGTACTTAAAAATATCCACCAATGTGTTTTTATTTTTTCCCCCAAAATTACCTTCAGCTGTTTTCAAAGCCTGTAAGGTAGGAATAGAGTTTCTAAGAACAGTTTCTCGAGACTCATTCTTCAATCTGTTCTCCTGGCTTCCTGTGCTCCCCAGGGTAAGGTTCTTGTGTTGGAGAGAGTAGTTCAATGAATTTAATTGAGTTCCTTTACTTAAAATCAGACCAGTCTGAAACACTTCCAAACAATTAGCAAATTGTCCTCTATTTTCTTTTTCTTCTGCCATGACCCCCAGGGGCAAATGTGGAACTGTTACTATGATAATTGTAGACATTCTTTCTTCTTTACTTTTTTCCTTGAGCCTCATGCAAATATGGTTTTAGGGTTTTCAGAAAAAGAGTGAAATTTAGCCTCAAAAAGCCAACTTATTTTCCAGTTCCATGGTTTCCTCCCTCTTGGTGTTTCACAGGGGAGCTGATTTCTATTTCATACCCCTGAGAAGCTTCATTATCATATCATCACTAAGCTCTAAATTAGCTGCTATTGTCCCTGAGCCCATATTCTGAGCTTGGTCAATTGGAATTTATCCTTGCTGATCTCGGAGCTTGAGCTGCTAGGGAGCAGTGAAACAGGCAGTGAACTGAAAGGTGCCTGGTGTCCCTCTTGAGGAAGGAAAAAGAAAATTATTCACTCAGGTCCTGAGAAGGAGAAGGGTAATTTCATGCCAAATGACATTAGCACTGTGATCTGAATATTTTATTATTAATTACTATTTCTGAGAGCAAATACACTTGAGAAAGGTCAGTATCCCTCAGTTGTAAGCTCTCATCATTTTTTAAGGCACCAGATTTGAAGGCATTGAAACTTCAGGGACTGAGTGGGAGATTAGCTCAGTAATCATCACCACAACATACTACTTTGAAGGGCCTGTTCTTCATCTATCTCCCCATGACGCCTACAAATTTTAGTTTATCTGACTAGGTTGTGTTTGGGCAAGGGAGGGAGCCACAAGGGCTGGCAGTGGTGTGACTTCCTAGTTAGCCAAGGATGCAGAGTTACTGTAGAGAGCCTGAGACTGACGTCCTGAGATAGAATAACAGTTAGACCTGTTGGCAAGTTTGGTCCTTAGTGGATGTCTGGAGCCCTGGATTTGGAGAGGATTCCTACCATTCCCAGAGCTGATAAAAGTGATTCACTTTGCTTTATGGATTTGTACAAGTTATGTGGGTTAGGCCAAGCATTTATTTTCTTCTGTAGTCTGAATTTTGACCCCCACCAGACAGAGAGTATGTTTTCATCTGATTTTCCATTGCTGTGACCAAAATATCTAACACAAACAGTGTAGAGGAGGGAAGGTCTATTTAGCTCATGGTTTTCGAGGTATAGTCCACAGTTGGCCGACTCCAAAGCACACATCATAGCACAGTATGGCAGAGGAAAGCTGAGCTCAGCTCTGTGGTTTCAGGAAGCAGAGGGAGTGACAGGAAACAATGAGGGACAGAATTAGTAACAAGCCACACCCCACCTGTTTAAGTTACCACCTGATAGATCCATCCAAATTATTAATTATTCAGTGGATTTATCACTGAACAATGAGATTAGATGCTCTGATTCAATAATTTCTCCCCTGAATGTGGTTGCATTTGGGACCTGCACTCAACACAAGTGGTTCTGGGGGCCACATTCCAAACCTAGACCATAACAGAGTGCCAATGTGACCAGACCCCAGTAGAAGCCTTGGGCGCCAAGTCTCTGATGTGCTTCCCTCATAGGCAATGTTTCACATGTGTTGCTGGAGAAAACAAGTGTTTTCTACTTGAGTCCACTGAGAGAGGTCTTGGAGCTTTGTGCCAGGTTTTTTCCAGACTTGACCTGAAGTGACTTGGCATTTGTGGATTTTGTTTTGTATCTTTCAGCTGTAATAAGTCACAGCCACAAGTGCAAGCCCATCTTGTGATCACTATTAATAAATCATCCAACCTGAGGATGGCCTTGGAGAACCCCCCCAAAATAAATGTAGGGAGCCAGCTCCTTTTTTCATCTAGACTTTTAAAATCTTAAAATGCATTTGTTTAAATTATCAATTTATTTATGTATTTATTTATTCATTCATTTATTTATTTTTATTTATTTTTTGGTGGTACTGGGGTTCCTAGAAACCCTTCTACCTCCAGGCTACACTTGCAGACCTATTATATATATATTTAAATTTGGAAACAGGGTCTCTTAAGCCAGTGAGGCTGGCTTCGAACCTGTACCATCCTCCTGTCTCTGCTTCCCAAGCATGGGGATTATAAGCCTGCACCACCACGCCTTTTCGTATCACTTTAGATAACCTTTGAGAGAACTTAAACACTGTGCTATGAATTCTAAGAAAGCTTAGATGTTAAACTATAATCTTGGAAAGAAGTCACTGTTATTGATTCTACATTTAAATTAGTTATTTTCATAATGGTGTGTTGTGCTCAGATTGGGTGTTAGGGTGGCTTTTATTTTTAAAAGAGTTATGTAATGAAACAATTATTTGCTTAGCAATATCATTCATCTCCACACTGCAATAGAAAAGCTTGGGGCTCTGAAAATTATTTCCCCTGCAGAAGCACTTTGAGTTGAATTTTCTGAGGAATAGAAATAAAAACACTGTATCTGAGAAAATATATTAGAAACTAGAAGCTATAAAACTCTCAGAATATTTTTGTAGTGTCTGATATAAAGAACCATAGCTTTAGGTGGTTGTGCTAAACATTACATTAGATTATGTCCAAAATATTTTAGAAATTCTTCAAATGGCCACAAATATTACTTAAAGTCTTGGTACAATTTAGGTTCAATAAAATGGTCAAGGGAATATTAGATTAAATAGGTTGCACCGCAAGAGTTGAAGACAGTGAGAAATGAGACTCCCCTAAGAACAACACTATCCCATTTGTCTCTAACTGAACATCTTGTATTGAGGGCCCAGGGACTCTTCACTATATACCTGAAACTGGCTATTTAGAGCCTGTCTAACTCACAGTACCAGAATCAAAGTCCTGTTCCTCAAAATTATCTACTTCATAATCAGAATAGATAGTTTCTAATATGTACAAAGGATATTATGCTTCAACCCAACCATCCATCTTCAAATTAAATGGCATCTAGCTCATAAATTAGAGTCAATATATTACTAGCTTAGGTTTGTTTGCTATCATATGATATGACTTAGGATACATATTTTTTGACTTTTGTCTCATCATTATAAAACGGGAATGATGCAACTTAATGTACAGAGATGTAGACACAGCAAGATGAAAGTCATCAAGTAAGCAGAGGACCTGTGGACGGTGTCTGGAATATTATGGTAGGCAGTAACTAAATGAATGGTAGAACTCCCAGGCAAGCTGTCGTCCTGTGGGAGAATCGCTGCTTTGGACAGACAGATGGTCAAGGAAGCATAAATAAAAAGTAAGATACATTTCTATTCAACTCACTCTAGAGCAATTAATTAGTGTTTCCCATGTGAGAAATTATTTGAAACATGACTATTTGGAATTCAAAGCAGCTCCTCTCATGACTTGTGATTTGAAGCCCTGCTTGTCTCCTCTGCATACTTTGTTTTTAGCACCATGTCATATTTTTCTACATTAGCAATCACAGCAGCCTCTCACTGAATCTTATCTCATGAGAAAAAGAAAAAAAATTTTTTAAATCTTACTTCTTTATAATTCCTCTCTTGTCTGGGAGATGCCATGACACCTTGTATTCTACATTTTAGGTCCAGCCAAATTCAGTGAACACTCATGTGGTCATTTTCTGGGAATGTAGTAACCTGTAACAGGTAGATGAAAATTTAATTTTATTTCCATTGAAAATAATAGCTACTGACAGTCATGCTTGTTCTCCTTCCTGTCTCTCACCAATATATTGACAATGCTGGTTTGTGCTTGATGGTATGAGTATTCAAGGACATTGGGGCCCCTAGGTATGAATTAAATAATTTATCCTGATACTTCATATACTACCTAAACAAACTTGATGTAAACATTTGCAAAACAAGGCTATCCCTTGAATTAGAACAAGTAAGGGTTAGAAAGTTCAGTATGGCCAGAAGCAAGCACAGGACATAGGGAGAGAGAGAGAGAGAGAAGAGAGAAGAGAGAAGAGACCCTTCACACCCTTTGGAGGAGGAGAAACACTGCATTTTAATTCATTTCAAAAATGTAATAATTCTAACATGTTTGGGAACAAAACATCCATTACACTAATGAATAAAAAATAAAAACCAAGTGATTGGTCATCCGGTCACGGGGCTTAGGCCTGTGATTCAGAAAGATTGTGAGGATGTGAAACAGAAGGAGGAATGTTGGCTATGACTCCAAAACAAAGCACTTTTTATGATTAGAAAAAGAAATAAAGGAAAATATGTTTGTGGGCAAGCTAGGGAGTTAATTAATGATTAGAGGAAATGATTCACAGCATGACTATGGGAATATGAAAGAGAAAGACTAAAGAGACCTGAAACCAAAGGAGACCATCAAGAATCTAAAGAGAAAGCCTTTAAAGAATGGAAGACCTTTGCTAGCTATTCCTCTGATAGAGGATTAATAGCTAGAATATACAAAGAACTTAAAATAGTTGACACCAATAAACAAATACCCCAATCAAGAAATGAGCAAATGAATTAAATAGGATCTTCACAAGAGAAGAGATACAAATGGCCAAAAAATATGAAAAAAATTTTCAACATCCTTAGCAATCAGGGACATGCAAATCGAAACTATACTGAGCTTCCACCGAACCCCAATCAGAATGACAATCATCAAGAAATCAAACAAAAAATGATTGTGGGGGTGTGGGGGAAACTGGAATTCTTCTATAATTTTGGTGTGATTACAAATTAGAGTAACCACTATGGAGATCAGTGTGGAGATTCTTTAGAAAATTGGGAATAGATCCATCATATAATCCAGCTATACCACCCTTGTGTATCTTTCCAATTGAACTGAAATCATAAAATTATAGTAATATATACATATCCATATTTATAGCAGTATAATTCACAATAGGTAAATTATGGAAGCCACCTAGGTGTCCATTAAGAGATGAATGGATTACAAGATTGTGGGATATATACCCAATGGAATTCTACTTAGCAATAAGGAAGAATAAAATAATATCATTTATAGGAAAATGGAAGGACCTGGAGAGCATTATGTTAAGTGAGATTAGCCAGTCACAGAAAGTATAGAATCATATGTTTTCTCTTGTATGTGGAAGGTACGGAGTAATTGGGATACCAGAGACACTTCAGATAATGAAAGAGAAACTTGAGTGGATCCAGGGAGGTGGTCTAGGGGAAAGAGCAGAAGGGGAGGATCAATGAAGGAATAATTTGCACTGATATTATGCACATATGTGAGAATACTAATATCTATCTTGATACCCTGTATGGAGAAGAGGGAGTGGGGAGAATGAGGAGGGAGCCAGGGAAAGCCCAACAAGTGCTGCATGCCCGTATATCATGATCATTATTGAGAACTTTAAGATGTGAGACTAGAATGCACCAATAAAAGTACATAAAAAAATAAAGGACAAGTTTTCTCTCAAGAGTGATACAAAGAATCTCCCTAGGCATGAGCAATCTAGACTGACCCTCGTCAATCCTTCTGTACCCTCATCAGGTCTTATGATGTGTGGTGCTTTGATGCACTGTGTTGACCTTTCCAACTCTTGTTCACTTTGATTCCTCACCCCAGAATGCCTTTCACTCCTCTGTCTGCTTAGTGACCATGGACTCAGGGCTTACGACTCCCCTCATGCGCTACTCTGTCTGTGAAGACATTCTGAACCCAGTCCAGGTAAAATGGATTAATACCTCCTTTGAACCTTTTCTGTACTCAATAATTACTCACACCAGAGTACCCATAACACATTATTGCATTTGTTTCTTTGTGTGATTATTTTTCTTGTAGATTATAATTTTCTTGTGGGCTAAGAACCCAATTCATCTTTGTATATGCCTGGCACAAAAAATATATTTTAGATTAATGGCCAATTGCATAAATGGATGCAAAATGAAAAGAAGAAAATAATCAATAAAGGAAATAATGCAAATTATGTCATACATCTAATAAAATGAAAGAGATCTATATGTTGGCACCTGACTATAATCCTAGTACTTGGGAAAGAGGACCACTAGTTTTAGACCCACCTCAGAACTTAGCGAGACCCTCGGGGGCATAGTGATCCAAAATAAGAAATAAAATAAGTCTCAGAGGTAAAATTCCCCTGGGTTTAATATTTAGTAACACACATATAAATTTACATACAAATAAATTTGTGTAACACACAAATAAATTAAAAAAATGGTAGAAAAAAATATTGCTTTTCTCACCTAAGTTAACAAGTCATAGAAACAAAATTCTCCTTTTAGATCAGTGTCCAAAGATGACCAACTACAAAATACAAAAGAAATTTAAAGGTAAAAAGCAAAACTAAACAAAATACGAAATTTTTAATCATTGATGTATCATTTTCAATGAAGAAACTACCATCTAAGTAAATATCAAGAATACAAATGAAATACAAATGGAAAGAAAAACCAGACTCTGGCCTTCATATCTGTTCCTTAATATCAAAAACTTTCCAACTGAAAACAGCTCTCAGATATTTCAGTGAAAAAACCCAAAACTTGGGTGGGCAGATACTCTCATGTTTGGCAGAAGGTTAGCAAGTGCTTGCCTTTCCTTCAGGCCACAGGTAGGCCCTGGAGTATTACCTGACTGTAGTCTACTTCTTTCAATGAGTTATTTCTTCACTTTGAAGTTACATTTCAGGCTTCAGTGGATTTCCCAAGATATTAAAGCTCAGGCCTTGGCAATAATGGTTCTTGGAGCCACCAGGCTCTGCCTCCTAGCATCAGTCACAGGGGAAGTTGATTGGCACCAGGACTCTTGCATTATGAAACATCCAAGAAAAATATTCTTTAATGAATCTGAATTAGAGCTGGCAGCATTTATTTTGAAGTAAACAATGCATTTCAACAGTCTTCCATATAATTACTGGTTGAAGCAATGGTCTTAGGACCAACGCTTGAGCATACCCAAATATATAGATGTACTAGCTGTTGAGCTTCTGTAGGTTTTGATACCCTGTTGTCCCCTGCTCTTACAAGACAATCTTCATGATTAGGATTTGACAGTAACTCTTTGAGAAGAGGTAAAGCTCTGGTTTCCAAAGCAAAACAAAAACAATTATTTTATTTTATTTTATTTTATTTTTAATTTATTTTTTATTGGTGCAATGTATTCATACATCATAGTGGTATAAAGAAAATACTTTTGTAGACATACATGCGCATCTCACCCAGTTAGCCCCTACCACGATCCCCACACCATTCCCTCCCCATCCCTCCTTCCCACGCTTGGCTTACTGGTTGACATCTAGTATTATAGCAATTTATACAATATTAACATTGATAATCTCACATAACAGTTTCATTTGTCTGGTACCAAACTTTTGATGACTTAAAGATAACATTTCAATATTTCTTTTTGCTTTCTTTCTTACCAGAGAATATTTTTTCTTTTTTTTTTTAGGTGAAACTATCATACATTTATTTATTTATTTTTCAGAAAAAATCTATCATGATATGGAATATGGACTCTAGATACCCAAAACAGTCTCAAAGAAGAACAAAGCTAGAAGATGTATATTTTCTGATTTCAAACCATATAAAGCTACAATAATTGAAACGGTGTAGTACTGTTCTAAAGGCAGATATATAAACCGTTGGAGCTAAATAAAAGCCTAGAGATAAATTCTTCCATACATTGTCAAGTTATTTTTGACAAGGTTTCCATGAACTTTTGGTGGAGGAAATACTAGTCTTTTAACTAAATATTGTTGAAAAATAATAATAAATGAAAAAGAATAAAATTGGACCCTTACCTAACACATATACAAATATTAACTCAAAATAGATAAAAGACCTAAATATAAATCTTAATACTATAAGCTTTTAGAAGAAAATCTGGGTCATAAAACCTCACAACATTGAAATTGGAAGTGATTTCTTGGATATGATTTCAATGGCACAGGCAACAAAAGAGTAAACAAACTCCCTAAAAAATAAAAAAAAAAAATATTGTATATCCAAAGACAATGTAAACAGAGTTAAAAGTTACTGATCCTCTTCCAAGAGTTCCTCCTATGACCCATTTCTCCCTAACTCTCACATATTAGGGAAAGCATCTGATTTCTTATTTTTTGTGCCTGACTAATCTCACTTAGCATAATGTCCTCCAGTTCCATCCATTTCCCTGAAAATGATGTAATTGAGTTTTTTTTTGATGGCTGAGTAAAATTCCATTGTGTACATATCCCACAGTTTTGTAATCCATTCATCTGTTGATGGACATCTTGGCTGGTTCCATAGTTTGGCTATGGTGAATTGTGCAGCTATGAACATAGATACACATGCATTAGTTTGGTAGTTTGGTTTCTTTTCTTTTGGGTAGATACCCAACAGTGGTATTGCTGGATCAAATGGAAGATTTGTTCCCATTCTTCTGAGGATTCTCCATACTGTTTTCCAAAGGGGTTGCACTAATTTGCAATCCCACTAACAATGTCTTAGAGTTCTCACTTCTCCACATCCTTGCCAGCATCTGTTGTTGTTTGTGTTTTGAATGATGGCCATTCTAGTTGGAGTTAGGTGAAATCTCAGGGTAGTTTTGATTTGCATCTCTCTGATTGCCAGTGATGTTGAGCATTTTTTCATGCATTTATTGGCCATTTGAATTTCTTCTTTTGTGAAGTGTCTATTTAGTTCATTTGCCCATTTTGTTATTGGATGCTTTGTTTTCTTAGTGTTGAGTTTCTTGAGTTCTCTGTATATTCTAGATATTAGTCCTCTATCAGTGGTGTAGGTGGCAAAAATCTTCTCCCATTCTGTTGGCTCTCGATTGAGATTCTTGATAGTTTCCTTTGCTGAACAGAAGCTCTTCAGTTTCATGCAATCCCATGTATTGATTCTCCTTTTGATTTGTTGTGCCTTTGGGGTCTTGTTGAGGAAATGTTTGTCTGTGCCTATGTGTTGTAGTGTTGGACCTATGCCCTCTTCAAGGAGCTTCAAGGTCTCTGGTTTAATTTCCAAGTCTTTGATCCATCGTGAGTTGACTTTTGTACAGGGTGAAAAAGTGGGATTAACATCCAATTTTCTGCATATGGTTAACCAGTTTTGCCAACACCATTTGTTGAAGAGGCTATCTTTTTTCCAGTGTATGTTTTTGGCCCCTTTGTCAAAAATCAATTGGCTGAAAGTGTGTGGACTTGTTTCTGGGTCTTCTATTCTGCTCCATTGGTCTATATATCTGTTCTTTAGCCAGTACCATGCTGTTTTTATTACAATGGCTTTGTAGTATAGTTTAAAGTCAGGTATTGTGATTCCTCCTGCGTGGTTTTTGTTGCTGAGAACTACCTTGGCTATTCTGGACTTTTTGTTATTCCAGATAAATTTAAGGACTGATTTTTCTATGTCTGCGAGGAATGATCTTGGTAGTTTAATGGGCATTGCATTAAATCTGTAGATCACTTTTGGGAGGATGGCCATTTTAATGATATTAATTCTGCCAATCCATGAACATGGAAGGTCTTTCCATCTTCTAAGATCTTCTTCGATTTCTTTTTTCAGTGTTTTATAATTTTCTTTGTAGAGATCTTTTACTTCCTTGGTCAAGTTTATTCCTAGGTATTTTAATTTTTTGTGGGAGATCCTGAGTGGAAGTGTTTTCTGAATTTCTTTTTCAGTGGATTTATGGTTGGTGTACAGGAAAGCTTCTGATTTTTTAAGATTGATTTTGTATCCAGATACCTTGCTGAATTTGTTGATCAGTTCTATAAGCCTTTTGGTTGAGTTTGTTGGGTTTTCTAAATATAGTATCATGTCATCTGCAAATAGTGAAAGCTTAAGTTCTTCTTTTCCTATTTGTACTCCTTTGATTTCCTTTTCTTGCCTTATTGCTCTGGCTAGAGTCTCTAGTACTATATTGAAGAGAAGTGGTGATAGTGGACATCCTTGTCTCGTTCCAGTTTTTAGGGGAAATTCTTGAAGTTTTTCCTCATTTAATATGATGTTGGCAGTGGGCTTATTGTAGATTGCCTTAATAATGTTGAGATATGTTCCTTCTATTCCAATTCTCTGCAGTGTTTTTATCATAAATGGATGTTGAATTTTATCAAATGCTTTTTCAGCATCTATTGAGATGATCATGTGGTTTTTGTCTTTGATTCTGTTTATATGATGAATTACATGGATTGTTTTTCGTATATTGAACCAGCCTTGCATCCCTGGGATGAACCCTACCTGGTCATGGTGAATGATTTTCTTGATGTGGTTTTGAATGCGTGTTGCTAGTATTTTGTTTAATAGTTTTGCATCTAAGTTCATCAGAGATATAGGCCTGTAGTTTTCCTTCCTTGAACTGTCTTTATTCGGTTTGGGTATTAGTGTGATGTTGGCTTCATAGAATGTATTTGGGAGAGTCCCGGTTTTTTCTATTTCCCGAAATAGTTTGAGTAGTATTGGGATTAGTTCTCCTATAAAGGTTTTATAGAATTCACTTGGGAAACCATCTGGTCCTGGGCTTTTCTTTGATGGTAAGCTCTTTATTGCTATTTCAATCTCTTTGATTGTTATTGGTTGGTTTAAGTGTTCTATATCTTCTTGACTCAGTTTAGGAAGGTTGTATTTATCTAGGAAGTTGTCGATTTCCTCCAGATTTTCCATTTTGTTGGAGTATAGTTTTTCAAAGTAGTTTCTGATAATCCTCTGGATTTCTACGCTGTCAGTAGTAATGTCTCCTTTTTCATCCCTTATCTTCATAATTTGGGTTGATTCTCTCTTTTTTTTAGTTAGGTTGGCTAGTGGTTTATCAATCTTGTTAATTTTTTCAAGAAACCAGCTTTTGGTTTTGTTGATTTTCTGTATTGTTTTTTTATTCTCTATTTCGTTAATTTCTGCTCTAATTTTAATAATTTCCCGTCTTCTGCTGGCTTTGGGGTTCAATTGTTCCTGCTTTTCAAGGGCTTTGAGGTGTGTCATAAGGCTATTTATTTGAAGATTTTCTGTTTTTCTTATGTGAGCACTCAGTGCTATAAATTTTCCTCTTAATACTGCCTTCAAAGTGTCCCAGAGTTTTTGATATGTTGTTTCTTTATTTTCATTTGTTTCTAGAAATTTCTTGATTTCACCTCTTACATCTTCTATGACCCATTCTTCATTCAGAAGTGTGGTGTTCAGTCTCCACATGTTTATGTTGTTTCTCTGGGTCTTCTTATAGTTGATTTCTAGTTTCATTCCATTATGGTCTGAAATGACACAGGGAAGTATGTAACATTTTTTAAATTTGCTAGTGCTCATTTTGTGTCCCAGGATGTGATCTATTTTGGAGAAGGTTCCATGAGCAGCTGAGAAAAATGTAAACTCTGCTGTAGTTGGGTGAAATATTCTATATGTGTCCAAAAGGTCCATTTGGTTAATGGTGTTCTTTAGTTCTGAGACATCTTTACTGACCCTTTGTCTGGACGATCGGTCTAGTATTGTGAGAGGTGTGTTGAAGTCTCCCAGTATTATTGTGTTGGGATTTATGTGTGGCTTCATGTCACAAAGAGTTTGATTTATGAAAGTAGCTGCCCCTATGTTTGGGGTATAGATGTTGATTATTGTTATTTCCTCTTGCTGGACTATTCCTTTTACCAGTAAAATGTGACCTTCTTTGTCTCTTCTAATAAGTTTGGGTTTGAAGTCTAACTTGTCTGATATCATAGTTGCTACTCCTGCTTGTCTTTGAGTACCATTAGCATGGATTACCTTGCTCCAGCCCTTTACCTTGAGTTTGTTCCTATCTTTACTTGTGAGGTGTGTTTCTTGTAAGCAGCAGATGGAAGGATTCTGACTTTTAATCCATTTTGCCACTTTATGTCTTTTTATTGGGGAGTTGAGGCCGTTTACATTCAGTGTGATTATAGAGAGATAATTTTTAATTCCCAACATGTTAAGATCTTATTTCTGTTTGAGATACTGTTTATTCTTCTTTGCTTAGTTGTCTGCTGGATGGGAATTCTTGTTTCTTTGGTTCTGGCATGAATTACCCATTTCCTCTTTGCAGTTAATCTCCTTGAGTATTTTCTCTAGCGCTGGTTTTGAAGACATAAATTCCTTCAGTTGCTGTTTGTCATGGAAGCTTCTTATTTCCCCATCTAATTTGATGGATAGTTTTGCTGGGTAGGAAATTTTTGGCTGGAAGTTGTTTTCTTTCAGAGTTTGGAATATGTTACTCCAAGCCCTTCTGGCTTTCATAACTTGGTTTGGGAAGTCTGGAGTGATTCTAATTGGTTTGCCTCTGTATGTCACATGGCCTTTTGTTTTTGTTGCCTTTAAGATTCTCTCCTTGGCTTCCACATTAGTCATTTTGACAATTATGTGGCGTGGGGATCCTCTTCTCTGATCCTGTCTAAAGGGAGTTCTATAAGTTTCCTGGACCTGTGTATCGACCTCTTGCTCTATGTTTGGAAAATTTTCTGCTATTACTTCCTTGAAGAGATTGTTGATCCCTTTGGTTTCACCTTCTTTTCCCTCCTCTATTCCAATTATTCTTAGGTTAGCTCTCTTGAAATGGGCCCATATTTCTTCAATGTCAGATTCCTGCTGTCGGGTTTTTTTTTCTAAATTAGAAACTATGCGTTCATTTTTAGAATGATCATCTTCAAGAAGTGAGATTCTATTCTCCATGTGGTCTAATCTGTTGTTTATACTTTGAATTGAGGCCTTTACTTCATTAATTGCATCCTTTATCTCTTTTTGACTCTCTCTAAATTCTTTTAGAAAGTCCTCTATTATTTCTAAAGTTATTTTCCTAATTTGATCTTCTAGAGATCTTTGGGTTTCTGTGTTATCAGATTCTGATGTTGTGGTGTTGTTGGCATTCACTGCTCCATTGTTATTTCTCTTTCCCATGATTTTGGAAGTTTGTGCCTTCTCTGGGTTCTTCCCTGAGTCACTACGAGTTCACTTAAGATGCTCTGGATCTCTAGTCTATGGTATCTCAGTCACCACTACTCCTTTACTGTGTTGTATCACAAAGTCTCAGACCCAGGGAGTCAATCAAGGCTGCTTAGACCGTGGGGGGTGCCAAGTTGGGTGTTCTCCAGTGGGGAGTTGTGACTATGGTATGATATCTCTGCCACTGCCACTCCCCCACTGGGCTGCACTGCTAAAATCTCCGACCCAGGGAGACTATCTGCGGAAGTCCCTGGGAGTGCAGTACTGGGATTTCTCCCCTAGGGGCCGCAATTTGACTCACGGTTGTTGAGTGCGCTGATGGAGCTGTAGTGAACTCGGTGGATTCGCTGCTGCCGCCACTGGCAATATGGCACCACTGCCACGCCCTCGGCCGTGATGCGGCGTATTTCTTCTCTGGTTTTGAACTCTGCTCTGAGTCCTTGCCAGTTGTGCTGCGCCCAGCCCTTGGGAGCTTTAGATGTTCCCTGCACCAACAAAACTGCTGGCTGCCGCCCGGCTGTTCAGCACCTGCTCACCTCGGCTCGCTGTCCACCCCTCCTCTCAGGTACCTGGTGGCTGGTTGAGTGGGTTGGTCTAGGGCCGTCCGGTGAACTCGCCGCTGCCGCCAGCAGTAAGACGCTGCTTCTGCATCCTAGGCCGCGAGGCCAGAGTACCTCCTCTCTGGATTTGAGCTCTGTTTTGAGTCTCCCTCCTCTCTGGAGCCTGGTGTTGCTAGGGGAGATGTAGGCCACGCTGCTCCGGCCGGTCTGCGCCGCGGCTCTGGCTGCTCCGCACCACGGTTCTGGCCGCTTCGGCTGCTCCGGCCGCTCTGCACCGCGGCTCTGGCTGCTCTGCACCGTGGGTCTGGCCACTCCGGCCGCTCCGGCCGTTCCGCGATGCGGCTCTAGCTGCTCCGGCTGTTCTGGCCGCTCCGCTCAGCTGTTCTGGCCACTCTGCTCCGGCTGCTCCGGCTGCTCCACTCCGTGGCTCCGGCCACTCCGCGCCGCCGCTCCAGCCAATCCACGCTGCAGCTCTGACTGCTCCGGCTGTTCTGGCCACTCCGCTTGGCTACTCTGGCCGCTCTGCTCAGCTGCTCGGAACCGCGACTCCAGCTGCTCTGTACCGCGGGTCTGGCCACTCTGGCCGCTCCGGCCGTTCCGCGCCGCGGCTCTGGCTGCTCCGGCTGCTCAGGCCGCTCCGCTCCGCGGCTCCCCCCAATCCGCGCTGCGGCTCTGGCCACTCCGCCTGCTCCAGCCGCTCCGCGCCGCGCGGGCGTGGCACTTCGGGCTGGTTTTTTTCCAGTGTCTTGTTTTTCCAGCCCTTTTTCTCTGTCCCTTGTATTTACCGTTTTTATTTCTTTGCTGTGGTGTTTTCTGGCTCTGAAAGGCGCTGGTTTTGAGGTAGTAGAGTTGGATTGTTAGCGGGACTTGTAAGTGCCGCTTTCCTCCGTCGCCATCTTCCCGGAAGTCTTCAAAAACAATTATTTTAAATGTAGAGACTCTTTCATTTACCCTTCTAAATGCATATTCTATGAAGGTGAGAAAGAAAAAAAGTTAATGAAATGTACATTTATTCAATTCATAGATGCCCATATTAAATATGAGATTGTCCCATCACAAAAAATAAAGAGTTTTATTTTTCTTCTCATACAAGAGGGACTCCAGATAAAGGAGGAGAGACTCCGGTAGAGTGATGGAGATGGTCTGGGGAAGGAAGATGGGAGGCAGACTTGATGAAGAGCACACTTCAAATCATGCTAGGTACATATATGAGACTAGCAGTGACAATCTCAATATCATATAGTGGGAGGGAGAGGAAGTAGGGTAGGATTGGGGGAAGCTCACCAGTGCTGTGAACATGTATATTCATAGCCTTCTGAACTGAGATTATATCATTATATAAAAGTATATTTAAAAATAACTTTTATATATTATAATATAATTTATAACATATTTATATAAAATCATAATATAAGGGCAGATTCAAAAAATAAATTGTATTGCCCTGTCTATGCTCTCAAAAGCTGGCTAACAGTGGCTGAGAAAGGAACAAATAATAGTCAAACAGTTAATAATATAATAATATAATCAGAGCCACATTTAGAAAGATTCAGGTATTAAGGTTATAAAGAAAAAACTGGGCTGACCAGATAATGAGAAGTCAATTGCAAAATTCAAGGTAAAACCAAACAAGGGCATGAGCTTGAACTTGAAAGCACACTTTAAAATAAGCATAGTAGTAAAAGTACAAATAAATGATTAAATATAAGTATTGAGAATAAGAAGTCAAAGATAAATTCAAAATATTTGTTCTTACAACACAATAACATTTGTAAAAATAAGACCAGAAAAAATAGGATAAAAATTACCTTATATTAGGTTTTTAAAATGTTGATTTTTGAGCCTGGTGTGGCGGCACATACCTGCAATTCCATTATTTGGGAGGATGAGGTAGAAGGATCCCAGGTTTGAGGATAGTCTTAGCAACTTAATGCAGCCCTTGGCAACTTATTGTGACAGTATTTAAAAATTAAAAAATAAATTGGGACTAGGGGTATAGCTCAGAGAAAGATTGTCCCTGAGTTCAATCCTCAGTACATACACAATGTTGATTTTGAGATAATGTTGGTTTATTTAGGAGATTACTTATAGCATTTGTAGTCTATATCTGTAAGAGTCACTAAAACAACAATCTACAATTAGTAGACTAAGAAAGTAAATAAAAAGAAAAACTATAAAATGCTCAATTAAAACCAGAAGGCAGGATAAAAGGGGGGAAATGGAAAGAATGCAATGTATAGGAAATGCTACGATCTAATAATATCAATAATCACTTTAGATGTGAATGATCTAAGCATATTTATTAAACACACTACAATATACATTGTCTACAAAAAACCTACTTACAAGATAAACATTGGGATCAAATGTTTAGGGCTAGAACACCACTGCTGCCATTAGCCCAAAGGAGGAAGCAACCCAGATGTCCATCAGTGGATGAATGGATAAACAGAGCGTGGTACACAGACACAATGAGGCATTATTCAACTGCCAGAAAGAATGGAGCAGCCGGGCGTGGTGGTGCACACTTGTATTCCCAGCATTTGTGAGGCTAAGACAGAAGGATTGAAGTTCGTGGACAGCCTCAGCTACTTAGTGAGGTCCTTTGCAACTCAGTGAGATCCTGTTTCAAAATAAAGAATAAAAATAGGACTGGGTGTGTAGCTTGGAGATAAAATGACCCTGGGTTTTATCCCAATACCTCAAAAAAAATGGAGCAAGAAATATTTTACACCATTGACAAACCTCCAAAACACAAGAGGCCACATGATACTATTCTATTATTTTGAAACATCCATAATAGAAATTATCTAATGGTAAAGCTTTTTTGGGCACAAAATGTTAGTATTTTGGGACTAGACACAGGTGATGGTTGTACACCATAATGGGTATACTAAATATCAGTAAGATTTTCACTTTAAATTTATTGTTTCTGTGTTACGTTAATTTCCTATCAATGAAACAAAAAGTAAAGGTGTGGATAAAGATGTATCATGTAAATCTCATCAAAAGAGAGCTGGAGTAGCCATATTCATTTCAGAAAGAGTAAATTTTAAAGTAAGAAAAATGAGCCAGATGTGATGGTGCACACTTGTAATCCCAGTACTTGGGAGGCTGAGACAGGAGAGGTGCAGGTTTGCATTGAGCCTCAGCTACTTAGTGAGGCCCTCCAAAACTTAGTGAAACTTGTTTCAAAATAAAAAGCATAAAATACAGGGCTGGGGTTATCACTCAAAAGTAGAATATTCCTGGCCACAATCCTCAGTACAACAACAACAACAAAAGACAAAACAAAATAAGGAAAATAATCAGGCAGGAATAAGGAGAGACACTACCTCTGATAGGTGTAAGTTCCCTAAGAAGATATAATAATTGCAAATAATTTTGCACATAATGAAGTTGAATAAAAATTATGTGAATCAAGTTAAGTGCAATGGTATACACATCGAATCCCAGCTAGTTTGGAATCTGAGGCAGAAGAATCAAGAATTTGAGGTCAGCATGGACATTTCAGTGAGATTCTTCCTTAAAATAAATGTTTTTGAGGAATGGAAATATAGCTCGGTGTTAGAGTGTTTGCCTGGCCTATGTGAGAATTTAGGATTAATCCTCATAGCCAAAGAGAGGCAGGGGGAAAAAGTGAAGCAAAAACTGGTAGAACTACAAGAAAAAAATAGACATATCATCATTATAATTAGAAATGCAAATACCTAAAGAGCTTCTGTACAGCAAAGGAAACTCTCAAGAAACTCAACTGAGGGTCAACAGAATGAGAGAGGATTTTTGCCACCTACTCCTCCGATAGAGGACTAATATCTAGAATATACAGAGAACTCAAAAAACTTGGCACTAAGAAAACAAACAACCCAATAAAAAATGGGCAAGTGAATTAAACAGACACTTCCCAAAGGAGGAAATTCAAATGGCCAATAAATGCATGAAAAAAGGCTCATCATCATTAGCAATAAGAGAGATGCAAATCAAAACTACCCTGAGATTTCACTTAACTTCAACTAGAATGGCAATCGTTCAAAACGGAAACAACAACAAATGCTGTCGAGGTTGTGGAGAAGTGGGAACTCTAAAACATTGTTTGTGGGATTGCAAATTAGTGCAATCACTTTGGAAAACAGTATGGAGAATCCTCAGAAGGATGGGAACAAACTTACCATTTGATCCAGCAATACCACTTCTGGGTATCTACCCAAAAGAAGGGAAACCAAACTACCAAACTAATGCATGCGTATCTATGTCAATAGCTGCACAATTCACCATAGCCAAACTATGGAACCAGCCAAGATGTCCATCAACAGATGAATGGATTACAAAACTGTGGGCCATGTACACAGTGAATTTTACTCAGCCATAAAAAAACACAATTACATCATTTACAGGGAAATGGATGGAACTGGAAGACATTATGCTAAGTGAGATTAGTCAGTCACAAAAATAAGAAATCAGATGCTCTCTCTAATATGCGAAAGTTAGGGAGAAATGGGTCATAGGAAGATCTCTAGATAAAGAAGGAGATTCTATAGATGAGCAAATAAGGCGACCTTTCTGAGGGGATAGAAGGGGGAAAGAGGGAAACTCTCTAAAGCACATGATGTACTTAAACAAACATATCAAAGTCAATCACTAAGCTAAGTATGGGAAGGAGGGATGGGGAGGGAACGGGGTGGGGATTGGGTAAGGGCTAACTGGGTGATGTGTGCATGTATGTCTCCACCATCTTTTTATCCCGTTAAGATGTATGACTACAATGCACCAGTAAAAAAATTAAAAAACAGTTATTAGACACAACTGAATTGTAATATATAAAAGAATATCTAATATGTAAAAAGAGAAATGTAAACACCCTTTTAATAAAAATTTTATTGGTGCATTGTAGTCATACATCTTAATGAGACCAAACAGAAAATAAGGGTATAGTTGACCTGAAAAGCAACTTGATCTGATTGAAACTATAGAATACTTCATACAGAAACAAAAGAATTTTCATTCTTCTCAAAATCGCATCCATCAAGATAGATCATATTTCTAGTGAAGACCCATAGAAAATATGTTCTAAAACCAAAATAGATTTAAGATATCAATAACAAAGAAAGCTGAAATATCCCTACATAATTGGAAATTAAACAGAACAATTTTAAGTAAAGTGTGAAAGTTAAGCAGAAGTCTCCAAATAAATTTTTAAATATTGTAATTAAATGCAAATCAAAATAAAACACAAAATTTCTATGATGCAGCCACAGCAGTACTTAAAGGAAATTTCATAGCATTTAGTGTAAACACTAGAAAAGGAAAATTTTCAAATCAATAATCAAAGCTTCCACTGTGATATAAAACCTGAGAAAGTAGAACAATATAACAAGTGTAGGAAAATAATGATAGCATAAATCAATAAAATTAAAAATAAATTAATAGAGAAGATTAAAAAAGTCAGTTTTTTGTAAAGATCAATAAAAGTAATCAATTCACAGCCATGTTAATCACAAAATAAAGAGAGGACACACATTATAAATGCCAAAAATGAGAGTGGGGAGTCATCACTAGTATATCCAATAAACATTAAAAGGATAACCAAGTACTACCAGTAAACTTATGCTGACAAATTTGATAACTTAAACGAAATGGATCAATTTCTTGAAAAAACGGACACTATTAAAACTCACACAAAAAGGAAAAGATGATCTAAATAGACCCATGCCTATTATAAAAATTGAATCAATAACTAATAACCTTTAAAAAAAATGAAAACAACAGGCCCAGGTGATTTCACTGATGAATTCTAGTAAGCTTTTAAAAAAGCAATGATATCAATTTTCCATAATCTCCACCAAAAAATAAAAGTAAAGAGAAAACTCAGCTCATTTCAGTATTACTTTTTCATCAAATTCAAATAATGTCATTACAAAAAGGGGAAATTACAGCCCAATATTTCTCATGGACAAAACATCCTTAAAAATACTAGCAAGTCAAATCCACTCTTGAGTAAAGAGAGGTTTATACCATAGCCACGTTCAAGGCACGCAGGGCTTAAGCTTTTCATAAAAAATGCAAGGTTAAACTTTGGAAAATTATTTAATATAATAAACCAACTGGGTCAACAAGCTAAGAAAATTAAGTCTTCTGATAATATTAACAGAGGCAGAAAAGGCATTTGTTAAAATTCAACACCTATCCATCATAAAAATCTGGAGAAAGACAAAAATAGAAGAGAACATTCCTATCTTGACAAGTAATAATTGCAATTTATTTCTGTAGCGGATATCATATTTAATGGTGAGTTACTGGGTACTTTCCTCCCCAAACTTGTAATGTCATATGATACCTTCTCTTACTACTCCTTTTCAACACCACTCTATGGTTGCCAGCTGTCAGTAAGACACAGGAAAAAATAAGTTATATAGATTGTGAAAGACTGAATCAAATCATTTTTCTTTTCAGGCCACGTGATTGTAAATGTATAGATCCTCCTGGAATGAAAATAAAACAAAAACAAGCATAGCAGTGTTGCAGCATACTAGGTAATGAAGAAAAATCTGTTGCTTTTTCATATACCTGCAGTAAGCGATTGGATTTTGGAATTAAAAATAAAAAGGACACCATTTACAATGATAACGAAAATGAAGTACTTAGACATATGTCTAATGAAACACAAAGAGGTCCTATACGCAGAGAACTACAAAACTCTATAGAAGCCAAAGAGCCAACGGTGTAAGCAATTAAGAGATATTCTATTTTGGAGGATTAGAAGATTCAAAACTTAAAAGATGTTTATTATTCCCAGCTTGATTCATAGATTACATGCAATTCCAACCAAGCATCCAAGAATTTATGCTTTAGTTACAGGTAAATATCCTCAATCTGTATAGAAAAGCCAAAGTCTCCGGGTACTGAACACAATATTAATACGTAAACACAAAGTTGGAAGATCCACGCTACCTTATTTCAAGGAGGTCATCCAGGTTCATGTTGAAGTAATAACTCATGTTGGGAATATACAAACATTATATGATGTGACGCAAAGCCACTATATTTCTGTATTCTTCTTCTCAGAAACATAAAACCCAGGTTCGGGTGCGGTCACAAATACCTGTAATTCCAGTCTTTGGGAGGCTAAGACAAGAACATCTCAAGTTTGAGGCTAGTACGATGTAACTTAGTGAGACTCTGTTTTAAAATTTAAAAAAAAAAAGGGTTGGAGGTATAGGTCAGAGTTGTAGTACCACTGGTTCAATCCCCGGTACAAAACAATACAGAAAACAAAACACACAGAACCATTCTAATCATGAGAAGCACAACAGCCAAATCCTGTTTGAGTGACATTTATAAAATACCTGGTTGTTAAAAACCAGGAAAGTCTGAGAACCTATCCCTGACTGTCCAGAGAAGCCTAAGGAGACACGATGACCAAATGTGCTGGATCTCTGAAAAAGTGAAATACAGTATAGAGACTTTAGCTAAGAATATGTCAGTTTCAGTTTGTAAACTCTATCAGTAGTTCTATTCTAATGTAAGACGTTAATGATAATGCTACTGGAGTGTGGGGTATGTGGAAACTTATTGTATTATCTGTGTAATATTTATTATTCTAACCCTTTTTAATTATAGATGTAAGTCTTATAAAATGAATTTTATTTTGAAAAGAAAATTAACTTTGATGAAATGTTACTGTGCCGAGAGGTGGAAGATAATCTGAACAATCTTTAGTCCATAGAATACTTTACTAATTGAGTAAGAAACGTATACCTGGACAGCTAAAAGAGAAATAAACAGCTCATGAACCAAACCAACAACAGTATCACTGTGAGATTGAGGGTCAATGAATGGCCACGCTGTATGCCATGGCACACACCTGTAATCCCAACTAATTGGAAGGTTGAGGGAGAGGTATCACAAGATTGAGGCCAGCCAATATAATTTAACAAGATCTTGTCCCAAAAATTTTTTAAAAGGGCTGGGGGAGAGGGAGTAACTCAGTGTCAGTAATGCTTGCCTCTCATGAGGAAGACCTTGAGTTCAATCTCTAGGACCTTAAATAAAAAGTTCAAAGAAGAGCTATTCCACCTGCTCAGTTCAGAAACAAATTTATAACAGCCAGTATCGAATCACTTGCCATAGACAAGCTCCTAATCTTCCTGTGCTCAAGTTTTCTCATCCGCAAAAGTGGAAATAAATACAGTCCTCCTTCACGTGTGTGTTGGCAACACTGGCGGATGGTACTGGAAAATACTTAGTATGTAGTCTGCCAGGAAGCAAGCACTCAGGCAGGCATGCTGGTACATGACCCAAATCCCAGGATTTGGGTGGCTGAGACAAGAGGATCACAGGGTGGAAGTCAGCCTCGACAACTTAGCAAGGCTCTCGGAAACTTAGTAAGACCCTCTTTCCAAATAAAAAATAAAGTAGTGATACATGTATATCTGTGATTATAGCAGCATAATTCACAATAGCTAAATTATGATACCAACCTAAGTGTCCATCAACAGATGAATAAATTCCAAAATGATGGGATATACACACAATGGAATTCTACTCAGCAGTAAAGAACAAAATTATTCCATTTGCATAAAAATGAAGAGACCTGGAGAATATTATGTTAAGTGAGTTTAGCCAGTCACAGAAAATGAAGGATCATATATTTTCTCTCATACATGGAATTTAGGGAGTAATTGGGATGCAAGAGGGACTGTAGACAATGGAGAAGAAACTCTAGGGGAACAAAGGAGGAGGATTAGGGGAGATTGTTAATCCATATGGGGGGATTAATGAATGACACATTTACATTGATGTTATGTCCATATGTAAAAATTACTTGCAACAATATCAATATCATGTATGCGAAACGGAAGAAATTAAGGAGGGAGCCAGAAGCCCAGATGTATATTCATCTCTATCCCTAGCACTCGGAACTACATTATGATGTGAGACTACAATGCATCAATACAAATACATGAAAGTGAATAAATTAAAGTAAAATAGGACTGGGGATGTAGCTTGGAGGTAGAATGCCCCTCCCTGGGCACCATCCCTAGCACCTTCTCCCATATACCAAGCACTTAATTCATGCTCATCAAATACATTTTGAGTTGAAACTTAAACAGCTAGGTATTGCTATGAAACCTTTCCTGGAGTCCTTAAAAGTGAAATGCTTTTCACGCTTGGAGGGAAAATCTTACCTTTCCCAGGTAGGATTTGTGCATAGCCCATGAGGTATGAGCAAATTATGTGTGTTGTGATCTCCTGTGTTCTTATGTTCAGGCACAACTGAGTGTCCCTTCTGCTGTGGCTTTGAGACCTATTATTTCTAAGAGGGAGAAGCAAACCGAGGAAAAGAGAAATACTCTTTAAGCTTCAGGTTGGGTTAAAGTATCAAGGGACAAAAGAATCGTTTTGACAGTAACGCGAGGTAATGTAAAAGCGTTGCTTGAATCTCCTCTGTTTGCTCACAGTCAGGAACAAAGCTTAAGTGAACTACCCCGGGCATTGTAGCTGCTCTCCAAAGACGAGCTATTTGTGTGGCATTCTTTCCAGTTGTCACTTTCCTTTGTGCTTGCTTGGAGCAAACTGACAGAATCACTTAATCCATCCAATTCAAACAGTCAAACATTAAATTATGTAACTTTAAGGTGCCTTTCAGCTCTGAGAGTCTAAGGTTTCAGCCGATGAAGGTACGCTGGGAAAGAGTTTCTTGAATGTGGCGTTCTTGTGATAGCAACTGGGGTCCTTTTTCAGAAAATAGCATTGTAATTAGAAAAACATATTCTTATAATAGATTCATTGATGATAGGGCCTAGTAATCACAGGTATCACAGCATATTCTTTTTGTGTTTTCTAAGTGTAAGAGCAATATTTGATGCATGAAGTGTTTTTTTAAAAACAGTTGTTTATTTTAAAGGTTGAAGTACAAATGAAATTACATATGCATATATATCCATATGTATATGATTTAAGTAGAACAATAATATGTTAATAGTCATTAAGTATCTTAAGATGAAAATGATTAATTTTTCTTCCATAATGCTTCAAAATAAAAGGAAATAACTATTGACTAACCATTGGAGATCTCAATTTAGCATCTGAAAATCATTTTCTGGAAGACTAATAACATTGAAGTGAATAAAAATGTAGATATAATTTTGTGTACAAATAATTTGGAATTGGAATGAACGGTCTTCTGATTGGATGCTTCCTGGCCTGGGTGGTCATGATGAAAGTTCAGAACATGGGCTGATTGTTCCATTCACAATTCTTAAATACCTGGTAACATCTAAATAAAAACAGCTGATGTAAGTTGTGAACTGAAACAAAGAGAAATAAAATACACATATTATGGGTTAAACATAACGCTATATATAAATACTGTCATAATTTTAGTTGATTTTCATTTTTACTCATTACCTTATTGAATGAAAAATACACATGTATTAATTTCAAGTTGTTTTATTTATAATTTTTATTAAGTAGTTGAATGTATACTTGGTGATCCTTCTATGTCCCAGGTAGTTCTATTGATACTAGAAATAAGGCAATGAAGAAACTATTCGAATATGGCTGTTTTTTACAGCATGTAAATTACTATGAAGGGATGAAGCTAACAAGAGAAGAGTGAAATATATGGTATGCTAGAGGAACATAAAAGTTGTGAACTAAAAAACCTCTAAGGGAAATACAAAGTGTGTGTATATTAGGAGGATGGATACTTATTACAATTGTAAGCAAGAGGGTGGGGGAAGGCCTTACGGACAATGAGACTGAAAGCCAGAAGAAGGTGAGAAATTAGATTTATACACAGGAGTACAATGGACCAGGCAGAGAGGCAGTATGTACAAATACTCTGAGGTGTGAGTTTCAAAAAGGAGAGTGACATGATCTATTTTTAAATGATTATTTTTAAATCTTCAATGCTGTGTGGAAATAAACAACAATAACAAAAGGTGACGTGGAGGGTGGCAGAAGCAGAGAGTTAAAGTTGTTTCAATAACTATAATAATTTTCTTTGATCAGACCAGAATAAGAGAAGTAAATGTGGTAAAATGCAGACAGAATGTGTCTTGAAATGCAACTTCTGATGGATTACCTTTAAGGCCTAAGTGGCAGGGAATCTGCCCAGCTGAAAGAGAGACTTTGCCTGTAACTGTAATGGAGAAGTCTGTAAAAGGAATCCCTGGAAGGAAAATCTCAAGTTCAGCTTTAGACCTTTTAAACTGAGGCGATCTCAAAGATCAATTGAAGTGGGTGGAAAAAGTCCAGCAGGAGAAACAGAATTTTTGGCCCATGGCTGACATTTACCAGCATGATTCTGAACGAGATTAGATGAAATTGCCTGGTCAATGAGTAGAAAAGAGTTGAGTCCCTGGGGCATCAAAGCCTGGAGAAAAATTAAAAAGAACCATCAGACAGAAGGAGAGCCAGCGAGACAGAGAGAAAACAGGTGAGTGCCCTGAAATTTAAGAGAAAGAAATGCATGACCATGGCACATTGCTGCCGGTTGGGTTGACCAAGGACGGAAAGGATGACAAGTGGCGATTAAATCCTGCAGGAAGTGAGAGTCTTGGCTTACAGCAACTGCGGTAGTGTTGAGGATGAAAGACTGATTTAAAGAAATTTCTAATAGATTTAACACTTATATGCTATTTCTATGATCTACCTATTCACTCAAAACCTTTTGAAAAGTATCAAAAGGTAGATTGCAAAATGATGGATCTGGGAACTAAACAATAGCAACTATAAGTGATGCATACTGATGGATAGCCATCTATCGGCTAGATATATGATAACAACCGATCTGGATCTGGAGGGGGAGATAAAGCTGCTGACCAGAGAATAACAAAGAACAGTAGCTGGTAGAATTCACACTGCTGACAGCTATTGGACCCCAATTTCTGCTTATATCCTATGGGATGAATACAGAGTAGGTAGAGTCTAATATACAATGCCTATGGCAAAAGGAAGAAAATTCCTCTAGTAAGCCTGTCCTGGAGCAGCAATCTTAAATTTTCCCAAGCTTAATTGAATGTGGAAGCTGAAGTCATAGCAAATAAGCAGGTACGTTGCAATATTTCTAAGCAGCACTGCTAATACTAGCCTTCTGTTCAGGACAACATATGTACTCCCATAAAACAAAGAATAAATAACCTGACACTTCCAAACAATTTAGGAAGTCTTGTTATGCTCAGGTAGAGGCAAAAGTGAAATAATTTGTAAGAGTTTAATCAACAACCTTTTATGGAGCTGTCCTATTAAAAAAAGGCAATATGATAAGAGGTTAGATAAATTAAGAAGAGCTATCCTTGTGGAATACATCAATACACTGTGCCACAAACTCTATTTTTAATCATTTAAGTTCCATTTGGGCGGGGGGAATGAAGCAAAGATTACCTACAAATAGATATTTGCAATTTAAAACTAGTTAGAAAAAATCTAATAGTTGTCATAAGGTAGCACATGCTTAATAATATAATCAATAAGGCTCTTAAATTACAAAATACTGGGAAGAGCAAGCAGTTGATTTAATTTGATAGTATTCTGAAAGGAGGCAATTTTTGAGTAATTAGATACACTTATACTTATTATCCAAAAGGAAACATGTGAAAAAAATTCTAAGAGAAATGCTAAATAATACAATATAGGTATATGATTAGAGTTAAAGGAGCAAATAGCTTATTGAAAGATAAAGGAAATATTTTATATATTCAAAAGTATGAGTTGAATTTTGAAGAATAGATAACATCTGTAAAGGTAAATAAGAGTTATACTGACAAACAATACCAAGTCTCTCCATAGGAAAGTGAATAAATACTCTACACAAAGACAGATATTTGTGGAGAATAATTTATCTTTGGAAAATGTGACAATAAATATGTAGAATTATTTATTTAAGCATGGTGATGTCAATAATAAGGAGAGGAGAGACTTGCAGTAAGGGCATCAGAATAGTGCTGAGCAGGTTATTTTCTTTATGTAAATCACAAAAATATTAGTCAATACTATGTCTTCAATAAAGATATATATGTATATATGTATATAAATAATATATATTACAAATATAGAAATATATTTACAAAAACATAAATACAAAGCAACTGAATGCTATCTTTCCCAAATATTAAGCTATACCTTAAGTAGTAAATGAGGTATTTAGGAGCTAATAACCATGTATGGATTATCAGTCTTGCAGGCTGATAGATTACTGAAATATAATTGTAAAAATTGTAAAATCATGAATCACATAAATTTATAGTGGGAATTGACCCAAAATATACATTTAATTAATTAATGAAAGAACAACAGAATCGTTAAACTACTTGAGAAAGCACCAAAGAGATTATTTGAAATGGCATGCTGAAACAAATTTGTTAGGTTGGAACAAAACTGACTGATGTTTTATAGGGCAACAAAATTGTAACCTTTTCTATCAGGCAGCAATCATTTGAAATGCTAAACACAAACTCTGGTTAAGTCTTGCTAAATCAATCTATAATTGCACAGAATCTAGACCTAATGAGTAGGCTGTGAGTGAACCGAATGGACATCATGAAGAGAAATAACCTCTCGGTCAACCTGTTAGACAATACTCTAGGAGACATTGGACAGGCATCTTTGGGATAGCCTTGAACAGACTTTGCCAGTGATCATAAATATTCATCAGATATTATTTTGTTAATTATAAAAAGCCCGCCCTCCTGTGTTTGGGTTTGACTCTTTTATATAATTCAGGGAGAGGTGTAAGTGACCTGTGTACTTGTCCTGTCAGAAAGGTCACCAAGTCTAGAGTTGGACAGAGTTGGAAACTACTAAGTCTGCAACATTAAATACTGTGTGGAAATTGTATCATGAATATTGACTTGAGCTTTTGATTTTATGTGTGCATTGTAATCGTACATCATAGAGTAATAGAGTAATAGAGGCATACAGGCACGCAGACTTGGGGCGCCATCTCCCAGTTTCCACCCCACTCTCTGCTGCTCCCCACTTCCCTGTGCATGACACTGTGATTGGCACAGATAAATTTGTGTATCTTGAAAAATTTTTTTTTTTTGGTGGTTACTGGGGTTCCTGGAAACCATTCTACCTCCGGGCTATACTCCCAGACCTATTTTTATACTTTTTTATTTGGAAACAGGGTCTCCTAAGCCAGCGCGCGCGGCTGGCTTCGAACCTGCACGATCCTCCTGTCTCTGCCTCCCAAGTGCGGGGATTACAAGCGTGCGTCACTACACCTGGATTGAAATTTTTAATATTTGGTTATTCATTTAAGTATCCATAGCATTGAATCTTTTTTGTTGTTGTAGTTTATTTATTTTTAATTTTTTATTGGTACATTGTTATCCTAAATCTTAATGGAATACAAGATGGTAGAGCATACATGTAGACATCACTCAATTAGCCCTTACCGAGCCTTGAATTTTTAAGTCTCTATTTGTTCTTTTTCAAAAAAATAACATTCAGCAATGAAATAAGGGAGTCATCTTCACAAAATGTTTCTTACAGTACATGTAGTATTAGTGAACTCCTCTCCTCAATGGCTTCAAAATCTACTGATATTCCTGAACTGTCAGAAAAATGACTTTCCTTAAAATCTGTCCAGCAGGTATGTATTGGAAGACCAGTTGGTCTCATATGTGAAGAAACACCCTTTTTCTTTAATTGTGAGTTTTTCATATGCAAAAAATGAGACTTAATCACATTATATTCCTGATTATACAACTAATTTACCTAATTATATTCTGATTAAAAAAAAAAGAGGACAGACTCTTTGTTTTTTCTTTTTGCAGTACTGAGGATAGAACCCTGGTGCATTCTATGTCCGAGCTACACCACCAGCCTATATTTTATTATTTTGAAATAGGGTCTCAATGAATTGCAGAGGGCCTCACTAAGTATCTGAGGCTGGCCACAAACCAGGATTCTCCTGTCTCAGCCTCTCAAATGCTGGATTACAAGGGTGCACCACCACGCCCAGCTGAGGACAGACTCTTGATAAACCCATGGAAATAACTCTATTACCATGAAGGATTAAAACTCTATTTGTTGCTGTCTCCTGAAAGGTCAGAGGAAAAAATTTTGAAATGTATTATTTCAGTTTGTAAATGTATATTCTATAGCTCTCCCTTCTATTGGTAAATAGTCCCTTGAATAATGTTACCACTAATACTCCAAAATTATTAGATTTTTCCTCATCAGTTAATTCAGTCATAATCAATTTTTGTCGTAGTATTTGATCTTGGGTCAGCAGTCTGACACACAATTTTCATGAAGGTGTCTGTTTCTTGATTAAAAGTAGTTTGAAAATCTTGAGTCAGTCTCCTGGCACTGTCTGATAGCTGTCTAATGGCCAGCAACTTTGAAGCTTATACCTAAAAGTCTATGCCCTGAAGCACCAGAAATGGGCACAGTCTTTGCTGTGAGGTCTTGATAATATGCTTCTTTGTTGAGGAGCAAATTTCTAAACTGTAGCTTATGACAGATTTTTAGGAAAAACATGAGAAGAAAGCATAACCATTTGTTGGTACTAAGACCAAATAGTAGTGATCATTTTATCACATTAAGCAACCTTATGAGATCACAGGAATACTGTTCTCTGTTGGGCTGTAATATATAATGAAATCAGAAGTATTTGATCCATATTCCAAGTAAAAACCATACTATAAACTGTGAAAGTACTGCTACAATGCTGGAGTGTTGCAATTCTTTCTTTAAGGGGACAATCTTTAAAACATACTTGTATTACTAGCATTTTTCTGTAAAGAACTTATTTAGGGAAGGCTGCTTTTCTCTTGACAGGTCTTCCCAAGCATGTCTTTTTCAAGTGTTGAAGTAATTAAGAGATATTGAGCATTTTAAACAACATAATTAGTACTAGTAGCCCTCCTTAAATAAGATAAAAGAAGACTCTTTATAGTTATCTAGGGACTTCTAGAAAATCCTTAACATTATTGCATTATAAAATATGTCTTGGAAAAAATGTTTTATGAATGCAGGATCTGGACTTAGAAGGACAAAATTAAAAGTTATGTAGGAGATTAGATACTTGATTAAGAAAAGGCTGCAAGTGTCTGAGAAAAATAAATGGTTATAGTCTTCCTACCTATTAATCATAATGTCAAAAGAATGTCTTAAAATAGGATTAGGGAAAAGTAGTCTAGTTGTAAGAGAACTTAGTTTTCTCAGAAGTAACTTTCTTTTCTTTCTTTAAATATTCAAGGGCATTACAGAGCAAGGAGAATGCATACAAAGTTATTCTGATGAGGTTCAAAATCTGGAAAATTACACAAAAGAAAGAGAGTAACCTTTTATTGCTTCTTGTTCAGAGGAGCTGCATACTCCAAGACCAATTTTTCACTTTAACAGAAAAATTCAAATTCTGGTATTGCATTAATATGATCTTTGGCAATAAAGGATTCACAATCCTTTTTTCTCCTGGTGAACAAACCTATCGTAACTGCACTAGCACATCTCATTGCCTCTTTTCAGACTCATCCTTTTGGAGAATAATGGTTTCAGAAAAAGGAAATTCATCCTCTTCAAACTTAAACAACTTCCTATTCTCACTCAAATTATGTCATTCATTATTGCCTTCTTTATTACATAACAACCTGACACTTTACTTAAGAGCAGAACTCTTCTCTTTTTCTTACAAAAAAACCCATTACCTTCCATACACAGTTGCTTTATTTGTCATTATTTTTTATGCTGAATATTATGTACCCGTGTTAATTATATCTTTTAGCCCAAGTACTCAACTTTACCTCATAGCAAAGAATGAAGAGGTAAGTGAAAACTTCATATTACACGAGCATTTTGGCAAAGCAAAGAAGCTCGTAAATGCACATTACACAACCTCTCGGATGAGTTGTTCCTTTTATGCTCTGAAAACTGTAAAAATAAAAAATGTCCTCTAATATATCTCCAAGATATAGTCACTCTGTACTATTTTAAGATAAAAATTGTGATTTGAATCAAGTTTTCAATATTCTGCGTTACTGAGAATTTATTAATGCGTTTAAAGATGGCAAATTGATTGATCCAGATATGAATCAAGGTCTTAAATTTAACTCAAGATCTTGGATAGTTGCTTTAGGTTGATGGACAATGTATAAACTTTGAGGAGACACAGTTCAGTCCATTGCCGAACAGCGTGCAGCTTCAGATCAGCAATTTCATACGTGGTGAAACAAACGAAATGCAGGACACAGCATCCCATTGGTCTCAGTCTCAATGCCCAGATCCCAAAGAATATCTCCAATTGATATGATGCACGTTCTTGATTGAGTTAAGTTTGTACACGTGCAATCCTACCATGTAACAAAGAGTTAAAACAGAAGCAGTGGTGTTTCTTGATGCTCATATTTCTGTAGAAAGGCTGGCCTTGGCTGACAGCTAAGGATATGAGTTTTGAAATGTTCTCTCCATGACTAATTTATAAAGCTGTTTAATATACCTGGGGCACTGAATGTTGCAGTACCAGGCTGTCTAAATGGTACAAACAACGTGATTTATGATAAGTACATTCTTTCCTTCTGGGAATCTAGTGTTTGGTAACTGTGGCTGATTGTATAGATCAGAGAATACCTGCGAGTCCAAATTCCGATCCAGACTTTCAGCTCTATGTCATGAACAGGCTTCTCTGGACAGAAACATGTTGCCACCGCACATTGCTGGAGGAAGAAGCAGGTATCCTGGATCTCTCTGAGGGAAAATGTTGGGAGGTGCGACTAGGTCCTTGCAGAATCTCCTGATGAGTTTTCAGTTTTTGTGCCTTCTGATTTGTGACTTTCACTGTGAATAACCATGGTCATGAGTGCACTTAATGCCCTTAGAATCTCATGAGAGATTCTAGGAATTCACTGAACATGTAAGTAGTCAGGGGACATCTGAAACATGCTAAATTAAGACATCAAGCCAGGTGTTCCGTAGTCTTCCACTTTAGAGAATAGACAGCCGACATTTCAACAGGGAACACCAAAGCACTGTTGTCACTAACAGAATTACTTTGGACTTTGAGTGCACTAGAACCACAACCAAAGTTGGCCATGAAACAAAAGCAAACAACAAACAGAGTCAGAGGGACAACACGTCAGCAAATGTAAATGTCTTCTGCTATTTTTGTTCATTCTGAAAGAGCAAACTATGTCATAGATAAAGCTGAGCCAAGAACAGTATCTAAGAACAATGACAGGGATTGATATAAACAATAAAGCAAGGTGTGCTAAGTATTCACTAAGAAAATGAAGAGCAAGTAAGTCCTATAGGGTAATAAAACCTCTGGACGTATCTTTCCTAACTGGTAGAAATCATTTGTGTCTCTTTGAGACAAATTTACCTTGGAGTTTGACAGAACTTGAAACTTGGGCCTTGACCAGTAATGTATACTGGCTCAAATACAGGGGCATTCTTAGAGAGCCATATAATTCTCAGGTGGATCTGTTAGGCATGCCCCAGTACAACATTTCAAAGACAGTCATTCTTTTGCTCTATTTTAGGTTTAGGAAAACTATTCTTATTAAAGTAATTGCCATTTTTCTGCAGTTTTGCCAACATCATTTGTTGAACTGGCCATCTTTTTCCCAGTGTATGTTTTTGGCCCCTTTGTCAAAAACCATTGGCCATTAGTGTGCAGATTTGTTTCTGAGGCTTCTATTCTGCTCCATTAGTCTATGTATCTGGTTTTGTGCTAGTACCATGCTGTTTTCATTACTGTGGCTTTGTATTATAAAGTCAGGTATTGTATGTTTCCTGCAATAAATGTATGAAAAAATGCTTAACATCATTAGCAATCAAAGAGATGCAAAAATCAAAACTACCCTGAGATTTCACTTAACTCTAATTACAATAACAATCATTCAAAACACTAACAACAACAAATGCTGGCAAGGATGTGGAGAAGTGGAAACTCAAATACATTGTTGGTGGAATTGCAGATTAGTTCAACCACTCTGGAAAACAGTATAAAGGATCTTCAATGAAAATGAACCTACCATATGGTCTAGCAATACCACTTCTGGGTATCTACCCCCAAAATAAAAGCCAAAATACCAAATTAATGCATGCATATCTATGTTCATAGCTGCACAATTCACAATTGCCAAACTATGGAACCAGCAAAGATGTCCATCAACAGATGAATAGATCACAAAACTATAGGATAGGTACAAAATGGAATTTTACTCAGTCATAAAGTAAAACAAAATTACATAATTTACAGGGAAATGAATGGAACCAGAGAACATTGTGCTGAGTGAGATAAGTCAGTCACAAAAAGTAAAAAAATAAAAATTGGATGTTCTCCCTAATATGTGGAAGCTAGGGAGAAAAAGGGTCATAGGAGGAACTCTAGACAAAGAAGGAGAAACCATAGACGAGCAAATAAGATGATCTACCTGGGGGTAATGGGAGGAGAAATTAGGGAAATTACCTAATATACGTGGTATATATTCACAAACATATCAAAGCCAATCACTAAGCCAAACATGAGAAGTGGGAAGGGGGGAGGGAATGGGGTGGGAATTGGAGAAGGGCTAAATGAGTGATGTGTGCATGTATGCCTCTACCATGTTTTACTCCATTAGGATGTATGATTATGATGCTCCAATAAAAAGGTGATAACCAACACCACCAGTCATGAACAATTGTATATATCAGAGTATACTGACGAGTATATGTAGAAATAAATAAAAACAAATTTTTTGTGGTACTAGGGATGGAACACAGGGGGATTCTACCTGCAAGCTACATCCTCAGTCCTATTTTTTGTTTTTGGTACTGGAGGTGGAACCCAGAGGCTTTTCTACCCCTGAGCTATACTCCCAGACTTATTTTATACTTTATTTGGAAACAGGGTCTCCCTGCATTGCTAAGAGCCTCACTAAGTAGCTGAGGCTGGCTTCGAACCTGTGCGATCCTCCTGTCTCAGCCTCCCAAGTGCAGGGATTACAAGCGTGTGCCACCATGCCTGGCCCCAGCCCTAGTTTTTATTTTCTATTTATGAAACAGGGTCTCACTGAGTTACAAAGGGCCTCACTAAGTAGCTGAGGCTGGCCGCGACTGTGATCTTCCTGTGTCAGCCTCCCAAATACTGGGATTACAAGTGTGCCCCACCACGCCCAGCAAAAAACAAATTTGAACAAAAATAAAATTTACTCATACTTCCATAATTCTAATATTGATATCTTATAACAAAAGATATTTGCATTTCAGTAAGAGTAATTATATTATTCAAACATTGTGACATACAGATGCTATACTAAAACTTTAATAAAATTGTGGGTAATATTTTTATTAGGGGGGACATATCACACTGGATTCTTTGTCATTAAAGGCAATGTAAGAAATGTGTTTCAAATTGAGTCAATGAAGTGTAATGAAAAATGAATAAAGAATTCTTCTGTGGTATAAGAATTATAGCTTCATAAAATGTGCTTTCTGCAAAACAATGGTATAATGAACAGAATGTTTATATCTCCTTAATTTTTTTTTTCTTTTGGTGGTGGTCCTGGGGTTCCTGGAGGCCCTTCTACCTCCGGGCTACATTTCCAGACCTATTTTTTTTTAATATTTTTATTTGGAAACAGGGTCTCTTAAGCCAGTGCGGCTGGCTTCAAACTTGCACAATCCTCCTGTCTCCGCCTCCCAAGTGTGGGGATTACAAGCGTGTGCCACCACGCCCGGCATATATCTCCTTAAAATTTATATGTGGAAATGTAATCATTAATGTGATGGTATTTGGAAAAGGGACTTTGGGAGAGGTACTTTGAAGGACTTTGTGCCAGAAGGTTGGATCCATAATGGTTGAGATCAGTGCTCTTATAAAAAGAAAAGAGATCACTACCATCTTCTCTTTCCACCAAGTGGGAACACAGTGAGAAGTGGACGTTCTGAGACCTGGAAGTGTCTCAGCAGAACCTTAGGAGGCTGGCACTCAGCTCCAAATTTCAGATTCCAGAACTGAGAAATAAATCTCTGCAGTTTAAGCCAACTGGTCTGTGGTACTCTGTTCTCGGAGCTAACATTGATCAAGACAAATGGAGACAGGGACTATGTACTCTTCACAGGAATGCTGAAGGCTGCCAGCATCTCTAGTATGCAGCTACATGAGTTCTCAAAATGAAACAGCTTTTAAGTCAGTACATGCTGGATAGGATAGAGTAGGACAACACAGAAAAGAGAGGAGGCCCCACAGCAAGAAGATGGAAAGATCTGAAGAATATTATGTTAAGTGAGATCAGCCAAGCACAGAAAGAGAAGGGACATATGTTTTCTCTAATGTGCCCAAACTAGGGAGTATTAGGGATACCAGAGGGACTCCAGGTAATGGAGGGGAAACCTCAGCAAAGCTAGAAAGGAGGGGTAGGAGAGGAAGAAGGCTGAGGTTGATTAACTGAAGGAGCTACATTTGAATATGTGTATAACTGAGACTGTAGCATGGTCAACCTGGACACTCACTATTGTGAGGAGGGGAAAGGGAAGCGGGGAGGGGGAAAGGCACCAAGCACTGGGTGAATGTATGCCATTTTCAATATGATCCACATCAAATTAAAAAAAAAAAGAGGTCAATATATTGTCTTTTTTGGACAAAAACATTTGTGATAATGATAAAAGAATACTTCATAAAATAAGTAGCATAACTAACATGTATGGCAGTGACTATGTTCTTGTGCTAAGAGATAGAGAATGTCGGCTGCAGGAAGGAAATGAAGGATTCACCATGCTGGAGCTCGCTCCCTCTTGCGAGAAGTCTGGTATCACTCCTGTTACTTTCTGCATGTTTTTAAAAACTCAGATCCCTTTACACATTTCATGGGAGAGTACTGACTATTTCTCAGGGAACTTTTGCATTGGTAATAATTTGCTGCTGCTTTTCTGTAATTCCCATATGTGATTCGACCAGCATATTTGAAAGAGATACACAAACATTCATGGGCCCAGATGCTGATTACCTGAAAGTGAACAGATAAGAAATATTTGGCCCAAACCCCCAAATCAAAAGAAAAACTGGAAACAGGAACTGAGACAAATAATGTAATATCTTTATCTTAAGAGACGAAGAGTTTTAATCTTTTAAGAGCTTGCAATTTGCAATTATGATTCTATTTTACTCAAATAATTCAGTGGGTCGAAGACATAACCTTTGAAAGGGTCATGCGGCTTTCTGAGAGCTACTATGGTTGGTTAAAATAAATAAGTCCTGAGTTGTTAAAATGCTATGCTAGCAGCCAGGTATGGTGGCGCACACTTGTAATCCCAGCATTTGGGAGGCGGAGACCAGAGGATCGAGGTTCACGGCCATCCTCAGCTGCTTAGCAAGGCCCTTTGCAACTCAGTGAGACTGTTTCAAAAAAAAAAAAAAAAAAGAAAAAGAAAAAAAAAGAAAATAGACTAAAATAATAGACCTGGAGGGTGTAGCTCGGTGGTATCCCTGGGTTCCATCCCCGGTACTGAAAAAAAAAAATGCTATGACAGCCTTGCAAAGAAAAGGAGATTATAAAATGAAAATCCTAAATTTCTTTAAACTTTAGGAGACTGTTTCTATCTTCCTGCTTCCTATTTTAAATGTTTCATGTAACTAAATGCAACCATTTGCACCCATGTAGAGAACTCAGTCCCTTTTTAACTCACTATTGCTCTCCCTGGGTCTCTCCCTAGGCTTCCTGGTGGTCAGGACTGAATGCCATGCCTTAACTCTCTAGGCAGTTGTACCTTTTGCAAAGATGTACCCCCATACAATGATGTACCCCATACAATTCCCAACACATCTGTTATGTCAGACTCAATATTTAACAAAATTCTATTTATGCATCAATGACCACACATATACTCACAAAGGCTCATTGCATGGGAACATTAAAACTGGGTACCAACTATGGATATTTTGACAGTCTTATTCCATTATCCATTTTGAGAGTGCTTCCTTATCTGGAATGCCATCTTTAGTCTACTTGCTATGGCTTTCTATGTCTTACCCAGCTTTACTAGAAGAAACCAAAGTGGAAAGCCTTATATTTTTTTAAATAGCCTTAAATCCAAGCCCCAGATAGCTTTATTTGACCTCAGGCCAAAATATTAAAAATAATTTCATGTTAATCTGTTCAGGCCTGTACTACAACCACAATTACACAGTTTGAGGCATGGTATGGATATGATTTTGCCAGTCTCATGACTTTTAAATATATTGGTATAAAGCTCTGAATTTTTATTAATTTACCAGCATAGAGTAATATTTTATTAATTTACCAGCATAGAGTAATATTCTCTAAATATGTCTTGACAATGTGGTTCCTTCTATTTTGAACGAAGGGCCTCCCCAGGCTAAATTTTTATTTTATTGTTTTAGGGACACCAAGAATGAGATCTACTCTCTTAATTTTTTAAGTGTACAACACTGTTGACTCTAAAGCACATAATGCATTTATATACGCTAACCTGTGCACATATATTTATAGCACCTTTATTTATAAAAACATTCATCTCACTTAACTGAAATTTTCTTTCTGATGATTAGTCATTTTCATTTCCCCCTTCCCATCCCTCATTTTACTCTGATTCTATGAAACTATTTTAAATATTTTATAACAAATGGATAATACAGCGGATCTAGAATGCCCCCCAAAGGCTCATATTTTGAGAGCATGATTTCCACCACAGCAAGATTCAGGGGTGGGACTTTTAGGCAAAGACTGGATCATTAGCGTTCAAATATCATCAGTGGATTAATTCATGAAGTGGATTAATTGATAGTAGGATGGAGTAACTACTGTGATTTGGGACTAAGTTGGAAGAGGTAGTCACTGAGGGTGTGTCTTAGAGGGGTATTATATTTCCTGCCCCTTCATCTCTGTCTGTTTCTCTTTCTATCTGTCTGTCTGTCTGTCTGTCTCTCTTCCATTTCTGGCCGCCATGAGTTGAACAAGTATCTTCCACCAGGTCCTTCTGCCATAATGCTTCTGCCTTGGAGCCAGCTGACCATGAAAACTTTGAAAGTTAAAACACTTTGCAAGCCAATATCTATCTATTATCTATCTATCTATCTATCTATCTATCTATCTATCTATCTATCATCTTCTCTGCTCTCAAGTTGTCCTTGTCAGATATTTTGGTCACAGTGACACAACGATGACTGAATAATACATGCAATATTTGTGTGTGTGTGTGTGTGTGTGTGTGTGTGTGTGTACATATTGCCTAGATACTCGATTGCTCGATTGATAAATATGTCACAATTCAACTGTGAAAAATAAAATAATTATGTTAAAAATAGACAAAGTCATAAAACATTTCTCTAAGAAGGACAAGTGGATGAAGAATAAGCACATGAAAAGTTGCTCAGCATCATTATCTACTAGGGAATTGCCAATTAAAGCCACAATGAGATACCTAAACATCTTCCAGAAGGGATAAACTAGAAAGCAGCGACACTACCAATGCTAGAGAAGTTGTTAAAAAACTGAATGATCCGTAGAGTATAAAAATATAAGATGGCAATGACACAGTAACTCTGAAAAACAATTTGGCAGATTCTTTAAAAAACACAATCACAAACATATAGTAACTATATAACTTAGGGAAATAAAAATGTATTTATTATAAAATAACATATGCATAGATATTTATAATGCCTTTTATTTGAAAAATAGCTAAAAACTGGAAACAACTAGATGTTCTTTGATTTTTTTTTTTTTTTTTTGGTGGTACTGCGGTTCCTGGAAGCCCTTCTACTTCCAGGCTACACTCCCAGACCCATTTATATTTTTGAAACAGGGTCTCTTACACCTGCACAACCTCGAACCTGCACAACCCTCCTGTCTCCGCCTCCCAAGCGCGGGGATTACAAGAGTGTGCCACCACACCCGGCTGTTCTTTGATTTTTGAATGGCAAAACAAACTGTGGTATATCTGTACCTTGGAATGTATTTAGTAATAAAAAAAAAGAACTAAAAAAGTGAACTATTGATATATATAACAATCTGGATAAATATCCAGAGAGTTGTAATAAGTGAAAAAAGAAATCAATCCCCCAGAGTTTCATACCATATGATTTCAGTTATTTAACATTCTTGAAATAATAAAATTATAAAAGTAGATAACATATTAGTGGTTAGCAAGAGTTCTGAAAAGATGGGCTATAAGATTGAACTGGGTGTATTATGATAGAACAACTCGATTTTCATGGTTGTGATATTACATTATAGTTTTTCAAAATAATACCATTATGGGGGACTGAGTCAGAAGTGCTTGTAATTAAATCAAAAATTTAAAAAGTAATTTAAAAAATCACGGAGCAGTATTGCATGTTAAGATGGTGTTTTAGGTTCAGGTTCCTACTGAAATGTCAAACCTTCACTACAGCTGGCTTTATTACCTAAGTTCAAGCCCTGAGAAACTATAGAGAGAAACCAGAGCAACAGCCAAAAAAAATAAGAAATAAAAGAAATTCTAAAAGTAATTATAAACTGTTGTGAGAGATTATTATTATTTGAGGGGGGTACTGAAGATTGAACCTAGAGGCATTCTATCTCCAGATTATGCCCCCAGCCCAATTTTTTTTATTTCTTTATTTGTAAACTGAGTCTCACAAGGTTTCTGACAGCCTTGCTATGTTGCTGAGGCTGGCTTTGAACCTGCGATCCTCCTGTCTCAGCCTCCCAAGTACAGGGATTACAAGCAAGCTCCACTACGCCTGGCTTGAGAGGGGTTAGTTTGAAACCTTGTGTAGGAATTGGCTTTTACCTGAGAAAAGAAGCATCCAGGTGAGGCTGTGGGAGGATAAAATACAAATGATCTGTTGGAGATCTGTTTCTGCATCTCTCCAGACATTGCCTAGGGACCAAGAGTACCTGTTCTTTGCACCAGAGCTGGAATACAGCTGTCATTAGGGCCTGGACTCCAGGGGTGACCACCTAGGGCCTGGACTCCAGGGGTATCTTCATGCTAATAAGACTCATAGCTGTGAGGATCATATTTAAAAACAAGCAAACAAACAAACATAATTACTTTTAGGCAGCCACTTCCCAACACTGCCCCTTCCAAATTCTCCCAGGGCTAACGAATTACAATTTAAAGAGACTCTTCTAATACACATCTCCTGAGAAAGTGGGAGCATTATTCTGGGGAGATAGGAGTGTTATTGTTGCTTTGTTTATCTTTTATTCTCTGGGATCCCCACATGGGCTTTCTGGCAGTGTAGCCAGTTAACTCATGGGTAATGAACTGAAGGGCCAAAACAATAAGACTTTTAAAGAGTCCAAATTTAAAAAAAAAAACAGCATACTGTATAAAGAGTCTAGTATAGCAAATATACTAGAAAAAAATGACTGAGAATATATAATAACATACAAAATGATAAGGAAATAGAGTAGTAATAAGAAACAGGAATCATTCTTTTTAAATTTATCTGTTTTAGCTATAAAAGTTATATAATTTCAGTATAGTCACAGAGAAATAAATTTAAAATAATTTTAAAGAATAGAAAAGATTGTAGACTGAAATTTTCATTGTAAGTCAAAAGAGAAAGTTAAGGAAAAAGCCAGACCTGGCCACACTAAAAGTGATATGCTCCAAGAACAAAGACCAAAAGGACATTTTATTTAGCTTACAGAAACAAAATGCCATGTACAAAGATCACACATAAGAGTTGGGTTGGTTTATTTTTTAACAGAAAAAAATGGATGTGTGAAGAACAGAAAATACTCTTTTGAAGTATTGATGGGAAGAGCAGACTAAAATGTTGCACATAGCCAAACATTTGGTACGTCTTTAGTATCTATAGTCAGTTTCATCCTGAAATAAAACCTGAGGATTATGGAGCAGAGATCATAGTTATTATTTAAAAATAGCTGTACCTGTGTCCCTGGGTTGCATATTCCAGATGTTTTGCAATGAGCCAGAGGTCATCCTGCAGTTATGAGAATCTATACTTCAGATGAGTAGCACTAAAATTATGAATTCAGAACTTTAGATTGGCTCACCAACTGTACTTTTCCTTTTTAAAGAGAGAGCTAAAACTAATCTCTATGATGTAAATAATTTCTTGGGAAGACGGGGGTGGGGGAAACTATGGGGGTTCTGATCCTTTGTAAGTAAATCTCTCTGGGAAAGAGATTAAACAATCTCTTTTAAGCAAAAAAAAAAAAAAAAGATAGCTTTTATACTTAGGATTGAACCCAGTAGCATTCTACCTCTGGGTTACAACCCCAACTTTTTCTTTTTTCTTTTGAAATGAGGTCTCACAAAAATGAAAAGTAAATTGCCAAATTGCCCAGGCTGGCCTTGAACCTGTGATCCTCCTGTCTCAACCTCCCAAATATTGAGATTATAGACCTGAGCCACCATGCCCAGCTAAGGTTTATCATTTAACAGGTTTCTATTTTCTTCACTTGGGAATTTATATTTACTGATTTATTTATTTATTTTGAGGATCTGGGGCGGAACCCAGGGGCATTCGACCTTCAAGCTACACCCCCAGCCCTATTTTTTATTCTTTATTTTGAAAAGGGTCTCACTAAGTTGTGGAGAGCCTCACTAAGTAGCTGAGGCTGTCTGCAAACCGCAGCCTTCCCAATTCTGGGATTACAAACGTGTACTACCACACCCGGCTTCTAATCATGTATTTAAAAAAAGAAGAAGGAATTACTTCCTAACAATCGTAATTTAAGTATAGGGCCATAATAAAATAATCTGATTTTCAATGCCTCAGACAGTTGCTACATTGAAAGCTACTCTGAAAACAGTTTGAGAAAAGTACATAGATAAGAGAAAAAGAAAATGCAGGTGTCACTATAAAAAATATGCAAAGAAACAATGATCAAGAACATTTTTAAGGCCGGGCATGTTGGTGCATGCTTGGAATCCCAGCATTCGGGAGGTGGAAACCCACAGCTACTTAGCAAATCCCTTTGCAACTCAGTGAGGCTCTGTTTAAAAAAATTTAAAAAACTAAAAAATAGGACCTGGGATGTAACTCGGAGGTAGGATGTCCCTGGGTTCTATCCTAATATCGCAAAGAAAAAAAAAAACATTTTAAAATTATATTCTCTTCAAAATAATTAAACCAGAGAAAATGGGATTGTAGTGACCATGCAATAAAAACTTGATAAAGAAGGGACACTGTACAAAAGCATCAAAGGATATGAGAACTTGCTAACATTCTTGCCATTTAGAAAAATGTAAAATTCAAATACAAACATAAACAGTAGATAAAACTAAAAAATAAAGATGACATAAACATATATATTAACCAATAATTGCAATAAATATAAATGGATTAAGCAATATATTCACAGAATCGATCATATACAAAACAATAAAGACATATCATAACATTTGAAGATTGGGAGGGAACGTAAGCAAAGGCATTTTAAGGATTTCAAACCAAAAGAAAACTTATACAGAACTAAATTAGTGTCAGATAAAATGTATGCTAATAAATAAAGCACTTCTTAAAGGTGGACTATTGTTATCTAATGGTAAAAGTCATTGATAATGATAAAAGCTACAATTTAAAATATGTTTACTTAACTTGAAAAAATGCCTGTAATAAATTCAAGGGAGAAATTGGGAAACCCATTATTTGGATTTTGACACCTCTCTTAATTGATGTCAAATACACAAAAAGAAAGTATACACATCTGAACACATCAATTAACAAATTCAAATTAATGCACTTATATACGATTTTATAGCCAACAATTAAAGAGTAAATTTTTTTCTCCAGAATAAATATATGAGATTTTATTCTGACATTTTATTTTTTATTTTTTTGCATTGCTAACATTTTTTAACAATATTTTTATTGAACATAAATAGTATACATTTAAACTATATTTGGTGCCCTCTCCCCCCCTCCCCCGTTTTCCCTTCCCCCCTCCCACCAATGGTTGTCCAGGTTAACCATGTCTTATTCATAATTTTACACATGTTCAGATGTAGACCCTCATTAATCAAGATCAGCCTTCCTCCTCTCCTATGTTTCCATTCAAACTTTGCTGGTATTTCCCCTCCATTATCTGGAGTCCCACTGGTATCCTCTGTGTTTCCTAGTTTGAGCATATTAGAGGAAACATATGTGCCTTCTCCTTCTGTGCTTGGCTGATCTCAATTAACATAATTTTCTCCAGGGCTTTCCATCTTCTTGCAAATGATATAATTTTGTTCTTCTTTATGGCTGAATAGAATTCCATTGTGTGTATTTCCCAAAGTTTTGCAATCCATTCATCTGTTGATGGAGATCTGGTTTGGCTCCATATTTTGGCTATTACAAATTTTGCTACTATGAACATAGGTATGCATATTTTATAAAGGAAATAAAGACTTAAATTTTTCTAAGATGCCATAGATATAGAAAATAAGACCTAATGACAATGTAAGATAAAGATTATATTCTTAAAGATAAAACATAAAATCCCTATACCTTTGCAAATTTTATAAAAATGCTATCTAATCCAAGATATTAAAATGTAAGAGTAATAGTAATAAATTATTCTTAGAATTGCATTATAAGAAATGGTAATGAAAAGCTTACAAAGTAAAATCTATGGGATATGGTCAAAGTGATTTTTGACAGACATTTATAATCTTAAATATTTATATTAGATAAGAAGACATTTGTAAAATCATTTGTGCTAATGTACGTTTTTAGAATTTAGAGGACTAATACTAGATTTAACAACCCTCCAACCTCAAAGAAAATCAGAAAGAAAAATAGACTTGTGATTAATGCAATAGAAAGGTGCTATATTTAACTAGATTGTATTATTAAGCTCATCTAGGAAATTGAAGAAAGCAGTCATCTGAAGCAAAAAGCTAAAAGACTCTTTGCTCAGCCTTTCTCTTACCCAGGAAAATTGATTTCACTTCCCCTTTCATCTTCAAGTTGGATCTACCCTCTGCTTTCAACTATAGGATCTACTACCACACACAAGTTTACTTTCCTCCTTTGACAAAGACAGGCACCTGTGAGAAGTCAAATGTGCTTATCCACAGAGGACCCACAGACCATCTGTTGGGAATCCCCCACTGTGTGGGTTTAATTTGTTCATGCATTTACCTCATACAGAGAGAGAAAAATTGGAGGAATCCAAACTTTAAACACAAGGACTCTCAATGACAGGCCTTCAGTTTAACACAGGCAATCGGGATGTACACCATCCACCCCAAGCTCTGCTGGCCGTGTATTCTTATCTCAACACCAAGCTAGGTCCTTGAACTAACTCCCCAGAGAGCAGACCCCTCTTATGGGGACTGAAGAAAGATTTTAGCTTAAATTTTTCATATCTTTAGTTTGTGTTAAATGTAAACCCTGACAGACTTTTTTTTTTAAATTTTCCACCCAATTAATGCAGTACATGGTTCAGTGGCTCTGACTTCACCCTGGCAGCCTGATTATGGTAATGTGGATGTTGACTCACACTGCTTTTTATAAGTATCCTATCCTGCACTGGGTCCAAGTATCAGAAGTGGTCTTACATTGCTAGGGGGGATGCATATGTGTCTATGTATGTGGGGGTGCTTTATATATATGCATATGCATGCATGCATAAATTAAATGGCATGATGCATATGTATCTGTGTGTATACGGCAGAAGCAGGATGTTTAGGCATATGCATATGCATGGATGCATAATTAAAAAGTAGATTTTTATCTAGGAAGAGTGGTAGTCAGAGCATCGGGAGCTCCTTCATTGTTCTTGGTACATACTAGGGAAATTATGAAGGAAGTACTCTTCCTTTTCCAAATAAGCTGGGGTTATTTAGGATGAAAGTGTAGCTCAGTAGGAAAATTTGGCTCATCATTACAAGTCATCTAAATGTTTCTTAAAAATGCAGATTCCTGGATCTTTCCCCAGATGTAGTTTGGGTGGTCTGACATAATCTAGGCTTCTATATTTTGAACTTAGGGCCCTAGATCAACTTTGTAATTAGACAAGTTTAGAAAGTTTTGCCATACCTAGTTGCAAGGACCAACAGTTTCAAACTTCATGTGCACAAAATCTTTTGGGATTGTTTTTATTGCTTTCTATAAGACTTATCAGACTTCTCCATTCCAATGAAGATTGATATTCATTAATCTGACATAATCACTTAGTACACTCCTATTTCTTAACCTCTCTAATCCTTGGATTCCTCACTTGAAATATAAAGATAATAATAATAATAATACCAACCTCAGAAAGATTTTTAGAGAAGGCAGTAAACTAATTCCTGCAAAGCACTTAGAGAACAGAGTAAGCCTGCAATAATATTGTCTATGATAATTACTAGTTCATGTAACAGACATCTTCTGCTTGCCTAATGGAATAAATTATTTAGAAAAAGTGTTTCCATTGTTCTCTCTGTACCAAACCTCTCTACCATGTGGCCTTGCAGCAATTTTTATTAGGACACGGAGGCTATTTTCTCTATGCCTGAAACAGGGATGGTCTTGTCAAATGTTCTGATCAATCAATTGTGGTGGCAGAAGTGAAATTGTGTAAGTTCTGAGCCTAGGCTTCAAAAGGTCATCTCCACTTTCATTCTATAAATAAACCCTCTCTAGTCTGCTTACCAATAAGAGACCATGTGGATTAGGCCAATCAGCCAGCTGTACCAGCCCTGGCCCTAGAGATACATTGGAACCCAGCCAAGGTCAGCAAAGTTCTCTCCAACCTGCAGACAACTGGGAGCAAATGAGTAAGCCCAGCAGAAGGACCATTGTACTGACCAAGAACTCCTGAGCAACAATAAATAGCAATTGCTTTAAGGCTTCAAGTCTTAGGGTAATTTGTTACACAGCCATAGATAACTGATACAAGTACTATGTGACATTACTGCTTACATACTAGGAGCAAAGAAAAACAAGGCACAGTTTCAGCTCAAAAACATAAGTATGGCTTCACAAGAGCAATAGACCACTAAAGCACAACTGCAACATATAATTATAAAGGCTTACATTATGTTTGTCTGGTAAGATTCACGTATTGACAAAGGAATCCTGGAATGTTTGCCTTTTGCCACATACTATCCCAGGCACTTAGGATACACTGGCATCTCATTTTACATTTTTAAGGTTATAATCCAAAAACAACTGACCACACAACTCAGGGGAAGGAGATTTATTTGCTCACAATTTCTTGGAGATTTCAGGTTCTGTCCATGGGAGGGCAGGATCTGGCAGCAGGAAGCAGAGACAGGAAAAGAGCAAGGCTCTGATCTCATATCATGAGAGAAAGAAGCGAGAGCACAAGAGTAAGTAATGGGATTCACAACACACACACACACACACACACACACACACACACACACACACACAGTTCCTGAGGCCACATCCCAAGGGACCTGCCCAATCCGGTTGTACCTCATCAGCCTAGGTTACTATCCAGTAGATCTATGATAATGGATTTATCTACTCATGAGATGACAACCCTCATGACTTAACTATATCAATCCTGAGCTCTACAGGGGATAGTCTGTATCCGATCATAAAAATCAGTAATCAAATAAAAGATCCCATTCCCATAGAAAATCAGAGTATATTAAATATCCTGAACCACACATACAGAAAGAAATAATAAATGTTATAAATAAATATATTGAGTGGGATATTGGAAGATAGTACATTCCAAGGGAAAAAATGGTTAAAAATAATACCAGTAAGAAGGATCTAAAATATAAGACACTAAGAACATGGGTATGTAAAAATGAATGTACTTCTCTGGTTTCAACCCCTTTGGAAAGATACCCAATGGTTGTATAGCTGGGTATCATATGGTGGCTCCATTCCCCGTTTTCTAAGAAATCTCCACACAATGTCAATCTGGGTACTCTATATTGAGAGGGATAAAAATGAGGAGGTAGGGGGCATCAAGTGCTGTGTGCATGGATGCCACTCTCAGCATGATTTACAGATGATGTAAGACTATAATGCACCAATGAAAGCATAAAAATATAGGACACAATGATTATAGCTCAGATGGACAGATCGGTCTGGGATGATTTTGTTGAGATAGCACAGTAAACACTTGAAGATGAGGGAATTAAACAGAATGTTTTCAAGGAGATCAAGGAGACACAGTAAAGACACAGAGGTGAGGAAGCACCTAGAATATGCTGTTAACAGAAACTAGGTCCATTGCGGGTAAAACGTGAAGCACAAGGTAGAACACGCAACTCAACATATAAGAGTCAGACATGTGCAGAAGGTGGAAGCCAGGGTAGGAGTTACCTAGGGCAGCACAGAGAAGCCCTGAGGCTCTAGAGGAAGAGGGGTTAGATTAAAGGGGACAAGGATTCTAGTACCTTGAGCGTTAATCACACACATGTCAGGGTTCTTAGAAGATGAAATAGTTCAATGGCCAAAGCAAAGATTAATAATATAATTCAGGTGTTTATTGGTTTCATATTTAGTCTATGCCTAGAATATGCCAGGCTAATATTAGAGACCATGAGTCAAAGGAGTTATGGAACAACACAGAACTGGTATCTGAGAACTAGCTCCAAGATACCATTTGACCCAAGAAAGAGTCAGACACAGGCCTGTACAGAGTGCAATTTATTGGGGGCTCAAGTTACTGATGAGAGCTTGGTCTTGGGTGGCAGTGAGACCAAGTGCACTGCTTCAATTTAGGATGGAAGGAAGGGTGCAGATATAGATTAGGACACATTCTTCCAAGCCAGGATGAAGCTGGTTTATCTTAAACTAATACCAAAGAATCAGGCCCATTCCTGGTGTCAGGGTTTGACTATAAAGTGCTGGTGGTTTGTCTTTTTGTAGTTTGCTGGGAAACTACACAGGAAACCTCAACACAGGTGATTTGGGACAATTCTGGTGGTCACGCCTCAAGACGGCTGCAGTCATGTCAGCTAAACCCACTTGATTGCAAAGACATTTTTATCTGTATTCCAACGAATACATCTAGTGATAACTTAGAATAATGTTATAAAATATTCTAAGGCATATTGAATCACTTACTTCTTTTTATTTCCAGAAACAGTAAAGACAAATTGTTGGCACTCATAGAACTTATATTCTAGATGAGAAGACGGGAAAACTATCTATCCATTGATAAAATTGTAAGCCAAAAACAACAACATTGTACTGAGTGGTCACTCCACCAACTTAAAAGCTTCAGAAACTTTATAACAAATAACCTATAATATTATGACTTATGTGAGATATGGACTGGCTTATGAGTTGGGAAAAGTAGCATTAAGTTCTCTTTTTATGATGGTGAGCACATTTATATTTTGCATTGACAGAATGCCAAGTGGAACAGAGCAGTTCCTTTCCTAATTCATTCTATGAGCTAATAAATTATGAACATGAAGTGAGGGATTTGCCCTATAAAACTAGTTCTATATATCTCAAGAAAGCAAGCGGAAAAGCTCCGACCTTTAGCAACCCAATGAATTTATAGAAAACCAGTCCCTCAGGCATCCTTCCGGAAAAGTATATGCTTATCTACACATGACAGAGACAAGCTACACTCTTAACTCAAATAATAGCCATGTTTCCCTCCTGAAAACTGCAAAACTATTCTTGAACTAAAAAAAGAGTCCAATTGTGAGAGGAGCTATAGAGGAATCTACTGAGTTATTTAGATTGGACACTGCAAGTAGAGATATATTTTCTTCTTCCTGAGTGCAAATGGAATATCAAACCAGCACATTTTCAGTATATAGGAATTTGACAATTGTAGAATTCAGTTCTGGATGCTCTTGCCTTGAATTATATATAATCGCTTCATTAAAGTGAGCCAATTTATACTCAATAGGATACTTTATTTTTCCTTCTTAGTCCTTCTGTGGTTTTTTTTATTCCTGTCTCTTGATCAAAACTCAAGTAAATGCCATAACTTTTCCAATCATTTTCAGATCATAAAATGTTAGTCCTCTTTACTTTTTATTTCTTTTTCAGCATGAGAAATTCTAGTCAGGGTAGCTATCATACCTATCAATCTTTGTTCAAATGCTATCTTTCTTGACTAACATATTTACAATGGCAAACCTCACTTTCACTCCAATAGTTCAGATTCTCCTCTATGCTGCATTTTCTGCCATCTAAAAATATTATTTTTCTAATTTCATTTTTTGTCTTCCATTATGTGTAAATACCTTAAGGGTAAGAAGGCTTTCTTTTATTTCTCTGAGTAGTGTGCATGTGTGTATTTTACTGACTTATTGGCTAGTACAGTACAAACCACTCAATAAATACTTGTTACATGGAAGAGTGAATCAAAACCAAATTCTCATTTAAAATGTTTCTCTTCTTTCAGTAGGGGCTTATATTTTTTAAATTTTTTATTGGCGCATTGTACTCATCTTAATGGAGTACAAGATGGTAGAGACATACAGGCACACACTCATTTAGCCCTCCCCCAGTTTCCATCTCATTCCATCCCTCCTCCATCCTTCTGAGGTTTGGCTTAGTGATTGGTTTTATATGTTTATGAATGTAATTCATGCACATTAGGGAATTTCCCTTTTCCCCCCTAAGATAGGTCATCTTATTTGCTCACCTATGGTTTTCCTTTTTCATTTAGAGTCCCTCCCATGACCCTTTTTCTCCCTAGCTTCCACATATTAGAGAGAGCATCTGATTTCTTACTTTTTTGTGACTGACTAATCTCACTTAACATAACATTCTCCAGTTCCATTCATTTTCTCGCAAATGAAGTAATTTTGTTCTTTCTTATGGCTGAGTAAAATTTCATTGTATACACATTCCATAATTTCATAATCCTGATCTGTTGATAGACATCTTGGCTGGTTTCATAGTTTGGCAATGGTGAATTGTGCAGCTATGAACATAGATATCATGCATTAGTTTGGTAGTTTGGCTTCCATTCTTTGGGGTAGAAACCCAGAAGTGGTATTGCTGGATCATACAGTAGGTTCACTTTCATTCTTCTGAGGATCCTTCATAATATTTTCCAGAGTGGTTGTACTAATTTTCAATCCCACCAATAATGTAATAGAGTTCCCACTTCTCCACATCCTTGCCAGCTCTTGTTGTTTGTGTTCTGGATGATTGCCATTCTAGTTGGAGTTAGGTGAAATCTCAGGGTAGGTTTTTTGTGTACATTCAATAAGAATTTTTTTATTTCAATTATTAACAAAACAATATTATAATACTTTATGTTATTAATTTTCATTTTAAAAGTGTTTGTGCTTCTGGTTGTTTTTAAAACTCCTTTCTTAGTAAGGGTTAAGTTTGACATTATGACACTGAAGACAAAAGCTGCTAGAAAAAATTAAATGTACAAAACTGCTTTTCTTGGTAATTAAAAAACACATGAGCATTTAAGCTGAATTACTTTTATCCTTACTTTTTTACTGAATTACTTTTATTCCATTACTATTTTATCCTTACGGTACAATTGTTATTATAAGGAACTGCTCCATTTAAAATCTAGTGAAGGACTTCCAGGAAGATGGCGACTGACAAAAGCAGTGTTTACGGGTCCTGCTTACACTTGATCTCTACTGCCACAAAATCAGCGCTTTTTATAGCCAGAAAACACTATCGGCAAAGAAATAAAAGATGTAAACACAAGGGACAGAGAAAAAGAAGACTAGAAGAACAACCAGAGACCAGAAAAGAAACCAGCCTGCATTGTGATGGTGGAGCCATGACGGTGTCATCTTGCCTCACAGCACCAAGTTCCAGAGAGGAAAGGTAAACAAGGAGCTGAAGTGAGCAGCTGCGGATCATTCGGGTGTAATTCAGCAGTTCTTTCAGAACAAAGAACATCTAAAACTCCCAGTGGCCAAGCTCATCACCCCTTCCAAGGACTCAGAATGGAGCTCAAAACCAGAAAAGAAATACACCAGCCTCACGGCCGAGGTTGTGGCAGTGTTTGCCATATTGCCAGCAGTGGCGGTGAGTTCACCATGTCGGCGACAGCTCCAGATCAGTGCACTCAACAACCTTAAGTGAAATTGTGGCCCCTAAAGGAGAAGTCCTAGCACTGCACCCCCAGGGACTTGTGCAGTTTTGATAGTCTCCCTGTGTCTGAGATTTTACAGTCCAACCCAGTGAAGTAGTAGTGGTGGCAAAGATACCACACCCTAGTTGCAGTTACCTGTGGGAAAACGCTGAGCCTGGCCCTGCCACAGTCTTGTGCAGCCTCGATTAAATCCTTGGGTCTGAGACTTTATGATACAACCCAGTAAAGGAGTAGTGTCGGCTGAGATTACTACAAACTCGAGATCCAGAGCACCCTAAGTGAAGTGGTGGTGAGTCGGGGAAGAACACAGAGAAGGCACAAACTTCTGAAATCATGTGAAAGAGGAACAACAATAGAGCAATGAATGCCCACAACCCCATAATATCAGAACCTGATAACACAGAAATTCAGAGATCTCCAGAAGATCAAATCAGGAATATAACTGTAGAAATAATATAGGACTTTCAAAAAGAATTTAGAGAGAGTCTAAAAGAAATAAAGGATGCAGTCATTGAAGTAAAGGCATCAATTCAAACTATAAACAGTCAATTAAACCATATGGAGAATAAAATCTCACTCCTAGAAGATAAAATCACTCCAAAAACGAATGCATAATCTATAACTTAGAAAAAAAAATCAGACATCAGGAATCTGACATTGAAGAAATATGGGCCCATTTTAAGAGAGCTAACCTAATAATAATCAGAATAGAGGAGAGAAAAGAAGGTGAAACCAAAAGGATCAATAATCTCTTCAAAGAAATAATAGCAGAAATTTTTCCAAACATAGAGCAAGAGGTCGATGCTCAGGTCCAGGAAACTTATAAAACTCACTGTAGACAGGATCAGAGAAAAGGTTCCCCATGCCACATAATTGTCAAAATGACCAATGTATAAGCCATGCAGAGAATCTTAAAGGCAACAAAAACAAAAGGCCAAGTGAAATTCAGAGGAAAACCAATTAGAATCACTCCAGACTTCCCAAACCAAGTCATGAAAGCCAGAAGGGCTTGGAGTAACATATTCCAAATTCTGGAAGAAAACAACTTCCAGCCAAAAATTTCCTACTCAGCATAACTATCTATCAAATTAGATGGGGAAATAAGAAGCTTCTATGACAAACAGAAACTGAAGAAATTTATGTCTTCAAAACCAGCGCTAGAGGAAGTACTAAAAGAGATTAACTACAAAAAAGAAATAGAACCAGAGAAACAAGATTTTCCATCGAGCAGATAACTAAGCAAAGAAGAATAAACAGTATTTCAAACAGAAATAAAATCTTAACATGTTAGGAATTAAAATTCTCTCTCAATAATCACACTGAATGTAAATGGCCTCAATTCCCCAATAAAAAGACATAAAGTGGCAAAATGGATTAAAAACCAGAATCCATCCATCTGCTGCTTACAAGAAACACACTTTACAGTAAAGATAATAACAAACTCAAGGTAAAGAGCTGGAGGAAGGTAATTCATGTTAAGTAGCCATCCTAATAAATGTGAAGTAGTATTTCACTATAGTTTTTATTTGTATTCCCATAATGATTAATTATATTATGATAATGATGAGTTATATTCATGTGTTTATTGGTTATATAAAAATCTTTGGAGATTCATTATCTATTTTAGTCTTTTACCTATTTCTAAATTGTATTGTTTGCTTTTATTGTTGCTAATTTTTAGAATTTCTATTTGGAATATTAATATACTTTCAGATATAGCATTTGGAAATATTTTATCCCATTCTATCAGTAACTTTTAATTCTGTTTACATTGTCTTTGGATGTACAATTTTTTTTTATTTTTTATGAAGTTTGTTTGTTTATTCTTTTGTTGTCTGTGCCTTTGAAATCATATCCAAGAAATCTCTGCCAATTTCAATGTTGTGAAGTTTTATGACCCAGGTTTTTCTCTAAAAGTTTATATTCTTAAGATTTACATTTAGGTCTTTTATCTATTTTGAGTTAATATTTGTATATGGTGTTAGGTAAGGGTCCAATTTTATTCTTTTTCATGTAACTATTATTTTTAACAATATTTAGTGAAAAGATTATTATAACTTGACCATATATGAAATAATTTATTTCTAGGCTTTTTATTTTACTCCACTGGTTTATATATCTGCCTTTATAGCAGTACTATGCTGTTTTGATTATTATAGCTTTATAAGGTTTGAAATCAGAAAATGTACATCTTCAAAAATAAATAAATAAAAAATATATGAAAGGGCCCTATGGAGGAGCAATTAAGGTGACCTATCAGAGGGGATGGAATGGGGGAAGATGGAATATCTTTAAAGCACACGATGTACTTAAATATATCAAAGTCAATCACTAAATTAAGCATGGGATCGAGGGAGGGGGAGGGAATGGGATGGGGATTGAATAAAGGCTAATTGGATGATGAGTGCTTAGATATCCTCACAAGTCTTGTATGCTATTGAGATGTTTGACTACAATACATCAATAAAAATATATTTAAAAAAAATAAAATCCAGTGAACACCATCAACCTTTCTTGCCTTGTTTCCCTGATTGGAATCAGTATATAAACATAATTTTGTTACCATTTTAAAATACTTAAAAATTACAGTAACACAGTCTACATAAAGTCCTTTAAAAACTCATGTCATAGGTTGTAGAGATTAAGGTAAATAACGGCAGCACTCTTCACAGAAAAGATTGTCTTGGCAGAGATTCAATACTAACCAGGTTATGTAAACAGAGGAAACCACCGTAATCTTTAGAACTGAATGGTTGTCAACTTGCATTAAGTTCACTAGTCACGTTTTAAAATCGTCTGGATTTTAACATATACCATGGCAAGGAATTGTAAATTTAATGATTAAATCGTGTAAGTGGTAAAAGTTAAGCATTGTATACTGAGAATATGGGAAATGGATCCAGCGCTTTTTAGTATGAAAATGGAATGTAGCATTTTAAAACATAAATAGCCGGGCATGGTGGCACACGCTTGTAATCCCCGTGCTTGGGAGGCGGAGACAGGAGGATCGCACAGGTTCGAAGCCAGCTGTACTGGCTTAAGAGACCCTGTTTCCAAATAAAAATATAAAAATAGGTCTGGGAGTGTAGTCTGGAAATAGAAGGGCTTCCAGGAACCCCAGTACCACCAAAAATAAATAAATAAATAAATAAATAAATAAATAAATAAATAAATAACATAAACACTAGGCTTTTATTTGTCAGATTCACTTTTTTTAGACTCTTATGCCAGCAATGATGCTATTGAAATTCATTCCTGAAAATTTTTTTCTTTGTCAGAAAAGTTATTTTGTATGTTTCATTTCTGCACTTTAAATGGGCAAAATATTTCCCCCTTTTGACTCCTGTTACTGTCAGAAAAGTTTTCTTCCCCACATCAACTGTATTCTAAAAGGGAAGCATCACAACGATTAAGTATATTTAAAAAGTGAATGAAGATTCCAGCGTGTATTTGAAAACTAGGGTTCTAAAAACGTCCTGCACAAAAGCCATGTCACGAGAATTAGTGTGAAGCCGTAACTTCACTATCTAGAGGACAAAGCATTGACTTAGCGTGAATGTTAGGAAAGGCTAGTGTGACAGTTACATCTTGTAACTCTTAAGTCTCAGAGGACAGTTTATATTTTAGTGCCAGCAAAGTCATTTTGTCACTTCACGACATCAATATTAAGCATTCCATTCTATCCCTCTGTGAAACTTTTAAATTTTCCTTTCTGATATTTCTTTTAAATATTTTCCCTTTATTAGTCTGCATGCAATACAAGCAAAAGTGCATCCAAGTCCCTCATCTAGTGATACTTTCTATCTGTGGAACCCATCACCACCAAAGCATGTTAACAACATCTCATAGTACCAAGACACTCTCTCTCTCTCTCTCTCTCTCTCTCTCTCTCTCTCTCTCTCTCTCTCTCTCTCTCTCTCTCTCTTTTGGTGGTACTGGGGTTCCTGGAAGCCCTTTTACCTCTGGGATACACTCCCAGACCTATTTTATTTTTGGAAACAGGGTCTCTTAAGCCAGCGCAGCTGGCTTCGAACCTGTGCAATCCTCCTGTCTCTGCTTCCCAAGCGCGGGGATTACAAGCGTGCGCTACCACGCCCGGCGCCAATGCTATCAAAAGATTGAACATTTTCTCTTAGATTGGGCAGTATAATTTCAATCATATAGTGCCTTTAAAAAAATCAATGAAGCCTTACAAAAGATTAATCCACAGTTACATTCATTATTTTAAATTGAACTATTCAGAAAAATGACTAAAGTAAATTTTTTTCTATTTTCCAGTTTCATGAATCTGAGTATGAAAACAATATGTTATGCTTTTTGGATCTCTCTGATTGCTAGTGATGTTGAACACTTTTTCATACATTTATAGGCCATTTGATTTTCCTTTTTTGTGAAGTGTCTATTTAGTTCACGTGCCCATTTTTTGATTGAGTTATTTGTTTTTTTTAGCAGTGAGTTTTATGAGTTCTCTGTATATTCTATATATTAGTTCTCTATTGGAGGAATAGTTGGAAAAATATTTCTCCCATTCTGACAGCTCTCTTTTGAGGTTCTTGATAGTTTCCATGGACCCAATAATGGAGAAGGAAAATGTAGGCAGCTTCTCTATTTCCTATTTTCTCTCTTCCCCTACAAGGTTAGTCAGTTTTCCATCACTGTGACCAAACACCCATGAGAACAACTCAGAGGAGGAAAGATTTATTTGGCTCATGGTTTCAGATGGTAGTTCATGGTCTGCTGGATCCGAGGGAGAAAGATGGTGATAGGGCAAGCCTGAGGAAAGTCACTCAACTCATTGAGGAGGGAGAGAGAAGAAGAAGAAGAAGGAGAGAGAATAAGAATAAGAATAAGAATAAGAATAAGAATAAGAAGAAGGAGGAGGAGGAGGAGGAGGAGGAGGAGGAGGAGGAGGAGGAGGAGAAGAGGAGGAGGAGGAAGAGGAAGGAGGAGGAGGAGGAGGGGGAGGAGGAGGAGGAGGAGGAGAAGAGGAGGAGGAGGAGAAGGAGGAGGAGGAGGAGGAGGAGGAGGAGGAGGAGAAGAGGAGGAGGAAGAGGAAAGAGGAGGAGGAGGAGGAGGAGGAGGAGAAGGAGAAGAGGAGGAGGAGGAAGAGGAAGGAGGAGGAGGAGGAGGGGGAGGAGGAGGAGGAGGAGAAGAGAGAGAAGAGAAAGGAATAATTCTAGGCTACATCTCCATTAATCTTCCCTTTCCAGCCATACTGTACCTGCCTATAGTTATCACCTAGCAAATCCATTTAAATTGTTAATCCCTTGGATTAATCTACCGAGGAGGGTACAACCGCACAACTAAGTCACGGCCCAGAAATCCCAACTCAGAATCCTTCTGCACTGGGAACTTTCAGCATACAAGCTTTTGGGGGACATTTTGTATCAAAACCATAACCTCGATTTATCAACTGCTATTTCTGTTTGTAAGAGGTTGTTGTAGAGGTAGAGAAAAGATGTGTCGTAAGCGAATAAAGAGTGCCATTTGGTTGAAATTTTTCATCTGGGTAAATTTAATAACAACCGTGAGAGACGGCCACTTTGTTAATACTTTTTATTAGGGCGTTTTTTGTGGGTTCTTAGAAGACTTCACCTTAATGGGGTCTTTCACTGCCTTTTGTAAATGATACCTGACTAGATAGGTTAGTTGTGATATTGCTTAATTTCTGCTTTCGGATGCATTATTGTATTAAGGTGATATGTGCTTATTATAATAATTGAAACAAAATAACAAATGTTTATAAAGGCAAAGCAAGTTCTCTCCCCTCATTCTATACACCAAACTCCATCAAGTCATGAACATTAATCACCCTTTTTCATAACTTTGTCTTTGTTGATATGGGTGCACCATAAACAGGCATGCTAATTTAAGATGCTTTTTTTTTGCATATTTACTTTTATTTAATTAGAACTATGGTTTGTTTATTACATTGACAAATTGTGCATGTTATGACTATCATTTTTCTAACGCCTTTATTCAATGCAATCAGCATATCGAATAAGCATGATTAATGACACACTCAGACTAACCTTGTCTGCCTTTTCCTTTACTTCTTTTAACATTTACTTAGAAATTTTGATTTTCATCGTCCCTAGATGAGAACCAAGGTCACTGTGGGTTTCTCAGGTGCAGACCTAATTAGACGAATAATGTTCATTCCTACATATTAATCAGGTCTTCAGACTTGATTAAAATATTTAGTTTCCTGATTAAGTCCACTTTATTAGTGTAAAATTTGAATCCATATGGAATGATTGCACATTGTTTGAGAAAAATATTCAACTTTCACACCTTTCATATTAATAACTCATGCCAACAGCACTAATTTACAAAAACGGAACTTTCTCACCCGAACGAAGTAACTCTTTCTTCACTTGTGCATATTAAAATTTCAGCTATAAAAGGTTGATTTATATATTGTTCTGTTTTTCTTCACTAATCTGTTTTCTATTCTCATGCCAATATTATACTAATGTGATTAAAATGACTCGATGTTCTGGTCCAATGTCAGGTAAGGCAAGACTTCACCTCTCATAATTCTGCTTTATTATGCTTATTATGGATTATTTATGACATTCAAACTTCCTCAATTGAATAATTGAGTCCAGCCGTGCATGGTGGTACACATTGGTAATCCCAGTACTTTGGAGACTGAGAGAGAAGGACTGCAACCTAAGCCAGCCTCAGCTACTTAGTGAGGCTGTTAGCAACTTAGTGAGACCTTGTTTCTAAATAAAATATGAAAATAGGTCTGGAGAAGTAGCCTGAAGGTAAAAGGCCCCTAGGTTCCATCTCAGTACTACACACACACACACACAAACACACACACACACACACACACACAAATAAAAATAAGAAATTCAGTCCAATTGCCCCTCACCATCACAATCCAGGTGACATTCTAATTTTAACTGCATTAGGTTTAGATATTAATTTTGCAAATGTTAATATTTTCATGATATCAAATATTCCATCTTAAAAATGTGGGCTACTTTTTCAATTATTCAGAACCTGTCTTATGTTTACCAGTAATGTTTTATAGTTTTATTTTTATGGGTCTGACATGCTTCTTATAAAATTTATTCCTGGGTATTATATGGTTTATTGCTAGTATTAATGCTGTTTTTATATCTACACTAAGAATTGGTTGCCCAAGATGGAGGAAACCTATATAGTCTTACATACTTAAACCTGAAACAGCCATATGTGTGCTTCTTTTATTAATCCTGAAAGATTTTGTGAATCTCTTAACGGTTCCATGGTCATTGTCAGTCAAAAAGTAATAAGAAGACTGTAATTTCTTCCCCAATGTTTATATATTTTAAAAACTTTGTTTCATTTGTAATTATATCCAAGACAATGGAAATAGAAGGCATTCTTGCTGACTAGCTTTCCATTTTTATTGAAAAACTTTTATTTTTCTCAAAATAATTTAGATTATATTTTGGATAACTTGATGTAACTTTTTGATAAAAAGTCTTTATAATATTTAAGTTTCCCCAAACTTCAAGGTTTTGCTGAGCTTTGGGTTTTGAGGTTCAGACCTTCTTTTGTGTTTGTTTTATAAATGTTTATTTTTAAGAATTACTATATAAGCCATATTTTTATATTTTTTTGCAGGTCTGGGGATGGAACCCAGGGGCATTCGACCTCCGAGCTACACCCTCTGCCCTATTTTTTATACTTTATTTTGAAACAGGGTCTCACTAAGTTGTGGAGGGCCTCACCAAGTAGCTGAGGCTGTCTGCAAACCGTGAGCCTCCAGTCTCAGCCTCCGGAATGCTGGGATTACAAGCCTGCGCCACCATGTCTCATTATTTAAGTCATTTAAACAAAAATATTTTATTGTATCTTTATAACGGCCAATAATTAAATCAAAAGCAAATGAGTCATAGCCATGCTTGGTAGTGCACACTTGTAATTCCAGTACTTGGAAGGCTGAGATAGGAGGATCACAGGTTCGTGGTGGCCAGCCTCAGCTACTTAGTGAGACCCTGTTTCCAAAGAAAGAATTAAAAATAGGGCTGAGGATGTAGCTCAGAGGTAAATGCCCCTAGGTTCAATCCCCAGTATTTAAAAAATAAAGAAAAAAAACAGCAAATCATTCAGCCAGGTGCAGCGGCACACACCTGTAATCCCAGTACTTGGGATGTTGAGAAAGGAGGATTGCACGTTTGAGATCAGCCTCAGTAATTCAGCAACCTCTTAGGGAGATTTTCTTTCAAAATTAAACGTGCCAGAGGTATAGTTTGGTGATAGAAGGCCTTTGGGTTCAATTTTCAGTAATACCAAAAAACAAAATAAAACAAAGCAAAAAATTGTGGGTCACACACAGCCAGCAGATTGAAAGAGGACCGCACTCATAGATGAAGGTCCCTCTGGATGCTTGCCCACAGGTTTTATTCTCATTCTGAGCAGGAAGGTTAACTCTGGACACTGCTGCAAAAGCATACACGCAGAGAGTCATTGAGGTAATGGTTAACCTGAAACTACAGAATACTTACAGAAAGTCTTTGGGATAAAGTTAACAATTAAACCACCGAAGATGTGCAGAAGGTCCTTGAGAGGATGACTAACGAAAGATAATGAGTCTGCCCTGGAAAAAAAGAGGAAAGAAAGACGGAAACATTGACCTAGTAGGAACCAGCTGCTTTCAGCAGGTTCAAAAGTCTGGTCACTGGCTTTCCAGGACCTTTAGATTTTTTTTCCAAGGCAAATATTAACTTGCCTCTGGAAGTCGTGTTTTCCACAAGCAATTGCTATAGAATTTACAGAATCCATTCAGAGCAGAACATGGGGCTAGCAAGCATAAAGAAAGGGGATGAGTTTCCATAGCTGTCATTAAGCAGCATGCTCCGTGCCCACTTCAACCCTGCCTCTTAGGGGAAACGGATGGTACTTTTGATAGCCCTTAACCATGGGGAATAATGGCAGGAGCGTGGGATGTGGAACCACATAGATCTGGGCTCAAATCACTTCACTACTTCTTACCAGGCAGTCAGTAGCCTACAGAAGTTCAGTTTCCTACCTGTGAAAAGGAGATAATAAAAACCCTTACAGGGTTACTATGAAAATACCTAAGACCATGGTCCTCTGAGACAGCTATCATTAGACCCTCAAGAAACATTTAGGTCCTGTCTTTTCTTGGCCAGACTGTGTGCTGATATTTGCCTTAAGATAGTCAAACTCATTTAAAATTCAAATCCCACATCTTCCCTGCTGGGAAGAGGAGCAATTGGAAAAATAACACCTTTCTCCCTCCAGCCAAGCATGTCTCTTTCTATTTTTGTGCTTGCTTTCTGTCTCTGTCCAGACATACAGACAGAGTCAGAAAGTGCCTTGAACTGCAAAATTTGTTTTACAAAAATACTCTTTTGACTTTGATGGGCAGGTATGTCTTGGCCTGCCTCTTCCCTGTAAGAGAGGTTACAAATCACTAGAGTCTTAGATTTGAACTCAAGATCGAATCAACTACAAAATAAAACAGGAACTCACGATAGCTAAGGGACATAATTAAATTTTGATTAATCTTGTATCTTTTCTTCGAGTGTCTCCCGGTAATGCTAACCTCCTTACGAAGTGATTTATTGCCTACTCTGTTAGCTTGGGAAATACATAAGTTTTCAGCTGAAAGAGAAATATTATATGGTACATAAACCTATAGTCTGCCTTCAGGCACAAAAGTTTCTAACATTGTCACTACTAAAGTCTCTCTACTGTCATTCTCTTTTCATTCTCTGTCCTTAGGTTTTCAATTTTTCATTGGACATACATTAAATAAAAACTTGTTTCTCTAATATAATTCATTTAAACAGCCTTTGGTTAGCCTACCTAACCAGCTATTAATTGAATACCCTTTTTGGCCATCAAACAAAAGACAAAATACACTTTGATTAACACTGTGGTTGGTGCTTGTATTGTACATGTACATAAATCTTGTGATTTCTTTTAAAGCTTTGCACCATGTAACCTTGTATTGGACTCATCATCTTCAGATGTCGGCTTGTGGTCTTGCTTCTAGCTGTGTAGTTTGGAGAGCCCTATAGTATGATGCAGCAGTTTTCAAACTGTGGCCCCAATGAGTATCATCAATACCACTTGAAAACTGACAAATTTCTAACCTCACTCCAAACATACTGAGTTAGAAGCTAAACAGTCAGGATTGGAAAATCCCTTTAGGTGATTTGGATGCACACTAAAGTTTGAGAACTACAGGATTAGAGGATAAACCATCAGGTGTCTGGGCTTCATCATATAGAATAAATGAAAATACAAAACAAGAAAAACCTTGATGACAATATTAGATATCCCAAAATGCTAGGTGGTAACACTATTAGAGTTCATGACCTATTATAAATTTTATAAATAACTAGAGGCATCAAAGCTCGAAGATATCAAATATAAAGTAATAAGGATACAGAAAGGTTAGTTACCTTGATTTGACCAGTATTATATCAATACATGTAGTGACATATCACAGTGAACCTCAAAAATATGCACAATTATTACATGACAAAATAATTTAAAGTTTGTAGAGATGGGAAAATGTTAACTATGCTGATTTGAGCATTACACACTGAAAACATGTGTCAAAATTATCCCTAAAATAGATGTGGATACCATCAAATTATTCCATCTTATCATTACACACTATAAACATGTATCACATAACACCCAGATTACCTAAATGTCATGTCACACCATGACAATTTATTGTGCAGTTTCAACAAATTTTTATTAGTCAGTAGGAAATAGAAAAAAAAGAAAAACAGTGTTTCTTGCAGACATACTGGAGAGCTCCAAAATGAAACTCTACCTCCCTCTTCAATCCCAGCCCTTAAATACAATTTTCTTTTCTTTCTTTCTTTTTAACTGGTGCTCTACAGTCTCACATCATAATGTGCATCATGTTGACAATGGGAAATACACACCACTTGGTGCCTTTCCCCTCCCCCTTTTTCCTCCCTCCCAATACTGAGTGTCCAGGTTAATGTTATATTCACATGTATGTACATATTCGAATGTAGCTTTTCCATTCATTAACCTCAGCCATCTTCCTCTCCTACTCTTCCTTTCTGTCTTCACTGAAGTTTCCCCTCCATTATTTGGAGTCCCTCTGGTGTCCCTAATACTCCCTAGCTTGAGTATATTAGAGAAAGCATATGTCCCTTCCCTTACTGTGCTTGGCTAATCTCAATTAACATAATATTCTCCAGGTCTATTTATATTCCTGCAAATGACATGATTTTGTTCTTCTTTATAGCTGAGTAGAATTCTATTGTGTGTATTTTCCATAATTTTTCCATCTATTCATATGTGGATGGAGACCTAGGTTGGATCCATTTTTTGGTTATTGTGAACTGTGCTGCTATGAACATGGCTATGCATATGTTACTGTATTTCTCTGATTTCAACTCTTTTGGAAAGATACTCAGTAGTGGTACAGCTGGATTGTATGGTGGGTCTATTCCAAGTTTTCTAAGGAAACTCCACACTGATCTCCATTGTGGCTGGACTAGTTTGCACTCCCACCAACAGTGGAAAGACTTCCTTTTTCCCCGTATCTGCACCAGCATTTTTTGTTATTTGACTTCTTTATGCTTGCCACTCTGTTTGGGGTTAGATGGAATCTCAGTGCAGTTTTGACTTGCATTTCCTTGATAGCTAATGATGTTGAACATTTTTTCATGGACCTATTGGCCATTCATATGTCTTCTTTTGTGAAGTATCTATTCAATTCAATTAAGAAATTGCCCATTTCTTAATTGAGTTATTTGTTCTGCTAGTGTATATATCATTTTTAAAATTTATCTTTAAAATACATAAATTTAAAATAATTATTTTAAAAACAACAAGAAGAAATAATAAAACCACCAGGAGACCTTCTTTTGTCTCTTTTTCTGCATCTCAGGTTTGGAATGACAGCTTTAAACTGTGGTGGGAAGGCATTATTTCACAAAGTGTTTGTTAAGTGTCAATCACACAAACTGCAAAAATTCCTGGATCCTTGTGTTAAGAGAACCTAAGGTAGAACTTTGAATGACTATTAGAACTATATTCACAAATTTCAGAAGTTACCTGGTCTATCTGCCCAGGAAGTTATCACTTTGGACAATAAACTAGAATTCTCTCCTTCAAATGAATGGTCTTCACCTCTTGAGAAAATGTTGTTTCTTCTGAGAATGCAGAAAATGATGCGTTAAAAAATGTATTTTGACTTTTTTGAAGAAAATTAATTTGGGGCTCTCTTGGGAGGGCTGCCTCTTATAGAAAGGCAGAGATATGTTGACTCATGAGAAGAAAGAAACTTCTCAGACTATGCTGCTGGAAATATTCATTCTAAGAGCAGGCTGGGGTTCGGGGCATCAATAGTCCTTCCTGCAGCCCTGGAAGACTTTGGTACAGGAGTTAGTCCTCTTATCTCTTCTCCAGGGATGTCTCCACCTAATTGTGACATGCCATGTAGGCCCATTCAGGTGTTAAATGACAGGAGATGATTTATATTTGTTTATTTATTTACTTTTGTAGAGGGACTGAACCTAGGGCATTCTGCCTCTGAGCTACACCCTCAGCTCTTTTCTATTTTTGGTTTTGAAACAGAATGTTGCTAATTTTTAGAGGACCTTCCTAAGTTGCTGAGGCTGGACTCAAACCTTCTTTCTCAGCTTTCCAAGTACTGGATTTATTCACATGGGCCACCATCTCTGGCTCCCTCTTATTTTTTTAAATTTTGAGCTGCGTCTCCCTAAGTGGTGGAGACTGGCCTTAAACTCGATATTCCTCCCTCTGTTTCCCAAGTGGAGTTGCTAGAATTATTGGTTTGTGCCTGGCTCATGGGTTTTTGTTTGTTTCTTTCTTTCTTTGTTAAGACTACTTTTAAAGAAAAGTTTTAGGTTTCCAGAAAAATTGAGAGAAAGGTGAAGAGATTTCCTGTGTGTCCCCTGGCTCTTCCACAGCATCCCAAATACCAACACCCCCAACCAGAGTGGTGCGTTAGTTATCACTGATGAATCTACACTGACAGTATACACAGTGCACATGTTGCTGCTGTACATTGTATGGGCATGCGCAGATGTTTGCCACTTGTATACACCATTAGTATTGTAAAGGGTATTCTCACTGTCCTAAACATACCCCCCACCACAGTTTAAAAGATTTGAAGATAAATGTTTTATATCATGCAGACATTTCTTCAATCTGTACGGGACTTATTTTGTCACCAACCCAAGCCAATAGATAATACACATATTAAAATGTGGGAAAAATGAAAAAGTAGTGGAAGTGTCAGAGCGAGTTTTATCTGTAATTCACACTTTGTCAATCTTTTAATGTGGAAGAACACCTGGGGAAGACAAAATCTTCATTACTAACACACCTGTCAGTTCCAGTGTGAATACTTCTGGTCCTTTCTCCCTGTGGCCTAGAAGTGAGGTGGCTCAGATTCTTACTGTCTTTGACGCTCAGCCCCTGAGTCATTCATTCCTCCATGAACATCTTTTAGGACTAAAATAGCCAGGTTCTTTCAGAATCCAACTTTATCTCCCCCAAATCTGAAACTGAAAACACTCCATTTGCCTGCTGCTCCAGGAATCCCCTCTAGCTTCAGGAACAGAACCAGGCTGAGTTCAACACTGAAAACAGCAAATTGTTTGGAAATCTTCGGGAATTGGCTGTCAAAAAACCAAAAGTCCCCATTTCTCACATCTTAGCAGGGTTTCTGAGCCAACTGCGCCATATTAGCTTCCAGAAGGCCCAGCCCAATAGAGAACAGACTCCAGAAAGTAAAAAAAGAAAGCCAGGCATAGTGGTGCAGTACTTCAGAGGCTGATACAGGATGCTTGCAGGGTCATGGTCATCCGGAGCTACTTTGTGAGGCCCTCTGCAACTTAAGCGAGATTGTGTTTCAAAATAAAAGATATAAAATAGGGCTGGGGGTATAGCTCAGAGGTAGAATGTTCCTGGATTCAATCTCTAGTACCAAAAAAATAAAAAATAAAAAGGAAGGAAGGAAGGAAGGGAAAGAAAGAAAAATAGAAAGAAAGAGAAAGAAAAGAAAGAAACAAAGAAAGAAAGGAGAGAGAAAAGAAAGAAAGAAAGAAAGAAAGAAAGAAAGAAAGAAAGAAGAAAGAAAGAGAGAGAAAGAAGAGAAACCCTGAGCAACTTGTGGACCAAAATCAGTTTTTTCAGGATCACTTGTGCTATTCAGAAATACTGTTATATATAGTTACAATATTTCAAGAAATTTTATATACCTGGTCATTTATGTCAAAGGAACAAAGCTAAGAATTTGGTACAATTGTTTAGAACTCAGTATGTCTCTTCTGTGTGTGTGTGTGTGTGTGTGTGTATTTTGTTTGTTTTCTGATCTTCACTGTTTCTTTCTTGTTCTGAATCTAGTCATCATTGTTTGCTGAACTTGCTGAATGGCTTTCCTGATGGGTCTTTTGGATGCTACCAGTGATTCTCAGACTAAAGCACAAACAGTGTGGTATGATTGGAGAACACATTCCTAGATCTTATTTTCAGATATCCCTTCATAACCCCAAGGAATTGCTGATGAAGAATACAAGCAATACTTTGATAAAATTAATAACAGCATGCCCATTTATTCCCTATGGAATAATCATAAGGAATAATTTATTCCCTATGGAATCCCATTTATAGAAGTATAGACACTCCAATACTTCACCTACTTTTGTCATAGGTTAGGAAAATATACTTTATATAGAAGCAATATACATGGATGTGTTCAGGTGTTTCAGTCTATACCATCACATTAGATACTATAAAGGGCATGAGAACCTCCTCTCTCTTATGGTGGGAGGGGTAGATTTTCTTGTAGATAGCCAGGTGTAAGAGAAAACACAGCAGATGCACTTAGCATTGAATAAAGATTACACGTCCTCCTTAATGACCACCTTTCCTTTTTATGGAGTAAGTGTGAATGATTGTGGATTGCAACATTTGTAATCAAAGGCTGAAACAGATGCTGAAGGTTTAGTTTAAAATGATATGTGTCTTTTATAACAACTTGTAATATGCTCTCCAAGGACTATTTACCTTCCCCATTTCATAAACTCAATACAAGGGAGCTTATTCTTAAAAGCGTTTGAGGTAAATTAAACTCAATGAATGCAACTTTCTATAGAGATAACATTTAGCAGAGTTATTACAGGACTTCGTATGTCTGCTTGGAGTGGGCATTTTGCCGTAACGACTTTGTTTAACAAGCTTTCATTTCCCTGCTTATGTTATTTAAAGTGCTCTTACAACTAGTTGCCCTTAGGAATTTGGAAACCAAAATGTACCAATCACAATTTGGCATTAAAAAAACCCACAAAAGTAGTACCTAAGAGAAATATATATATATATATATATATATATATATATATATACACACACACACATACATATATATAATATATATTACATATATATGTACATATATATTCAATAGCAGGGATGTGTGTGTGTGTGTGTGTGTGTGTGTGTGTGTGTGTGTATGGTCAATAGCAGGGATGATAGTAAAAATTCTTAAGTTTGTTGGGAGTGTTAAACATCTTTTTCAGTTTGAAGCTAAGGTATTGGGATCACGAATGCCTGATACAGGATTCCTCTGTCATACATAAGTGGCTCACTTCTTTCGTGGAAACCATCTGAGAATACACACCAAATAGAAGGGAATATCTACTTCATTTTCTAGATGAGCTGGAGAAAAGCACATATTAGGATACTATTGGTACCTTGGGGAAGGAAACTCAGAACCCAAACCGGGGAAATGGTATCACAGAGGATTGTAGTCTGATCTATAATGCTTTAAAATTTTATAAGGATAAAATATTCATTTAATATTTTTAACTGAAACTAGGTAACACAAGGAAAGAAAAACTGAAAGAAAGTGCATTTCAATAAAGAAATAAAGATTAAAAATGCAACAGAAAAGGCATAATTTATTTGTAGATGACCATAGTAAAGTCTTCAGTAACAAATGAGCATGTAAGAACCAGGAAAATTATTTTTAAGAATTAATCAGAAGTAAAATTTAACAAAATGAAGTAAAAAAATTTTTAAAAGAAAAGATTTAATTTCATATAAAATTTAAACAATATACTAGTTTCTAGTACAATTTTGATTCAAACACCAATTTATTTTTAAAAATTTTTTATCAGTGCATTTTATTCATACATCTTAAATGGAATGCAAGATTGTGGAGACATATATGCACACATCACCCACTTAGCCCTTCCCCAATTCCCACCCAATTCCCTCCCCCTCCCTCCTTCTCATGTTTGGCTAAGTGATTGACTTTGATAAGTTTATTAAAGCACATCATATGCATTAGAGAATTTCCCTCTTTCCCCCTTCCACCCCTCAGTTAGGTTGCCTTATTTGCTCATCTATAGTATCACCTTCTTCGAACACCAATTTAAAAGAATTTTCTAATTTATTTATGTACAATAGCAAGTATCTGCCAGTCATACTATACTTCAAGAACACTCTATTGGTTTTACAATCAGAATCAGCTCTTGGCTCTTGAGATTATTCCAGAACATAGAATAGATCTTTCTCTTAAAAACAATATATGCTTGAAAGTGGGGGTTTAACTCAGAAGTAAAGTGCTTAATTATTAGTACTCTCCACCCTCCATTAATAGACAGTGAAGAATATTGGTGAATTTTTCATTAATTTCTCAAGTTCTATTTATACTTTTCACACTTTTCAGATCATACATTACATAAGGCATACACTTCTCTCCTTGCAGCTTGAGAAAATTGAATTAATTTATATTATTAAGAAAATAGTTTTATAATTTTATAATGTTAAGTTTCACATTAAATGTTATCCAAATATATCAAAATTTAAATGTTATCCAAATAGATCAAAATTTATCTAAATAAGAGGGAGCCAGAGAGGGTGGCCCCTGTGCATAAATCCAGTACTTGGAAAGCTGAGACAGAAGGACCACAGGTTTGAGTCCAGCCTCAGCAACAGTGACTTCTAGGAAGTATAAGGTAGTATGAGCTGAATTATGTCCCCTCAATATTCATATTTTGAAATCCTAATTTTCAAGGTGAATTCATTTTAGCCCAGGGCCATAGGAGATAGTATGTTTTAAATCTGGAATGACTGTCAAAGGCTCATGTGTTGAAGGTTTGGTCTCTAATGTAGCAATGTACAAAGGTGGGGCTCTTGGGACCAACTGGATCATGAGGACTCTGACTTCAACAATGGACTGATCTATAGATGTATTAATAAACAGAGTGGAGTACTGGGAGGTGGTGGGAATTGTAGAAGGCAGGACCTAATTGGAGAAAATGGCTCCTTGGAGGGCCTGCCCTTGGGAACCCTGTCTTTCTCCCAGTCCCTTTTCTCTCTCTCAGTGTCCCAGATACCATGAGCTGAGCAGCTGTCCACCACCACACTCTTCTAGGATGTTCTGCTTCATTTCAGGCTCAGAGCAGTGGATCTGGCTGGCTATGAACTGAAGCCATCAGCTAAAATAAGTCTTTCCTCTTTAATTTATCTCAGTCATCTGGAGGTAATTAAAGGTTTATTGAGGAGATGGGATTGGGCTCTCATTCAATAAGTTTGGTAGCTTTCTGAGAAGAAGGATGGAGAGGGAGGTCACTCCCTTTTTTCCTGAGTATACAAGGAGTTCTATGCATACACAATCTTAATCTGTGAGAAGAAACAAGGAATGAAGTCTACTATACTGCCTCCTTGACCACAGAGGCTAGCTTCAGGAACATTGAGAAACATTATTTATTTTAGTTCCTTAGTCTCTGATACTTTGTTAGGGCATTCTGAGCAGACTAAACCATGAGGGTTCTACTCTTCTCTGCCACTAAAAAAAGGACATATCAGGGTTTTTTTCCAGAAACTTATTCTTCTCATGTGGTGGATACAATGGTGCTTCTGCCTCCAGAGATATATCCATATCCTAATACCCCAGAATTTATTAATATTACTTTATATGGTAACAGATATGATTGAGTTGAGGGTTTTAAGATGGTGAGATTATCCAGAATTAAAGTCCTGAATCACAAGAATCTTTATAAAAAAAAGAGGCCAGATAAGACAGAACTGCAGATTGGAATGATGCACAGATACGTCAGAAAAATTTGTCAGCTGCTGGAAGTTGGAAGAAGCAAAGAATTAGCATCTCCTCTAGAGGAAGTGCAGCTCAGCAGACACTTCGATTTTGGCCTTTAAAAATGTAAGGTAATAAATTTCAGGTTTAAGCCATCAATTCATGGTGACTTACTGTACCAGTCACAAGAAGCTAGAACAGCCTGCTTTGATTTTCTGCGCACTCAAAGTCTCTCTGTAAGTTTACTATCAAATTTATTTGGGAAACATTTAAAATTCTTGGATTAAATTTGCATATATGTATGAGAGAGAGAGAGAGAGAGAGAGAGAGAGAGAGAGAGAGAGAGAGAGAGAGAGAGAGAGACACTAAATTTACACACAGGTCTTAAAATACTCATGAAGACTGTCAGTTACTCTTCTTTAAAAATTAGTACCTATCTTCCAAATGGTGTATTGTTAAAGATATTACCATAAAAATAAATAATCTGACAAGAATTCTGTCTTTAAGTCCCATTTTCATCTTTTTTTTTTTTGTGGCACTGGGGTTCCTGGAAGTCCTTCTACCTCCGGGCTACACTCCCAGACCTATTTTATATTTTTATTTGGAAACAGGGTCTCCTAAGCCAGCACACGTGGCTGGCTTTGAACCTGCATGATCCTCCTGTCTCTGCCTCCCAAGCGCTGGGATTACAGGCGTGTGCCACCACGCCCGGTCCCATTTTCATCTTGTTATAAACTTCTGGAATATAACAAAATAAAATAAGAATCAAAGCCTGGAGTGGTGGCACATGCTTGTAATCCCAGCAATTGGGAGGCTGAGGCAGAAGGATTAAGGTTCACAGCCAGCCTCAGCTACTTAGTGTGCTGCTTTGCAACTCAGTGAGACCCTGTTTCAAAATAAAGAATAAAAAATAGGGCTGGGGGTGTAGTTCGGAGGTATAATGCACCTGGGTTCCATCTCCAGGACCACAAAAAAAGTAAGATAAAAAAATAAGAATCAAGAGTATGAAGTTTATGTATTGGATGGGAGGAAGAAAATAATTGTGAGGAAATAGCATGATTTACCACTTAGAAGGAAAAATAAAACTTGTTGAAAAATGTGGAGTAGGGTAGTTTAAAAAAAAGTAATTAAGGATATTTAAACATGCCAACAGCTTTATATCAGCTATAATAATTTAAAATCGAGTAGCAAGTCATGACAAAATGTTGACAAATTATTACCTAGGATTTTTCATTGTTAGAACTATGTAGTGCTTGCGAGCAAAACCTAAAATCAAAATACATGCAAAGAGAGATACACACTATTTCTTGGTAGCAAAATAATTTCCAAAGCAATAATCCTCCCAAGTAAATGGTTTTGTTTAATGTATTTCTAAGGAAATATTAACTTTGAATTAGACTTTACTCAAGATCCATTTCAAAGAGAAATCCAGAAATGCTAAGGAAAAGGAACTGATATACAGACACAATACTTTAAAAATAAAAACTATCACACTGGTAAAAAAAAAAAACAATAGATCACTTAAACAGAATAGATAGCCCAATCATTCATAATAATTTTGATTGTGATAAGAAATATATAGACTACTATTAGTGAGGGCGATTCATCAAATGATTAAGGATAATAAATGATTGTATCAAAAGTGATAAAGTTTTATTTGTAGCTCATACCATATATAAAAGTAAATTTGAGATGTGCTAAAAAGTTAATATGAAGCCAGGTGTGGTGGCACATGCTTTTAACCCCAGCATTTGGGAGGCTGAGACAGGAGGATTGTGCAGGTTTGAAGCCAGCCTCAGCTACTTAGTGAGGCCCTTTGCAACTCAGTGAGAACCTGCTTCAAAATAAAGAATAAAAAATAGGGCTGGGGGTGTCGCTCGGAGGCAGAATGCCCCTGGGTTCCAACCCCAGTAGCACAAAAAAATTAATATGAAAAATGAAACTTTAAAATATTATTTATAATTGATAGAAATAGTCTTTTCCTTTCCAAATAAAGGACTTCTCAAACATATAAGACACAGTAAAAAGAACAAAATCATGTCACTTGTAGAAAGTAGATGGAATTAGAGAATATTTTGTAAGTGAGATTAGCTAGTGTGGAAAAATGAAGGAACATATACTTTCCTCTTGTGTGGAAGCCAGAGAGAATTTGAGAAACACAGAACACTTCAGAGTAACATGGAGAGATACTAGTAGAATAGTGAAAAAAAATTTGGGAACTGAAAGGGAAGATTTGATGATGGAAACAGTTCAAATAATCCTGTGTTCGTATGTGAAGTTATCACTACCAATTTTAATGTCATGTATGGGAGTGGGCAGGAGTAGGGCAGGACCTGGAGGTAAATGCACAACCAGGGCTGTGTGCCTGTGTGTTGGTGTCACTCTCATCTAGAATGACGATGCACTCAGAAGTGAGGAAGATAGAGTGAAGCCTCCATAAAATTTTACATTTTATTAGAATAAAAAACATAACAACGATGACAATCTTAGTAAAATATTTGCCATAAATAGGATGGACATGGTTTTCACTCATTAAGAGTAAAAAGTAAATCTTATATCATTAAGATATAAGACAGATGTTAGTTTTGTTGTCATAAATTTCCTCTTTGTGATTGTGACACTGTACCTAGAGACACATCCATGAATCTGCAAGCTGTACATCATACAGGGGAGATATTTTATAGGGAAATTATATATACACATTTCTTCTGCCTAAAGGCATTGGGGAGATGACAGAGAAGACATGCGTTGAGAGAGAAGGAAGGCTTGTGAGGTATTCATCAACATCTCTCACTTCATCCCAACATCCATTTAGTCTACTTTTGGGAGGGCATTTTGAAAATATCCCAAAGTTAAGAAGTAGGCCATCTGCCAGAAGGCTTGCCTCCCTCTCTCCTGATAGGAGGCTGGTAACTTCACTATTTCATCAGACACAGAGGCAGCGACTTCCATTTTGATGGCTCAGAGGTGTCCTTCGAGTGACAGGGAGCCCCCCAGGAGATGCCCCTGCTTCCCATAAACCTCTGCATGTCAAGCCAGGGGTCCAGAGGCCCCTGCTGAAGGCCTGGACGGGAAGAGTGGTCCTTGTACCTGGGTGAGGAGGCCACATTGGGCCAGGATTTAGAAGCCAGAAGGAAAAGGTCAGAGTCAGAGATTCCAGAAAAAGGTGCCAGGATACTAAGCCCCAACTACTAAAGAAGACCTAATCACACTCAATGGTCACTGGTCCAGAGACTAAATAACCCACATACTTCACAGTGGAGACTGGGGAGGGTCCTGAGAAGCCACAGTCAGGCTCAGTACTCAGAGGCAGAGACGGAAAGGAGCACAGAAAGGAAAATGGCCTCTGAAGATCAGAGTATTGTGGGTAACATAAATTATGAGTGCATAATTTCTATATCTAGAACCTAAGCAAGTCGGTGGCCTAATTACATGTGCTAATCTATGTCGATATTACTAAAGACAAAGGTGTTCCTGTTCTGGAAAGTTGATTAGTGAGGGTTTGCAATTGAGAAAAGACACATGATTATATTCTTTCTTTTCTCCTGATCTATTCCCTCCCCCCAATCACCCCCTAACATTGCTCTATCCAAGAAGGGAAGACTCTTCCATTCTATTGTCCTACAGCCTTTTAGAATTAACTCTTTTCTTTTGGGGGGGGGGGTTGATCTCCAAAGTACATTGAATAAATACTTGGTTTCACATCCGCTTGGTGGAGCTGAGATAAGATATGGAAGTATGGATCTCTGAGAACCTAAATGATTTTTCTTTATTTGCTTCTAAATAATGTGTATTAAAAATAAATCATCCACCCACACACCTCACACAAAAATCTAAAATGGCTGAGCAAGAAATTCTCAAAAGAAGAAATAGATGTTTTAACAAGAAGAGTCCCCAATGTTGAGAACTCTAAAAAAGTATTTTTACTATTTATTGCTGTTGGCAATATTAACTTTCTTTTTCTTTTTTTTTTTTTCAGTACTTGAGATGATACCCAGGGGTATTCTACCTCCAAGCTACACCCCCTGCCCTATTTTTTATGCTTCATTTTGAAACAGGGTCTCACTGAGTTGCAGAGGACCTCACTAAGTAGCTGAGGCTGGCCACGAACCGGGATCCTCCTGTCTCAGCCTCCGGCAATGTTAATTTTCTAAACATTTTTGTAAGGCAAATTGACAATGAGTTCTTTCATTCTCCAAAAGATCTCCTTAGATCATGTGTTTTTAATGATTAGAAAAGATAATAAATCTGCTTTTGACAAGGCTAAGTAGCTCTCCTTGACATCAATCACTGTGGATTGGAGTTGTCTACGTGGTCTGGGGAGACTTGAGCCTGGCGTTGCAGATAGTTCTTATCTACATCCACCAGACATTTGTAACAGTAACTTGATGGGCAGCTAAAGTGACAGAGATGTTGTGCTAGGAGTTTTAAGTGGCTCTAATTTTTTGCTTCAACTAGAATTCCGTGCCCTTTCCCAGACATATGTAAATATTCAAACACAAAGCAAATCAAAGCACTGACAAAAGAAGAATATTAAAATTGTTTTTCAAAGAAAAGATAGCTGGCCAGTGAAGGGAAACAAACACACGCTTTTCTTCAAGGGGCGTAGCAATAAGTTGCCTATACAAAAAGTACACAAGGAAATTTAGGAAAAGACCTTAAAATAGCAGTGACATGGAAAATTATCAAAACGAAGCAGAAATCCAGATTAAGGTGGCAAATGTTGGAGGGAATCACTGTCTCCTCTGACAAGTGACTTCCTAGGGACTGTGTTAGCATCTCAGGAAAGCAACCAGACGTCCCTTCAATTCCACAACGGCTCTGTCACTAGGGAAACGGCATAAAGCGATCATCACACACACACAAAGAATAAAAGGCTCAGGATGATTGAAGAGAGAGAAAAGAAGGAAGGAGTAAGGATTCAGATCGAATGAGCTAGAAATATACTATTTTCACACCTTTGAACTTTTCCCAAGATGGTGTGCATACACGTGTGTGCAAGTGCACACACAAATATATGTATATATGTGCATGTATATGCTATATTTCTATGCATGTATTTATACATATTTCTCTATATATATTTCTTAAATGTAAATGGGGGAAATATTTTCTCTGGGTTTTTATATGAAATGATGAAAAAATCTCTATAAAAAGAAGCGTGTCAGCTGGGCGTGGTGGCACATGCTTGTAATCTCCACGCTTGGGAGGCTGAGGCAGGAGGATCGGGCAGGTTCAAAGCCAGCCTCAGCTACTTAGTGAGGCTCTCGGCAACTTAGTGAGATCCTGCTTCCAAATAAAATATAAAATAGGTCTGGGAGTATAGCCCGGAGGAAGAAAGACTCTGGGTTCCACCCCCAGTACAGCTGAAAAAAAAATAAAAAAGAAAGAAGGGTGTCAGGCAGGTGTGATGGTATATACCTGTAATTCCAGTTCTTGGGAGGCTGAGTTGGGAGGATTGCAAGTGTGAGGTCAGCCTCAACAATTTAGTGAGGTCCTCAGCACTTTAGTGAGACCCTGCTTCAAAAAAATAAATAAATAAAATAAAATAGGCCTGGGATTATAGCTAAGAGGCCTGAATGCAATCCCAAGTACCACAGGAAAAAAGAAACCCATAAAACAAACAAAAAAATGAAGTGTGTGCATCTGTTTTGTAAAATATCTAAGAGAACTCTTGTTCCAAGGCTTGATTTCTCTAAGCTAAACGAAACGCTACTTTTTTTCTTTTTAGTGCTATATTTTTTTTCTAAGATTTCTCAAATTTTTTGTTTTCTAGCCTGAGATTTTGCTGAAGAGAGCGAGACAGAAGACGCACAGTGTTGTTGATCTTAAGAAATGTTCGCTGTGAACTTCCTATGCGAGCAGAACACACGTCCCTGAGCTCCACAGGCCATGTCAACGCCTTGGCTTTAGGGGGGAGGGCTCAGGGGCTCTGTGGAGCCACCCTGCGGAGCTCACACTGCTAGTCCCTGGGAGATAAGGTCTTGCCAGAGCCCCCGACTGCGTCTCATTCAATTGCGACATGGGCTTAGCAATGTCTGCCATGCAACAAGGACAATGTCTCTGCCCCAATTTTCCAGATCACCAGGCCATGAGGTGCATCTTACACATGGCATTAAATTTGGGATGGATATAATGAAGTGCAGGTTTAAAGTGCACCTGGAGTGAGCCAAGCCATCATACCCCTCTCCATCCATTTTCCACTTCTCCTCCCCGTCAAAGGCCACTGATCTTCCATGGTGTCTATTATTTGAAGGATCGCATGCCAATCACGATTTTAAATCTTATAAAAGCCGGTTGTGTGACTCTACGGAGTGAGATTTTGGTGGGAAAGATTTCGAATGAACTCCAGTATTTGTGGATTTTTCTCTCTACACACAACTCAGCATTTATCATCCCACGGCATAATGTATTTAAAGGGCTTAACTCAGTGCCATAGAACAGGTATGAATCCAGATAATCACGTGTTAATGCATCTGTTTTATAACTCTTCTTCTTCTTCTAGTTGTCCTGGGACTTTGAGATTTTCCAAGGTCTTTATAATTCACACAAGGAATCCTTCTAATATAACACTCACAACTTTAGAAGGGTGGGCAGATTGTCATATTTTATTGTTTTCTTGCTACATCAGAAGCATCTAAAAGAGTACCAGGGACAGAGGACAGCTTCAAAACGTAATTCCAAGTGAATAGATGGGTGTGTCTGAGAAGAGGAACCTCTCAGTAAGATAAATGATGAGGCCAGCTTGGATAGTTGGCATCTCAGCTCACAGTCAGAGCAGCTGCCCAGATTAGCAAAGATGGAACTCAGTATTTAAGGACGGTAAGTCTGACCAGCAAACAGTCAGGGAGGGAGATTTCCTTTCACCATATTAGATAATGTAGGGAAATGAGAAATGGGGGGAAGGATTTCTGACATTGCTTACAATATGGGACTTATTATTTTTAGATTAATTATTATTCCAGTCAAGAAGACTTATCTTTTATTTGGGACAGAATGTTTTCATGGGTACTTTTTAAAAAATAATGGAATAACATTGTCTTCAATGATAACAATAAATTTGTTTCAGGTTCATTGGCTCTAAATTGCCCTGGATCTTGGACAATGTTTTTCAGCAGTAAGCATTTTTAATTTTTTTTTTTCAAATTCTGTTTTTTTTTTAAGAGGATGCCCTTAAGGAATAGAGATACAATCCTTTTTAAATGGTATTTAATTTACCAATGTGAATCAGATTATTTAGAAACAAGCTTTAGTGAGAAAGAGTTGTAGACTCTTGCCTTGAGACAATTTAAAGAGTAATAACTAGATTTACTAAGTTAATTTGCATTCCCTGAGTTAATTAAAAGTCTGTTATTAATTGATAATATTTTTAAAAATTATAATTTCAATAAATGCCTCAAAACACTAATTATACTGAGGATAAATCTGTTATATTTTTTTAAAAAATTAATTCTATATTCAATAATGCTGTCCAGAGATATATACTATGGGCTACAAATGCCACTCGGTTATTTTAAATTTTCTAGTATTATAGCGATACTAGCATAAGAAGATAATAATTTAATACTCTTTTATTTAACCCAAATATCATATAGTTATTATTTCAGCGGGTAATTATTATTTCACCATAATAATTAGTATGAAATAATTGATAGTCTATTTTACTTTTTGTGCTAATTTTTTATAATATTAGTTAAGTATTATTTCAAGTGCTAAAACGACATGTAACTGGCAACTACCTTTTGAACAGCCAAGGGTGCAAGACTGATGTGTTGGAATGAGATGATTCTGGACAGAAATTCTGCTTCAGTATTGGCCAACTGTGAGATGTTGAAGAAATTAAAACATCTCAAGTGTTAGCTCTGGTCACTACAAAATAAAAACGATTTATAGCTTGAAAGTGTCTGTGAAAATTAAAAAATACATATATGTGTATATATGTGTGAAGTATATCCATATATATGTACGTATATGTCTGTTTTATATGCCACCATGCCGAGAACTCAAGACCTATTACTTCCTGAAGACACTGATGTTTCTATGTTAAAAACACAAGTCTTATTGTGTAGCTCCCATTGCCATCATCCCTTTATGTCTTTAAAACTGCAGAAAGACTCTTAACTTTCTTCCCTGAGAAGGCAATATTGCATGGACATATGGAGTGAAGCTCAGGGGGGTGGAACATCTGCAGGGTGACCTCATTAGCACACAGTAAAAGAGATAATACCGCTGTCACTTATTATTAAATATGCATTTATCACAAGGCAGCTCACCTTCCTCATTAGAGGTCATAAGAAAAGTGACAGGTGATGTATTCATCCTAGGAGGTACTATTTTTATTAAAAGCCACACAATGCCCTGGTAACAATAAAATTTATTCTGGAATAAATTAAAGCATTTCTATGCACTACAAAAATTAATTTCCCTCCTTTTTCAATTTATATTCATACACTGATCATTTTAGTCTAGATATAGAAGCAGAATTTCTTTGGGTCACTATTAAGAAGGAGACTAGGCTGGTTTTCTCTGGAGAAAGAATGTGGACCTTTTGTACAAATGGTGTGAGCAAACCCCCTGGGGGGGAAGAGACTGAGGCTTCCTTTGAAAACAAGGCAAAAGCAACCTCATTTGTTTGTGCTACTTGAGCACCAGTTAGCTTGGTCTGTATTGGAGAATGCCAAATCAGCCAATAAAGCTGAATATTATGTGATCTTTTTAAACTTCAAAAAGTTTTCTAGTATTAACAATCTCACTTTAAAATGTTGATATAGATATGAACTAAATTACAGTAGAACTTACTTCTTTGGTCTGTATCACCCTCATAGCTCTAAATATGGTGAAAAATGTTTCAGAGAGTGTACAAAAGTAGATGATAGGTTTTTTGTAGGAAAGTCTACCACTGTAATATCACGCTAATTCAAAGGAAAACAGATTTGAAAGGGGATTCAATGTGAACAGTACAGGTTTTAAAGAGAAGACCCATAGCCGGGCGTGGTGGCGCACGCTTGTAATCCCCGCGCTTGGGAGGCAGAGACAGGAGGATTGCACAGGTTCGAAGCCAGCCGCGCGCGTTGGCTTAGGAGACCCTGTTTCCAAATAAAAATGTAGAAAAATAGGTCTGGGAGTGTAGCCCGGAGATAGAAGGGCTTCCAGGAACCCCAGTACCACCAAAAAAAAAAAAAAATAAAATAAATAAAAAAATAAAGAGAAGACCCATATAAGGATGATACATTGACGCTTACTCTTAGAAACTTTCTAATGAAGGACAATATGAAATTAGAGGATCACAAAATCAGTTGAAACTCTGGACTATCTCATCTTCCTCACTCCAGAGGAGTAGAGCTACTGAACCATAGCTAAGTGATATTTGGGGACCATGGGGCTGGGAGGACCCAAGAAATCCAGCCCAACCCATGGCACCTTGCATGGTAAGAAGTTATCTCTAAGACAACTTCAGAGTGGGCGATTGACAAATGTAGCAGGTGGGATGTTTCCTGGCATTATATTCCCTTTGGTGGCATGCACTCACAAATAATAAAGAAAATAATTAAATTGTATTTATTCTCTAGGATCAGAAAGCTTCAAAGAGAGCCATGAAAACAATGACTACATGGGGGAAGGGAAGGGATATGACTTATTCCAATAATGATTTTAACGCTGTGTTCTATTTTGACTAGACATGTCTTTGTAATTTTTCACGTTGAGTTTCATTTTCAATTGTTTTGTTATTCATGGATCATGGGCGCAGGAAGACAAGTTGTTACTACTGAAGCATCTCTGGGAAATTCTTCTGGGCAATTAAGCAACCATTTTCCCCTCATGAATTGCTGCTGAGCCACAATGCCTGGGGAATGGATCTGTTGAAGCCTGGTTAAGAAGATAAGTAGCTAGTGAGAATTAGGGAAAGGCTCACTGAGTGATAGCTGCATGTGTTCCTCTACCCCATCAAGATGTATGACTATGATACAGCATTCAAAAAAAGAAGAAATAAAAGAAGATAACTAGCTGGCATTTGATGTCTTAGAATTTCTGAGACTTTCCTGAAACCTGCCATCCTCCTTATATAAGCCTTTCTACAGTGTGTGTGTGTGTGTGTGTGTGTGTGTGTGTGTGTGTGTGTGTGTATTACTGGGGATTGAACCCAGGGGCATTCTGCCTCTGAGCTACAACATAGCCTCGTTACGGTACTGAGGGCCTTGCTAAATGCTGAGCCTGGCCATGAATCTGTGATCCTCCTGTCTCAACCTACCGAGTACTAGAGTTACAGGTAGGATTCACTATGTCTGGCTTATATTTTTATTTTTTATTCTATTTTATATTTTATTGTGACACTAGGGATTACATCCAGGCAATTCTACCTCCAAGATACTCCTCCAGGCTTTTTTTATCTTTTGTTTTCAGAGTCTTGCTAGGTTCCTTGTACCAGTACTGGGAAGAGGCTTCAAAATGTATTGATGTGCCAGTATTGGGAAAGATTTTCAACTTTCAAAATATATCTTTGGTAGTTAAATTAAAAGTAGCTAGGAGCTTCAAGGAAAGGGCTGCAGAAGATCTCCAGGCATGGAGAATAATTAGCAAGAGAATAGAGGAAGCCTAAAAGCGAGGGAGGGTCTTTTTACATTTCTAAGAGGAGCTAATGTCCTCAAGGATGAGGGGGAATCCCAGACTCCAGATAAGCAACTCAACACATTTTGGAGTGTAACAAAAGGTGTGGGGATCTATGCCAGCGACAGAGCTGAGGAAAGGCTATCTAGGAGGGTCAGAAGACTGGTTATAAAATACTCTATATCCAGGAATTTTCAGTGACTTTGTTTCGGGCCATCCCCCTATACCATCCTGCAATGGTACAGGGCTGGAACTATCTTCTTTAATTTCTATTTTTGTAATAATAAACTCATTTAAATCTTCAGCTAGAGTTCAGACTGCTGTATATCTATCCTAAGTCTGGACAAGGACGCGCGTTTATGGGGACAGCTTCCAGGAGCCTAAAGAGGTCCCTGGGAACAGTTCCCCACAAAACGGTAACATTCCTGAGAGTCTTACTAAATTTCTAAGACTTTCCTAAAACCTGCCATCCTCCTGCCTCAGCCTCCCAAGTACTGGATTACAGGCATGTACAACCATACTTAGCTTCTCTATCATTACTTTATTCTGTAGAGTCGCAGATTTTTGTGGGCCTTTCAAAAGGGGTTGCAGAAGTGAGCTCTCACCTCTTGTCCAGTGAGGAAGCTACTCTGTCCTACTTCGGTGACCCTGATGTTCCAGATGATCCTCCCCACCTGTTCGCTTCCCTTGCACAGGAATCAGCCCAAGTTACAGGGAGTTTATTTTTCCAAAGCAGATGACAAGTGAGCATAGAAAAATTCCAGCATCTTGAAGCATCAGAGTAATTATGAAACAAATTGGAAAATGCATGTATGCCTCTACCAGAAAGAAAAGGTATAAAGAAAATCATGTTTAACTGTGAAGCCTGTTAAAAATGATAGATTTGGGTGATAGCTTTTTACTGTGCTGATAGCAAAATCAAGACAGATAACGACTGTCAAAGTGAACAAACGCTCCACATTCAACAAGTGTTGTACCTTCATCAGGAAAATTAATGAAGTGGAAAAGTTTTAAGTTTTGGAAGAAATTATAGTTTCCATAAGAGAGAAAGCACTTGCCAAATTTCTACTTTCTTATGATTATGACATTGTCTCTGAAAGCAGCTGTTTCTTTCATTACTCTTGACAATAACTCTGAGATTATATTCTCCATTATGTATTTCTTCTTTGGCAATTTTTTTCTGGTCTTTCCTGGGCTCTCTAGGTTATCTGTCATTCACATCCTTTAGATCAGCAAAGTTGGTTTGGGTCCAAATTAGATTTTGTGGATGTAACATCCCTTTCTGGCACTCTTTTAACTTTTTTCCTCTTTTCTTTTTCTTTTTTTTTTTTTCTTTCTTCTTCTTCTTTGCAGTACTGGGGATAGAACCCAGGGGCATTCTACCTCCGAGCTACACCCCTAGCTCTATTTTTAATTCTTTATTTTGAAACAGGGTCTTGCTGAGTTGCTAAGGACCTCACTAAGTAGCTGAGTCTGGCCATGAACCATGACCCTCCTGTCTCAGCTTCTCAAATGCTGGGATTACAAGTGTGTACCACCACACCTGGCTCCTAACTTCTTAAGCCATAGGACTGTGTCACTAAGTCTCCTTACTGACTCAGCCCTTCTGGAGATTCTACAACTATTCTTGCCTATAAGCAAAGAGGAAACAGGAGAATATCAAAGTTGAGAGCTCTTTGTCTAGACTCTTTGGGCTGCTATCACAAAATACCTCAGAGTAGGTAATTCATAAACAACAGAATCTTATTATTCACAGCTCTGGAGGCTGAGAAATCCAAAATCAAAACAGGTACATGCCAAAGACCAGTTCCAGCCAATTCAGGGATTCTTGAAGGTAAGTGAGGAGTCAATGACTTGAGGGAATGAGAGACAGCCTATTTCAAAGGCATGATTCTGCCATTCAGAGTCAATAGTGTATATTTATATGCTTTTACATGGAAGCATTTGATATTAAAAACTTTTAGCAAAACAGGATTTTTTTTTTGTGTGTGTGGGGGGGTCTAGGGATGGAACCCAGGGCCATTCGACCTCCGAGCTACACCCCTGGCCCTATCTTGTTATTCTTTATTTTGAAACAGGGTCTCACTAAGTTGTGGAAGGCCTCGCTAAGTAGCTGAGACTGTTCGCAAACTGCCATCTTCTGGTCTCCGCCTCCCAAGTTCTGGGAATACAAGTGTGCGCCACCATGCCCGGCTGGCAAAACATGTTTTTACATAAATATCTCAGCACACTTGAGTACAAACAACTTTTGGCAGAACATGTTTTTACACAAATTTCTCAGGACACACCTGCCCCAATGAACTCACATATCATGGTTGCAAAAACACCCGAAACCATCCAAATTAACGTCATACAATTCATTCTGCTTACCTAGCCACAAAAATCAATTCTATTTAATATTAACCTAAATAACAATGTAATTCTGCATAGCTACAGAGCACGTTCACACTCACGGTTAAAGTACAGAAAACAAGGGGCTTTTCCTGGCGTGGTGGTGCACGCTTGTAATCCCTACGCTTGGGAGGCGGAGACAGGAGGATTGCCCAGGTTCGAAGCCAGCCTCCCTGATTTTAGAGACTCTGTTTCCAAATAAAAATATAAAAATAGGTCTGGGAGTGTAGCCCAGAGGTAGAAGGGTTTCCAGGAACCCCAGTACCACTGAAAAAAAACAAAACAAAAAAACAACAACAACAATAAAACAAGGAGCTTTTCCATTAAAAAGAACACAAAGATTATAAAAGGTCTTTAAAGGGCACAAGGCATCTTACCTTATTTATTATATTTAAAAATACTAAGTGTATAATTTATTTTCTTAAATTCTTAACTTTGACCAGAAAACACCAAAAAGGGGGGCCCCACACTGCTGATCTCTCTGTCACACATAATAAACTTTATCTATACTTATCATTAACTACTAAGTGCTATACTTACTATTTCTACTTCTAAAATTAACTGCTAATTTTATCTATTTTTGACCACTAGGTATTCTATTAATTTATTCTGACCTAACTACCAAATCAACACTCAATTTATTCTATTTTTCTAGCATACAATGTCTACACCTATTTTTCTATAATACCTATTAAGTTATCAAGTAAGAAAATTATTTTGTGCTTTAGTGAGTAGGCACCAAGGAGGTCCCTGCCTACCCAGCCTTTGCATAAGTCTATTTTCCTACCAAAATCCATTTTTCCTAAACCTTCCTTATCTATTCCTTAGTACTTTATGCTATACTGTGACAAAAATGCTCTTGTAACAGATTTCAGTCTTAAGAACTTGGTGCCAACTTTGCCCTGTTTATTGACCTTAAATCCCAGTTGCTCTGTAAGACTTTGCCTTCCCTCTCAGTCTTTCTAGAGACTTAGCTCTGTTCTAGAAACCCAGTTGACGTTATAAAGTATTGAAGAGAGTTTCTAGTATAAAGACCATCCCAGACCTAGGTACTCCTTTTTCTCCAAAAGATGCTTCAGGAACCCAAGTAAGTCCTTAACAATTCTCCTGTACAGACTGTCTTCTGGGTTGCTTTTCTACCTGCCTGATTCTTGAGTATGCTACAGTATCCCCAGATCTCCTTATGACATCTCCTTAGGGCCATAGGAACATCTTATATGGTTAAGGTTTTTCTACTGTTAAATAAGTAGATTCTACGTGGTGCTTTAAAATTAGGCTGGAAGAATTATTTATTTTCACTAAAAAGAAAAGTATAGTATACAAGGAAAAAAATCAGATGTTTTTCAAAGTGAAAAATGATACTCTTTTAGAATTACTGAATAAATTATTCAATAGAATCATCATCAGCGTTTAATTATCATAAAATTGATGAAATTTTAGATTTCTGTGACAAGTAATGAAAGATTTAAGAGAATAAATTACCCTCTTCTCTAATAAATACCTTAAAATATAAAATTTCTTACAACAAACATTCAGATTTTCAATTTTACAGGCTATGTATAATCCCCCCATTTTATTTATTTTTACTTTGGGGGTTGAACCCAGGGGCATTCAACCTCTGAGCTATACCCCCAGCCCTGTTTTACTTCTTATTTTGAAAAAGGGTATCTCAAGTTGCAGAGAGCCTCAATAAATTGCTAAGGCTAGCTGTGAACCTGTGATCCTCCTATCTTAGCCTCCCAAGTACTGGGATTACAAGTGTGCATCACCATGCCTGGCTAGTGGCAGCTGAGATTCCTCGGTGGGTGCAAACCACCAACCTTCCAGTTAACAACGGAACACATTCTGAAGGTACCAAGGCTTCAGAGATTTTAATACCCTTATTCATTCCTCTTGTACTAAATCTGAGATGCCCTGTGTATACTACTGAATACATGATTTCCAAGCCTTACAGCATCTGCTTCTCTCGTGAAATACATATATTTTGAGAAGCCAGTTGCCAAGAAAGAAGTCTAACTATCACTAGACTCCTACATTGGGCATGGGGTGCTATGGTGAAAGATTCCCATTTATTCTTCCTGTGTGAAGGGTCACATGGAGAAACAGAGCAGTAAAGTGTGCTGGGCACAGCTACAGCCTTCTTGATCCTAACTGCCATCATCTTTTTTTTTTTTTTTTTGCAATACTGGGGATGGAACCCAGGGGCATTCTACCTTTGAGCTACACCCCACTCCTACTTTTTTTATTCTTTACTTTGAAACAGGGTCTCACTGAGTTGCAGAGGGCCTCACTAAGTAGCTGAGGCTGTCCACGAACTGCGATCCTCTGGTTTCAGCCTCCCGAATGCTGGGATTACAAGCGTGCGCCACCACGTCCGTCTCTATCTCCACTTCTAACTCTTTAGAGTGACAACATTCTATTTAGACAGTTTCTAAGTGCCTCCTTCTTTTCCTTAGGAATAGAATAGATTATTTTTAAATTACTATAATTATTAATGCAAGTATTAGACCATAATTTAAAACACTAAAATAAGAATTATTAATAAAAGATAGATATAAAGTATATACGCATTAGTAGGGTCTGCTACAACTTTAATCCATATTGTGTATAGTTCTTTGGGGGCATGCGCTATGATTGTGGAAAATGTTCTTAGGATGGTATTAGAGTTTACATGGGAATAAATACAGGGACTGATATCTTTGTAGTCCATAAAATAAATCTGTTCACAGAACCAAATAATTATTTGTATGAACATAGCTGATTTAAACTCACAAATAAAAAATGGGCTAGTTATTTAACATAAAAATATAAAATAAAATAAAACAAAACATTAAAGCAAAGTTTTCTTTTTCTTTCAATAAATGCTGGTGTGTTTATTTCTTCTTTTTTATTTTTTATTTTTTTATTTTTTTGATAAGAGAAAATAATTTTATTTTTCTGTATATTTTGTTATTTTATTTATTTTTTATTTTTATTTTTTATTTATTTATTTTTATTTATTTATTTTTTTATTGGTGCACTGTATTCATACATCATAGTGGGATACAAACTTTTGTAGACATGCATGCACACATCGCTCAGTCAGCCCCCACCCGATCCCCACCCCATTCCCTCCCCATCCCTCCTTCCCATGCTTGGCTTAGTGGTTGACATCTAGTATTATAGCAATTTATCCAAAATTAAAAATGATAATCTCACATAACAGTTTCATTTGTCTGATACCAAGCTTTTGATGACTTAAAGATAACATTTCAATATTTCTTTTTGCTTTCTTTCTTACCAGAGAATACTTTTTTTCTATTTTTTTAGGTGAAACTATCATATATTTATATATTTATTTTTCAGAAAAAAATCTATCCTAATATGGAATATGGACTCTAGATACCCAAAATGATCTTGAAAAAGAACAAAGCTAGAAGATATATATTTTCTGATTTCAAACCATATAAAGCTACAATAATTGAAACAGTGTAGTACTGTTCTAAAGGCAGATATATAAACCATTGGAGTTAAATAAAAGCCTAGAGCTAAATTCTTCCCTATATTGTCAAGTTATTTTTGACAAGGTTTCCACGAACATTTCGTGGTGGAAATAATAATCTTTTAACTAAATATTGTTGAAAAATAATAATTACATGGAAAAGAATAAAATTGGACCCTTACCTAATCCCATATACAAATATTAACTCAAAATAGATAAAAGACCTAAATATAAATCTTAAGCCTGTTGATTTTTTTGTTTCTCTGGCAATGGTGTTTTCTGGCTATGAAAGGTGCTGATTTTGTGGTAATGGAGATTAGTTGTTAGCGGGGCTCTTAAGCCCCGCTCTTCTCGGTCGCCATCTTCCCAGAAGTCCTCTGTTTATTTCTTCTGTCTACCTGAGTTCTAAAAAAAAAAGTGTTGTAGGCAAAGGCCAGTTTATCAATTTTTTTTTCTTTTTCATGGTACTGGGGTTCCTGGAAACCTTTCTACCTCCAGCCTACACTCCCAGACACCTAGTTTTTATATTTTTTTTTATTTGGAAGCAGGGTCTCTTAAAGCCAGTGAGGCTGGTTTCGAACCTGCGCGATCCTCCTGTCTCCATCTTCCAAGTGCGGGGATTACAAGTGTGAGCCACCACGCCCAGCCCAGTTTATCATCTATTTTTAAGCAAGGCAAAGTGAAGACTATCATGAGTTTAAGTATCATGAATTTCATGATACTTAAAAGCCAAATAGTCAGAATCAACCATCTTGGAAACGACCAGGACAAACATCTGGCAGGGACATCTTGGGTAGGCTTCATGGCCAAGGGAAAGAGCGAGAGTTGTAGGAGGGCTGACTTCTGAGTTACAGAGATGCTTCTTCTCGAATTAATAGTCATGACAGGGAGTAATCTGGGCCAGGATGAGCTTAATAAAAGGGCCAAGAAGGCACAAGAGTTTAACCCATTCACTCCCTCTATGTGGAAGGACACACTAGGAGATAAAAAAAAAAAAAGTTTCCCATAGTGGCAAAAAGATTTGACAAAAACTGGCTATGACTGAGCAAAGATGCGACAACATTTTTGAGAAAATAGTACATAAATATTTTGTAATTGACTAATTTTTTAAACAGAATAAAGACTAATCCAGTACTCTATACAGTCAAAATCACTTGCAAAAATTTTGTCACTTAAATTTTCTCATTAAATACCATTGAAACTCATGCCTAGGTTTCATATAAAATTTAATTCAGTGTAACATTCAATATTTGAGCCTTGTGATTTTTTAAAAATCCAGCTTTATTGGCATATAATTGACAAATATAAGTACATAAATACATACAATTAAGTATTTGGTGAATAACACAATGTTTGAATACATATTATGCATAAAGATTGTGAAAAGACCATCGCTTCCAAACTAATTAATACATCCATCCCCTTACATAGTTATCATTTGGGGCATGTATGAGATCAAACATGATCTTCTCCCATCGCAAATTTGAAGCAGACAGTGCAGGATAATTAAGTGCAATGCTCATGCAACACACTTCAGAACTCATTCAATCTACACGCTTTGTCTCTTTGAGCAAAAATCTATCCACTTCTCCAAATCCTCAGTCCCCCAAAACCAATATTCTATTCTCTTCTTTTATGAGTTCAGTGTATTTAGAGTCCACATTTCTGCCTTTTTGTTTCTGGCTTACTTAACATAATGTCCTTCAGGCTCATGCATTGTGTTGAACAGGCAGGACTCTCTTCTTGCTTAAGGTTGAATTGTATTCCATTGTATATACCTGCCACATATTTCTTTATTCACTCATCCATTGATGGACACGTAGGTTGTTTCCAAATCTTGAATATTGTGAATAATGCTTCAATATACATGAGGGTGCAGATATATCTTTGAGATCCTAATGTTATTTTATACAGAAGCAGTATAGCTAGATCATACCAATGTTATATTTTTAAGCCTTTTGAGGAATGTTCATGCTCTTTTCCTAAACTGGCTGTACTAGTTTACAGTCCAGCAACAGAATACAAGGCTTTCCTTTTCCCAAAATCACAATTTTCACTCCATCAACAATTCTATATGCAGACCAGGTATAAAAAATGCAAATTCTATAAGCTACTAAGGCTTCTGAATATTCCAATGTCCTTATAATATTTCTGTTGTTGTTATTGTTGTTGTTCTGGGGCTTGAACTCAAGGGCGTTCTACCTCTGAGCTACATCTCCAGCTTTTTTAATTTTTTGATTTTGGAACAGGGTATCACTGGATGACTGAGAGCCTCACTAAACTGCTGAGGCTGTCCTGGAACTTGGAATCCTCCTGTCTCAGTCTCCCAAGTACTGGGATTACAGGTGTGTGCCTCACACCCAATGTTCTTATCATCTTAGATTAGTTTTTACAAATTCTATGAGTATAAGCTTCATATTATAAACACAACTTTGAGAAGTTTATAAGTGTATGGGAAATAAAGGCATCCAAGGTTCCATTTAGGACAGAACAGAGAACACACTTTAATGGTGTCATACGGAAGTAGAAAATAAGACAGAATTATTTTTCTTCAAAAACAAAATCACACTTCTTGCAAGAAAATGAATGAAACTCTAGAATATTCTACTGAGTGAGTTCACCCAGTCCCAAAGAAGTAGGTGTATGTATGTCTCTTTTATAAGTGAAGCTAGAGAGATATTCAGAAATAGGCAACATTGGATAGATGAACAGAGACTCCTGGAGAATGACAGAGGATGATTAGGGAAGGAAGAAAGGACATAAAGTCATAAATAAAACACAGTAGAAATAATGTCATGAATGTTTACAAAATTGACAATTTCAACCTCAATGACTTGTGGGGTGATGGTGGACCTGTGTGGGAAGGGAACAAGAGTTGTGTGTATGAATTTTTCTAACACTCTGTACCCCAAAATTATTTAAAATTATAACATATCCAATTAAAATATGGAATTTTCCATGGGCTAAAGAGAATCTAAAATTTCATTATGTAGTCATTGGAACTTCAGGAATAAAAACGATTTACTGAAGCCATTTAAATAGTTGACAAGGTGTATAGTTATCCACTATATTATTGTAGGGTAAAAGCATTACATGAGAATAAGTTTGATGTGTCACTAACCATTGATTTGAATGGAAATCAGCAGTAAATAAACATAGGTTTTGTGGAAGGGGAAATATAAAAATGATAAGAGATATTGCAATGATACCCACAGCCTCTGAAGACGGAATCAACACAACTTCATCTGCCCACAATTAATATACTCTTGAAGGAAAGGCACGTTCTCTGCTTTAAACCCTTTTGTAGGAGAATTTTGCCTTCGATTTTCATCAGCATCATAGATTCAATGAGCTCTTTAGATTAACAAGCAGATCTCTGTCAAGCTGCAGGTTTATTTAACATGCCATAGGTTTATTTAACTTCCCATAGCAGTATTTTACTCAACAATATAGTTATATTTCTTCACATAAATGACTGTTCTGTTAGTTCTTTCCCTCCTTATGGCCACCAGAAAATGCAGTACTACTGACACGGTTGATAGTTAGAAAGGAGAGCAAGAACCAACTACTTCCAGCTTGACTATCACTTAGATTGCTCCCAGATCAAACATAAAAACTGGCCAGTGAAGGATTCATCAGTGGTATTAAATAAGAAAAAAAATAGTTGAAGCTGTGATGCCTGCCTGAGTAGCTATGGAATCCAGGAGCAGTTATTAAGATAAACTTCTAGACCTCTCTACTGCCCTGGGCCATATAATATGGGGATAAAGCCCTTGTATGTGGTCAAAGGGAACTTTCCCTAGGTATTGAAGGCACAGAACAGTGAGCCAGTCTCTGGGTAACGATCTTGGTGGAGTTACAAAGCAACTGAATAGAATCAGTTTGTACATAAAAAACATTGACTGTGTGCTAAATTAGAGGAGACGTGAACGCATTTATTTTCAAAAGAATGTCACTGTTGCTCAGATTAAGAAAAATATTTATACTTTTTATAGCTTCTGCAATTTATAACACCCTTTGAAATTATGCTTTCCTACACATAAGCAATTCTAAAATCCAGCTGTTACAGATGAGAATCTGTGCAGCTGTTTCATCTGAGAAAGAAAAGAAAATAGAGTCTCCATGCTTCAAAGTATTACTTGTTTTGCAGGGCGTGGTGGAGCACGCTTGTAATCCCCACGCTTGGGAGGCAGAGACAGGAGGATCGCGCTGGTTCAGAGCCAGCCTCTCTGGCTTAAGAGACCCTGTTTCCAAATAAAAATATAAAATAGGTCTGGGAGCGTAGCCTGGAGGTAGAAGGGCTTCCAGGAACCCCAGTACCACCAAAACCAAAACGAACAAAAAAAAAGTATTACTTGTTTTCTTTTTACCTTTTCGTGCACTATCCATCGTCAGTTCTTTGACATCCACAGGATGGGTCACCTCTTTGATGTAACTCAAGCATGTTTTCAGTTAGGTGTGGCGGCACACACCTATCATCCTACTACTTGGGAGCTGAGAAAAAAAGATCACAGGCTTGAGGGCTGTGCACAGTAACTTAGAGGAACTTTTTGTTTCAAAAAAATAAAACTAAGCTGGGCATGGTGGTGCACACTTGTAATCCCAGCACTTGGGAGGCTGAGACAGGAGGATCACAGTTCGCAGCCAGCTTCAGCTACTTAGTGAGGTCCTTTGCAAGTTAGTGAGACCCTGTTTCAAAATAAAAAAAAAAATAAAAGATATGACTGGGGGCGTAGCTTGAAGGTAGAATGCCCCTGAATCCATCCCCAGTATGCCAAATAAACAAACAAATAAATAAATATTAAAAAAATGACTGCATGTATAGCTCAGAAGAAAAATGCCCCTGAGCTCAAGCCAATAAAAAAAGGACAATGTTTTTGGCATGAGGAATAGTGACTGATAGAGCGCCATTCAACTGAGCAGGAACCCAGCCCTAAAGGGAGAAAGAAGTTCCTTTTAAAATTTCAGGTGGCTCTGGCAAAGCACCCTGCAACCAGTCCAATCACAGGGGACACATGTCTTCTGTAAAACTGAGCAAGAGATGAGATTCACAGCCTGGGCTGCCGTGAGAGCTTTGTAGCTCAAATAAATGTTCTGTTAATTCACTGAAAAGTAAAAATCCCTAAAAAAACCAAAATGAAATGAAATGAAATTTCAGGTGGACCATGAGCTGACATATGTGATTTATTTTTAATATGCAGAAGAAAGTGTGTCTCTGGAGGCCCTACAGTTGGAGGAGGGAAAAAAGCATTAAAATCTCCAGAAGTCCCTTCAGTGGGGCCTCTCAGTCTTGGTTGCATACTAGAATCATGGGAGCTGTTTTTAAAATACCGGTTGCTCAGAGGCACATGAGCTCAATTAAGTCAGAAGCCCTGGGATAAGAATGTGAATTAGTAGTGCTAATGGTTTCCGGATGATTTCAGCGCGCACACATGTCAGCTGCTCTCAGAGCCTCAGAGACACGGGCGTGCAGCCCTGGGCAGGCATCTGACACATCCCTCCCACGAAACACATGTTAAAGATTTCACTTCTGAAACCTGTTACTCAATCACCTAGTCTCCGGAGGGGTCAGAGAAGAGGGCTCGTTGATTTGGCAAGAAGTATTGTCATGGCTTCTGAGAAAATATTAAGCATGTCTCAGTCTCACAAAGAGAATCCGTAATCATTTCGCCTAGTCTTGATTTCAGTCCTGCTGTCTTTAACTTCTATCAGAAATGAATGATGCAGGAGAGTCAGGTTTAAATCTGCTGCTAAAAGGATCAGGTTTTATTTTTAGGATTTCCACATGCTTACTGAACAAGTGGATGACCAATGTGTGGAATTATCTCCATTGTATGCTTCTGGGTGTGTTGATTTTCCTCTAAGTTTTGCAATTATTTCAGTGGAGAAGAACCTAATTTGCTGGAAACAAGTTTTTTTAAATTTTTTATTGGTGCATTATATTCATACATCATATTGGGGTAAAAACTTGTGTGGACATACATGTACACATCACCGATTTAATCCCTTTGAAGAGGGCATAGGTGCAACACTGCAACACACAGGCACAGATAAACACTTTCTCAACAAGACCCCAAAGGAACAACAAATTAAAAGGCAAATCAATGCATGGGATTGCATGAAACTGAAGAGCTTCTGTTCAGCAAAGGAAACTGTCAAGAACCTCAACCGAGAGCCAACAGAATGGGAGAAGATTTTTTGCCACCTACACCTCCAATGGAGGACTAATATCTAGAATATACAGAGAACTCAAGAAACTCAACACTAAAAAAAAACAAATCATCCAATCAAAAAATGGGCAAGCGAACTAAATAGACACTTCACGAAAGAAGAAATTCAAATGGCCAATAAATGCATGGAAATAAGTTTTGGAGGTAGAATCTTCTTTGTCTGGATGGTATGTGTGTGCTGGAGATTGAATCCAGGGCCTCAGGCATGCCAGACAAGGGCTCTACCAGTGAGCTACAACCACAACCCCCCCGGGAGAATCTTAATATCATTAAGTAGTTGGCACCCACTGCTTGCAAAGCATGCTGCTGTCTGCACTTGATTAAAATCCTAGGATTAAGACATGTTTGCTTCTCTCAAATAGGCCACGCTGTATCAGGAGTGACTGGAGTAAAATAATGTGTCCCAAACTACATTAAAACAAGTTATCATTAATGTTTTGAAGATATCCTATGAAAAAGAAAATAACTCAGGAGAGAAGGAAAAAACAGAACACGAGTGATAGGGTATTAGTAGTTCAATGCTATGACCCATCATTATTATTTCAATAGGATCTTTTAATTGAGGACTCCAAAGAGTAACCATAATTCCATACCCAAAAAATTAGGATATGAGACTATGAACTTTATCACTTTAGGGCAATGAGATATGGTAACAATTCATTCCCCAAACCCAGTGTATAGCACTATCCAATGCCCCACACAGAGAGTAGATAGTGAAAATATCATTTTCAGCCAGTCTGTTTACCTCTTTGAAGTTCACAACCTGTAAATGTAATTGGTAGGAAACTCTTGGCACAAATGCCACATTTCCTTACTATGAATTAACAGCATGAGGGGGCAGAAGGTGGGTAGGGACCCTGGGTGTCTCTCCCATCAGCGTGGCTCCTCCATCATACAGCAGTTGAAACAAAGCTTCCAATGTTGTACCTTCCAAAGGCAGCAATCTCTTTGGCAGATACTGACCATCTTTTATTTCTTACTCAACCTATTCTTAACCTCTTAACTTCCATTGCCCTTTGAGCACTTCAGCCCCAAGGAGAGGACAAGTCTGCTGAGGAGTTTTGACTTTAAGGTGTTCCTTGAGCAGGCACTTTGCACCTGTGTACAGCAGCATCTTTCCTTTGATCCTTGAAATGGAGTTGCTAGGACCTAAAAATATCCTGCCTCCAAGAAAGGGATTTTACATTAGAGCCAGTTGAAAACATCCCTCTCAGGAGATTTCTGATCTGAAGCTTCCAGGTATGCTATTGAGGCAGGTGTTCCTACTGAGGACCAGTGTTTCAGACATGTGGTCCTAAAGTCTAGGTAAAGGCCATCTTTTTCATCCCATCATCATCATCATCATCATCATCATCATCATCATCATCATCATCATCATCGTGGTACCCACATGTCCAGCTAGAATAATTATCATTTTGAAACTCACGCCAACATTCTTTAATACTTTCTACCATTAAAACTGTGAACCAGATGCATAATTTAAGGTCAAGTATTCCGAAGTTTTGGTCAGTACTCTGAAGGCAGAAGGGAGTGCTATGCTGCCTCCTGCAGCCAGAGAGCTGAGAAGCTGCTTTGTTCTCTAGTAAGCTGAGGTCAGAACCACCAGTTGCAGCCACCAAAGTAAAAAAAAAAAAAAAAGTGTAATGACTAAATGCTTAAGGACTCTTTATGGGTCTTAGCAGTTAAAAGTTAACTTTTGCAGTGTGAAAAACCAACTGCCTTGGTGTAGTTTGTACTAAACTCCGTTGTCAATATGTCCTGCCCAGACGCTAAAGTTACATCTGAAGTTTTGTTCCTTATATCTGCAACTTGCTTTTCAAGTATTTCTTGACTCATTCCTCAATGTCATTTTATACCAACACACACACACACACACACACACACACACACACACACACACACACATTCCTATAAATGGTTTTGTTTCGTTACTCTGTTGTGATCATATCATAGATAATGGCATAGAAGTTAAATACATCCTTAACATTTTGTATAAAGCCTAGAACGTACTTACTGCAAGAAAACCTTATTAAATGGATAAGTGAAGTAATAAGTTAATAAGTAATATCAAAGTGACAAATTAGTAGAAAGAAGATACTATTAATCAGTACTTCTTAACACTGGACAGTGCTCATTGGCTGCAGATGAGAAAAATCCAACTCAAAGTTGTTTCATCTAAAATGAAATAGTTAAATCATTCTTATACATGAAAATCCTACTGGACTCAATTACTTGAAAGAGGCTAATGGGCAATCTTTGTCTCCTACTCAAGATGCCCCTGCCCACCGCCAGTATCTCGCCATCTTTCTGCTCTGCGTTCCTTAGCTGGCCCGCATAAGTGGTAGCTTCCTGACCTTGCTCCATGCCCAGGGGAAGTGATGGCGGCTTGTTGTGACAAGCTCCGCCTTGTTGCTTTCTTCAGTCATATTGGAGGATATGCTGACTCACCACGGGCTCTTAAAACATCTGTTCATATGTGACATCCATTACTAATGCTGACATTTCCTTGGATAAGCAAGGAGGTGGTCACGCCTAACATCAAGAAGTGAGAAAAGAAATATAGTCCTGTCATTTGCTCAGAATGCAGCAAAATTGGAAATAAATAATGCACAGCCCAATAACTTCTGCGCCCACGGCTAGCTTTATTCTTTGGCATAAATCCCTAAGAGTTAGTGAAGAGGTTCCTGACTCATGTCCATCCATTTTAGTAACAGAAATAATGTACTTTTTTACTCAGTGGATTTAACAAAAGACTCACGGTTGAAGGAAACAAGATATTTGACATAATACTTTCCTATTGCAGTTGTACAGATTGTCACAGACTGGTTTAAAACAACACAAAATTATCTTGCAGTTAGGGATGTCACAAGTCTAAAATGAGTGTTATTGAGATAATTTCAAGGAGTTAGCAGGACTGTGCTCCTTTAAAGATCTCTAGGGAAGTACAGTGGGTTGAATGTTGATCACCCAAAATATACACTCCCATTCTACTCTGACACCTTGAATGTGACCTTATTTTGAAAAAAGATTTTTGCAGATGTGATTAGGTTGATGACCTCAAGATGGTAGGCCCTAAGTCTAATTACAAATGTATTAGAAGGTAGGCCTTTATTTTGAAATTATAGCTTCTAGAACAGAGAGAGAAAAAACTTGGATTAAGCCATCAAATTTGTAGTGATACAACTCTAGAAAACCAGTTCAGGGAGAATTTAGAGAGAAAAAATGAATTCATTTTTATATAATTCCATGTTTAAAGATATACTGATATTCTTTAACTATTCCTATAAGTAATTTTTAAAAATTTTATAATATGCAGGTTATGTCAAATTCTCTTTTCTAGACAACAATTACCAAAGATATATGGGTCTAGCACTTACAGTTTTTACAAGCAAAGGATATTCTCATAATAAGCATAGAAATGTATAAAATTGGCTGACACAGGAGGATCACAGGTTCTCAGCCAGCCTCAGCTACTTACTGAGGCCCCCTGAAACTTAGTGAGACCCTGTTTCAAAATAAAGAAATAGGGCTGAGGGTGTAGCTCAGAGGAAGAATGTCCCTGGATTTTATCTCCAGTATTTTTTTAAAAAGAAAATGTATAAAATTAAATGAACTCTAGATCAATTCATTCTGATGTAAACATATCACTTGACACAAGGTGTACCTAACAAACCTTTGTACCGGGACTTTTCTATTTATTTGGCTTTTCAAATATCTCTACCCTTTAGATGTGATGTTGGATTTGTTTAAGATTCCACAAGTGTCAAGTGTTTTGGTAATACCTCTACAAGAACATTCTATATCTGCCACTCCTCAGCGTTTTGTTGCAAAGAAAGGTCTACTCAGCTTAGTTCCTCAGTGTTCAATCTGAACAGAGAAAAGGAAGAAATGGAGAATTAGATGTCTCACCTGTTGAGGCCAAAATTTGTACCACTCAGAATCTTTCTCTTCATATCAAGTTAGTTACATATCTTTTCATTTTTTCTAATACTCTTAGAGTTTTACTAGTTCCCCCAAATCTAATCCCAGGCATTTATTTTAGGTTTTGATATTTTCTTACTCAAACTATGTCAACCACTCATACATAATTTCTTCATTTTCTCTACAGACATTGGTCCACTGAATCTCCAGATGATTGAGTGAGGTAGATATAATAAATGTATTGACACATGCTTAAAAAGAGAAAGGAGTAATTACCAGAAGAAGAAGGTGACCATTTCAAATCTTGAATTATATCTAGCTAACTCCTAATCACCCATGTTCTGTTATATAACAGTAAGTTCAAGTCCACTGCAGCTGCTCCTGCCAAAATCTTAGCTATGCTCCCTCTCAAAGATTAGATAGGAGTTCATTGCCACCTTTGTATAGCACAGGTGGCAGAGTATGGAGACATTGGAATTTTGCTTTTAACTAAGACTCATTTGTTGAGCTCTGTTTGTACCAAGAACACTCACCAGCAGAGCTTGTGGCTTTGTGGCTACAGCTTTTCCCTGGAGATAACTTTGGAGGGAGGGAGGGAGGGGGGGGGATAATTTGGGGAATGGCTACATGGAAAGACATTGATAATGATGAGCTGAAAGTCTTTTTTGCAATAATGCTACTGCAAGGTATTATACAGAAACTGGAGCTGCTTGTACAAAAACAAGGACAACAAGAATATCCCAAAAGAAACAACAGTATTTTTGTGCACGATTAGTTCTTCCATGCTTTGAAACTTACAACAGAGAAAATATATCAAATATTGGTTAACATGTAGATTTATGTTACATTAAATCAGTGCTAAGTTCTGCTTAGAAATAACTCCAAATATTGGTAGTGGTGGTGGCACAAACAGATAATGTCCGTACTTGGGAGATTGAAATAGGAGGATCATAGATTTGAAAACTTCAATAACTTAGGAGGCCTTGTTTCAAAATAAAAGCAGGCTGGGGGTGCTCAGATGTAGAATGCCCTTGAGTTCAATTCCCAGTACAAGAGAAAAGAGGAAGAAATAACTACAAGAAAAGCTTTTATACTTTATTTTCATATTGTAAACCAGATTTATTTTATTCTCAAAAAGAATGTTTCTTCTCTCTCTCTCCCTCTTCTCTCTCTCTCTCTCTCTCTCTCTCTCTCTCTCTCTCTCTCTCTCCCTCCCTCCCTCCCTCCCTCCCTCCCTCTCTCTCTTTCTCCCTCTCTTTCTCTCTCTCTTTCTCCACCCATGGCATCCTACCTTCAAACTACACTCCTAGCTCTAGCTCTAACTTTTTATGTTGCAACAGGCTAAGTTGTCGAGATTGGCTTTGAATGTGCTATCCTCCTGTCTCAATCTCCCAAGTATTGGGATTACAGATGTGTGCTCCCAAACCAGGCTAAAGAACATGTTATATAAAATTAAAAGAATGTGGCAGAAAACTGCACTTTTTTTCTACATAGAAAATATATTTATAAGCAGCAAAATCTCAGTGCTATTTTTGGAGGAAACAGTAGCATTGAAATTATATATGTGTCTTCAGAGTCTTATGACTAATAAAATTTTAATGAATATACTTTGAAGACATACACTCTCACTCCTAAATATCACTTGTCCTAATGTTATATTTTATGGTCTGGAGTCTTTTGTAATGCCTAGTGTCAAACTTAACACATAATCTATTTCTTCTAGCCAATGGGAACTGAGAATGGACATAACCTTAAGAAAACAGTGTTTAACTCTAAGAAATTTACACCCTCATTTTGTAATTTCCATTAAAACAGCAACATGGAAATTATTGTGGTCTTCAAATAAAGTTATGAAGCCAGGCATGGTGGCGCACATTTGTGATCCCAGTACTTGGGAGGCTAAGACAGGAGGATCTCAGGTTTGCAGCCAGCCCTAGCAATGTGTGAGGCCCTCCACAACCTAGTGAGACCCTGTTTCAAAATAAAGAATAAAAAATAGGGATTGGGGGTATATCTTGGAGTAAGAATGCCCCTGGATTCAATCCTTAGTATCGCAAAAAAGTTATGAAATATCAGTATTTGAGACGTTTCATAATTATTATTTATTTCTTTCACTTTTGTTATAATTGACATAGATTGTGACAGGTTGCCTTCTCAATTCTTGGCTTCAATCCTTGCTAATTCATGTGGGATAATTAAAATGTTCCCAATAAGAATACCAGCCTATTAGGAAAAGCATACTATCTTGTTTGAAATTTCGCAAATATGCTTTGGGAACACCAGTTCCAACTAAACATTTATCAACTGTGGCCTTACAGGAAGATAATATGTTCTGTTAATAAACTTTTGGATCCCAATCTGTACATGAGTTCAGTGTTTTATCCCTGTTTCTCTATAATACCTTGCCTTCTTAGAAATGTTTTGAAATGAATTGTAAAAAGAATTTTTTATTAAAATACTTTAATGGAAGTGATTAAACATGATCCCCAAAGAAAAGGAACTAATCTATGCTGCTGAAAGGCTGAGGTTGCTTTTATATGACGGTATAGTCCTGGAAGTTTAAATCGAGAAAACATTTGTCAAAAAGTCAACATTTAGCACATTTAAACATTTCTTATTAACTCTGGTTAACCCTATTAGCTACTTCAGCGGAAATAAAAACAACCTATGCTCACATGAAGTCAAGAAAAATGATACTTGCACTCCAGTAAAGGTTCTTTGAATGTATTGGTGCTTTAGACTTTTTATGTAATTGAAAATAATTAGGTCGGCATAAAAAAGTCATTGTCATATAAAAATTTGGCAGGAAACTAATGAAATAAGTTTTGCATTGTATAACTACATATTTTATTTGATGACTTGACTAATCAAATGAATTACAGCGATAATAAAATTGACTTTAAAATTTTACATTAACATATGCCCTGAGGCCTTTCTTAAAAGTCTATTATGGTAGAAAATGTATTTGTTGAAAGGAAAAATACAAAGTAGGAAACTTGTCCCTTAAAATAAATGTAGCTGGACTGAAAGGTGAAAAGCAACAGCCCGTGACCTAGAAATGAATGCGTGAACCCTGGTCCACAAAGAGAGAACGAGGGGAAGGCTACTTGCTTCTTCAGAGATGACTGGTACTAGAAACATCCACACACAAATGCATCCTCTCACTCATTAAATGCTACTTTATTTTGGATACTGAGGCTCAGGATGTAATTCTCCATAGAGTCTGAGCCCCACTGCTGCATCACGAAGGCACTCAGTGATCAGAATGGTTTCATTGGCAACGTATGCATTGATTTAGCTGAGCTGAAACCGAGAGGACGCAGCTGAAAACCTTGTGGAACAACCAGCACAGTAAAACTACACTAAAGAATCCTGGGGGTCGCCACAAGTCAGATGCCAGCAGAAGCTTAGGCAGGATGAGTCTATTTGGAAGACCGGCAATATAGTAGGAGATGGAAGAGAAAAGAGCCTATAGGAAATTTATTAGGATTGGTAGAGGAGTAATGCGGGGAAGGCCAACTGAAGATGTAGAAGAACTGACAGGATTATCTAAGCATGGTTTTGAAAGGTAATGATACTCCTGATCCAAATAAAGATGATTACTCAAAGCAGTTAGGGGGTTGGTCGATGGAAGACTTCAAAAGCAACACACACAATCCCTTTCTGAATGTTTATGGCTTGCAAAGCAGAAAAATGTAATTTTTACAATAAAACAATCTGTTTATTTGCCTCTTTGTTGCAATGTTTAATCTTAGTAACCCTAATGGTGGGCCGAGTAGGAAATAAGTTTTCTGACCCAGGATAACTTAGGTAAACTTAATAAACACCAAGTGTTCCAATTTCTGGTTTGCCGGAATTACAGAGGATAGAAGGAATAGGTGATGAGTATTTAGAAAATTCTCATTGGGAAATGAGATTCTGGGCAAAATAGGGCATTCGGCCTCATTTCTGGACAATCTTGACCAATGAGGCTTAGAAGGTATTGATATTGAAGAAGAATTGATGCTGAACTAAAGGGTTTCTTGGTGATGTGCATTAGCTCAAATTTGAAATCCCACTCCCCATTTGTCCCCTTGTATTTCACTGTAATTATTGCGCAGGGAGTAATTTCAAGAAATGGATGTAAAGGGAAGGGGAGGTGGCAGGAACGGCACAAAATTATCATGCCACTGTACAAATATAGAACAATGCACCTCAATATTATGTATCATGACAATTTGCTGCTAAAGATGTAAAAATAAAATTAAAAAAGAAGTAGCTGACCCCCTACAATTTCATAAAATAACAAACCTGTTTTTTTACCTCCCGATGAATGATTTAGAACTAGATTAAATAAAGCTTTATTCTGGTTTATTTTTCATTACCTTTACATAAATTCCCACAGAAAAAAAGGTGCAGTCTCATTCTGCTGTCAAATTCCATTATCTAATCACTTTACTTGTATTTCTTTTATAAAGAAGAATAAATATTAGATTCAAAGTATTTGCAATGGATCTATAACACAGCGGCTTCCGTATTTTGGTTATGTGCTTCTTTAAGTAAGTTGTAAATTGCAATGGAGATGTTATAATTATTTCATTCACTCCTGCAGTAACCTCCTTTACGATTTTTGTACTATAACACGCTGGAAGCTGTAGTTTCCAAATGCAGTTGAAACAAAGGCCCAAAGTCAACATACTCCTCATTAGGCTAATGAGGTTGAGTAGCAAACATGTGCCTTCCTCCAAGATACAAAAATTGTTTTAACAAATGAGGTCCTGAGGATCCTCACGGGATTATTACAGGCTTTTAAAGCAAACTGTTGTTAGACATGGCCCTTTAAGCCCCGCTGGTAAATCAATAGCCTAACAATTTTATTTTCTCTCTTTCACTGCAAGAGTATTGAAGAACTGTCCTAAAGACAGGCCTCTCCGAGCCGTGGTTCTTTTATACCTGCAGAGTAGAGGCCTGTGTTATTGATCTATTTATTAGGAAGAGAAATAGGCCTAAAAACTTTTGAGCCGAAAGCCTCCATTTCATTTTCTGTGCCCAGTGCAAAGGCACAAAATACACTCACAAACCACAGTGTTATTTCCTACATTATGTGTAACCTCTTCGTTTTTGTTGCAACTATAATTATATTACTGTTCTCGCTGGCAAAATGCTAATGAGCAATTACAGTATTATAAGAAGGATGGCAGGGCAGAGAGAAAAGGAGAAAATGCTGAGAGTATGGATAATCTGCAGTCAGAGTTTGAATAGGCTTTCTGCCTTATTTCCCTTTACAGGCAGAGGTCACTAACATTCTCGAATCAGAACACAGGCTGATGTTGGGCTGGTAGGCCTTTGAACGGGACAGCCAACTCTGCCACCTATGTAAATAAAATATAACAGCTTACTTTATTTTTAAAATCCTCCTGATAACACATAGAATGACATGAGCTTGCTCTTTGATTTATTCCCACAGCCATGCCATGAATGAAGCATTGTTCGTCCATTTAACAATTGAGGAAATTGGGCTTCTGCTTGGGCGAGTTATGTTCACACGGTAACTAGAAAAACTGGAATTTGATTTTAAGTCTGTCTCACTCCAAAATTTATGTTCTTTTCTCTGTACCACAGTCATCTTAAAAAGTTAGGTTATGTACAGCAGACAATAGGGCCTGATGCCAAGCTGTATTTTTAACTCTTAGTACAGTGTCAACGTCGTTTACTCTTAAAGAGTTTAGGATTATACAAATTAAGGCCCTAGACTTTATTTGAAATAAAATGAGGAAGAGCACATTAAACAGGCTTTACAGAATTTTAAATAAAAGTTTTTCTGTAAATCCTTGACATTCTTTTGTACTACATGATCATTTTTTCATTTTAATAATGTTAGTGAAGTGTCTATCTTGGGGGTGGTCTGATGCTTTGCATCTGGGATATAAAATCTAAGACTGTAGGGCAGGTGAGCTACCACTAAATTTAAAGATTAAAAAAAAAAGAAAGTTGTAGATCTAGCTACTACAAGTTCCACCTATTTCTGTGTGCGTATCTTCCCAAAGTTAGATTTTCTTAATGTGCATAACAAATATTAGAGAATTTCTTCCCTTGGTGAAATGGTTGATGTTGAGCTCTATTGTTAGGTTGCAAGGTAAAGAAAGTGGCATGCCCTCCCTTATATGCAGAAGCTAGGGAGATAAAGGGTCCTAGGATGAACTCTAGATAGATGAGCAAAAAAGGTGACCTAACTGGGGGGATGGGAGGAGGGAAATTCCCTAATGTACATGAGGTACATTCACAACATATCAATGTCAATCACTAAGCCAAGAGAAGGAGGGAGAGGGGAGAGGATGGAGTGGGAACTGGGAAGGGCTAATTGGGTGATGTGTGCATGTATGTCTCCACCATCTTGTACTCCATTAAGATGTATGACTACAGTGCACCCATACAAAATTATAAACAAACAAAAGATAAATAAATAAAGAAAAGAAAAAGAAAGTGGCAGAAAAGGTTTGCCAGTTTGAGAACTGAACACCTGGATCTCCTTCAGAAATGGCCTGCGTTGCACTAGTGATTTCAGCACATTTTGAGTCACTTGACTCAGACTAACATAGTTAAACTAAAAAAAGTCTGTTTAACCTGCCAGTGTCTCCAGAAACCCAAGGAAATCCAGGACCATCTAAACTCTACTACAGAAATGATGTGACAGCACCTTGCCAAATGCATAGTAATTACTTTTGGCGATATAAAAGCAGAAACAATGAGGGGTTGAAAAAAAGTCTCAAACTTCTTTAAATCTTAAAAAAAAAAAAAGTCTCAAGGTCTGTGAAAAGGCCTGGCGGGGAGTAAAACTTCCATTCTTGTTGGCCGAAGGAAAGATTTCATACTGGTGGGAGCTGCCAACTGGCCTTGAGAAGCTTTATTAGGTAAATTCCAGAGGAGAGTGCAGGAGTGGTCTCAAAGGGAGACTGCGGATTGCACAGGCGCCAGGGAGAGGGCGCTCTAGAGAGAGCCCCTGTATGAAATGGTGAGCTTTAAAAAGCAGGTAAATCCCCCTTTTTATGTATATTAATTCTGGGTTTTGTGCCACAGCTCACTGGGGCTGCTCAAGATTGTATCACTTGGGAAGCCAGAGCTGCTGGAAGTCTGATCACAGCTGAACAGGGTCTAGCTTTCTTTGGGAAAGGCTTTCCTGTCCCCTTTTTTCTATTTAACGGTACTGGTAGCATTGATTAGCTTGAAGATACCTCCATCTTCATAAGGTATTTGGCCAGACCTCAAGATGCCCCCTTTACGCCTCTTACCCTCATAGAACTAGATCCCTAGCCAAATTTGAACACCAAAAGCAACGTCCTAAACTTGGCAGCTACTCCTTCAAAGTATCCTAGACTGGTGGTAATGCTTCATAAAAGTTAACAAACATGTCTTTTCAACAATACTTTCAATCTGCCTCTCAGGGTTTCTGAGCGACCCTGTGTGACCATTATGTCCAGAAAAATACCCAGCGTGCTTGCTGTTTTGTAGTGCTTGATTTTTACTTATTTTTTCTTGCAGCGCTGGGAATTGAACCCAGGGCCGCATGAATGGCCAGCAAGCACTCTACCACCCTGCCACTGGCTTGCCACCACATTGGAGAAAGGAGGAAAACTCTGGTGATCTCTTGTGATTGGAAACACAGTGAGATTGACAGGGATGGCTGGGCCCTGAGATGGGTGTTCTGGACTCCATGAGAATGTCATCTCTCTAGGCTTCAACAGATCAACTTAAAGTGATAGGAAGTAATATCTAGTAAGTGTGGTCTTCTATATTTTTACAGGTGGTTTTCCTACCTAGGAGTCCTAGTCTGGAGAGCTTTTGAGGAAAGAACTGATCTAAAACATTTATTTTAGGCAAGACCAATTTTCTTTGTTTTTAAATATTTCTAAAACATAATGACTCATTTCAAAGGGCAGATATTACTTTAATTTTACTATGACCCAGAAATCACACAGTTCTCAGGTCTTGGTGAGTTAAGGAGATGGTAGTAATGAATCCCAGATCATATACAAAGGAGAGATTTGTAAAATACTGCTTATATCCTATGAGGAACTATCTCATTTCAAAGGTTGCTTATAACTTCAGGACTTTTTTTTTTTTTTTGGTACTTAGGATGGAACCCAAGGGCACTCTACCTCAAAATACACCCCCAGCCCTATGCTTTGGTTCTTTATTTTGAAACAGGGTCTCACTGATTTGTAAAGGGCCTCACTAAGTACCTAAGGCTGTCCGCAAACCACGATCCTCCTGTCTCAGCCTCCCAAATGCTGGGATTACAAGCGTGCACCACCACGCCTGGCTAACTTCATGACTTTAAAAGATTAAGAAAGTCTGAGAGTAAGGTATAGAGTAGTTAAGAACAAAAGAGGATATGTAGCCGGGCGTGGTGGCTCACGCTTGTAATACCCAGGCTTGGGAGGCTGAGACAGGAGGATCACACAGGTTCAAAGCCAGCCTCAGCTACTTAGTGAGGCTCTCAGCAACTTAGTGAGACCCTGTTTCCAAATAAAATATAAAACATAGGTCTGGGAGTATAGCCCGGAGGTAGAACACCTCTGGGTTCCACCCCCAGTACCAAAAATAAAAATAAAAAAAATAAAAAACAGGCTATGTATTTAGACATGGGGGTAAATCTCATATTTTCCTCTTATCAGCATAATTATCTACATCAAACAATTATTTTGAGGGTAAATGAGAAAATTGTCATAAAACATTTATCACAACATTTCTAATAAAAATGTTTACATGTTTACAATAAACAGATATTCTGATTTCCTATTCAAAATTCCTTCTCTCCTAATATTCTCATCTCATGTACTTGTATTTGCGTACTTTTATGAATATTCCTACACGATATGCCAGTTCCCATTATCACCATTTACTCTCCATAATTGTGGTTAAGGAAAGCAACAGTAAGATAATTGTTCTGAAAATAAGACGAGGTGAATTATAACAAAGTACCTATCATTCAGCTCGCATAGAACAGATGCTGGACATTTATTAGTTGATTCTCCTTATTTAAAGTACATGGCTTGGGGGAGCAAGAAGTTTGATATCGATTCCTTCTTATTTCTCTGTTGCTCATTTTCCGCACACCGCTGGTATCTATCTAACAATTTAATATCCTCAGACTTGAAGAGTAGAGTGTGTTTCCAACTTTACTTGGCCAAGAGACAAAAGAGCGGAGTATGTGCATTCATTTGATTCTCACAGAAATGTCCGCATCGTCTTCAGGATCGCACAACTTCAAAGATGCTATTTTCTTTGTTAATTATGTCCAAGCAAATGTAACATTAGAAATAAATGGCAGAAAAACCCAGTGGGAGGTGAAAATTACCAGGTAGAAGACCAGGTGGAATTAACCCTGGGCCAAAGGTCTGTAAAATTGGTTTGGTTTAGTAAATTTGATGCAAATAGAGTTATATCGTTGGAAATGTATATAGAGATACGTATATACATATATACACACGCATGCACACATACACATCTCTAACTGTGCATGTACGTCTTCTTTCCATTGCCCTTTGAGGATTCTCATGAATAAATAAATATAAATAGGTTGTTTTCATTTTTTAAATCTAGCTTTTTATCTGAAATTTAAAGCCAAGTATATGCTTACACATGAAAAGACAAACTTTGAAGAACATAGTAAACTAAGGCATACCCAAAGACAGCTTTGATTGCTGTACTGCTATATTCTTGGTAAAAGTAGTACTATATTTTTATCTCAGTTCTTGATTAAATCTGTTTGCTTTTTAACCTTTCTGAATTTTATTTCATTTTATTTTACTTTATTCTATTTTATTTATATATTTATTGATTGATTGATTGATTGATTGATTGGTGGTACTGGGGTTCCTGGAAGCCCTTCTACCTCCGGGTTACACTCCCAGACTTATTTTTACATTTTTTTTTATTTTTTTATTTGGAAACAGGATCTCCTAAGCCAGCGCGCGCGGCTGGCTTCTAACCTGCGCAATCCTCCTGTCTATCTCCCAAGCGTGGGGATTACAAGCGTGTGCCACCACGCCCGGCTATTTTTTTTTTTTAACCACTACCAGAGAGTATGATTGCCAAGCAATTTGGGGTAAACTATTTTCTGTCTAGTCTCCTAGCTAATTCCTACACATCCTTCAGAATTCAGCTTCAATATCTTCCAACAAACTTTTCTTTATTCTTCTTATTCAGTACCAACAGAATACCCTTCCTATGTAACCTATGTTAAAAATTTGTGGGTTTTTATTTTGGTCTGTTCTATACACTAGACCATGAAGAGCTTTAAGGCAGAAACTTATCTTGATTTCTTTTGAGTCTGTTCCTGGCACAGGACTCAGCACATAATCTATGCTCCATGGATGTCTGTTGGATTGAATTGAGTCAGTTTGGGGACCAGTTTGTGTATCTACATTTATTTCAAAGTGGTCTCCCATTTTCCACTGACCCAAGAATAATGTTTCTTTAGTTTCCTGGCAAGAATTCTGATGCATATGTTCTATCAAAATAAATTCTGATTTGTTTCGTGGTAATGACTTTCAACTTCTCCTTATATCCAGGAAAGTGATACCAGTTATAAATAACTCATGAACTGGGTGACAGGCAAGGGCTGGGTTTACAGATGTGAGCTCATCTCTCCAGGATACTCTTATGCACATGGCTGAAAATTCTGTTTGCTTGGTTTTCTGCTTTACACAATAATATTTAGTGATCAGTCTTGCCTACCTAACAGAAGAAACCAAGATATTTGTTCTACCTAATCAGACAAAAAATAATTGTTAATTGATTTAAAGATTATTTTTTCTGACAGACTTCTTTCACTGAAATGATGGTCCCTATCATGAATATGGTAAATCTGAAAAATATTTAGAGGTATGGCATTGGATTTTTTTTTTTTTTGGTGGTACTGGGGTTCCTGGAAGCCCTGCTATCTCTGGGCTACACTCCCAGACCTATTTTTACATTTTTATTTGGAAACAGGGTCTCTTAAGCCAGTGCGCACAGCTGGCTTTGAACCTGCGCAATCCTCCTGTCTCTGCCTCCCAAGCACGGGGATTACAAGCGTGCGCCACCACGCCCGGCCTGGCATTGGATTTTAAGAGCTTTGATTTAATGTGGAAAGCACAGTTTAAAGGAGAGAGAAGACTGCTAGCATAGAGGAAATTACAACATCTACATAATAGAAGTCCTACATAAAGTGGGATTGAGCCCATTCATAACAACATAGTTTTTTTCTAAATTATTATTTTAATTGTGTCAATGTATGGGGTACAGTGTGATAATTTGATACATGTATATAATATGTAATGATCAAATCAGGATAGTTAATATCCTATCTTCTAAAAAATTTGTACAAATTTTGATATGCATAATTGTAAATATTTATTATTACAGTATGGTATCCAGATACAAGAGTTTATGTTCTGATAAAATCTGCATGATTAATATTTCTATATCCTTATTATTTTGGCTGTAGTCTTCAGGATCTTCTCCTCTAGTTAGTCATGAGATAAATAATAGATTAGTGTAGACTAGTGTGCCCCTGATCTTCTGGAGAAAACTGGGTATTATTCCATCTATCCATCTGTGTTGCTTCTTGGTTATCCAAACTCCACCATCCCCCAAACTTTTCTGCTTGTAGTGATCACTATTTACATTCCAATATTAACGAGAACACGTGTACTTTTACTTTCGTGCCTGACCTTTTCTTTTAACATAATGCCCTCCAATTCCATCCATTTTGCTGCAAATAAGATATTCTTCTTGCGGTTTAATGGTGCTTTTTTGTGAATTTCTATCACATTTCTTTATCTATGTAGTACCAAGGTTGATTCTGTATCATAGGTATTGTGAGTAGCATTTCAACAAGCAAGGGAATTCACGTATTTCTCTGATAGGCTGACATTATTTCCTTTGGCTCGATACCCTAATAGTATAGCTGAATTACATGATAGTTTTGTTTTTAGTTTCTTGAGGAACCTCCATATTCTATTCCATAATGGATGTTCTAATTTACATTCACATGAGTGTATGAGAGGTCCCTTTTCTCTATATCCTTGACAGAATTTGTTATTTTTTGTCTTTTTTGATAATAGTTCATTCTAAGATGATATCTTCATTGTGGTTTTCACTTGCATTCCCCTGACGGCTCATGAAGCTGAGGATTTTCTCATAAATTTATTGACATTTAAATTCCTTCTTTTGAGAAGTATCTATTCATATAAAATAGCAGACATCGTAAGGGCATTTCTAGTTATTTTGTGTAGCAAGGATGAAAGGATTCACTTGATTTCTTTTACAAGGAAACTAGAAAATCAGAAAACAATTTTACACACTGAGAGTGAGATAGACCTCATCTCCCAAATATACCACAAAAAAGGAATTTATAATACAGCTAACAATACTTTATCTAAAGGCTACAGATCTTTAAAAACCTCCTAATTCTTTTAAGAGAACAAATAATTTCTTTCTATCCATTTTGGTATGCAGAATTGACTCCATTTAAAAAGTGGGGAAAACTAGTGAGATTAGTCAGCCACAAAAAGTAAAAAAAAAAAATGGATGCTCCCCCTACTATGTAGAAACAAGGGAGAAAAAGGGTCTTAGGAGGAACTCTTGACGAAGGAGAAACCATAGAGGAGCAAATAAGGTGACCTAACTGTGGGGGATGAGAGAAGGGAAGACGAAATTTCCTAATGTGCATGATGCAAATTCACAAACATATCAAAGCCATTCACTAAGCAAACATGAGAAGGAGGGAGGGGGAGGAAATGGGGTGGGGATTGGGGAAGGGCTAAGAAATCTATGCATGTATGCCTCTACCATTCAGGTGTATGACAACAATGTGCCAATAAAGAAAAGAAAAAATAATAAAAATGGGAGAAACTAAAGAGAAACCTTTAGACAAAGCAATAAAGAAAAAGAGAATCAGCTTCTTTCAAATTGATACTATTTTTATCTCTGAGTCTCAATCTATAATATGTTTATTTGTAAAATACACTCTGAACAAACAAAAAGGAAGGAAGAAAGAACTCTGAGAGGCAATTACCTTTGCAAGTAAGATACTATCTAAATCATTTTACACAGATGATCACCTTTCCAAGAATTAAAACATGAAACAGAACTAGGGAAAATATACTATAAATATCTACATTGAAATGAACTTCACAGACAGTTGCAATGCAATATGCAACATTCCTCAGATAAAAATATAGTTTACTTTTTGCCTTTCTCCTCTAAATATTAATATTGATACTTAGTATTAATATTAATAATGAGTATTCATATTAATGTTTTAATCTCCTCTAAACTTAATATTTAGAAGAGATTAAAATATTACGTTAAATACCCAGTTAAAGGAGGTATTTCATTCCATACCTTCATAGTAATACAGCCTTCTCTAATAAAGGTTCACTTCAATTCAATAAGAAGTCAGTAAAGCACACAAAGGAAAAACAGACAGATGGAATTACATCAACTTAGAAAGCTTCTGCTAAGCCAAAGGAACAACGAACAGAGTGAAGAGAAAGCCAGGCGTGGTGATGCAGGCTTGTCACCCCAGTACCTGGGAGGCTGAGACAGGAGAATCGCAGGTTTGAGACCAGCCTCAGCTACTTTAGTGAGGCCCTCTGCAACTTAATGAGACCCTGTTTCAAAATAAAGGATAACAAATAGGGCTGGGGGTATGACTCAGAGGTAGAATGACCCTGGGTTCCATCCCCAGTAAAACACACACACACACACACACACACACACACACACACACACACACACACCACACACAAGATTGAAGAGACAAGTTACAGAAAGAAGAAAATATTTTCAAACTTCCTAACAGACAAGAAGGTAATATACAGAATATATATATTCAACACAAACACAAAAGAGCAACAAAAACACCAAATACATAAACAGTGTGCAATAGACCTAAAGAGACTTTCTCTAAAGAGTTCCCAGTGGCCAACAGGTACATGAACATTGCTCAGAGTCACTAATCATCATGGCAGCGAGATCAAAAGCAAGATGAGACATCACCTTATTCCAGCAAGAATGGCCATGTTATTATCAAATAGACAAAACAAACAGTGTCAATGAGGCTATGGTGAAACAGGAACACTTACCCACTCTTGATGGGACTGTACATTAGCATAGCCATTATGGTGAACACTGGAAGGTTTCTCAAATTATTAAAAATAGAACTACCAGCTGATCTCGCAATCCCACTTCTGGGTCTATGTCCAAAGGAAATGAGACCCGCTTGTCAGAGACATTTACGTTCCCGTATTTATTGTAGCGTTAGTTACAATAGCCGAGAAATGGAAGCAACGAAGTGTCCGTTAACCGATGAGTGGTTAAAGAAAATCTACTTATACACAACAGAAGACTCTTCAGCCATTAAAAAATAAAACAAGGTGATTCTGTGATTGGGAATAACATGGATGTAATTAAAGATCATTATGTGAAGTGAAGTAAGCCAGGCACAGAGAGACAAGGCCGGTGTTATTTCACTCCTCTGAGGAATCAAAAAATGTCGATCTCATGAAAGCTGGGAGCAGAAGAGTGGTTATCAGAGGCTGGACACGAGAGGAGGGTAGATAAGTGACATTAGATAGAAGAAAGGAGCTCTGATGTGTTGTTGAACAGTGGAGTGACTACACATACCTATCATGAGCTGTATATTTCAACAAACCTTACAGAGAGCATTTGGAATGTCTGCACCATGAAGAAATGAAAAATGTCTCAGCAGATCTACTTAACCTCATTTAATCATTATACAATGTGTGATGTAATGAACGTCACATAGCATCCATGTGTACTAATAATGTTTATGTTTTATGTGTCAGAAACAGAAAAGCTAAAAAGAGCTCAGTGAAGGCCTAATTAATTTTTAAACTTTATGCTAAAGCCTCTGTTGAACTTCCTAGCTTGTCCATATTACTTTGTCCAAATTAAGTAATGTCTCTCTGTTCACCTTCTTGCCTCTGGACATAACAGAACTGCACATAGAACATTACATAGTACAAGAGCAGGTGACTTTCGGTTTGTTGATGACAGTGTCTCACTCCAAATGTTATTCAAATAAAGCATCTGCGAGCAAATTAATTCTGCATTCCAGGCAGGTGTTCTCTTCTTGAGAATTCACTGTGCATCTTAATATATTTAAAAGGTCTTTTTGATTATCTCTAATTGCTTTCTGGTTCCAAGGTATGAAGAGTCACATAATGTGTTCACTCCCTTACATTTCTCTAAGTACTTTCTTCCCTCTTGTCCGGAACACTTTTAGCATTTGTTACAAGTTAATCTAAGGATTTTGAGCTGTTATATATGCAACATCTGTGAAATTTGAATTAATTTACACAGAAAAGCTTTTAAAATCCTCTCAGTTATAAATATTAAATACTCTTTTTCTTTCAATGGAGAAAAATTTATGCTAGAAAAGTTTTTAATGTGACAGAGAAAGTAAACATAGAAAAAAACAAATGTGTATTTGTTTATTTGAAAAACACAGAGTAAAAACCGACTTTTATTGCCAACTATCAAATATGAGACAAAATAAATTACTATTGATGCAAATTTTTTCTTGAAAAAATATTTTAAAAACTGATACTTTCAAGAAATGCCCCTATTATTAATTTTTGCATAAGCCATATGAAATTTTAAAATAAAATTTAACCTACTAGTTTCATTATGATATATATCTTGTTTCATTTATTTCTAAATAAATAATTTTTTAAATTGAATATCACTGAAAAGCAATTCAAGTTAAACTCTCATATACAGTTTCTATCCTTTAATTTACTAAAGTTATTTTAATAAATCATCTGTTGGGAAAAATATGTTGCTTACATAACTGCAAGTAAAATAAAGTTTATAAATGCAAGTTATTTTTAAGGTAATACACAATTATGAATAAAAATGGCAGCCGGGGATGTGGTTCGGTATAGAGCACTTTTCCAGTATGCTTAAAGCTCTTGGTTCAATCCCCAGGATCAGGGGAGAAAAAAGGGTCTTGTTAAGAATTGATTACATTTTCCAAAGTGGGATATATAAAGGTTTTAAAAATTTTGTGGTACATAATCAAGTCACACATGAACCCTCAAAGTCTTAAATCAAAGGCTTTACTAGGTTAGTTAACAGATGCCATATCTATATCAATAAATTCATCCCATAAAATGATAATAACACCAGTGGCATTTTTCAAATAGATTAGTGAAAAAGATTACCTTAGAAAAGTCACGCAATCTAAGAATCCATTATTATATTAATAGTTTTAAATAAATTCTTGAAAAATAATTTTTAGAGAGTTTAGGGAGTTCATTTATAATATATTTTTTTAAATCTCCAAGTCTTGAAAAATTAGGAAGTAGAAAGAGATAAAAAAAAAAAAAGTATAAGCAAGCCAGGCGTGGTGGCGCACACTTGTAATCCCCACGCTTGGGAGGCAGAGACAGGAGGATCGCACAGGTTCGAAGCCAGCCACACTGGCTTAAGAGACCCTGTTTCCAAATAAAATTATAAAAATAGGTCTGGGAGTGTAGCCCGGAAGTAGAAGGGTTTCCAGGAACCTCAGTACCATGATAATAATAATAATAATAATAATAATAATAATGATAATACATTTTATTTTTTATATTGATCTAATTTTTATTTATGTATTTTTATTGGCACATTTTAGTGATACCACTTATGGGTATTTACCCAAAATAATGGAAACCAAACTACCAAACTAATGCATGGGTATCTATATTCATAGCTGCACAATTCACAAGTGCCAGATTCTGAAGCCAGCCAAGATATCCATCAACAGATGAATGATTATAAAACTTGAGCTAACTTTTGACCTAGAAATATTGTAAAGATAGTATATTTGGAGAAAAAGAGAAGAAAAAAAAAAGGATGTAGCACATAGTTGTCAAGTCTCTTTTGTTTCCTCCATAACGTTACAGTGCCCCAATAGTTCTCTGTTACTTATGACTTGGTGATTTTAAAAAGTACTGAATATATATATATATATATATATATATATACATATATACATATATATGTATATATATAATTAAGTATATATATAATTATACTTTTTTATAATTAAGTATATATATAATTATAATTAAGTATATATATAATTAAGTATATATAAGTATATATATAATTAAGTATAAAATCACTATATATATATATATATATATATATAGTGATTTTATACTTAATTGCTTGGTTAAGGTGTTGGTATCTGCTGGATTTTATCAGGTTCAGACCTTACTCAAGGAGAATTAAACTCCACCTCTTGGAAGGCAAAATATCACATGGCTTTATATATGTCAAACCACTAAAACAGTTAATAGGATTTTGGGGGGAATATGTTTACTGAGCCTATTATAAATATTGTTTCTCTTTGAAATTCTAATCACTAATATCAGTGTTCATCAGTGGATCTTTTCTGAATAATTATTTTGATGTTGTTGCTAATGGTTATCCTCCACAGTCATTCCTTCTTTATTCATTCTTTGGAGTTATCTGTGCCGTTTCCCCTTCTTTATTTATGTAGTCATTTCTTTATATCACAAATGCATGTTTTATATTTTTGTTAATACTACAATATTACTCCTATTTCCTTTGCGGCTCCATGTATTCTGGCCTTGGCTATTAGGTGCTCTTTTCATGTTGGCCCTTGCTTTCCTCTGACACACTGTCTTCTTTATGTTTTGACGTTTGCTTGGGGTTTGATCTGTTTTTATTTTATTTTAATTTTGCTTGTTTTGACTTGAGTACATGTTTATTTTCTGTAACCTTGGAATGTTCCAGAATCATGTTGTATTTTCTTTGCTCCCACTCTGGGATCAAACATTTCCTCAAGGATCCTTATTCCTTTCTTTGGAAAATAAAATTTAGAAATCAATAAATAGATACTATGTGTGCTCATTGCTCCTAATGTCAATCTGCTTCTGTCAAAAAGAAAGCTGTTGTTTATTAATTACTCATTCTGAGGCGTTTTGTTACAGCAGCAGGAATGGACTAAAGCACTTGCCTTCCAGCTGACTTTTGTGCTGTACCCTAGAATCCCTCTTTCGCAGCACTTCAAGATGTATGCTACTATTGCTTTTACTTTAGTCTTGACAGTCTGGTGGTCGGGATTTGGGACTAGGGGTTGTTCCATGAAGGTGTGGTACAGTGTCTTAGTTTTAGGGAGCTGCATGTCTCTGTGACTCCTGTGTGTGCTATTTACATGTTCTCATCCCCCTGCCATCTGTAGCGTTGGGTGTAGAGTAAGTTCCCATCTCTCCCTCAAAGCTAGAGCCCACTCTTCTTTCTCCAGGTACTGGGTTTCTACTCATGCCCTAAGGCAGTGAGTTTTGTTGTTCTCACTCCTGTTAATTAATGCCTTTGTTCTCTATGTAAGTTAATGGATCTTGGTCTGAATTGAAACTCAGCTGTATGATAAATGGAAGAAAGTGGGATTTATTTCCAAGATGAATGGAAGAAAGATCATTAATTTCAGTTGTTGTTTAACCTCTGCTGTAAGAAGGAGGTGCATCCTTCACAGCTTCCTATCCCTGAGCTCAAACTGCTCAACACCAACCTTTTTAAATGTAGTTTTAAATAAGAGAATGTGACTTAGGGTTGTGGCCAAAAAAAAAAAAAACATACTCATAAAGCTAACCTCAGATTTAGACAAACATCCCCAGTCAGTCTCTGTAGGACTTCAGATCTTCCCTGCAGGGTTAGAGCTGTGACCAGTAAACCTATGTCCTTGGTAGAAGCAGATAATACCATATTATATACAGATGGAAAATTCCAAAGTAAAGATGTAAAGTGAGAGCATTCTATATGCTGTTTTCTTTTCAAATCCACTACTCATATTTTTAAAAATTCTTTTCTCATATAGAATGAGGGAGCAGAGATAAACTAAAAATGTGTTTCTAATAAATGTTCTTCTAGATCCACAGAATAGAAATGCCCCCTCCTCGTTATAATAACATTCTCCACCTGCCATTAAATTTACCTGTTTGGTTTAACCATTAAATTCTTGGTCAATCTTCAGAAGAAAATCTACAGCCTATCAGCATTGTTATTTTCACTTTCTTGATGACAAGCAAAGATCCTTGTGATTACTACTGATACCACTCTGTCTCCACCAAAAGGCCCCAAAGAATCTGAACATAATATAGAAAATCCCAAGCCACTGTATTTTTCTCTCAGTCTTGTTTATCATACCAATAAGATCCAGCCAGTTTGTCTAAAATTGTATCTTAAAGACTGTGATGAGGAAAAGTGACAACATAAAATTATTAAATTCTAGAGAAGATGTGAAATCTGCAGATTAAATCTTCTTTTTAAATTTTTACTGCTAAGTTTTAAAAACATAAATTAATTTTAAAGCGAAAATTCACACAATTTTGTACTTACAAATGATAAACCCAGGCAAATGAAGAGATTCATCAAATCCTTCCTCTGCTCAGCCTGAACCATCTTAGTCACCTGTATTTGGATGGAGCTGGGGTTCCTTCATCATCTGAAGCTTGGACTCTCACTGGAATGGGTGGAGTTCTTTCAGAGCCCTGACATTCTCACTTTTAAAGCATCCAAAGAATTACCAAGACATACATACACAATTGTCAGTAGCTTGCAACTTCCTTTAAAAAGAAGCTATTCCCAGCTTTTAAGATCACTACTCTGTGCTACCAAAGACCAAAGCAGAAACTCAAGTGATATTTAAAGGGGGAAAGAAGATGGTTAAAGTCTTATTGATTTTTGTCCAACCAGGAAGCCTCTTGATGTTTCTTATCTGGAGTTCATGATCTATGAAATTAATCTCAATTAGTAGAAACTTCCTTTTAAAGAACAGTCACTTGAAATACAATGACTGTAGCTGGGGAAACTCACCTCTGTATGCTGTCTAGTCTCATAGAAGATGGCAGTTGAAATACTGTTAGATATTACTCAGTTTTTAAAATAGACTTTATTATTTACAAGAGTTTTGGGGCACAATAAAATTGAGAAGATGACACAGAAATTTTTCACAGATTCCCCCCGTCCCCACAAACACACAAATACATACGCTCCCAACACTGTATTTTATTTTTGAAGCAGTATCTTGCCAAGTTACCATGTGTTGGCCTTGATCCTGTTATCTTCCTGTCTCAGTATCTCCACTGTACCCAGTGAAGGCAGTATAATCTTATGAAACTACCTTCTATATGAGGCCCATTGTTGATCAAAGAATTATGTGGCCAGTCTTTGACCATGCTTATATGGGAAATCATCAGAAAAATTAAGATAATGAAGATATCTATTGCTTTAAAGTTTTCTGTTTTATAACCCATCATACTACTATCAGACTCTATTCCAGGCAAACACTGATCTATGTTCTATCACTATAGATCATTCTGTATTTGTCTAGAATTTATAAAAACAAATCAAGAGTATATTCTCCTGGTTCTTTAAGTCAGCATAATTATTTTGAGATCCATTCATGCCTTTTCAAAATTTATAACACATCTTATCTTTTGAGTTTTAGTTATTGTTGTAAGTTATCTGTGCTTTTTAAATTTTTACCTTATTGATTATATTTTAAAATTTAATTACAATGACACACAATCCAAAAATAATTAATGATGAAATTTGCTGTTTTAACACAGTTTATAGATCTTGACAAATGCAAAAAGTATGCTATACCACCACAATCAAGACATAGTGTAGTCCCATTGCTCCCAAATACCTTCAGTCAAGCACTCTTATCCCCTTCAGGTTTTGGTAATTGCTGCCTTGTTCTCTGTCACTGTAGATTCATTTTTCAACATGTCATATAATGGAAGCATACAGTAGATGGCCTCTAGGGTCTGGATTTTATTATGTAGCAAAAGTGAATTTGAGATTCATCAATTGTGCATAGATATAACTCATTTGTTTGTGTTGCCTGGTAGTATCCTAATGTATGTAGCCACCAGTTTTTAATTCACTGAAGGATGCTTTAAATGTTTCCAGGTTTTGGGAATTATAAATAAAGCTCTATAAAGATCATATAAACATTCATGTACAAGTGCCTCCATGAACCTTATGTTTCTCTTGGGTAGATTCCTAAGAGATGACTGGATCATATGGCGAATATATGTTTAACCTTTTGAGAAACTACCAAACCATTCTCATAAGTAGCTCTATGATTTTATCTTCCCACTGGCAGCAAGAGATGAGAAATAAGGTTGCTCTGAGTCCTCATGTGGTGTTCCAGAATACATGTCTCCAAAAATCAGTAATATTGACCATCTCTTCATGTGTATACTTGTCAGTCACATCTCCCTTGGCAATTTGACTGTTTAAAAGTTTTGCTCATGACTTTTTAGTTGGGTAGATTATTTTATTATTGAGAGTATTGAGAGTTACTTATATTTGTTGATGCAAGTTCTTGGTCAGATATGATTTTTATACATTTTTCCCTCCAGTCTATGACTAGGATCTTTTCTTTTTAATAGTGTTAGAGGTTGAGCCAAAGATTTTAACTTCAATCAAGTTCAGTTTATCAATTTTTATTTACTTTTATGATTTGTCTTTTGAGGTTATGTCCAAGAACTTTTTGCCTAACCTAATGTCAAAATATTTTCTCCTGTTTTCTTCTAGCAGTTTTATAGTATTATGCTTTATACTTAAATTGCGAGTGAATTGTTATATAAGGTTTTGAATATTAGTGAAAATTCATTATTTTTAAATGGATACCAAATTGTTCTAGTACCAGTAACATTTGTTGAAACATGTATTTTTTCATTGACTTACCTTTGTACTATTGTAAATGGCATTTTTATTTAATGTGAATTATTATTAGAAAAATCAAGACAACAAATAAATATATAGTCTTGTGTTCTACAACTTCATTAAACTCATGTATTTTAGTTTTACGTAAATAACTCTACATCTTCCTTTTCTTTATTTTTTTCTTTCCCTATTGATCTGATGAGAATCTTCAGTTGAGTAATGTTGAGTAGCAGTGGTGAGCATAAACACCTTTGTCTTGTTTTTCATCTCAGGGGTCAAGGACTTTTTTTTCCCCATTTAGTAAGTTGTTCTTTGAAAATGTTACAAATAATACCCTTTATCAGTTAAGTAATTTCCATTTTACTCTTAGTTGTCTTATAAGTTTTATGGACTGAGTTGTGGAATCTGTGAAATGCTTTTTATGCTTCTTTGGAAGTGGGTATATAGTTTTCCCTTTCTAGTTTGTTAACACAATGAACTATGTTGATTGATTCTTGAATGTCAAATTGTATGATTTATATAGTGGTCACCACTTGTAGAAATTGATTTGGCAAATTTTTGCTTAAAATTTTACATTTGATATCAATTGGTAATTTTTTTCTTCTGATAATATTGTCCAATTTTGCTATCAGGGTAATACTGGTGTCATGGAATGTGTTGGGAAATCCCTTCTATTCAATATTATAATAATGTGATCTCTATAGGCAGGCAAATATCAGGAAAAAAAAGGCAAGTAGATAATGGAAAAACTGTCTACTTGGTCAGTTCCTTTCCCATACTCAGCAGCCAAATAAGTCAAAGTGAATGGCAAGTTGTATAATATATCATGTGAAACTACAAATATCAGCTTAGGAAATATTCCTCACTTAAAAAAATGAATCAAGTTTTTTTTTCAAAATGGCGACTGAGGGACACAGCACCTCTCAGTAGCTGAAGTAAATAAAGTTTAAATACTGAGAAAGCAGTGTCTAAATCAACAAAATAAATACATACCAGGAACCAAAACACATCCTGGTACCTCGGCGGAACCCTGAACTTGAACAAGAAGAACAAAGATCGGACACGGGACCTGCTCAGATACAGTCTGACCGCGGACCGGAACGCTGAGCCGCGGGCTGCTTTAGCAGCTGTCCAAGGAGCTGCCTGCCCGATATTACCACGGCAAGATAATCCGGGAATAAAAACGGACTTAGGACCGCATCCTAAGCAGCGAGCAGCACCCACCAGAACTCTGTCTGCCCACCAGCGACCGGATCACATCGGCACAGAGACTCACACGGATTCCTGCACCAAGACAGGTACCTGAGGGCGCCCTAGTAAACTGGGGTCCTAGCGTGTGCGCAGTCTCAACCCCCCACCACGGGCTCAAGCCTCAGAGCACTCTCCTCGCGCATCCTGTCTGTCCCCTACTAGTAAGCAGTGCCTGTACACTGCCCCCCTAAATTGGAGCCTGCTTCTGTGGCTAACCCCTGCCACCTTGCCAGAGCCTACCCTCCAGGCTGCAAAAGCACTGGGAGACCCGGAAATCTCCTTGGGGCACCCCCAGCCTCTACGTCCCGCGGGAGGCAGAGACCATTGCTGGACACCGCGCACTGGACCCTTGAGCACCTACCCTGCACCCCTGGCCCACCGCTGGGTATTCCCAACCTCCTGGTAGCCAGATGCTTAGTTCTAAGTGAGAACACGGCTCAATACACCTTGGAAGAACATACCAGCAGCAATAGACAGCTGCACCCACTCTCACTAGGGTCCAGTATTAACAGTGCATCCAGCCTGCACTCTTGGAATAGGCAGAGCTCTGGCAGTAAGTGTGGACACCCAGGAACCAGCATTCATTTGCCCAGGGCACATCTTGGGACCACACCGGCTAGCCCAGCTGGAATTTCCAGAGACACAAGAAAATCCATCGGGCCACAAAATCTGCTCAGGACCTCAGGGGGAAGTTCCAAATACACTTTAGTCACTCTCCACCCCTGCTGTAGGGAAGCACAGGCTGGGGGCGAGGGTGGTGAGTGCAGATCTGCTGACCACAGGTTAGAATTTCGCAGAATCTGTGAACTGTACAGAATCAAATAACAGTGAAACCAGACACCCGGACACATAAACCTAAAGCAGCTAAAGGAGAAAAAGGTGTCCAAACACCCAGAGGGACTTAAGAAGATAAAAATAGAGTACAAAGAAAACTAAAAGACATTGGTTGGTATTCTGAAAGCTACCAAGCAATCAGATACGCACATATTATATGGACCTGACCCCATATGCGTAAATAAGGAGGACTGTTTGTTTTACTTTTAATGTGGATGTTATGTTTTATTTTGCTTTTAAAGTGCTTTTGTTTTAGTATGGTTATTGCTGTTTTCTTTTTTTTTCTTTTTTTTTTTCTTCTTTGAATCCAAACTTCTCTTACTTTAACTTGTTGTGTTATATATATATACATTGGATAGTTTGCCTTATTTTTTTTATTTCACACGGCTGCTAGTTCCTTTTATTTTATTCCTCTTCCTTTTTCCTCTTTCTTCCACTTTTCTTCCTTTTCTTTCATTCTCCTCCTTTGATTGGTTTACCTTCCTTTTTCTTGGATTACACAATAGTCTTGGTATCTTGTGGGGATTCTTTTTTTTTTTTTATGTCTGTCTGCTCCTACCAGCATCCCTATTTACAAACCTTCCCACACTAACCTACATACATTTCTCCCCCAAAACTTTTCCCCATAATATACCTCATGGTTTAAAACTCAAAGTATTTTTTATATCCATAACTACTCTACTAACAACAAGAGTCCTAGTAGTTAACTCTCTCTCATTCCTAACAAGTTATTACCTTATCATACTTAAAGTCCTTCTCAACCTAACATATCCTCCACCTAATCTGACTCCTTTACCCATCACCCCAGCTCCTCCCACATCACCCACCCTCAACACTGGAAAGGCTCTGCTGACTTGCCGATACCCCTAAACTCCTAATATTAAGATTTGACTAAACACATTACTCACGAACGATGGGTAGAAATCAGAAAAACAGGACAGAGAACACTATAAATATGAGAACCAGGAGTTATGAAGAGACAGCAGAAATCACGAATACTGACCTACTAGAAATGCAAGAAGGGGAGTTCAGAATCTTGTTGTTCAATATGATGAAAGGTTTTAAAACAAGTATAGAGGAGGTTAAAGGTGAAATAGAAACACTAAAAAAGAATCAGAAAGAGGTCTGGAATGAAATGAAAGAGGCAATAAGTGAAATGAAGACAGCAATAGAAAGAAACTCTGGAAGATTAGATGAAATGGAAAACAGAATATCAATAGTAGAAGACAGTACATCCCAAACCGAAAACACAGTCAGCGATATACAGAAATCTTTACAGCAACAAAACCTAAACATCCAGCAATTATGGGATAATATGAAGCGCCCTAATTTACGGATAATAGGCATTGAGGAAGGGATAGAGGTACAGACCAAGGGCATATGTAATATCTTCAAGGAAATAATCTCAGAGAATTTTCCAAATATGGAAAGAGACTTGAATCTTCAAGTACAGGAGGCATACAGAACTCCACTGAGACAGGACCAAAGAAAAACCACTCCACGCCACATAATAACCAAATTGACCAGCATAGAGGCCAAAGAAGGAATCTTAAAAGCAGTGAGAACAAAAGGACAGGTGACATATAGAGGCAAAACAATAAGAATCACCCCAGACTATACAACCCAGGTCAGGAATGCTAGGAGAGACTGGTACGACGTGATTCAGACCCTGGAAGAACATAACTTCCAGCCCAAATTAATCTATCCAGCAAAACTACTATTCAAGATCAATGGAGAAGTCAAAGTCTTTCAGGATAAACAGAATCTCAAAAAATTCATGAATTCAAAGCCAAGACTAGAGAAAATTCTTAAAGAAATAAATCATAAGGAAGAAAAAAGAAGCAGACTCCAGAATCAGAGAAGAGAGGAAGTTAATAAGTGGGCCATTTAAGTAAAGAAGAAAGATCACAACACCCAAGAGTAGACAGAACACAAAATGGCAGAAAACAAAAAGCATATTTCAATAATATCACTTAATGTCAAAGGACTTAACTCACCAATCAAAAGACATAGACTGGCAATGTGGATTAGGAAACATAATCCAAACATATGCTGTCTGCAAGAAACTCACCTCACAGCCAAAGACATTCACAGGCTGAAGGTGAAAGGATGGAAAAAGATATACCATGCCACCAGTGACCGAAAAAGAGCAGGGGTAGCAACCCTGATATCCAACAAAACAGACTTTAAAATAAAACACATCAAAAGAGACAAATCAGGGCACTTCCTTTTATTAAAAGGAACAATACACCAAGAAGATATAATGATAGTAAATATTTATGCCCCAAATGTGGGTGCAACCACATTCGTAAAACAAACCCTTCTGGACATAAGATCCCAAGTAGACCCAAATACAATAATTCTGGGAGACTTTAATACACCTCTCACACCACTGGATCGATCTTCGAGGCAAAAGATGAGTAAAGATGCTTTAGAACTAAAGGAAACCATAAACCAAATGGACCTAATAGACGTTTTCAGAGTATTTCAACCAGGAACTACAGAATACACTTTCTTCTCAGCAGCCCATGGAACCTTCTTCAAAATAGATCACATCCTGGGACACAAAGAAAATACCAGCAAATTCAAAAAATGTAATATAATCCCATGCATCTTTTCAGACCACAATGGAATAAAAGTAGAAATCAACAACAGGAAACTCGAAAGAAAGTATTCAAATTCATGGAGAATGAATGATACACTACTAAATGACGAATGGGTAAGAGCAGAAATTAGGGAAGAAATAAAGAAATTTACGGAAACAAACGAAAACAGAGACACAACCTACCAAAACCTATGGGACACCATGAAGGCAGTACTAAGAGGAAAGTTTATCGCATTGAGTGCCCACATAAAAAGGATGGAGAACCACCAAGTAAAGAACCTAATGACACAACTCAAGGATCTAGAAATTCTGCAACAATCCATTCCCAAAACCAGCAGAAGATGAGAAATCATCAAAATTAGAGCAGAAATAAATGAAATAGAGAACAAAAAAACAATTCAAAGAATCAATAAAACAAAAAGTTGGTTCTTTGAAAAGATTAATAGAATTGATAAACCCCTGGCCAACCTAACCAAAAGAAAAAGAGAATCAACCCAAATTACCAAAATTAGAAATGAAAAAGGAGATATCACCACTGATAGTGAAGAAATTCAAAACATTATCAGAAACTACTTTAAAAATTTATACTCCAATAGATTTGAAAACCTGGATGAAATTGACAGATTTCTAAACACAGTTAACCTTCCTACACTCAACCAAGAGGACATAGCAAGCCTAAACCAACCAATAACAACCAAAGAAATAGAAACGGCAATAAAAATTCTTCCACCAAAGAAAAGCCCAGGCCCAGATGGGTTCCCAGCTGAATTCTACAAAACCTTCAGTGAACAACTAATACCAATACTTCATAACACGTTCCGGGAAATTGAAAGAGATGGAACTCTTCCAAATTCCTTCTATGAGGCCAGTATCACATTAATCCCCAAACCAAATAAAGATACCTCAAGAAAGGAAAACTACAGACCAATATCCTTAATGAACATAGATGCAAAAATTCTAAACAAAATACTAGCTATACGCATTCAAAACTATATCAAGAGAATAATTCATCACGACCAAGTCGGTTTCATCCCAGAAAAACAAGGCTGGTTCAACATACGCAAATCAATACATGTTATTCACCACATAAATAGAACCAAGAACAAAAACCACATCATCATAGCAATAGATGCTGAAAAAGCATTCGACAAAATCCAACACCCATTTATGTTAAAAACACTGCAAAAAATTGGGATAGAAGGAAAGTACTTCAACATCATCAAGGCAATATACTGCAAACCCAAAGCCAACATTATATTGAATGGGGAAAAACTGCAAGAATTTCCGCTACAGTCAGGAACAAGACAAGGATGCCCACTTTCACCTCTCCTTTTCAATATAGTCCTTGAGACTCTTGCTGCAGCAATCAGACAAGAGAAGGAAATCAAAGGAATCCACATAGGAAGAGAGGAAGTGAAATTATCCTTATTCGCAGATGACATGATCCTTTATCTGGAAGACCCAAAGAACTCAACCAAAAGACTTCTGGAGCTGATCGACAAATTCGGCAAAGTCGCAGGTTACAAAATCAACCTAAAGAAATCAGTGGCCTTTCTTTATGCCAACAACGAATCCACAATGAAGGAAACAAAAACAACAATTCCATTCACTATAACCTCAAAACCAATAAAATACCTAGGAATAAACCTAACCCAAGATGTAAAAGACCTCTACAACAAAAACTATAAAACATTAAAGAAAGAAATAGAAGAAGACCTTGGAAGATGGAAAGATCTCCCGTGCTCATGGATAGGCAGAATAAATATCATCAAAATGGCCATTCTGCCAAAACTGATCTATAGGTTCAATGCAATTCCCATTAAAATACCAGTGACATTCTTCAGAGACCTAGAAAAATCAATCATGAACTTCATATGGAGAAAGAAAAGACCTAGAATAGCCAAAGCAATTCTCAATAACAAGAAACACGCAGGAGGCATTACAATCCCAGACTTCAAACTATACTATAGAGCAATAGTAGTAAAAACAGCATGGTACTGGCACAAAAACAGATATACTGACCAGTGGATTAGAATAGAAGATACAGAAACAAACCCACACATCTTTAGTCAACTAATCTTTGACAAAGGGGCCAAACACATACACTGGAGAAAAGACAGCCTTTTCAACAAGTGGTGCTGGGAGAACTGGCTAACCATTTGTAAAAAGATGAATCTAAACCCCTATATCTCACCTAACACAGGAATCAACTCAAAATGGATCAAAGACTTAGAAATTAGACCTGAGACGGTGAAGTTAGTAGAGGAGAACATAGGTTCAACACTACAACATATTGGCACAGGCAGTAACTTTCTCAACAAAACCTCCAAAGCTCAGGAAATTAAAGCAAGAATAAACAAGTGGGATAACATTAAACTGAAAAGTTTCTTCTCATCAAAGGAAACTATCAATAACCTAAAGAGGAAGCCTACAGAATGGGAAAGGATCTTTACCAGCCACCATTCTGATAGGGGGCTAATATCCAGAGTATACAAAGAGCTCAAAAGGCTCTACACCAACAAAACAAACAACCCAATCAAGAAATGGGCAAATGAACTAAATAGACACTTCACAAAAGAAGAGATACAAAGGGCTAATAGATACATGAAAAGATGTTCTTCATCACTGGCCATCAGGGAGATGCAAATCAAAACTACACTGAGATTCCATCTAACCCCAGTGAGAGTAGCAAGCATAAAGAAATCAAACAACAACAAATGCTGGCGAGGATGTGGGGAAAGAGGAACTCTTTTACACTGTTGGTGGGAGTGCAAACTAGTTCAGCCACTATGGAGATCTGTGTGGAGATTCCTAAGAAAGGTGGGAATAGATCCACCATATGATCCAGCTATACCACTCTTGGGTATCTTTCCAAAAGGGTTGAATTCAGAGAAATACAGCAACATATGCATACCTATGTTCATAGCAGCACAATTTGTAATAGCCAAAATATGGATCCAACCCAGATCACCATCAACAGATGAATGGATAGCAAAACTGTGGGAAATACACACAATGGAATTCTATTCAGCCATAAAGAAGAACAAAATTATATCATTTGCAAGAAGATGGAAAGCCCTGGAAAGCATCATGTTAAGTGAGATCAGCCAAGCACAGAAGGAGAAGATACACATGTTTCCTCTAATATGCCCAAACTAGAAAACACAAAGGATACCAGTAGGACCCCAGATATTAGAGGGGAAATACTAGCTAAGTTTTAATGGAAAGATAGGAGAGGAGAAAGGCCGATCTTGATTAAGGAGCATCTTCACCTGAACATGTGTAAAATTATGAATAAGACATGGTTAACCTGGCCAACCATTGGTGGGGGGGGGAGAGAAAATGGGGGCGGGTGGGAGAGGGCACCAAATATAGTGTAAATGTATACTATTTATGTTCAATAAAAAAAATTGTTAAAAAAATGAATCAAAACTAAAAAAATATTTGCAATTATATTTTCTTTTTTCTTCAAAATAAATCCCAGTCCATACATCTTTGAGTGAGCCAGTGACATCCCTCTGAAATCAAACCATACTTTAGCATGTGTGAATGTTTCAGAAAACCCTGGCATTGGAGTGGATTCACTATTTGTTTCTGAAGCCATTAAGGGCCAGGCATACAGAGTTATACTGTTCAGATTACATTTTGGAAAATGGTGCATCACAGCTAATGAATTCATTTCTGCTTAATGGCAAAACAATACAACATATGACTTGTTAGCTTCTCATTATAGTGCCACAGTTTTTTTTCCCCTTAGTTACATGTATTTATCAGTGAAGTTACTATTCATTCTCATCTTACTCGTGACTTAAGAATATGCTTCTAAATAAAATGCAACTTTTTAGTAAAGAATCCCGATCAAAAGTAAACTACTTTATTTCTCACCTTCTGAACATAGGGTTTTTTTCTCACTACACTCACTCCCTCTGTTTTCCCTATGTCCTATCCTTCTAGGGATTTGTTCCTTCCCGATGCCATAATGACAGGGCAGAACGTTTACTCAGTGTGCCCCACTTCACCTCCATGGAGGTGGAGGGATGCCCAAGCTTCTCTTCAGAGTCTCCCTCCAGGATACAGTGATGAACAGAGATCTTTTGGGGATTGCTATGACTGCTTGGAGGGAAACCATCTCTTTCTTCTTGTGAGACAGAATCTGAAAATACCATGCAAGCCTAGAGCTGGAAAAGGCTTCTTTAAAAATGATAATAATATGGAGAAAAGCAAAGAACAAAACCCATACTGCATAACTACATGTAATGTTCATATTCTATATCTATAAATATACACATATATAAAGACACGTGTGTGTCTGTTTTTTGAGAGAGAGAGAGAGAGAGAGAGAGAGAGAATGAATATGAATCGGAAGCAAAGTGCTAAAGAGGTAAAGTGAAAGAAACACAGATAGAAATGGAGGAAAAGAAAGTCAGGCATAACTGAGATTATCATCTAAACCTCAGGGAGTTTATGCGTCAAGAAACGGCCTTTTTATTTAAGCTAGCTAATTTTGTCACTTTCATCCAAGTGCTGACTATGATTTTGTTTTTAATCATTTACATATGCTGGCAGCTTACATTGTTGCATTTTTACTTTAGACACTACTCTGAACTCCATTCATATTTATGAATGCACTTGACTTTCTGCTGGAGTTGCACGATTCAGAGGCAGCTGAACCTACCATGATCAAAGCCAAACAATTGATTGGTTTCTCCCCCAAGACTATTTCAACTTCCTGTTCTGCATCTAAGAATGGTACCACCACCATTCAATCACTCAAGTCAGAAAAATACGAAACTCATTCTAATTACCTGCTTCCTCTGACTACTTTCAATGCTCACCCTTCAACAAGACCTGACATTCTTACTCATCAAGTGTTGCATGAACCTTTCTTACTTTTCTTCATTCTTTCCATCTCCACCCCCATCTAAGCCTATGCTATTTCATCTTGTATTGCAATATCTTTTCAACTATCTCACTACTTTCAGTTTTGACTTCCTCCAATCCAAGTTTATAACACTTAGAATAATTTAAGTATATAGCCGGGCGTGGTGGCGCACGCTTGTAATCCCTGCACTTGGGAGGCGGAGACAGGAGGATTGCAAAGGTTCAAAGCCAGCCTTGCTGGCTTAAGAGACCCTGTTTCCAAATAAAAATATAAAAATAATAGGTGTTTGAGAGTATAGCCTGGAGGTAGAAGGGTTTCCAGGAACATTTCCTCAGAGAGATCAACTTTGACCACCCTATCACAAGCAATCCCTGACCAACACCACAGTTCTTCACCATAACTCTTGATCATGATTTCATATCATGCATGATAATTCATAATCATTTGTCATTAAGTTGGATTTCTGTCTGCTTCCCACACTCGATTGGACCATAGGCTCCATGTAAGGAAGAACCCAAAACCCTAGGTCTAAATACCAGCTACACAAATGCCTTAAAATACCTGCTGAATCAAACAATAAACAAATGAATGTACAGATGAATGAATTATATAGGGAATAATACAGAAAATAGAGGAGAAAAGCAGGGCTTAAGAGTCCCGCTAACAACCAATCTCCATTACCACAAAAAGAGCGCCTTTCATAGCCAGAAAACACCATCACCAGAAAAACAAAAAAACCACCAGGCTCCAGACAGAAAGCGGACTGAGAACAGAGCTTAGGGCCACAGAGGAGACACACGCACCCGAGGACGCGGCAGCAGCGCCATACTGCCGGCGGCAGCGGCGAACTCAGCGGACGGCTACAGCAAGCCGAGGTGAGCCGATGCGGAACAGCCAGGCGGGATCTTTCGGCGCAGACAGCATTTAAAGCTCCCAGTGGCTGAGCTCAGCACACGCTGCAGGGATTCAGAGTGGAAATCAAAACCAGAGAAGAAAAAATACGCCAGCCTCATGGCCGAGGGCGTGGCAGAGGCGCCATATTGCCACCGGCGGCGGCAGCAGCAGTGAATTCACCGAGTCCAGTACAGCTACATCTACGTACTCAAGAACAGTGAGTCAAATTGCGGGCCACAGAGGAGAAATCCCAGTATTGTGCCTCCTGGGACTTGACCCAGTGAGGGAGTGGTGGTGGCAGAGATATCACACCATAGGAGAGCGTGCAACCCGGCACCCCCCATAGTTTAAAGCAGCCTCTATCGACTCCCTGGGTCGGAGACTCTGTGATACAACCCAGTAAAGGAGTAGTAGGGTCTGTGATAATACAGACTCGAGATCCAGAGCACCTTAAGTGAAGCCATAGTGACCCAAGCGAAGAACCCAGAGAAGGCACAAACCTCCGAAATCATGGGAAAGAGGAATAACACTGAAGTAATGAATGTGCACAACCCCACAACATCAGAACCTGATAAAACAGAAAATCAGAGATTTCTAGAAGATCAAATCAGGAAAATAACTGTAGAAATAATAGAGGTGCTTCGAAAAGAACTCAGAGAGAGCCAAAAAGAGATAAAGGATGCAATTAATGAAGTAAAGGCCTCAATTCAAAGCACAAACAACCGATTAGACCACATGGAGAACAGAATCTCGCTCTTAGAAGATGAGCAATCCAAAAATGAATGCATAGTTTCTAATCTAGAAAAAGATATCCAACAGCAGGAATCTGACATTGAAGAAATATGGGCCCATCTTAAGAGAGCTAACCTAAGAATAATTGGAATAGAGGAGGGAAAAGAAAGTGATACCAAAGGGATCAACAATCTCTTCAAGGAAGTAATAGCAGAAAATTTTCCAAATATAGAGCAAGAGGTTGATACACAGATCCAGGAAACTTATAGAACTCCCTTTAGACAGGATCCGAGAAGAGGATCCCCACGCCATATAATTGTCAAAATGACCAATGTGGAAGCCAAGCAGAGAATCTTAAAGGCAACAAAAACAAAGGGCCAAGTGACATTCAGAGGCAAACCAATTAGAATCACTCCAGACTTCCCAGACCAAGTCATGAGAGCCAGAAGGGCTTGGAGTAACATATTCCAAGCTCTGAAAGAAAACAACTTCCAGCCAAAAATTTCCTATCCAGCAAAACTTTCTATCAAATTAGATGGAGAAATAAGAAGCTTCCATGACAAACAGAAACTGAAGGAATTTATGTCTTCAAAACCAGCGCTAGAGAAAATACTCAAAGAGATTAACTACAAAGAAGAAATAGGTAACACTCACCAGAACCAGAGAAACAAGATTTTCCATCCAACAGACAACTAAGATTGGTTATCTGTGGAGATTCATTATTTATGTTAGTCTTTTACCTATCTCTAAATTGTATTGTTTGCCTTTATTGTTGTTAATTTTTAGGATTTCTAGTTGGAATATTAATATACCTTCAGATATAGCATTTGGAAATATTTTATCCAATTCTATTAGTAACTTTTAACTCTGTTTACATTGTCTTTGGATATACAATATTTTCTTTTATTTTTTTAGGGAGTTTGTATATTCTTCTGTTGCCTGTGCCATTGAAATCATATCCAAGAAATCACTGCCAATTTCAATGTTGTGAGGTTTTATGACCCAGATTTTCTCCTAAAAGATTATAGTCTTAAGATTTATATTTAGGTCTTTTATCTAGTTTGAGTTAATACTTGTATGTGGGATTAGGTAAGGGTCCAATTTTATTCTTTTCCATGTAATTATTATTTTTCAACAATATTTAGTTAAAAGATTATTATTTCCACCACCAAATCTTCGTGGAAACCTTGTCAAAAATAACTTGACAATATAGGGAAGAAGTTAGCTCTAGGCTTGTATTTAACTCCAATGGTCTATATATCTGCCTTTAGAACAGTACTAAACTGTTTCAATTATTGTAGCTTTATATGGTTTGAAATCAGAAAATATACATCTTCTAGGTTTGTTTTTGCTTCGAGATTGTTTTGGGTATCTAGAGTCCATATTCCATATCAGGATAGATTTTTTTCTGAAAAATAAATATATGATAGTTTCACCTAAAAAAAAGAAAAAAAATTCTCTGGTAAGAAAGAAAGCAAAAAGAAATATTGAAATGTTATCTTTAAGTCATCAAAAGCTTGGTATCAGACAAATGAAACTGTTATGTGAGATTATCATTTTTAATTTTGGATAAATTGCTATAATACTAGATGGAAACCACTAAGCCAAGCATGGGAAGGAGGGATGGGGAGGGAATGGGGTGGGGATCGGGTGGGGGCTGACTGGGCGATGTGTGCATGTATGTCTACAAAAGTTTGTATCCCACTATGATGTATGAATACAGTGCACCAATAAAATAAAATTAAAAAAAAAAGAAAATAGAACAAAGGAGATTGATTCCATTTAGAATGAATGGGAAAATTGCTTTGGATTACATAGTATATGGGAGTTCAATCTTGATCAATAGTTTTGAGAATCATGAGAAGAAAAGAAGCAGCCTCAGAGAAAATTTGAGAGGTGTGTGGGGCACATGTGCCCATAGATTCCTACTGTGCATGTATATGGAGACAGAACTGCAGGGGATGGAAAATCAGCCTTCATAGGGGAATCAGGGCCAAACTGTGGAACTCATTGGATACTACACTTTATTTATTTACTTATGTAGCTCTATAGTTTATAGGGGTGGTGATGAAAATATAAAGGGAACTGTTTAGGTGATGGAAAAGTCAACAGTTATGAAGTAATGCAGTGGTACAATTTATAAACCTTAGTGACAAGAGGACAATTAGATATCAAGAGAGATGGAAGATTCAAACTTGGGATGTTATGGACCTAGGATACGGATTCCAGAAATAGAGACAGAAAACCAGGGTGAGTTATGTGTAGCTTGGGAGAAGATAAGTAAATCTATGAATACCTTAAAACAGGCACACTTGCCAACAGCCAAAAGAAACTTGGAAAAGTATTGCTGGAGTACAGCTAGAAAAATACAAGGCAAATAGAATATTCAGCAGCAACCATAAAAATATTATTGAGTATTCAAGGCTGAGTTTATGATCATAGCTCAAATAGGAAAGAGAATGAAGTTATTTATGACAAAATAATTTACTATGTTTAATATAGGAAATCCATCGTTTATAAAACCATTGAGACCAGGAGGAGTCTTAAGTCATAAGTGGACCTTCATTTCTTGAAGAACCTTTGATCCAAGCACCTGGAACTACTATTGCCACCTAGTGCTCAGGAAAAAGCTGCCTGTATGGCTTTTTCCATTGCTGGTATCACAGCTACCCCATGTAGCAAGCTGGGGAGTTGACAGTGATACAAAAGCCCAAATGTTGTTTATACCATACTGCAATATGCCTGTGTGCACACACTGGTGTAGGAAAGGTAAATTGCCTCCTGCTCCATTCTGCCTTCCAAATACAGAGGAGGGAGATCTCATCAGCCATCTCTATGCAATATCCTAAGCTCTCATGGTAAGTGCATCAGAGAAATATAGCTTTTGGTCATCTAGCCCTTGCATTTCAGGTGCTAGGACTGTATTTGCATAAAATATAGTGGCACTGTATACTAAATGCCAGCAAAGAAGTAGGTCTTCTGTACAGAGGGTGTGGGACAAAGGCTTATACATAAATTTTCTCACTTTTTTTCAAGAAATAGTAAGTTATATTTATGTCCTCATGTTACAAATCAGAACATGGATATACAAAAATACTAAGTAATTTGACATATGTCCACATCTAATAAATAGAAGAAACAAGATTTATATCCAGGCATGCCAATTTCTAAATCTGCATTCTTTAGCCCTGTGGTATTTTCCTCTTAGACATAACAAATGTAGACATCAAAGAATAGCATGCTAACTCAGCAAAGACAAAAACTGAGATGGCTTTTGGGCAGTGATTAAATGCAAGAAATGTATAAAGGCAGCAAAGGAGTAGCCAAGAGAAGAGAGAATTCATGAGGGAACAGAAATGTTAGATGTAAGCACCACTCTCACAGTCAGAAGGGGCAAGCTATCACAAAAGAGGCAATAGCTTATCAACTGTTTTAAAAATGGAGAAGCCACTGTACTAATCAAAGATCAGGTCATTGTTCTTATTTAATTCTGAAATTAAGGGCAATGGTGAAAAAGTCATACAGATTAGAAGATAAAGTATACCTTTCAGCAGTTTAATATTACATTCCTGGTGTTCTATCTAAATGTGGCTTTCCCCATCTCTGCCTCTTCTGATTTCAAAGTATATTAAACAAACAAAAACAAATCCATTCCTGGGTCACCCTTATACATAAAATCCATCTATAGAACAGACAATTTGGTGCTTATTTTATATAGACAGAATGGAAAGAGTCATAGGTGCAGGACATCTGACTACTTTGGCTTAGAATAGATGCTGGATTGACAAGATCCAATGACACCTTCCAGAACCTACACTCTGGTGAAATAAAAATATAGCCATAAAAAAAATATGAACTCAGATGCTTTCCCTAATATGTGAAAGCTAAATTTCTACCGGTTCATTCAGGATACTCCTCCAGTCTTCTGACGGACAGCATTTTGCTATAATTCACTGCACTGACTCACCTGGACACTACTTCTAGCATCCCTCCTAATCAGAAAGAGAAAGATACGAGAGTATAAACATACTAACGACGAGATTACGTGAAAGAAAGCATCTTGTTTCCAGATCACATAGGTTTTTGATATCCTCCGGGTGGCAAAAATTCATTTTTTATATAATCACAGGAACCCCATTTGGTTGATTTCTTTGCAACAAGATCTGATTAACTTATTAGAATTTGTCTTCTATAAACTGCTACAATGAATGATAAGATAGAATAAAAATAAAAGGAGAAAACTATCTTGGTGCGTTCATATGAATCTACACAAAATCATGACAAGAAAAGATCAATGATTCGCTCAATGTTGAAGCATGGCATCTTGAATCTTTTTCAAAAGCATAGGTGATCTCGCTTCCAGGGGACACTACATAGTTCATTCTGATCCTGAAAATGAGACTAAACGCTGTCAGTGTAGAATTTGCATTGTAATCATAGGCCAATAGAAAAGTAGCCTATTCTGTTTGAAATGTTATTTAAACTACCCTTCTAATATTTGAATTGTCTAAACATCTCTATACTGATGAAAATGGAAAAAAATGTATAAAGGGAAAAAAAGACAGAAACATAAAAAATAAATCATATTTATTTAAACAAAAATATACACACAGTATACAATGAATATGGCTTACACAAAACAATGAAACAAAATTGCTATTTCTTCAAATGCCAATATAAAATGATCTCGTCTATACGTGGCTCATTTCCTAGAAATATACATTATTGGGTTACCTAAAATATATCACATTAAAAAAACCAAATGCCAACCTTTCAGATGAGTACCACAAGAATCTGAAAATTTAATGTTGGGTTAAATAAAATAATAAAAATTCACAGAAGAAGCTTTGTGTACAAAAAGATCACATCTATATGCAGTGAAATGATTGTCTATATAGCTATAGACATGTGCTTTGTCTTTTGAAAGTGTGAAAGCACTCTAACATGAAATAGTTCTTAATGTTGGCACTAATAAAAAAGCATCACAAAAACTATGTAGATAATATGGCAGTCTTGGCAATTTTAAGTCACTAATGTTTGCTAGTAAACAACATCAAACTAAGTCATCATTAAAGATGTGCTATTAAGTTGTATCCTTTTATGACCTGGGAATAACTTTGATCATTTTAATAACATTGTGAATGCATATATACCATCAATGTGAAAGATCAACATTTTCATAAATAACATTTATTAAAAGATACATTTTACTAGGATATATACTATTACATATGACTTTATCAAAAAACCTTATTTATACTTGGTATTTTTTCCTTAATACCCATTCTTTCTGGGACTATCCTTAATTAAGAGTTTGTCTAACCTTTTTAATTTAAAATTCTACAGATGCATGCTTTAATAAAACCTAGAACTCTGGAAAACTAATTACATATACCTTTTAGAGCTTAATTTTATATTTTTCCTTTCTCTCTGTTACTAATAGCCAGATAAAATTCACTTCTTTTACACCAAAAATGTTTTAGACTTTCTCTTACTTATTAAAAAAACAAAGAGCAATTAATGTGTGCCCTATCTCAGAAAGAAAAATAAATATGCAAATTTCTATTTCTTAACTCCATACCTAACTGGCTTGCCATATTTTATCTAATACACATATTTTACTTTTCTATTTTAAAGATAAAATTTGCTAAAGGTAGCACTGGGGTGTGAGGTTCTAACTTCAAACTGCCAAAGAAACAAAAGATATAACACATTGGGATTTTATAAAGCTAAGAAATATAAATATGGTGGGTAGCATGGCTTACACAGATTGCAGCTGAGCTAAATGAATGGGAATTTATGCTAAAATCATCACTCAACTACACAAATTATTCTTTTCAGTAGTGCATGATTTGTACGGCTTCTAGCTATTAGAGATGCTTTGTGTTCAGTATATTGGAGTCCCTCCATAACTGCAGATCACAATTTTTCTCAAACCAGTTTCTTAAATCTGTAATAAAAGTTAATGTATTTCCCTCAAAGATGACAAAATATGCCCTGTATATTGAGCTAAAATGATATACCATCCAGCTTGGAAATCAAACACCTAAAACATCTGTGGTGCTTTAACATACTGCCAGAGTTTAATTTGTTTAATCTAACAGTTTGGGTTTCAATTGAGCTATATTTATTAGAATCTTGGGCATAGTAATATGTTCCTGCTTTTCCCCCTTTTAGCAAATGCCAAGATCATATGCCTAAAAACTGATACTAAAACACATTTTCAGTGATGCTCTGAGTAAGCCAACATTTTCTGGAATTTAGTTCAGAGCTAATGTTTACATAAGGCTGCATTGCTAAGATTCCCCCTGCAGCACCACCTCTGAGAGACAGGTTTTTAAACTGATCTCTCTAATTTAATAATTATAAATACAGTATAAATAGCAAATATACTGGACAGCCCAAAAGGAATTCTTAAATAGGTGAAAAGCCAAAACAAAACTACAGCCATCTGAAAATGACTAATTACACTGAATACCATTTTAATGATCTCATCCTGGTCCCAATAATTTGTTATTTCCTAGAGAAAATATATCACAGATGATATATTCATCTGTGTCCTGGTAAATGGGTAATAACTGGTTTTCTAGGAACTGAATGTTCTAGTTTGTAGCATTTGTCATTTTTGTGATGTCAATAGTCCAACAATGGCTGATTTCAAGCTATCATTGTGAGACTCCTGAATGAGGAATCAGAATGAGATTACCAGGAGGGTGCTACCATATAATAGCGTTTCCAAGGTAAAGACAAATGGACCAAACTAAACTCAAGAAAAAAGAGAAATAGCAACATTTAATAAAATAATTAGCAGGCAGTAAGCTTCATCACCTTTACTTTGTAAGAAAATGTACCCAATTGTATTTCATAATTTATTTATTTATTTACTTATTTATTTATGATACCAAAGATTGAACCCAGGGGCATTTTACCTCTGAGCTACACCTTTCCAGTCCTAGTTTACATTTAAAAAATTTTTTTTTGTTTTGAAAAAGGGTCTTGCTATGTTGCTGAGGGTCCCCATAATTTGCTGAGGCTGATCTAGATTCTGTGATCCTCTTGTTTCAGCCTCCCAAGCTTACTGGGATTATAATTTATGCTACCCTGTCTGGCTCAAAATTTAATGTTTAATTTTGGTTGTATGCCACAACCAGCTTATAAAACTCCTGACAATTTAATGATCGATTCCTTAAAAGTCAACAAGAGCCATCATCTGCACAATACTGGTATCTTCTCTCTTTGTTCTCAACTTTTACATAAAGAAGACTTTGATTTGCTTGGGAAGAAATAGCATGACGCCATACAAATCACAATTTTGTTTTGCTTTCCATCTTAAGTCTTATTTTATGCAAAATTCCACTGGAGGAGGAATGTCTATCATCCAATGCTACATATTCAGGCTTTATAATTCTTCAGAAGAGGCATTAGTCTCATAAGGAGCGGGAGATTAAGAACATGCCAGTACTGCTTTGACTCAGCAATGAGACATCCAGCATAATTTATCAGCCTGAATCAGATGGTTCCTGTGATGCCCTGGAGCATGGGGTCCATTGAGCCATATGCATCAAGAAGATGTTCTGGTAGAAAATCTCAAGGAGGAAATCCCATGGATTACATCTTGAGGCAGTGTTCACAAGAAAACTTCAAAAAAAAAAAAAAAAGACTCATCACATAAGAATTAAAATGGAATGTGTGCGCCTGAGTGTGAATTTGCTTCAATCAAATGTTTGAAATGTTTGAAATGTATTTCAAATGTTTAACATGTTTGGGAAACATTTCCAGACTCAGGACTTTTGTTTCTGGGCCAACTGTAATCAAATGGGCACCTTTCTTTTTCTTTAGATATGTTTTTTCTGGGCCTTTGTAAATAGTCAAGCCAGAAATGATATCTGCATTTGATGATAGTAAAATAAAAAAAGACCGAGACTATGCTTTTTGGAAATGTCATTTCTTAGTTCATTTTTGGGCTGGTGTATTATTAAATGAAAATATAGATAGAAAAACATGACTTGTGGCTGTGTTCTTACAAGGGCTATAAAAATGTTTTTCCTTTAACATTAAAAAGGCCTTGACAATATGAAATAACAAAGAGGTTTTCCATGGATACTTACTGGATTATCTGAGCCAGAATGTTTGTGCAACATAATTTCATTGGTGAAATCTAGTTTTAGAAGTATGCACAAATATGGGCTTTCTATAAGGAAATGCTGATGATGGTGTTAATAATAAGTGAAAATTTGTGTGTATTTGCATTAAAGTAAATTCTACCCCTAGAGGCTTATATATTAGTATTTATTAAATCTATGAGATATCTTATAAAAGTTTCTACTGTTGGCATTGGAGTTAATGTTTTCCAATATTCATGTAAAGAGTTTTTATTTTAAAAATGTAAATAGCACTGGGCATGGTGGAGCATGCTTGTATCCCTAGCCTTGGGAGGCTTAAACAAGAGGATCACAGGTTTGAAGCTAGCTTCAAAAACTTAAGAGAGTTTCTCAGCAACCTAGTGAGACCCTGTTTCCAAATAGGAAATGAAAATCATGCTTAGGGGTAGGGGTGAGGTCTCTGGGTTCAATCCCCAGTACCATGAAAAAATGTAAATAGCAATTTTTGTTCATAAAATACTTACAGATTAGTAAATCATTTAAGGTCTTTTGTAACTGAGTATCTTATATAAAAAATAAAATAATACTTCACAGCTATCCAAAGAGATCTTTGTCATCACAAAGATCTTAAATTTTATCTTAAATCTAAGCAGGTAATTAATATATCCACTATTTTGAATAAATTCAAAGGTCATTTTTATATCACTGAATTGGAGAATGAGGGAGAACAGAGATGACCAAGATAATTTTATTCATGAATAGGTCTAGAGTATGCAGAAACTTTTCATTAAAAATGGCTTAAAACAGTTTGGTAACTGCTTCAATAATACCTCTAGAGCACTAGCTGAAATAATACACTGAAAAGCCTGGAAGGATTATCTTCAATTTAAAGCAACTTAAAACATTTGACATGGGGCTAGAGTTGTATTTGAAACCCTTATTCCAGCAGGCTTCTTAGACAAGGAGCTAGCAATTTACCTATGCACAGCCCCAGAAAGTCATCCTTTGAATGTGTTCACTGCTAAGAGACATCTGTGTCATAAAACTAGGATTCCCAAAGAAGATGTATGCTCTAGATGACACAATCCTGATGATGAAAAAATAAAATGAATTATTCAAATCTAGAAAAAAATCAATTTCCTTTGTTCTGATTTGGATACTTAAAACTGTAATTCCAGTGATAAATCAATTTCATTTTAAACCAACTCCCATTCTGCCTGAATTTCATGTATTATTATTTTGGAGAAGGGAAAAGCCAGGTTAAGGAGCTGAGGAGAGTACAAAGGTAAGAAGAGACCGTAATCATGATTCGGCAACTATGAAGTGAGGTGATCATCCATCATTTGCCTTTTTTTCCCCTCTCCAAATAATTATATTGCACAAGAAGATGATCTCTAAGGAAACTTCTAACTTGGGATTTTAGGAAACTTATAAAGGGTTTCATTTACTGTATCAGTACAAATTTGAAATTAAAGTTGACAATATCATTGTGTCTAAGTAGCTGTGGTTGCACATGTCTTAAGATATATTCACTCACACCATGCTAGGTGAGATACACAGTTACACCAAAGAGGGTGCTAGAAAGCACTGTGAAGGTGTCCCTCTGACTTTTATAAACTTTGCTACATAAAGGTCAAGTTTATGAGGGTTTTCACTTTGGAAGCCAGCAAGCTCTTCCCCTTTAATTTCCTTACAGTCTCAATCCTTTGCAGTGCTTTGTCTATTATATCATTAATTTTTTTTTGAGATACTGAGGATGGAATGCAAGGGCATTAGACCCCTGAGCTACACCCCTAGCTCTATTTTTTTTATTCTTTATTTTGAAACAGGGTCTCATTAAATTGTGGAGGGCCTTGCTAAGTAGGTGAGGCTAGCCGCCAACCATGATCCTCCCGTCTCAGCATCCCCAATGCTGGGATTACAAGCGTGCGCCACCATGCCCGGCTCGTTATATCATTAAAATTTTATGTCATCACTTCCACAGGAGGCCATCCTGCACAGGAGGAGTTGTGGAAAGATGTCATGTTCTGAAAGGTGTGTTCTACTGCCCTGCTAACATTGTTCGTCTACCCGTTTGGGACAAGGAGTCTCATCTGTGCTAGATGACAAAAGTCTTCATGGACACACCAGATTAGTCCTTCATAGCCCAGGCCATTTCCTAGAAAGATGTTTAATACATTTTATAAAGGGGCTCCAAGCTTCTCTGCGGTCCAGGCCATGAAGTAGCACCACATAGCTCTTTCCTCTTTGCCCCCTCCATTCTCCCTTTTGGATGGAGAGCATCATTCTTTGAATGATCTTGGGTCCTCCGGGAGTGACATTCATTTTTCCTAGATGTCTTTCATTGAAATAGTCCAAGAATAAGGCTTATATTTTCTGAACTCATATCAACAAGGGAGGGCCAGCCCAGAGGCGCTCAGACTTAGAAATTGACAATGTGAAACAGAATTTTTTTTTTTAAATGGAGTTATTTCAGGGCCATATGCTGATAACTATTCAAATATTTCCTAGGTTTGGGAAACCACCCATGATCACTCCCCCAGACAAATTCATAACAATAGAAAAAAAAAAAAGACCAAGGTGGAAATTATCCAACTGAAACGTGTTTGTGTTCCTGTTTATTTACATGTCGGTACCCTTAGGTATCAGCTTTTCCATAAGTCCCCTCTGGAGGTCTGTAGTGCTTGGGGAAAGCCATCAGCTGTAGCATGTTGAAAGCATACTTCCTGCATTTGATATTCTTCAGTACATTTTCTATGCGGCATCCTTCTCTGGTGAAAGGGGAAAAAGTACAACTTCATGAAACACAGAATAAATAAATATGCTTTATTTGTTCAATGCAGAGTTGCAGCAACAGTCCAAGTAAAAATAACAAAGATTCAACTCTACATTTTTTTTTCCACAAGTGATGATACATCTTACAAAATTAAATCCTAGGCCAGGCCCAATACCATTATTGCCTTCGGAAAGAGATGATTAAGGTCTCTTTGTTCTTAACAGACATTTAAGGTTTAATAAACTCTTTAAATATAATTTGCTCCACAATACAGCTTCACTTCATTGTCATAAATATATCTGCCTTTTTATAACTCTTCCACAAATTAATTTCTCAGTCTCTTTAATACACATTAAAATCTATATGTAGCCCTAAGGATGCAGGTTCTAGGAATAAGGCATTTAATTTATTAAGTCTGGCCCTATAGATTTTTAAAGGAAAGTTTCATTTCTATTTTACTTCATTATTTTAGCTGTGCAATGAAGAGAGAAAATGGCTTTCAGAACAGCCTGGTCCAAGTGTCAGCTTGGTAAAGAGAGAGTGCTTGTCCACAGACAGGAAATACAAAAGTCACAGGTGCTCAAATGGCGCATCGAGACACAACAAGACCTTGGTAAAAAGAATAGAAAAGTACCGTGAAAGCCAAACGAACCCAAACGATAGTTACAAACAGATTAATTTAATTACAAAACATAAATAGCCATTTTCTCCATAAAATTACTTGACAGAAAAGGGTTCAGTGCAGCAAAGGAATTGAAGAACAGGTTAAAAAAAAGAAAACAAGCAAATTCGATTAGCTGATGGCAACTATGTTATTAGCACAGTGGAAATCAAGTCTGTAGCCTCCCACATCCCTGACAAGTCGCTCAGGGCTTGAGTGTGCTGTGCAAATTCAGTATTCATTTCTCTAATCAATTTAATGGGAAGAGGAAGAGGAGGCTCAGAACTTCAAGCTTTCAGGATACTGTTCTTTGTCTTATTCCAAAGACGGTGATTTAAAAACTCTTCTTGAGATAGTTAACAGTGGGAAAACACGTCTTTTCATGAACAAAAGAACAAAATAATAATTCACGTAATGCATAGTACTTTGTTTTTTTTTGTTTTTTTTTTAGATTTTTGGAAAAACAAACAAAAACACAATTCAATTTTTTTAAATTCTGTGAATCTGAAAATGTAGAAATATTACAGCATTGTCCCATAATTTAAAGTCCATTGTTATTTGTAGAAAAAAAAAAAGGAATACAACATAAAACTTATTGGTATTTGGCTAAGAGTAACGCGAGACTTAAAATGAGCCACACAACTAGCAGGTGTGAGCTGACGAGCAGAAGGGCCACAGGGTAGAAATGGCGAGAAGTTGGCTTGTTATCAGTGAGACAGCCTGTTTCGGGATCGTCAGATTCACTCAGTGCTCCCTGGGTTTGTCTGCTGTTAAATAGGGAGGAGTGAGGAGAGAGAAGAAAATAGTATAGCATTCATACAGTCAAGAAAGGCAACCTTAAAGACTCTAAAGCATAACACATTTTCTTACACAGTGCAGCATCTCCCAAGAAGCTTTCATGCCAGATGGAGAGCTCCAAGCATACCCGGGGTGTTGTTTGCTAATAGGGCTGCATTGGCAGAGGTATTCAAAACAGGAGTTTATTTTATTATTATTATTATTATTTTTATTTATTTATTTATTTTGCTTTTTGTGTCTGAAGGAAGAAACACGAGATGATATTCATGTTGGTTTGAGTTGGCATGTATAAGGAAGGATTGAATAAGCGTCACTGGTGGACAAGACTGCATGAATAAAAAACTAAAATATGAATGGGTGCGTAACAAATCTGATAAATGTATCTTTGGGGAATTAAATAAAGATGAGAAGAAACAGGATGTAGTGAAGGCTGGGTGTGGTACATTTAAAGATGGCTCTACGGATATCGTTCCCGTATGAAGTAAAGTTGTAAAAAAATGATTTACGAAATAATTTGGTCTTTAAAATGAATGAAGCATCTGACATGCCATCTTTGCAGCCATAATATTAGTTTAACAAAACCCAACTCAGTATCCTTCATAAATTCAGTTCAGCTCATAAATTATATTGTTTCCTGATCATCTTAGATAGGGCCAAACCTATCCCCTATGGACTCCTGATCTGAAAACTGACCCATACGGGCAGAGTTAGACTTCAGAAACAAAAGATTTAAGTGCCCACTGTGTGTATTCTTTGTGTGTAAGTTAAAAAAAGAAGACAAAAAAAAAAAATAGTTGGGCGTTACAATTCTGCTGGGAAGCAGTTCAAGTTGTTAAAAGTCTGAAATATACCATGCTGATAGAAACTGAAAATACAATTTACAATAGTGGATAAATCAGATGGAAACTTTTTCATGTATGAAGAAGTTTACTTTGGAGCTGGAGGTGGGGATGGAAAAATGAGACTAATATCTGGCCAACACATGAGGGAAAAGAGTAAAACAGAGAAGGAGAATAGTGTGTGTGTGTGTGTGTGTGTGTGTGTGTGTGTGTGTGAATTTTAGGTAGGGTGATTAAAGAAGCTGTCACAAAAAGGTGAAACTTAAACACTGAAGATGGAAAGGGAGAACTGGAGGGAGCTGGGAGGGCCCTGTGCATCCTGGTTCAATGGCAGTGGAGATAGGGAGGGCTATGGCTCAAACAAAGGGTGGGCCGACAAATGGAGGAGGAATTCCATTATAGACTTTCTGGTCATCACTGAATCCAAACTTAGAAAAGGACATCAAGCCGTTTTAATTTCTCCTACAAGAATCCTTCAAAGTGATCTCCAAAGAGGGGTGCATGCCTCACAGGAATAGCTTCAGATAACTCACTGGGGGCCAAAGATAAAAGTGTGACAACTTCAGTATTACCAACATGTGCATTTTTTTTACAAAATTCTATTTGTTGTATGTGCCATAAATCATATCCTAGGAACCTGGCTCATGGAGAAGCAGCTGGGATCCAGCAGCTCAGAGCAGACCTTGGAGTCAGACCACCTGTTTTGAGCTCTGTTCTGCTTTCACACAGGATTTGAGTGGCCTCGGGTAAGTGACTTAACCTGTCATACCTCAGTTTCCTTCTCTGTAAAATGGTGATGATAACAATACCTATAGAACTTCCTTGAAGTAACACAGAGAATTCAATGCTGGCGAAGTATTTAGAACAGAGAATGCATGTAGCAGGCATTCAATAATAGTTACTATTCTTATTTTTTTGTACATGAATGCATATACACACATTGGTAATGTTGCTAGAACCTTTAACTAGAAGGAACAAACAAGCAAGGTTGCAAGCCATTGACCTATGTGGTAGGTTCAAAAGTGGTTGTACCAAGGGATGGCACTGGAGGGGTCAATGACAGCTGTTTGACTTTATCAGTATTATTTATGTGTGCCTCTATGGAAGAATTTATTTGTGTACTATTTGACTTATCTGTGGCCACATTTTAATAAATAGCCACCATAATTATTTCAAACAAACCACCTAGCGTTCTGTATTAAAACAGCAAATCTGCCACAATGCAGTCTGATCAAAAATAATTGTTAAGAATCACTGGTTTATGTGATGCTTGAAAAACTTCAGAATTGAAGGAAACATACTTTTCAAAGGAGTCCATTACACCCACAGCCAGCTGCGGAGGGTTCAGTCATAGGATGTGTGTGCAGGCATGTAATGGGCAGTGATAAAACACCAGGGACTTAAACTTATGACTTAAAAATGATTCTAAGTCTCCCTTAGAGGTTCAGATGGATCAAGAAAGAGTGAAGCTCTGCAATGATGCTTGACTTTTCTCTAGGCCCAGCTATGGTTTCTACTAGCTACCTGAACTTGGAAAATACTCAGTCTCTATTATTTCTTCATATCCATAGACACTGTGGGGTTCTTTAAAAATAACACAGTACCAAACAGAATAAAGCCTGAAAAAATGTTACCTAGTATAATTAAATGTAATTATTTATCATTATTATCATTCCCTCTTATATTTCCTCTTGCTTTGTCCAGTTTTAAAGCAAAGATTAATAAGAACAAGTCTTAACACTATATTGAAAGCTTGGTTCTTTGCCAGTCTTCTCTCTTAGAATAAAAGGGAAGATCCACCTCTATCTTTCTGTCTGTCCATCCATCCATTCATCGTCATATACATATTACTTGTTAATTACAAATTTAGGATAAAATTTACCCACAGTTTACTAATATAACAGTACAAGAATATTATTTTTCAGTGAGATCACCCTACAGATAGGCCCTGGCTGAGGAGTAGAGTGCTCAGACCAAAAAAATTAAGGCTGACAAGAAAGTTGAAAGTGTCTTATATAACAGTCCATATTCTTAGATAATAGTCTTTAGTCCAAATATTAATTTGTATCATACAACATCTTTCTTTTCTCTTCCTTTCTTTTTTGTACTGGGGGTTGAACCAAGGGCAGTCTATCCCCAAGCTGAATTCCAACTTTATTTATTTTCTGTAGTACTGGAGTTAGAACCCAGGGGGATGCTACCTCTGAGCTACATCCCCAGCCCTACTTTTAAGTCTTTTATTTTTGAAACAGGGTTTCCCTGAGTTGCGAAGGGCCTCACTAAATAGCTGAGGCTGTCCCTGAACTGTGATCCTCGGGTCTCTACCTCCCAAATGCTGGGATTACAAGCTTGCACCACCATGCGCAGCCCCAACTATTTTTTTTTTAAACGGAGTCTCAAGAAATTTCCGAGGCTGGCCTTGAACCTGTGATCCTCCCATTTCAGCCCCCAAGTATTGGCATCACAAGTTGCATATTACCACACATGACTCCCGTGAGTTTCTTTCCCTACAATTGCCAGAGCTCAGTTAAATTTAGCTTGTCTAAATGTCTTCCAAGTGAACATTGCTATGTTAAAAGGTATATGTTTTTGTCTTTGGAGGGTCACTTTTATAACTGAATTAATTTGTTACTTATTGACATCTAACTCTGGAGATTAGAACACATTAAAAATGCCTCACACATAATCATCCTAGTGTTCAGCTGGAATTCAAAGCAGAACTTAGCAAGTGAAGGCTGTAACTGTGCCACAGAGTAGTCACGCAGCCTTGGTACTGATTCCTTGCTTCCTCCTAAGAATAGCACACATGGTCATTTCTTCATGGCCACGGATGAATTTTTAAGTACTCAGTGAGTGTAAAGTGCAAAGGCTGCACTAAATAATGATATTAGTCATTTATTCAGCAAGAGATCACGATAAATAATTAATCGGTGTCTGCCTTAAAGAGCACCCTTGACAATCCAATGTCACCAGCTAGCACTGATTGGCGGGTCACCCCGGGCGCAAATCACTACGTTGTCTCCAGTGGAAATGTGATAAGATCAGACATTTCAGGTCAGTTACGGAATCTGCAGGACAGAAAATTACCTTTTCTTCAAAGACCTGTCAAAGCAATCACTTAAAATAGGAGTAAGTAAAAAAGAAGTGCCGCACTTTTAAGCGCCTAACACCCACTATGAGGAGACATCTCCTTAAATACGACCCAGTGTGTGTGACATGATGGTGTTTGCTTATTCCCTCTCTTTTTTGACTATTCTGTTTCCTCAGTCATCAAGGATTCTCTCTCAAATCATTCAGTTTCCTAAATGTGTAGTAAGAGCTCTTCAGCTTCTCATGCTGGATAATTATTCATTAATAGTTTTGCTATTGGATATTTTTATTTTAATAATAATAATAATAATAATAATAATAATAATAATATAATGATGATGATGATGGTACTGGGGTTCCTGGAAACCCTTCTACCTCCGGGCTATACTCCCAGACCTATTTTTATTGGAAACAGGATCTCTTAAGCCAGCACGGCTGGCTTCAAACCTGTGTGATCCTCCTGTCTCCACGTCCAAAGCGCGGGGATTACAAGCGTGTGCCACCACGCCCGGCAGGATATTTTAATTTTTTTAACCACTAAAGTTCTTCAGAATACACAAAGGAGCCGGGCGTGGTGGCGCACGCTTGTAATCCCCGTGCTTGGGAGGCAGAGACAGGAGGATCGCGCAGGTTCGAAGCCAGCCACGCACGCTGGCTTAGGAGACCCTGTTTCCAAATAAAAATGTAAAAATAGGTCTGGGAGTGTAGCCTGGAGGTAGAAGGGCTTCCAGGAACCCCAGTACCACCAAAAAAAAAAAAAATACACAAAGGAAAATTAACAATGAAATGGACTTTAAAAAAAGTTTTGTTCTGACCAGCAAGTTTATTTTCTCCTGTGCTGTAATGAAACTATCTCACATTAAATGGCATACTTTGATTTGGGAGGTATGGGCCTGCCATCCCGAAATTCAGAGGCAAGATATTAAAGCCAGCTTCTTACAGAGCTATATTTGACACCGCATTCATCTTAGGAGTCAATATTAATAGATCACCATATTTCAGAACCTGAAATATGGAACTGTATCAAATTCGTACTGGCAGGTGTTTGTAAACTGAATAGAAAGTAGGCCTAATATCAGGAGACCTTTGAGAGTGGCACGAGAAATCACAGGACCATCAGAGACTCTCAGATATAAAAGAAACTTTAAGAAATCTTCAAGTTAGATGTATATATTTAATCCATGATGAAATAAATTTAAAAGTATTCCCTGTGCTTCTCCATCAACAAACAGAAAGGAAGATACCTGAGAGTGTGGTTTCCCTGGATCACTGTTTCACTGTATTCTAATGGTGAACTTTTTTTTCTGTTTAAGGTTCATAAAATTAGACTATGAAGTAAGAAAATCAGATTCTTTCCCTAATATGTAAAAGCTAGGATGAAAATGGGACAAAGGAGGGAGAAATCTTAGACGAGTAAAGAGGGTGACCTAAATGGGGGGATGGGAGAGGGAAGAGGAAAACACCTTAATTCACAAGATGTCCATTTACAGACATAGCAAAGTCAATCACTAAGCTGAACTTGAGAAGGAGGGTGGGGGAGAAAACGGAGTGGGAGTAGGGGAAGGGCTAGATGAGTGATGTGTGCATATATGCCTCTACCATCGTGTACTCCATCAAGATGTATGATTAGAACACATCAATAAAAAAAAGAAAAAAATATAATTCGATCTGGACATCATTGCAATGCCTGTAATCCCAGTGCTTGGGAAGCTAAGACAGGAGGATCTTAGGTTTGAGGGCAATCTCAGCAACTGAGTGAGACTGTGTTTCAACATTTTTAAAAACAAATAAACATTGGGCTGGAGTTGTATCTGCAAACTAGAATGCCCCTGGGTTCAATCCCAAGTAACATAAAATAAATGAACAAATAAACGAAAATGAAAAATACTTATCTGTATTCTGTAGCCTCAGTGACCTAGTGAAACCCTTAGCAACTTAGCAAGACTCTCTTTTAAAATAAAAAAGGGCAAGCCAGGTTCAGTGGTGCACACTTGTAATCCCAGCATTCGGGGGCCGAGACCTGGAGGATAGCGGTTCGCGGACAGCCTCAGCTACTTAGTGAGGCCCTCTGCAACTCAGCTGAGACCATTTCAAAAATAAAGAATAAAAAATAGGGCTGGGGGTGTAGCTCGGAGATAGAATGCCCCTGAGTTCCACCCCCAGTATTGCAAATGAAATAAAATAAAATAAAATAAAATGGGCTAGAAGTGTAACTCAGGGGTAGCATGGTCTTGGCTTCTATCACCAGGACTAAAAC